>NW_027555958.1:466251195-466851195 GCF_003287225.1 Phascolarctos cinereus
TCTATTAGCCATACATTAATGTGCTTGTTTTTCCACAACCTCTCTCCAACAACATTGGGGGCCATTTCCAGTTGTCCTGATCTATGTCTTATCACTGGGTCCAGATGGCTCTGGAGGAGAAAGTGAGGCTGGTGACTCTGCACAGCCCTCCTTCCCTTACATCCCATTCACTTGCATGTCATGGTATCCCCTCCCTGATGTCATGGTCCTCTTCAAGAATGATGGACAAACAACAAACAACATTGACTATTCCTAAACTTGTGTTGTCTTTTCCAGTTTTCTGGGTATGAGGTAAAACCGTAGGGTTGTTCTGATTTATATTTCTCCAGTTATTAGTGATTTGAAATATTCTTTCATATGATTGTTAATAATTTGCAATGTTTCTTTTGAACTCATGTACTCCTTTTAGTTTATGATTATTTATCTTGGATATCAGACTTTTATCACAGATGTTTGATACAAAGATTTTTCCCAACTAACTTCTTCCTTTCTTATTCTATTTGTATTTTTTTAATGTAGAAGTTTTTCAATTTCATGTAATCAAAATTATCTGTCTTTTGTAATTACCTTTATCATTTGTTTGGTTAAGATTAGCTTCTACCTAAAGATATGGAAAGAATTTGATTTATTTCTTTTCTATTTTTTAATGAAATTGTCTTTCATATTCAGATCACCTATCCATTTTGAATTTATTGTGGAATGTGATGTAAGATGTTGGTCTAAACCTAATTTCTGCCTGATTGCTTTCTAGTTTTCTTAGAAGTATGTATCAAACAGAGCTGTTTCCTAGGTAACGTGTTTTAAGGTTTATCAGACACTGAGTTACTGAGTTCAATTATTTCAGATTCTTCCTTGCCTAATCTATTGCATCAATCTACTTTTCCATTTTTATACTGAAACCAAATATCTTTGATGATTGCTGGTCTGTAATATAGTGATATTCCTCTTCATTCCTTCCTATTTTCATCATTTCTTTTGATATCCTAACCTTTGGTTTGTCTAATAAGTTCTGTTACTGTTTGATCTAGCTTTGTAAATATTCCTTTGGTATTTTGATTGGTACATTAAATTTGTAAATTAACTGTAATAGCACTATTATTTATAGTGTATTGGCATGACCCAGCCAGGAGCACTAAATGTTCTTCCAGCTATTTAAATTGTTCTTTGCTCCCTTATGGAACATTTTGTGATTAAATCTATACAAATATTGACTGTGCTTTGGGAGATTTACTCACAAATATTTTGTGTAGTTGTTTTGAATGGATGTGCTTCTCTGTTATTGCCTCCAGAATTTTAAAATTATTATAAAAAAAATGCTGTTGACTTTTGTGGGTTTATTATGTACCCTGAAATTTTGTTGAAGCTGTTATGTGTCCCAATTAGTTTCTTTGCCGATTCCCTAGGATATGATAAGGAGATCATTACATCATTAGCAAGTGGAGATAGTTTTGCTCCCACATTGTCTATCTGTGTGCCTTTAATTTTTTTCTCATGTTTTATTGCTATTACTAGGATTTCTAGAACTATATCAAACAATATCAGTGAAAAGGGACATTCTTGTTTTATTGATATATTTATCTGAGCATATTACCCTTGCACATAAAACTTGCTTTTGCTTTTATGTAGATTTTTTTATAATTAAAAAATATTCCTTTGAAATTTCTTCTTTTATTCATTGTATCAGAGGTGGTATGGTCCTCCAGACTCTGCAAATGACAGTTTGCTGCCTTGAGCCCACAATTATTGCAAAGCCTCCAGAACGAGATCCCATGGCTCCAAAGAGCTGGACCCCACTTTCCAGAAAGGAAAACCAGAGTGCAGGAAGAATGGTTCTTATTGAGAGGATGCTATGCTGCTGAACAAATGGCCCGATAGAGCTGATCAATCAGCCCATATATCTTGGGCAAAAGCTGTGAGGGGACGAAGATGGCTCAGAAGTGTATGAGAAGGGGAAAGTAGGTTTTATTGTTTAGAGAAAATTATAGAATACTGTTAATCATAATTTTAAAAAATTGTTGAAAAAATCTCTGATTTAGAGAATTCCTGGTGAGGAAATTTCCTCAATCAGTGCCAACTGATGCCTGCTCCATAACTCCACAGCAAAATTGTCTGAAACACGGGGAGATGCCCAGAGTCACAGGGGCGACATGCATCACAAGCAGTGCCTGAACCTAGGTGTTCCTGATTCTCGTGTATTGGACTGATTTTGTCCTAAGATTTATGAGATTACAGCATTAAAAACACTGTTCATCCATTTTCAGTTTTCATATGTGCTGTTCATGGGGCATAGTTTCCTGCTACAAAGGGTAGAAGAAACATTGCCTGGAAGTGAGGGCAGTATATAGGAACTTTTCATTAATGAGATGTCATAAGTAGTTTAGGGAACATAAAAAATTCAAATAACTTATGGGGGCTGGGGATTTCTGGCAATGTCCTTTGTGTGGTTTAAACTCTGTTCACAGGGTCAAAGAATCATAGATCAGAAGCCTCTTGTAAAACAACCCTCTCATTTTAGTAATGAGGAAACTGAGTCACCAGAAAGTTAAATGACTTACCCAAGGTCATACAGGTTGTGTCAAGAGGCAAATTTTTTCGGGGAAGGAGTCATTATTGTTTACATCCTAGTCATTTCAACCCCTGCCCATGCATGAGGTTTCATAGGTACAGTGGTCAGAAATGGGATTGGAAGGCAAATCCTCTTCGTAATGCCTCCCTTAGAAAAGTTAAAATGACCTGAGCCCACGTAGACTTCTGGGATTTAGAGTTTTTTGCTTATCATCTGAGGCTAGGAAACATTGTATGATTTGGTCCTGGGGTGGGACTTAAATGGGAGCCCCTCAAAGAGGAGACAGATCACTTGGAGAGGAGGGAAGACACACAGCCAGAGTAGCAGCATCACCATGGAGGTAACAGTGGGACACCCAGAGGTGCCCTTCATCAAATTTGGGAGCCTCTTCCTGGGACTCAGGAGAGATGAAAGCTGGAGTAGCAAGTGGCAAAGTCCTGGGGCTTTTTTAAAAAAAAATTAATTTGTAAATTAGATGCTCCCTCAGGCGCATGGAGCCCTGAGGGAGAAAGGAAAGCCAGAGGAACTGGGAATGCTTGTTTGTCCTCCTGCCTTACTTCAGGTGGGTGGAACAGGCATCATTTCTGGACGCAGCTCAGTACTCAAACCATTTGCAGAAAGAGGACTCTCTTCGCTGGTGCAGAATATAACTCAAGGCTCCATGAAGGGTGGAATTGGCTAGAGCTTGGGAGAGGAGATATCCTTGTCTTCTTGCTTCTAGCTTTGAAAGACCCTGTTCCTAGCTTATCACACTGAAGACTTCAGGGAGTTTTCCCTTCGGTGAGATTGAAGTCTAGCTTTCCATTGTGCTGGAAGCCAAAGACAAGGATCTCTCCAACTCCACTTGTCATCAGTCAGAGAGCATAGAGTTACCATCCTCCACCAAGGAGGAGAGTCTTATGCAAATCAACTTTACTTGTGTCCTTTTATTCCACTAAAGACTGGTCTAATCGTACTTCTCATAAATGCCTGTGGTTGACATTGTTCTTTGCCTGTGGCCCTTTGTTCTGGTCAAGACATCTGGGACAGCTCGGCTCGGGGCAATGCTCAGGAGAAAGTGACCTTTCCTACCCTAGGGTTGGCATCCTAACCCCCAAACCTAGTGTTAGAGGGATTTCTCTCGCATGCACCTATCACGTATTTCAAGACTGCACTTTCAAGGGCAGAATTATTACCAGCTCAAGCCTTTTAAATTGGCTTCATCAGATCACAAGCCTGTAGTAGAGACCCTTATTGGTTACATTGGACTATAGAGTCCTGGGGCTCCCCACCCCTGCCCATGTTAAAAGAAATCAAATACAATTTACTGTATTATTATCTATGTTTATTATATTATTTATACTTTATTATTATTTTATTCTATTGACTGATCGAGGTCCTGAAGGAAAGAGACCCTGGACTGATTAATTAACTAGTTAATTAATTAACTGGGAGGCAAGAAGGGGGAAGGGCCTGCAAATGGATCTTATCTTGAGGTCTGTGGATTTTTAAAAAATATCTTTTTATGATTATGTTTCAATAGAATTGGTTTCCTTTGTAATCCTACGCATTCCATCTTACACATTTCAAAACACGATTCTGAGAAGGAGTCCATAGACTTCCCCAGGCTGTCAAAGGGACCCAGGATCCCCCAAAGGGTTAAGAATTCCCAGACTAGAGCATTGGTATGGCCTGTAAGGGTTACATAAGTGCAAAGGAAAGGGGTAGAGTCACCTGGGGACAGTATTCACTTACCAAATATTTATTAAACTTCTACTATGTATTGTTTATAGTACTGTGCTCGAGATGCCAAGTGTAGACAAGAGCCCACTTCCTCGTAGAGTTTCCTCTGGATGGAGAAGAAAAGTCATAAACACATATATTGCAGGGTCATAGAGCTAAGCTAGACAGGGCTTTAGAAACCATTTTGTTCAACTTGCTAGCTGTGTGACCCTGGACAAGTCACCTCTGTCTGCCTCAGTTTCCTCATCTGTGAAATAGAGATAATAACCACACTTACCTCCTAAGGGTGGTGGGAGGATAAAACGAGAAAACATTTTTAAGGCACTTAGCACAGTGTCCGGCACACAGTAGGTGCTTAATAAAATGCTTGTTCCTTTCTTTCAACCTCCCAATTTTACAAGTAATGAAACTGAGGCCCAGGCTAAGTGACTTGTCCAGGGTCACACAGGTAGGGAATGTCAGAGGCAGGCAAATCCATGTGTTCCAGAAATACAAAGCTGAGTGCCAGGGGCATTCCAATGACAAGAGTCGTTACCACGAGGGGCAATCTGGGTAAGACTTTGTGTCGAGAAGAGGTGGGACAGGAATGTGGTGTTTGAGCCGAGATTTCAAGAATAAGTAGGAATTCAACAGGTGAAAAGAATGTGTTGCAGGCGTAGGGAACAGGGTGAACATGAGTTTGGATTTTCCTCTCTAGGCAGCAGGGAGCCCCTAAATGTTTCGAGCGCACAAGTAAGGAGATCCCGTCTCTGCTGAAGAAACGTTATTTTAATTGTGATAGATTAAGGATAGATTGGAAGGAAGAGATTGTGAAGCACAGCGCTCATTGGCTGGAGGGGGCGGAGGAGGCAGGAGGCAACGAAAAAGAGGGGGAAGGGATGAGCTTGACTGCTAACGCACTTTCAGAATTTTGTCCCGGCCTTGCGCTGCTCAAGAACCATCCCATTGGGATGAAGGGCAGTCTTCAGTCAGTGGCTAGCATCATGGACACTGGTCCAGCCTGCCTTGAAATGGAGGTTCCTTCAGATCTAACTGGAAATGACATTAACAAGCCCAGTCCTACTCAGTCCAGTGCAGGTGTCTCTGGATGAGTCATTAATTCATTGATCTGTCCCCTTAGCCCCACCCCCATCTGTCCCAAGGAACTATAAATAAATGCTCTAAATCATAATCCATTGTCCTGAAAGAATTAGAATGGAGGCATAGACCTGGAAGAACCTTAGAGATCGCCTAGTTTGATCCCTTTACTTTACAGTGGAGGAAGATGAGGTCTTTTCAGGGTTAACCACCTTGGCCAAGGTCATACAACTGGTTAATCACAGACCTGGGCATGCTTCCTAGGGTTCCTGGCTGACATAGTCCAATGCTCTCCTAAAGCTACCTACATCATCTACTTTACAAAGAAATGGGTAAAAAGGGAGGGAGAGACTGACCACTCCAGGCCAGTGGACTTGACTTTGATTCCTGGCAAAACTCTAGAATGCATTAGTGGAAGAATGCTTAGGGAATATGGAGAGAGGGCAGAAGAAAAATGGGTCACCACAAACTAACTTCATTTCCTGTTCTTTTTTTTAAATAGACAGGTAGATCAGGAGAATGGCATGGATTTCATTTACTTAGATTTTAACAAGCATTTAACAAAGTTTCTCAAGTTGTTCTAGTGGGAAAATATGGGGATTTGTGACGTAGAATGTATCACCTCTGTCAGAGGTGTCAAACTTGTGGCTCAGGGTACTTCTCAGTGCAGCCAAACCAGACTAAAATGTGATTGGGAAATATTTAACAAAATAGGTAAAAGTACAATAAAATATAGGTAATATTACATTTTAAGACTAAGTCAACATGTGGTCACATGAGGCCTTACATACGGATTGTCGTTCAGTCATTTCAGTCGTGTTGGGCTCTTCATGGCCCCATTTGGGGATTCACGGCAAAGACACTGGCCTGGTTTTCCATTTCCTTCTCCAGCTCATTTTACAGATGAGGATGCTGAGGCAAATGGGGTTAAGTGACTTGACCAAGGGCACACAGCTAGGAAGTATCTGAGGCCTGATTTGAACTCAGGAAGATGAGTCTCCCTGACTCTAGGCCTGCCACCCTGTGCGCTATGGCACCACCTAGCTGCCTGTATGGATTAGTGGCCCTGTTTCTATTTGAGTCCGGATCTGGAGATGGTAATGGCTCAATGTCAACTTGGAAGGACGTCACTAATGGAGCTCCCAAAGGCACTGCTCTCGGCTTTGGGCCATTCTTATTAATGACTTGATTAAAGGCATAGATGATACATTTATCCAGCTGAAGGCCATTTTTGTTGAGAAGTGGGAGACAGTGAGTGCAGAATAATTTATGTAGGACATCGTGTAGATTGTCAGATGCAGTCTCTTTGTTGGTCAATTTAGTAAAATGGCCTTTCTCGGTGAAAGGGAGTGTGCAAGTGGGCTGGAGAAGTAGATAGGGAAATCATGGTGGCATAGAAAACAGTCATCAACAAAACAAATGAAAAACAAACAATCCCCCAGACCCCAATTTGCCGATGGCACAAAGCCACGAAGGATAACTTATATACCAGATGACAGATTCAAGATATAAAAGAAATCTCAACTGGATTTAACGTTGGCTGCATTGAATTATGGGAAATTCAACAAGGACAGCCATAAAATCATCAGATCTTAGATCTGGAGCTGGAAGGCATTTAGTCCAGCCCCCTCATTTGATAAATGAGGAAACTGAGGCCCAAAGGGTTTAAGCGCCTCGCCCTAGGTCATACAGAGAGTCAATGGAAGCACCAGAACCCAAACCTGTACAAATTTTCTGTTTGGCTGCATAGAACACATTGATAAGCTAGGAGGGTGCCCAGAGGAGGAGAACCAAGATGGTGAAGGCTATTGAGAACAAGCCGTATGAGGGAGGTATGTGTATAGCTGAAGGACCGTCATGCGGAAGAGAAATGAGTCTTCCTCTGCTGAGTACAAGAAGGCAAAACTGGGAATAGCGGTTAGACTGGCAATGAGGCAAATTTCAGTTCTGATTCCAGAAAAACCTTTCCAGCAGCTAAAGCTGCCCAGAGGGGGAACTGGCTATCTCAGGCTGCTGGTGAGATTGCCCTCGATAGCTGTCCTCCAGAAAAGCCTGGCAGATTCCATACTGGTACGTTGCAGCAGGGATTCTTGGTCAGGCAGAAGCTGAATTTGATGGCTGGTGAGGTCTCATGCAGTCTTTGATTCTGTGGTTTTGTGAAATGTTTTTGTGTTCCTGATAATCTCCCCCGATCTCGTGCTGTTTCTTTCTGTACTCCCAGACAAGGACGTAACTGGCAGTTTTGTGCCTGAAACAGTCAGTATGAAATGCCCCATCACATCAATGCTCCACAATAAATTCAGCTGGTGATCAGTCAACCGAGAGGCATGTTAAACAGCTGTTATGTGCTAGGCGCTATGCTAATGCCTAGAGATAGGAAGACAAAAGTGAAGTGGTCTCTGCCCTCAAGGAGGTTAGAGTCTAAGGGGGAGACAAGATGTCCATATATAAGTATGCACGGAATATATGCCCTGTACATACAGGGTAGACTTGGGAGGGGGCACCAGAAGCCTGAGCAGAGTTTTGAAGGAATCCAGGGATTTCAAGAGGCAGAGACAAGAAGGGAGACGTTTTAAGCACAGGGGTACGGAGATGACGTATCATGTATGAGGAAGAGCATGCAAGCCTTTGTGGCTGCTCCAGAGAGTGAATAACAGGGGATGCTGAGAGCTAGAGACCCCAGAACAAGCCAAGTCACTCTGCTGGGTTCGGGGATGGAGCAGTTCATGTAAGATGCTGCAGGCCTGTAAAAGAATTGTACGACCTGGCAGCTTCCTGTTTAACTAATTATCTTCCCTAATTCAGGAGTCTCAGTACTGTTGAACAAGTGTAAGTGCTGCTAGCACCTGATAGGGGCATCTTGGGACAAAACCCCAGCTGCCCAACCCTAGTTAGAGCTGTAGTTCCCCCTAAAGTCCTGCGGAATCAGAAATGCTAATGGAGTAGTGGACAGAGCACTGACTTCTAGAGCCTAGGTTCAAATGTGGGCTTTAACATGTCCTGGCTGTTTGATGTTGAGAAAATTACTTAACCTCTCCAAACCTCAGTTTCCTCTTTTGTAAAATGGAAATAATGATACCTATAGTACTTCCCCCACCACACTCTTATGAAGATTGAATGGGACAGTGTACATAGTGTCCTAAAAGTCTTAGTGCAATTTAAAGTTTTTTTAAAAATAGATTAAGTAGCTTCTATGACATGATTATTGCATCTATATTATGGAAGATTACATATTAATATTGTGCATGATATACAATATAATTAAATAACTTTAATGGCTTATAACTGTGCTAAGACCTTTGGGATGCCATGTATGTTAATGGGTTTGCTAACCTTAAAGAGGCAGCAGGGCCCGGATGGCGTTCTGTCTCTGGCATGTGCGGCCCCTGATAAACACACTCAAGAAGTCATTCCCATCCTTTGCTTGAAGACATCTCTCGAGGGCACTGTGTGATTCTGAACAAATCACATAAAGCACACTCAGGGCTCTTGGCAACTCTCAAAGACAAGACAATTACAGAGAAGGTGCCAACTTGCATTGGCACAGTGCACGTCCCCATCCAAGAGTGCCCTATGCTAATTAAATCACAGGCCCAGTCCCTATTTCCTCTGCACCCCTGAACGTCAGCTCTTATAGCTGTCTCAAGCTCCCTGAGCCTCAGTTTTCTCATCTGCAAAATAGGGGTGATAATACTTGTACTGGGTAACTTTGAACAAGTCACTTAGGTAACCTCTCCAGACTTCAGTTTCTTCTTCTATAAAACAAAGGGATCCGATTCACTGGCTTCTAAAATCCCTCTGTGGGACTGAATCAAATGACGTTGTATTGAAATTATTTTTGGTTACGATTCAAGTAGTTTATGTAAATTCTGACTATTTGCATCTTCTTGGGCCCCTTCAAGAGTGACCTCAGCTAAGCTCAGCTTGTCCTAATGGCTCCCCCCGCTTTGGGGTTGCCCTCAATAGTTTCTAACTGCCAACTTGGTGTTATTTGCTCCAGCAAAGGGTTTGGATAAATATTCTCCTGGGAAGCTGACTGGCTATTGATGCAAGTCACTTAGTTCCTCTTTTCTCAGCATAAATTCAATTCAACAAACATTTATAAAATGCCTACTACGTGCTGGGCTCTTTGTCAGGCATTTCGTTTTTAAAGGCAAAAATGAAATAGCCCCCATTCTCAAGGAGCCCACATTTGCTAAGGGGAAATAAAATCATAATACAGACAAAAAACAATGCAAAGGCTTGGGAGTGGGGGCTCACCATGGAGGGATTCAGGAAAGGACTGTGGTAGAAGGTAGGCCTCGAAGGGAGTCATGAGGTGATGAATGGGATGCCTGGACAAACTCATGCTAGAAGGAGAAAGATTGAACGCTGTGTACTGTGATCCGTGAATGGGCTAATTTGGCTGCAATATAAAAATGCGTGAGGGGGTGTACAATGAAATCAGGCTACGAAGACGGGTTGGAGCCAGAGTACAAAGGGAAAGAAAAACCAAGCAGAGGCATTCATGCTTAATGTGAGAGGCCCCTGAAGGGAGCGATGGGTCATGATTGGAACTGGGTTTGGGGAATATCCGTGTGGCAGGCATGGGATGGGGAGAGATGGAAGAAGGGAGAGTCTGGAAGTGAGGAGACCAATTGGGAGACTATCGTGATACTCCAGGTGAGAGGTGATGAGGGCTTGGACCAGGACTGCAGCCATGTCAGTGGAGAGAAGGGGAGAGGTTGGAAAGGTTGTAGAAACAGATGTGGCAGGAGTAATCAACTGTGAGTGAGGGCGTCACCCTCCCCTAACATAAAAGTTCAGAGTGATGCTGATGTTGAGAACCAGGGAGGGTGGAAGAATGATGGTACATTTGAAGAAAAGCAATAAACTCTGTTATACATATCTTGAGTCTATGGGACATCAAAGAGATGTCCAGCAGGCAATGTGGGACTCAGGGCCTACGTAAGGTCCTAAAGGCTAAAGATACAGATGTTTCTGAGGAGGTCCAACAGGAAAGAAAAGAGCTTTAGGGTAATTGAGACGTTGAGGCGGTGATTCTACAAAGGGATTGAGAAAGAGCGGGAGGAGGACCACAAATACCTAGGATCAAGTGATCGACCATTTCCAGACGAAGGATGTCTTCTCCTTGGGAGCTTACATCTCTCTAAAACCTGTATGAAATGAAGCTGGTGATGATGCTTCCCAGCCATGAACTGTTTGAAGAGAGTGAATGCAGAAAACCTGGGGGGAGGCTGGGTGAGAATCCTCAGGAGAGAGATAAATAAGATTTTCAGAGAATGCTGGAAGAAGGGGGAGGATAACATTTTCTTGGATCCAAGGAAGATGCCCCAAAGCTGTACCCAATTTCGGCCCCTACTAACAGGAGGATTCCCCTCTTCCACACTGCAAAGCCTCAGCTGTAGACAGTTTCCTCGCTGGGCTTCTTCTCCTGAGAAGCCAGAGGTATAAGACTCCAGTTCATTACAGATCTGGTGCTGAGATGAAAAATCTTCTCTCCCTTGAGGCTCTTGGATTAAACTGCTGGCCAACTTCCCTTCGCTGTAGCCCAACACGGCAGATGGAAGTATGTGCAGAGACTGAAACTGCAAGCTCACTTTTTCAGTTTTGCTATACGACTATACTGAATTGATTCAAATGAACTCAATTCAGCAAGCATTAATTAGGTATCTATTATGTCAAGGCACTAAGAGTTTACATTCCTCTCGAGGGATGATGAAACCTAATGGAAAGTAGAACCAAGGTGGCTCCCAGACCACATGCCCCAGAAATTTGGGAAGTTGGGGGAATGGATGGCAAGAATGGATGCTGGTTGATTTGTATTTCTTGCCATATCCCTTTCATTCTATAGTAATTACTCGAGCTTTTCTAATGACATACATCTAATCCTGTCTCACTAGGGGAGGTCTGTAGGGAAACAGGCAGTGACTGAATAGCTGATGAACCTGAAGATGGTGGTAGGGGACTGCAGTGACATCCATCAGTGATGCTGTGCCAAGGCTATGCTATAGACTTTTTTTGTTTCTTAGACAGCCTCTGGACAACAGTGTGATCACTCTGACATAACATTTTTTAAAATAATTATTAATTTTTAGTTTTCAACATTCACTTTCATAAGATTTTGAGTTTTAAATTTTCTCCCCCACCCTCTTCTCTCTCCTCTTCAAGATGGCATGCAATTTGATGGCTTTACTTATACATTCATATTAAACATATTTTCTCATTAGTCATGATGTAAAGAACAGTTAAAACTAATGGGAGGAACCACCAGAAAGAAGAAACAAAACAAAGCAACAGAAGAAAAAGAAAGCAAATAGTCTGCTTCCATCTGCATTCAGACTCCAAAGTTCTTTCTCTGGATGTGGATAGCATTTTCCATCGTGAGTCTTTTGGAGATGTCTTAGATCCTTGCATTGCTAAGAAGAGCTAAGTCTTTCAAGATCAGTCATCACACAGTGTGTTTGTTACTGTACAATGTTTCTGGTTTCTGGTTCTGCTCATTTTGCTCAGTATCAGTCCATATAAGTCTTTCCAGGTTTTTCTGAAGTTGGCCTGCTCATCATTTCTTATAGCACAATAATATTCCATTACATCCATATACCACAACTTGTTCAGCCATTCCCCAATTGGTGGGCATCCTCTCAATTCCCAATTCTTGGCCATCACAAAAAAGCTGCTGTGTCCTTTTCCCACTTGTACGATTGCTCTGGAATACAGCCCTAGAAGTGGTATTGCTGAGTTAAAGGGTATGCACAATTTTATAGCCCTTTGGGTATAGTTACAAATTGCTCTCCAGAATGGTTTGGATCAGTTCACAACTCCACCAACAATGCATTAGTGTTCCAATTTTCCCACATCTTCTCCAATATTTATCATTTTTCTGTTTTGTCATGTTGGCCAATCTGATAGATATGATGTGGTACCTCAGAGTTGTTTTGATGTTCATTTCTCTGATCAATAGTGATTTAGAGCATTTTTTCATATGACTATAGATAGCTTTAATTTCTTCCTCTGAAAACTGCCTGTTCATATCTTTGACTATTTTTCAATTGGAGAATGACTTGCATTCCTATAAATTCGACTCAGTTCTCTACATATTTTAGAAATGAGATTTTTATCTGAGACATTGGCTATAAAAATTGTTTCCCAGTTTTCTGCTTCCCTTTTAATATTGGTTGCATTGGCTTTGTTTCTTCAAAACCCTTTCAATTTAATGTAATCAAAATTATCCATTTTGTATTTCATGTTCTCTATCTCTTATTTGGTCATAAGTTCTTCCCTTCTCCATAGATCTGACAGGTAAACTATTCTTTGCTATCCTAGTTTGCTCATAATATCAGTCTTTATATCTAAATAAGGTACCCATTTTGACTTTATCTTGGTATAGTGTGTAAGATATTGGTATATGCCTAGTTTCTGCCGTACTATTTTCCAGTTTTCCCCTCAGGTTTTGTTAAATAGTGAGTTCTTGACATGTACTTTTAAGAAAGGACTGTAAACTTCCCAAAGGCAGGCATTTTTCATCTAAAATTTATATATCTCTCAGATGCCAATACTAGGCTATGCATTTATTAGTCACATAATAAATGTTTGTTGTACTAACAAGTCAACATTTGGTTAAAAAGAGATACTGAAGCAGTTTGGTGGCACAGGTAATGGAGGGCTAGCCTGGAAGTGAAAAAAAAGCTGCTTGGAGAGGGCACCTCAATCTTTACACTCTCCATCTGGCTAACTTTCAAACCAAAGTACTCCCTGGCTCCCAATAGTGAGGGTCTTGGGGCCATGATGGAGAATTCTAAGGAGTTCAGTCGAATGAGATGTGCCTTCCTCTGGATGGCTTCCACTTCATTCATGTCCTTCCTCTACTATGATGATGCCTGAAGCTGAACATAATACCCCAGACATGGTCTGACCAAGGCAGAATATAGTGGCACCATCATTTTCCTTTTCTTGGAAACCATGTCTCCTAACACAGCTAGGGATCCCACCACAATATTTGGCTGCCATATTGGATTGAATAAATGGCAAAAGAGATGGAGTGTTGGACATAGACTGAGAAAGACATGAAGCCAAATCTTCCCTCAGACATTTATTAGTTGTGTGGCCACAGTCAACTCACTCAACCTTCCTCAGCCTCAGTTTCACTATCTGTATAAACAGAGACATTAATAGCAGCTCCCTCATAGGCTTGTTGTTCTTCCTGATCAAATGGGGTAACCTATGGAAAGTGCTTTGCAAATATTAAAGCACTTTATGAATGTGAGCTTTCTTATTACTAAGATGAAATTGAACGGGAATAAATATAACATTTTGTACAGGGCTTCAGATCTTGAGTTCAGATTGGGAGAATTTTATTCATTCAATTGTATTTGAACTTATTTTTTAACCCAATAAGGTTTTTAAACATCAACAACACTGATTATTGTTTGAAGTCCTGGATCATGTCTTCTGAGCATCTCAGAAGATTCTATTGGATACTTTTTTTTTTTTGGTGAGGCAATTGGGGTGATTGTTCAGCCATTACCCAATTGATAGGCATTCCCTCACTTTTCAATTTTTGCCCAGAGTCACATAGCTAGTGAGTGTTATGTGTCAGAGGTCGGATTTGAACTTAGGTCCTCCTGATTCTAGGGCCAGTGCTCTATCCACGGAGCCACCTAGCTGCTCCCCCATTGGATGCTTTTCAAAGATAAGCCAGTCTCTGCATATGGAAACCTCCAGGCCCATACATTCATATACCTGACCCCCCCCCCCACAATACACAACACCCCCCCGCACATTCACAACAATCCACTCACACATATACAGCCTACCCCACACCATGCACAACACCCCCCCACACACACACACATACATATTCTAGAAATGACGGTTCCAATTTGAGGCATTTACTTGGGAGCCTGTTTAAAGTAAGAAATGAGCAAAAAAGTGGAATAAGGAAAATAGAGTTTCTATTCCATCTCTGCTATGAAAAAGAAGAATAATTATGGATACCTAAATAGGTTTTAAGGTTTGGAAAGCACTCCATCATTTATCTTACTGGAATTTTGCAGCAGCTTTGTGAGGTAGGTGCTGTTATGAACACTCCTATCTGCAGTGACTCGTTGAGTTAGGTGACCTATTCAGGGTCGTAAAGCTGGAAAGTGACCAGGATGAGCTTCAAACCCAGGTCTTCCTGACTTTCCAGCCAAGACCTTGTTCATTCTGCCCCTCCAACCTATACAACCTCTGCTGGACAATCCATTAACCTCCCCAGCCTTCAGTTTCCTTGCTTATAAGTTGAAAAGTTGGACAGATGACTGCTCAGACATTATATTCTTTGATTCTGTGAAAGAATTTACAGAACCATAGATTTAGAGATGGAAGGGCCCTTAGGGACCATCTCGTCTAACCCCCTCACTTTGTAGATGAGAAACTGAGGCCCAAAGTCATGCAGGCAAGATCAAACAAGTCTCAAACAAGGAGGTGTTTTGGGGAGGATTCAAACCCAGGTCTTCCTGATTCCAAGCCTAGGGCTCTATTCACAACCTCGTGCTAGTTCAAATCCAGTTTTAGACATGGGTGTGTCCTGCTTTCCCTTCTTGTTAAAAAGATAAATTAGGAATCATATACATGATGGGTTATTTTTATACTTTGGGGGAAATAATTCACCCCAAAGCAACAGGAATCATCACAGATGATGATGGTCATTCATCAAACATCAAATATTTATTGAGCAACTCTTTCATGCAAGGTATTGCACTTGGCAAAGCCCCAGGGGTCCGTGCTTGGCCCTGCTGTCACGATTTTTATCAGTGCCTTGGTTAAAGGCATAGACAGCAGTTTTCTCAAGTTGGTAGGAGAGACCATTCTAGAAGTGAAAGCCAACACATTGGCTAACAAAGGCAGCGTTCGGGAAGGTCTGTTTGGAAGATGAGTATAGGAATAAATGCAAAGGCCTCCATCTGGGTCCAAAAACCCAAGTTTCCAAGTACAAGATGGGCAAAACGCGGTCATGGAGCAGTTCATTTGAAAATGAGCTGAGGTTTTAGGGGATCGCTGGCTCAGTGAATTAGCATTGTGATAGATTAGCCCAAAAAGTCAATGGAATGTTATTGTTGTTTTGCCATTTCAGTTGTATCTGGCTCTTTGTGACCTCTTTTTTGGGGGGGTTTCTAGACAGAGATACTGGAGTGGTTGGCCATTTCCTTCCCCAGCTCATTTTACAGTTGAAGAAACTCAGGCAAACTGGGTTAAATGACTTGCCCAGAGTCATACAGCTAGGAAGTATCTGAGGCCACATTTGAACCCAGGAAAATGAGTCTTCCTGATTTTCAGGTCTATCCATTGCACCGCCTAGCTGCCCCCAGTGGAATGTTGCTGCACAACGAATATAGAAACTATAGAGATGCTAGGAAAGATATGAAATGATGGAAAGTGAAGTAAGCAGAACCAGGAAAACACTATAACCAATAAAATCAAATGATCACAATGATGTTGTGGAATTATGCTGGCCAAGCTTGGCCCCAAAGAAGAAAGGTGAGAAGATACTTCCTCTCTCATTTAGATTGCAGGAGTGGGGGGGGGAGTTGCTGTGGGTGTGCAATTCTGCATATGAGGGCAGACTTTTTTGGCATATCGGTTAGTTTTGTAGCAGTTTTGTTTTTTGTTTTTTTCCTGTTTATGAAAATTCCATTTTTATAAGAAATGGCTGTGTGTGTGTGTGTGTGTGTGTGTGTGTGTACAACAGAATCGTAGAGGATGTAAATTGTAGATGATGTAAAAACAAAAGATATGAATTAAATTTATCTTGAAAACTTTTTTGCTTTTTATTTATTTATTTATTTTTGCAAGGCAATAGGGGTTAAGTGACTTGCTCAGGGTCACTTAGGTAATAAGTGTCAAATGTTTGAGGTTGGATTTGAGCTCAGATCCTCCTGACTCCAGAGCTAGTTCTCTATCCACTTCTCAACCTAGCTTCCCCCATTTTTTTTTTAACAAATTAACCTTGCTTGGCATTCTAAAGACCCAGAAGTCAGACTTGCCATGACCAGGAGAGAAGACTAATGCCAGAGATGATGGCCATCTGTGGGTCTACGAAAGGAGGAACAGATTCCCAGAATTAGGTAGGCTGGTTCTAGGTTTTCTGCTTTCTCTGCCTCTTGAGAACATTTCCCACAAGGTTCCTTCATTTGTCTTGCCTTTATCTCAGTCTCTCTCTTTTACCACTTATTTATTCTGATAATGACTTCAGAATCCTTCCTCATCTTTTCAAGTATTAACATCTTTTTTAAGGTAAGAACTGACGAGAAGCCCCCAAATCATAAGAATAACAACCATGTTATTCGCAACTATTGATTGAGAAAAATACTTAATGACAAAAAGATACCATGAATTCATTATCTCTTTTAAAAGGATTGGCATTTTGTTAAAGACAACACACATATGTGTGAAAAATAGTGAGATAGATATTTGTGAGACTTTACTTATATGGTCTACAGATGGTATGTTTGCTTATTTATTATTCTGAGTCACTCTGTATATTTTTTGTTGGAGCTAAATAAAGATCAACATGACAATGCTTGGTGACTATATGGGTTTAGGGACTCACTCTCCGCTTCAATTCAACCTATGCTCCAAACAATCCTCTGCGAGGGATAGGTGCATTTCAACAGGAAACTAATTCAGTCTCCACCCAAAGGAATGACTTTCAGTGGTGAAATTTCAGAAAAAATGTTGGAGTAAAGGAGTAAAGTTTGCAGGGGAAATATTTGAGAGAGAGTATTTAAACAATAAACATGCAAGTAGGAATATTTCTATGTGAGGAAAAGGAAAACAATTGGAGGGGTCTTGGCTCAGAGGACACACAGGTGCAGTCACATTGGGAGAAGGAGCAGCCTGACCCTTGACGCCTCAGGGGATAGTGGAGAAGTTCCCATAAGAGGGAGAGGGATGAGGTGTCGATGGGATTCTGGAGACAGGGATTTCTTGGGGCAGTCAGGGAGCCCATGGCAGCAACAAGTAAAGAATGGGGGTGGTGGGCACCGTGGAGAGTGCTACTTCCAGAAACCTCTTTTCCCTTCCCCCACTGGAGGAAGCATGCCCCTTCTCAATGGCAGCACCCCAAGTTAAAGGCTTGCTTGGCAGCATGTCGTTCCAGCTGTGTGTTACTACATTAGCTGTGTAAGTGGCACCCCTATGTGAACCATTCACACAACAATTCTGCCTCTTCTTAGGGTTAGCCCAGGGCTTGAAGACCACTGCCTACCTGCTGGGAAATGCCAGGACCCGACCAGCCTGCATAAAAATGGCCCATGCCTGTGGGAAACCTCATCTGATTTTTCCTCTTCCTCTGCATGGAAAAATTCTCCTGCCACCGCCAGCAACAGCAGTGGCCCCCAGCCAGTACTGAATCAGGCCACTCGCTGCTGTTTCTCCAGTTCCAGGGACCTCCCCTGCACCCCGGCTTCCACGGAAGCCAGGGCTGGGGCTACGCATCAGGAACGCATCTTGTAGCCTGCTAACCAGAGAAAAGCTCTGCCCCTCCTTGGCCAAAGGTGTCCCAGCTTCACTGGATTCTTTATTAAGGCCTGAAACCAGAGCCCAGGCTCTGAGTCCAGGGAAAGGATTCACTGTCTAGGACTAGCACAGACGCTCTTGGCAACCGCTTGCTGCCTGTTCTTTGGAAAAGAAACTCAGAAAAAAATGAGATTGCCCTTTTCTTCCTTCCCCACTCCATTATTGTAATTCTGCAAGGCAGAAGAATGACCAGTCTGCTGAGTCATTAGAGGCTAGAAGAGGAGCCGAAACAGAGATGGCGCAGACACATTCCCCACCCACCCCCAACGCATCCACCCCCAGCCTGTGGAGGGCCCCTTCTCCTTCTCCAGAGGCACACCCGATAAACCTCTGGCCGAGAAGTACAAGCTGCTCATCGGAGACAGAAGGAGAATATCAGGACTGGTTCTTTCGCTCCTAGGACCCGACGCCGAGCGAAAGGACCGGAACCAGGAGAACAACGTATAGACAACAAACAACCGGACCATTCTGAACGACACAATGACCAGCCTGGACTGCCGAGGACGGAGGATGGCGTGTGCCACCCACCTCCTGCCCGAGAGTCGGTGACTCGGGGTGCAGAGGGAGACTGATAGGCTTTGGACGTGGTCAATACGAGAATTTTATTTCTGTGGCTGTGTGTTAGAAAAAAGAGGGGTTTGTTTTGTGAGGCGATGGGAGAGAAAATAAATTTAATTAAAAATTTTAACAAAAAATGATGTTCTCCATTTCTGTATGCCTTTGTAGAAAAGCTAAAGAAAACATTTTCTTTTCCTTGGGAACTATGATTAGGGCTGCTAGGAGAGAAGGCTCTAGAATATCTAGATTAAACAGAAAAGGAAAATCCTAAGCAGTAATTGTGTCTCCTGGCCATGCTTAGAGAGTTGAGAAGCAATCAGTTTTGTTCAGTGAACATTTAATGAATAAGACCTATTTCCCCCCTTTTTTTTTTGATGAAGAAACTGAAGGTCAGTGAGTTCAAGTGACTTCTATGATTCTACAGCTAGTAAATTTTGGAAATGGGATTTTTCATGTGGGGCAGTTTGGTGGGCAGTCAATAAGCGTGCTGTGCGTGGAGTCAGGAAGACCCACATTCAAGTCTAGCCTCAGATACTTACTGTGTGGCCCTGGGCAGTCAATGAAGAGAGTGATGGAGGAGGCTGGATACAAGAGGGCCACTAGAGGGGTTAGCCTTGGTAAGGCTTCATGTGAGATGGGCTGAAGTCACCTAATTTCTCTTAGCCTCAGTTTCCTCATCTGTAAAATGAGGATAATAACACCTGCTTCCCAGGTGAAACTTCTCATCCAATACATTCTCATCCAATGTGATGCTTGGCCCGGGAGTGCTGCAAATCCTCCATACGGGCTCCATCTATCCTCCATGCTGGAGGCCTTCTTCTGGAACCATTGATGTTGCATGGGGATGCAATTGTCCTTCATTCTTCACTTGTGGGATCCCAAAGCTAGAGCTGGAAGGGAACTGGGAGGCCACCTATCTAACCCCGTCCTACTATAGATGAGGAAACTGAGGCCCAGACAGGAGAGGAGATATTAAAAAGACAGGTCTTTGATTCAAGGGAAAGCTTAGAGTCATTAAAAAAACAACACACACAAAAAAAACTCAATGCAATATCCCAAAAGAAATCCAACTAAGTCTCCTCATGCAATTATGGATCGAAATCATTGTCTAGACACAATATACACACCGTGTGTTGGGGGGGCGGGGTTACAAGTGTCTTCCCAATGAGATTCCCTCCCATTTATGCTGTATAGACTTTGCATGTTGTTTCTGCCATTAGACTGTGAACTCCTTAAGAACAGGGACTATTGTTTAATCTTTCTTTGTATCCCTAGCACTTATTAGCATGGGGCCTAGCACACAGCAGGTGCTTAATAAATGCTAGCTGCTGCTGCTGCTATGTGTAGGTACACATATATATGTATATACGCATATACACATATATACACATGTAAGAATATATATGTACATAAGAATATATTTCTATATTTCTATGTACTACAAAGATTCAGTTTCCCATAGAATCTTATTTTTCTGTTCTTTGTATACATGGGCTTTTTCTCCCCTCTCCCTCAAAAAAAATTTTTTTTTGTTAAGTTCAGAATAAAAATAAAATAAAATTTAAATCAAGCCAAAATGATCATGGCAGATCTTTTTAACTTTTCATATTTGTGGTCATCTTTCCAGCTTCATCCTTAAATGCCCTTAGTATAATCTGGCAAGTTAGGCTAAGCTTTCTATAAATGATTTCCCTCCTGTCCACTGGTTCTCACTATTTCGTGAGGTTGTGCTTCTGCGAGCCTCCTCTATAAAATTGTACAAATGAGTTCTTTTTGGAACCAGTGATGCCTTTGGGGAATGTAACTCCTCCCCCACAGATGTCTGTGAGATGCAGGAAGACTGAAGGATGGCGGCATGGGGGTAGGTCGACCAAAGCTGCAGGTCATTCCGGATACTATTGACTTTAAATGAGACTTCAGAGCAGAACCCAGGCAGCTACAGAAGGAGGAAGGAGCCCTGCTCTGGGAGTCCACACTGGCTGGCACACATGTTGGTCTGGAGCGCCCCTTGCTTACTAGCCCAAGGCAGCAGGGAAAAGAGTAATGTCTGGTAGGTGTGGCTTATCTTGTTCTCACAAGCAGAAGATGGTGAAGAGGAGGAGACTGGAGCTGAGGTTGTGACCAGAACTGATCAAAGTGGAGAAAATTGAGACTGGCCCGAGGAACAGAAAGCAGATTGTCTAGAAACGTCAGGTGGTTGGTTGGTGAGCTAGGCAGGATCCAGTCCACAGCCCTCTTTTCTAACCCCTTCTTCCCTGGGATATGACCCAGAAAGCCAGCATCCCTGGTCTCGTTTGCCCGTCTCACCCACGTAACACTTTTGATGGATGATGATGATGATGATGACTCTGCGTGTGTGTGTGTGTGTGTGTGTGTGTGTGTAAAAATCCATCCCAGCCACAACAACCATGGTCTGCATTTGGAAACCTGTTAATGTTCATTTGTGTTTCTATGTTGTTTGAAGCTGCTATCCAACAACATTGTCACTTGTCATGATTTTTGTCTAAAAATATCCATATAATTAGAGATTAAATGAATGAGTGCAAAAGCATAAATCCATGCATTTCCAGTGCTCAAAAATGTAGGTCTCATTCTGTAGTCTGAGTGCACCACCCCTTGACTGGAACGTGAGTACTATCCTTTATTACAAATACAAAAGCATTCTAATAGGGAGAGGCAAGATACATAGGGAAGTGGTGGGCAGGAAGAGATATTTTGATTCACAAAGTAAGGTGGACAGTGAAGGGAACTCTAGGGAAATAGGTAGGCACACCTACCCTCTCTGGGAATAATGTTTTTTTAATTATGTTTCCAGAACTGGAAAGTGGGATAATGACTACCTAATTGACTGATTAACCCCGCCCCCCCCACACACGGTGTGTATATTGTGTCTAGACAATGATTTCGATCCATAATTGCATGAGGAGACTTAGTTGGATTTCTTTTGGGATATTGCATTGAGTTTTTTTTGTGTGTGTGTTTTTTTAATGACTCTAAGCTTTCCCTTTCTTTGTATCCCTAGTGCTTAGTACAGTGTTTGGCACATAGTAGGTGCTTTGTAAATGTTTACTAACTGGTTCTATATCAATGAAGTCTCATGGACAGCTAGGTGGTACAGTAGATATAGTACAGGGCATGGAGTCAGGAAGATCTGAGTTCAAATCCAGCCTCAGATACTAAGTAGCTATGTGACCCTGGATGAGTCAATTAAACTCTGCCTGCCTTACTTTTCTCAACTATAAAATGGGTTTCATAATAACACCTACTTCCCAGGGTTATCATAAGGATCAAATGAAACATTTGTCAGGCAAGCAGCATAGTGCCTGACACACGGTCTCTTACCCTTCCTCCCTCCCTCTGCACTCAAACTTGAGGGTTAGGTCCTCAGAGGATTGACTACTACCATGGGTTTTAGCAGATCTACACTCCTAACACTGTAGCTCGTGAGCCCCTGTCTTCATGCTTCCCGTGAACAACCTGCCAGCATTTGTATACAGACATTTGAGGCCATGAGTTTTATTTCTGGTTCCTTTTTTGAGTGGTTTCAGATGGCCTCGACTGTCTTTATACTAGAGGTAATAAAATTGACTAAGACGTTGCTGAAATAATCTATGGAAGAAGTAATGAGGTCTCAGACCAGATCAATAGCAGTGGGTACGAAAGAGTGGGCTGGAGAGGAGCGACACCAAATGGCTATGGAGGGCGAAGGAGACAAGAGTGCTTGAGATGACCTTGGCTTTACCAGCTGGGTTGACTAGTAGAACGGCGGGACTTTTTGCAAGAAGCCTTTCCTGGGCCTTCTTTCTTCTGAAAAGGATGTCCAATTGATCCTATCTATATCTTGTCTGTATACAGTTGTTTTCATGCCATTCTTTCCATTAGAATGTGAGCTTCTTGGAAGCAAGAACTGTCTTTTCTCTTTCTTTGTATTCCCAGAGCTAAGTATAGTGCCAGGCACATAGTAGGTGCTTAATAAATGCTTGTCAACCTGACAGCAACAGAGGCAGATTTCAGAAAGTGGAGCAGGTTTTAGGGGAGAGAAAGCCCAATTTTAGAAATAATGAGTTTCAGGTAAGAGGGGAAAGAGATTTGAAAAAGAGAGGTCCAGATCTTCATACAGAGGAGGAACCCAAGTGTGGGTGGGAGAGTTTGCATTTGTGCTGAGGAAGTCAAAAAGCATGGACTTCAGCAGACCTGTGATCTCCTAGACTCACTGGTACAGAGTGTGAACCAAGGTCTTCCACCCTACAGAACTCTTGTCCACGCTCTGCACAGAATGTGCTCCTGACACACCAAGCTCTTTCCTTGATATCGCATGGATGCCAACAGGACAAGGGTTAATCCCTAATGACTTACTCCAGCCACATCACCCTATGTTCTGCCCACTTCCTTTTTCTTTACTTAATCTCTTTGATGATATCTCTTAATCAATCATTAGTGAAATGCTGTATCCCACTCACACCCATCGATTTCTTCGAGTGACTCCCAATTAAATATATTTACGGAAAGCAGCATGTACTTTTACCTGTGCAATGCAAAGGGGAAAGGCCCCCAAGCCAATCCCCAGAGATCTGTTTGAACGGCCTGCCTGAGTCATGGCTAAAACAACCTTTCTGCCCAGGATTTATGTTTCATTTAAAAATGTTTTATTGTGGAAGAGACCGTAAAAGAAAGCTCAGCATCTTCTTCTTCCCCTTGAACCAACCAGACCCACACAGATCGTCTCTAGGCCAGATTTACAAATAGCCAATTTTTTATGGTGAGCAAATGGTGGTTCATACCAGGTGAACAGTAAGGAATGTGGACTTATTTATTTTCGTATCTATTTTTTACCCTCTGTGTACTTTATGCAGTGGAAAGAAGGCAGGGAAAACAAACAAGGGTCTCATTTCTCTCAATCCCTTCTGTGTTTTATAGATGAGATGTGCTAGGAGCTCTTACATGTGTGTTGAGGGAGGTACACTAATTTCGTGGCTGAGACACAGAATGAACACTCCCGGTTCCAGACATCCAGGGTGCGTGATGTATCAATTAGTCCATCAACAATCACAAAATGCATAGACTGAGGCTAAACAGGCCCCCCCAAAATTATGGAATCAGAGAGGAGGAAGGGACTTCAGCTGCCTGGTGTCCGGTTCAATCCACAACCAAAGAATCTCCATCATGACCTTCCCTGCCCTCGAGGAGCTTAAGTTCCATCTGGGAGACAATGTGTCTGTATAGAAATATACTGTGTTGTTGCTCAGTCATGTATGGCTCTCTGTGACCCCATTTGGGGTTTTCTTGGCAAAGATCCTGGAGTGGTTTGCCATTTCCTTCTCCAGCTCATTTTACAGATGAGGAGACTGAGGCCAACAAGGTGAAGTGACTTGCCCAGGGTCACACAGCTAGTTAGTGTTTAAGGCTGGATTTGGAGTCTTCCTGACTCCAGGCTGCTACTCTATCCACTGTGCCATCTAGCTACCCATATGTATATATATATATATATATATATATATATATATATATATATAATATATATTATATATATGTATATATGTATATGTATGTGTATATATATGTATATGTATGTGTATATATATGTATATGTATATATATACACATATATATATACTTTTTTAAACAGTTTATGGAGAATAAATTAAAAATTAATATAAGCAGACTAAACAAAAAATGAGATAGCTAAAATACAAGGAAGTTAGGGAGGGAAGGCACTAGCAGGAGGGTAGGAATACTGGAATGGCTTTGTGTAGAAGTTAGTGCTGCAGCTATATCTTTATGGAAAAGACAGATTCATCCAGGAGGGAGGAGACGAGGAGGGTGGGTATTCCAGGAATGAGAGCAAATGCGGGATGGTCAGCCTGTGCAAAGGAATGGTCATAGGAAGGCTGCTTATGAGCAACAGAAAGAAGGTCAATGTTTTGGCTTCAGTGGAAGAAATGTAGATTTGGAGTCAAGAGAACTGAGTTCAAACCCTGCCTTGGACATTTACCAGCTTTGTAACCTGGGCAAGTCATTTAATGTCCCTGAAATTCAGGGTCCTCATCCACCAAATGGGCATGATAGTGTATAACTTCTTCCACAGGGTTGTTGTTGTTAGGAAAGTGCTGCGGAACACTTAACACAATGTAAGTGTGGATGATTTTTACCCAATCATCTCCAGCTATGGCTCACCTCCAGCTCTGTTCTTCTGTGCAGTTAATCTAGTTAAGGAAGCCACTGTAAGGTGGTAATATGTTAATGTACTACCCCTTCAAGGTAATAGATTCATACCTAAACAGAAGTGATCTGGAAATAATAAACCAACAGTTGGGTCTTTCATTGACTCACAAAACCTCAAGTACCATGCCACATTGAAAAGAGCCCTGGACTAAAAGTCAGAGGATTTAGGTTTTAGTCTTAGGACTCTCACTTTGACCTTGGGCATACACTTACCGTCTCTGGGCCACAGTAATCCTGTGTGTAAGAAGAGAAAGTTGGATTATTTGATTTTTAAGGACTGTTTTCAGTCCTGTCAATTTATGATCCCTTAAGGTTGGGCCACTGTCCCAGCAGAGCTTGAATCCTTCTCACAGCCCAACCTATTCCTTAGGGAAAAAAAAAAACCCAAACAGTTAACCAGAGGAGGTTTACTTAGCCTTAGCATGGAAAGGATATTCAGTAAGGATACAGCATTGACTGGAGGCATATGCTACTCCTATTGTCTCCATGCAGAAAAAATGTGCTTGGGAGGGCACAATATGGTACCTCACAAGGAAATTAGACATCTGCTGAGTCTGAAGGGGATTTACTCTTCAGGGGCTGCATCGCTAGCTAGAGCTTTAGCATGGTCAAGTCAGACCAACAAGCATTTAAATAGATATCTCCTATTTGCCAGGCATTGCACTAATCCTGGAAATGTAAAGGCAAAAATAGCCCCTGAACTGAAGGAGTTCACACTCTCATGAAGGAGACGATGGCGACAAGCAAAGTGTGGATGAGATGAATTGGAGATAATCTCAGTGAGAAAGCACTAGTATTAAGGGGGCCATTGATGAGCTTCCTGTGCCTGTTGGGATTTAAACAGAGACCTGAAGGAAGCTGGGAGGGCCAGGGGGTGAAGACAAGGAGGGAAGTACTCCAGACACAGTGATCAGTCAGTGAAAATGAGTCAAGAGATGGATGTATTGTGTGAGCAACAGCCAGGAGGCTGGGGTCCCTAGATCGAAGAGTCAGGGAGTGAGATGCAAGAAATGTAGAAGGGAAGAAAGGTAGGAGGGCCTGGGTTATGAAGGGCTTTGAGTGCCAGACACAGCATTTGTATGTGACGTTGGGGGTAACAGAGTCACTGGAATTTATTGAGTAAGAGAAATCATTGTGGTGGCTAAATGGAGGATGGATTGGAATGGGGAGATATGAGGCAGCAGACCCATCATCAGCTATTACAATAGTCCAGGTGCATCCCGGTGCGGGCAGCATCAGAGAAGGGGCCACATTGGACAGAGGCCAATGAAATCTCAGGTATAGCTTCCTTGCCTTTTAGGGGAACAAACAAGCCAAGCCAAATTGGGGAGACTCTGTCAGCCATTGCTCCCACACCTTGCTCTCAGTATGTGACCAGCCCGTCTCATTTTCTAGTCGTCTGTTTTTAAATTGTGGCCTTTGCAAAGCTTCTGCACAATTTTTCACTTGTCATCCACTGTTGCCTGTCCATGCCCACTGCCCATCTTCCCATTGCTCTTGGGGTGATCAGCAATGTTAATTCTTTGGAGACTGTGATACTCTATGACTTGCACCCATAAAATGGCCCCAAAAGAACAGGGATGACAAAACCGGGGTCTGTTTCAGAGAGATGCTTGGGACACATTCTAAGGTTTCTTCCTGCTCTGTATCAGTGATTTTTTTCTTATACCTCAATGAAGGAATTCCTCAATACAGGTGTAGATTATCCTCTTGAAGATTTTTGTAGAGTTGAGAAAGGAGGCATATGGGGTACTTATTGACATTTTCTTTATTTGCCATTTCTTCTCAGGGTCCTGGAAATATAGAAGCAAATACAGGATCATCTCCACCCCCACACCCCAATTACTTGTTATCCTTATCTCTTTCTGATCTCTTGGGAATCAAATCATCAATGCCCTCAAAATTTGTCCACCTCCAGTGTGGACTTTCTCATTATGTGCTTAATCTCTTTCAGCTGTTTCTCTCATTTTTTTTTCCATTGGTGCTATTTCTGCTTCTTCATGTGACTAATGTAATATTAGATAAAATACAGGCAGCTGGGGAATAGCAGCTGGGACTGAAGTCAGGAAGACCTGAATTCAAATCCAGCCTCATATATTTGCTAGCGTATGGCCCTAGGCAAGTCACTTAACCATTGTTTGCCTTGGTTTTCTTGTAAAATTGGGGTAAAAGCATCTACCTTGCAGGGCGATGGTATCAAATGACATGTGAAACATTTTGCACATCTTAAAGTATCATCTAACTGTTATCTATTGCTATGATGATGATGATGATGATGGTGATGTGGTTCCATTGCCATTGATGGAAAAAACAGGTTGTTGCTGTGGAAATGTTAATATCCTTTCAATTTTTCATTTGTTGGCTATCTTCCTTTCAGTTTCATTCTTTAACATTTTTGTTAATATCATTTGTTTTTATGTCACCTATATTTCCCTAAAATGTTCTAAATTCCTTGCATTTTTAAGAGAAAAAAGGAAGATAAAAATAATAAGCTTGTTTTGATCAATATATAAAAAATCTGAAAATATGTGTGATGTTCCCCACATCTGCAAATGGGAGGTCTCTTATTTCTCTCCTTTGGGGCCAGCCATGCTTGTTCTTTGTAATTTGGCAACATTCACTTTCAATTGTTTTGTGGGGTTATTTTTTCCACTTACATTTTTGTAGGCTTTATGTTTATGGTTTCTTGGCTTAGCTTACTTCATTCTGCATCAGATTCCGTAAATCTTTGTATTCTTTTCTGTATTCATTATATTTGTCATTTCTTATAATACAGTACTATTCTATTGCATTTGTAAACAACAATTTATTTAGTTACTTCTCAATCAATGGGCATCTACTTTGTTTCTAGTTCTTTGTTACTGCAAAAAGTGCTGGTATGAACATTTTGGTAGATGTAGAGCCTTTCCTTTTTATGATTGACCTTTTTGGGGTACATGCCTGGCAGTGGAATCTCTAGGTCATAGAGTAGGTGGACATTTTAGTAATTTTATTTGAAAAATTCAAATTGCTTTCCAAAATGGCTTCACTAATCCACAGCTCCATCAACGACGCAATAGTGTGCCTATCTTTGTACAATCCTTCCAATACTATCTCCCATCTTTTGTCTTTTGGGGTTTTGCCCATTTTCTGGGTGTGAGGTGAAACATCAAGGTTGTTTTGACGTGCATTTCTCTGAACATTAGTGATTTGGAGCATTCTTTCATATTGTTGTAATATTACAATATTTTTTGAGAACTGTTCATATCCTTCAACCACTCATCTCTTGAGAAGACGTTTTAGTCATACACACACACACGCATGTATATACATATATATATATTACACACACACATACATACATATATATATAGACACACATATAGATACAAATACACAAATATATGTAAAATCTGCTGCTTGCCTAAAGGCATCTGGTATCTGGTATGTTGGTTGCCTAAAAAGTATCAAGGATACTAAACCTTTAACTGAAACATTATACGCAGATTTTTTCCCCATTGAACTGCTTCTCTTCTTATTCTAAGTAGATTTTATTTATGCCAAACCTTTTTATTTTCATGCAATCAAAATAATCTGTTTTATAAGAGCAAAATCCAGTTGACAAATAGTCAAAGGATATGAACAGGCAGTTTTCAGAAAAAGAAATCAAAGCTCTCTATAGTCACATGGAAAAACATTCTAAATCACAACTGATGAGAGGAATACACATTAAAACAACTTTGAGGTACCACCTCACCCCATTAGATTAGCTAACATGAAAGAAAAGGAAAATAATATATGCTGGAAGGGATGTGGGAAAATTGGGCACAAATAACCTGTTGGTGGAGTTGTGAAGTAGTCCAACCATTCTGGAGAACAATTTGGAACTATTCCCAAAGGGCTATAAACTCTGTATACCTTTTGACCCAGCAATACCACTACTGGCTCTGTATCCCAAAGAGATCATACAAAAAGGGGAAGGACCTCTATGTACAAAAATATTTATATCAGCTCTTTCTGTGGTAGCAAAAGATTAGAAATTGAGGGGATGCCTATCAATTGGGGAATGGCTGAAGAAGTTGCGGCATATGATTGTGATGGAATACTATTGTGCTATAAGAAATGATGAGGGGGATGATTTCAGAAAAACCTCAGAAGATTTATATGAACTGATGCATAGTGAAGTGAGCAGAACCAGGAGAACATTATACACAGTCACAGCTATATAGTAACAAGGATAAACTGTGAAAGACTCAGCTACTCTGACTGATAGAATGATCCAAGACAATTCCAAAGGACTCATGATGAAAAATGCTATCCAACTCCAGAGAGAGAACTGATGAACTCTAAGTGCAAATTGAAGCATATTGTTTTTCACTTTATTTTTCTTGCTTTTTTTGGCAACATGGCTAATACAGAAATATGATTCTGTGACTTCACATGTGCAATGGATATCGTTTTGTTTGCCTTCTCAATGGCTGGAGGGAGGGAGAGAATTTGGAAGTCAAAATAAAATATTATATATACATATATAAATATTATTTAAAACTCAATAATAAAATATCAAAATAAAATTAATGTTAAAAAAGGAATTAGCTAACATATGCAAATCATTATTAAGTTGGCTGTATTGATGTCAAATGTTGCTTTTTCTAAACATTTATTTTTTAAAATTACCTATTTTATCTTTCATGATTGCATTTGACCTATGTTTGGTTAAAAATACATCTTCTACCCATAGCTGTGAAAGTTTGTATAAAAACTGTTTCTCTTCTAATTTTTTTAAGGCATGATTTTTAATATTCAGGTGACAACCATTTTGAATTTAATGTAGAATATGGTGTAAGATGTTAGTCCAAGCCCAGTTTCTGCCTGACTGCTTTGCAGTTTACCCAGAAGTTCTCATAAAACAAGCAATTCTTTCCTAAGTAACTTTTGTTTTGGAGT
Organism: Phascolarctos cinereus; assembly: GCF_003287225.1. NCBI lineage: Eukaryota > Metazoa > Chordata > Mammalia > Diprotodontia > Phascolarctidae > Phascolarctos > Phascolarctos cinereus. Next base: position 466,280,828 of record NW_027555958.1, read on the forward strand.
TTATCAAACACTGTGTTATTGAGTTCCATTATTTTTTACTATCCCTTATCCCATTCTTTCCATTGATCTACTCTTTTTTTTAACTAATATCAAATGAGTTTGATAACTGCTACTTTATAATATAGTTTGAGGTTTGGAAGTATTTTTTCTCTTTTCATTTTCTTCCTTTAGTCATTATTTCCCTTGATATTCTAAATCTTTTGGTCCTCCAAATGAGTTTTACTATTATTTTATCTAGCTCTAAAAAGCCCTTTGGTAGTTTGACTGGTAGAGCATTAATTCACAAATTAACTTTGATTGCATTGTCATTTTTATTTTATCTGCATAGATCAGCCATAAGGGCTGGTTAGTCCCTTATTTAAACCCTTAATTTCTTTGTTTAAATCTTTTCTTTCTTTTTTTTTAAATTACACATAAAAACAATTTTTAACTTTTTAAAAAAAATTCTGAGCTCCAAATTCTCTCCCACCCTCCCTCCCTTCTCCCCTCATTGAGAAGGCAAGCAATTTGATATAGTTTATACACGTGCAGTTATGCAAAACATATTTCTACATTAGTAATAATGTGAAAAAAAACATGGACCTCTCCTCCCCAAAAGACACCAAAACAATAAAGTTTTAAAAAATATGCTTTGATTTGCACTCATACTCAGTTCTTTCTCTGGAGGTGGATAGTATTTTTCAATCATGAGTCCTTTGGAATTGTCTTAGATCATTGTATTGCTGAGAATACTAAAATCATTCACAGTTGATCATCATTACAATATTGCTGTTACTGTGTAGTGTTCTCCTGGTTCTGTTCACTTCACTTTGTATCAGTTCATGTGAGTCTTTCCAAGTTTTTCTTAAAGCATTCTGCTTGTCATTTCTTACAGCACAATAATATTCCATCACAATCATATATCACAACTTGTTCAGCCATTCCCCAATTGATGGGCATCCCTTCAATTTCCAATCTTTTGCTACCATAAAAAGAGCTGCTATAAATATTTTTGTACATAGAGGTCCTTTTCCTTTTTGTCTGATCTCTTTGAGATACAGACCTAGTAGTGGTATTGCTGGATCAAAAGGTATGCAGAGTTTGATAGCCCCTTGGGCATAGTTCCAAATTGTTCTCCAGAGTGTTCACAACACCATCAACAGGTCATTAGTGTCCCAATTTTCCATGACCCCTCCAGCATTATTTTTCTTTTCTGTCATGGTAGTCAATCTAATGGTATGAGGTGGTACCTCAGAGTTGTTTTAATGTGCATTGCTCTATGACTATAGATAGCTTTGATTTATTTTTTTTTCTGAAAATTGCCTGTTCCCATCCTTTAACCATTTATCAATTGGGGAATGACTTGTATTATTTTAGATTTGACTCAGTTATGTATTTGAAAAATAAGGCTTTTATCAGAGAAACTTGCTGTAACTTTTTTCCAGTTTTCTGTTTTCCTAAATTTTAATCTTGGCTGCACTGGGTTATTTTGTACAAAACCTTTTAAATTTAATGTAACCAAAATTGTTGATTTTATATTCCATACTGCTCTCTGTCTCTTGTTTGGTCGTACATTCTTCCTTTATCCATAAATCTGACAGACTATTCCATGCTCCCTTAATTTGCTTATGCTGTCACCCTTTATGTCTAAATCATGTACCCATTTTGACCTTATCTTGGTATATTGTGGGAGATTTTGGTCTATACCTAGTTTCTACCAAACTGCTTTCCAGCTTTCTCAGCAATTTTGTCAAATAGTGATTTCCCCAAATGTTAGATCTTTGGATCTGTCAAACATTAGATTACTATAGTCATTTATTACTAAATACACTATTGTGTACCTAATCTATTCCACTGATCTACCACTCCATTTCCTATCCGGTATTGGACTGTTTTGATGACTACTGTTTTGTAATACAGTTTGAGATCTGGTATGGCTAAGCCACCTTACTAAGGCTTTTTTTCATTCATTGCCTGGATGTTTTTTATCTTTTGTTCTTCCAGATGAATTTTGTTATCATTTTTTCTAGTTCTATAAGATAATTTTTAGTTTGATTAGGATGGTACTGAATAAGTATATTAATTTAGGTAGAATTGTCATTTTTATTTTATTGGCCTGGCCTACCTATAAGCAATTAATATTTTTCCAGTTGTTTAGACCTGACATTGTTTCTATGAAAAGTGTATCGTAATTTTGTCCATAGAGCTCCTGGGTTTGTCCTGGCAGGTAGACTCCCAAGTAGTGGAATTTCTCTTTTTATCTCTCGCTGCTGGACTTTTTTGGCAATGTATAGAAATGCTGATGATATGTGGGTTTTTTTTTTTATATCCTGCAACTTTGTTAAGGTTGTTAATTATTTCAACTAGTTTTTTAGTTAATTCTCTAAGATTCTCTAAATAATATCATCATATCATCTGCAAAGATTTTGTTTCCACATTGCCTATTCTAATTCCTTCAATTTATTTTTTTTCTTTTCTTATTGCTATAGTTAGCATTTCTAGTAAAATATTAAATAATAGTTTTGATAATGGGTATCCTTGCTTCACCCCTGACCTTATTGGGAAGGTTTCTTGCTTATCCCCATTACAGATAATGGTTGCTGATGGTTTTAGATAGATACTACTTATCATTTTAAGGAAAGCTCCATTTATTCCTATGCTTTCTAGCGTTCTTAATAAGTGCTGTATTTTGTCAAAAGCTTTTTCCAGCATCTATTGAGATAATAATATGATTTCTGTTGATTTTATTATTGATGTGGTCAATTATGCTTATAGTTTTTGTAATATTGAACCAGGCTTGCATTCCCACTATAAATCCCAGCTGGTCGTAGTGTGTAATCTTTGTGAAATATTGTTTTAATCTTATTTCTGGCATTTCATTAAAAAATTTTTTTTTGCATCAATATTCATTAAGGAAATTGGTCTGTAGTTTTCTTTTTTCTTTTCCTAGTTTAGGTTATCAGTACCATATTTGTGTCATAAAAGGAATTTGGAAGGACTCCCTGTTTGTCTATTTTTCCAAATAGTTTATATAATATTAGAATTAATTGTTCTTCAAATGTTTGGTAGGATTCACTTCTAAATCCATCTGGCCCTGTGGATTTTTTTTAAAGGAGCTAGCTCATTGATGGCTTGTTCAATTTTTTTTTTCCAGTATGGAGCTATTTAAGTATTCTATTTCCTCTTCTGTTAATCTGGGCAATTTATATTTTTTTGTAAATATTCATCCATTTCACTTGATTGTTAAATTTGTCTCGCTCTGACCACTGCCTCTTCCAATGTACCCTTCCTCCTATCAGCCTCCCATTCTCTCATCCTCCTCCCCCTACATTCCTGTAGGGCTCTATACTCAATTGAGCATATATGTTATTCCTTCTTTGAGGCAATTATGCTGAGATTAAGGATCAAGTGATGCTTGCCACTACCACCCACTGCAAAAGCTATTTTGTGCCTCTTTTATATGAGAGAATTTATTCCATTTTTACCTCTTTCTTCCTCCTTCTTTCACTGTACCCCTCTTTCCTTACTCTTCAATTTTTTTTTCTTTTGGATATTATTCCAACATAGTCATCTCATACCTGTGCCCTCTGTTTATGTATATTCTTTCTAACTGCCCTAGTAATTAGAAAGTTCTTAGGAGTTACAAGTATCGTCTTCCCAGATAGGAATGTAAATGGTTTAACCTTACTGAATCCCTTGTCATTTTTCCTTCCTCTTTACCTTTTATGCTTCTCTTGAGTCTTGTATTTGAAAGTAAAATGTTCTATTTAGCAATTTGTGTTTTCGTCAAGAATACTTAAAAGTCCTCAGTTTCATTAAATAAACATTTCCCCCCGGAAAGACTATACTCAGTTCTGCTGGGTAGGTCATTCTTGGTTGTAATCCTAGCTCCTTTGCCCTCCAAAATATCACATTCCAGCCCTTTAATGTAGAAGCTGCTAAATCTTATGTTATTCTGACTGTGGCTCCATGATATTTGACTTGTTTCTTTCTGGCTCCTTGAAATATTTTCTTCCTGACCTGGGAACTTTGGGATTTGGCCATACTATTCCTAGGACTTTTCATTTTGGGATTGCTTTCAGGAGGTGATAGGTGAATTCTTTCCATTTTTATTTTGCTTTCTGATTCTAGAAAATCAGATAGTTTTCCTTGATAATTTATTGAAAGATGATGTCTGGGTTCTTTTTTTTTGATCATGGATTTCAGGAACTCTAATAATTTTTCTTGGTCAGTTATATTTCACATTTTCTTCAATTTTTTCATTCTTTTGATTTTGTTTCATTGTTTCTTGATATCTCATGGAATCATTAGGTTACCCTTGCTCAAATATAATTTTAAGGAATTATTTTTTTCATTGAGCTTTTGTACCTTCTTTTCCATTTGGCCAATTCTACTTTTTTTTACACTTTTTTTTTCTTTTTTGGGCTAGACAATGGGGTTAAGTGACTTGCCCAGGGTCACACAGCTAATAAGTGTTATGTTTCTGAGGCGGGATTTGAACTTGGGTACTCCTGACTCCAGGGCCGGTGCTCTATCCACTGCGCCACCCAGCTGCCCCAAATATTTTATTTTTTTGAGTCTATTTTTTTTTTTTTGTGAATTTTGTGAATTTTTGTGCATCTTTTTCCATTTGGCTAATTCTGCTTTTTAAAGAGTTCTTCTCTTCAGTGGATTTTTATGCCTCTTTTACTATTTGGTCTATTCTGTTTTTTTTAAAGATGTTTTCTTCACTATTTTTTAGTATCCCCTTTATTGAGCTGTTGACTTTTTTCACAAATTTTCTTGCATCACTCTAATTTCTTTCCCCAATTTTTACTCTATCTCTCTTATTTGGTTTTTCAAATCCTTTTTGAACCCTTCTAGAAGTTCTGAAGGTCCTGAAACCTGTTCACATTTTTCTTTGATGCTTAGCTTGCAGTTGCTTTGATTTTGTTGTCTTCTTCTAAGGTAGTGTTTTGATCTTCCCTGGTTAGGTTCTTTTTTTTTTTTGCTCATTTTTCAGACTATTTCTTTATTTTTATCTTGATGTTAAAGTTGGGCTCTGCTCCTGGGGTGGGGTGGGGCATGGCATGTCCCAAGCTTTAGGCCTTTCTTGCTGCTGCTCTCAGAGCTAGTTCTGGAGGTTTATAAGCTTTCATTTCTTTCTTTCTTTCTTTTTTTTTTTTTTGGCTTTTTGGTGAGGCAGTCAGGGTTAAGGGACTTGCCAAGGGTCACACAGCTAGTGAGTACCATGTATCTGAGGCCGGATTTGAACTCAGGTCCTCCTGACTCCAAGGCTGGAGCTGCCCCTTAAGCTTTCATTTCTTCATAGGTGGTATGATCTGAGGAGAGATGTGGTCACTGCTCTCCTGGCCTGTGCTCTAGTCAGTGAGCTGCCACAAGCATTTTTTCTGTTCTAGAACCTTGCCAAGGGTCTACTTCCTGTTAGTGTTCCTCCTTGCCCTGGGACAGTGGCCATGAACTGCTTGTGGGCAGTGCAGCAGAGTACTGCTCCCACTGCTGGCAAAGGGTCCTCTGTAACCTCCTACTGACCAGTTGTCTGACCCTCTTACTATATGTGGGATGAGATCTCCAGAAGTCCCATCTGTAACCACTGATTCCATTGCTCCCCAGATTACGGCTGGCTTGTAGGGGCTCAGCCTATCCTGCTACGGCCTGTGCTCGACTGTGCTTCACTCATATCCTAGCGAGATAGACTTTTCCTGCCACCCTTCTAAGTTGTTTTGGGCCAGAAAATTATTTCACCCTGACCTTTTGTTGGTCCTGCCACTACAGAAATTGTTTGGGAGTATTATTTTAAAGCTGTTTGGAGGAGAATTTAGGAGAGCTCAGGTGATTCCCTGCCTTTACTCTGCCATCTTGAAGTTCTTTATTTCTTTAAAGAGCATTTTGTAATTGAATCTGTACAAAAGCAGTTCATATACTTTGGTAGAATGACCACTAAATTTTTTTTCACTGTGTAGGTTTTTTAAAAATAGAATTTTGCTTCCTATAATTGTCTCTTGGATTTTATTATAATACTAAAATGCTGTTGATTTTTGTCTTTATTTTGTACCCTGAAATATTGCAGAAACTATCTTTGTATCTTTATCAAAGTATCTTTGCTGATTTCCTAAGATTTTCTAAGTGATCTTCATGTCATCAGCAGCAGAGAAGTTTTATCTCCTCTTTGCATTGTCTTTTTGTCTTTAATTTATTTTGTCTTACTGCTATTGTTAACATTTCTAAGACTATGTCAAATCATAGCAGATAGAATAAGTATCCTTACTTTTGCTCCTGCATTTATTGGGAAAGCTTGTAATGTACCCTCACTGCATAGGTTGCTTGCTTCTGGTTATAAATGGGTATTTTTATGATATTTAAAAAAAAAAGATCTGTCTGAGCCTATATTTTGTAGGGTTTTTAGCAAAAATTAGCATTGTTCTTTGTCAAAAGCCTTTTCTATATCTCCTGAAATAATCATGCAGTTTGGAATGTTATTGGTGTTTAATATGATTATGTTGGTTGTTTTCCCAACTTTGGTTGAATTTTTGAATTTATATTACTTAATTATGTTGTTCTATAATTCCCTGGTTTTGCTGGATCCTTACCTAGTTTAGGTATTACGACTATATTGTCTCATAACGGGAGTTTCTGGCAGAATGCTTTCTTTTTCAAATTTTGGGAGTAATTTATGTAGTGTTAATACTAATTATTCTTTAAAGGTTTGATGGAATTCTTTAAGGCCATCAGGACCAGGAGTATGTCCCCTTTCCCTTCCTCTCCCATGCTTTGGTAGCATTTTTACATTGAGTTTCATTTCATTTTCTGAGATTAGATTATTTAAGTTTTGGGCTTCTGTTGATCTGAGTATTATTTATTTTTCAGGGTGATTATTTTTTATTCTTAGTTTTGTTTGTAAATAATTATATGTAATAAGTTCACTTCTGAATTTGTCTTGATTCCATTTTGTAAATTTATTATTGTATTGATTTGGTTTTCTACTATCTTATTTTTAATCAGGTTTCCTAAAGGTTTATTAATTGTATTAATCTTTTTAAGAGTCATCTTTTAGGACTAATGATGGAAAATGCTATCTACATACAGAAAAAGAACTATGGAGTCTGAATGCAGATCAAAGCATTCTAGTTTCACTTTTTTTTGGTTTTACGTTTCTCATGGTTTTCTCTTTTGTTCTTCTTTCACAACATGATTAATGTGGAAATATATTTAATATGATTGTGTATGTATAACCTATATTGGATTGCTTGCCCTCTTGGGGAGGGAGGAGGGGAGGGAGAGAGGGAGAAAAAAATTTGGAATTCAAAGTCTTATAAAACTGAATGTTGAAAACTAAAATAAATAAATGGATGAATGAATAAAAATTAAAAAAACAGGGTTTATGTTAATACCTACTCCCAATGTTGCTGTGGGAGCAAAATGAGATATCTGTAAAGTGCTTTACAAATATTAAAGTGTATTCACTAAAAAAAGGGATCGTTTTTTAGTTTTAGCTGTCTTTTTGATTTACTATTTTAAAAATTTCTTCCCTAATTTTTCGATATGTCCTTTTTTGTGTTTATTTTTTGTTTGTTTACTTTTGAGTTTCTAAGTTTTACAAATGAATAATCAATTAATTCTTCTTTTTTATTTTGTTAATATGTGTTTTTAGGATATAAGGCTTTTCCCCCCCAGAAGACTGCTTTAGCTGCATTCCAGAAATGTGGGAGTATTATTTCATATTAGTATTGTCTTTCATACAATTATTGATTGTTTCTATGATCTGTTCTTTTACCCACACTTCTATCATTTCTTCTTTTGCCCACTTATTACTTAATATTTCATTATTAAATCTCCATTTGAGTATCTTTCTTTCGCTTGTGCTCTATGAACTAACAACTTTTTAGTACATTAGGGTCCATAAAGGATATGTTTACTATTTCTGTCTTATTTTACATTTATTTGTAATATCTCTGTGTCCTGATACATGTCTCATTTTTTGTAAAAGTTCCACATGGCACTGGGAAATATGTCCCTTCTAAATGGGGCCACTAAAGATAATGCCAAAAGACTTTTAGCTCTATTTTCCTGAAGCAGTTTGTGCAATTCTGTATTTCCCTTTTTGTTTATCTTTCCATTAGATTGGTCCAAATCTAAGAGACGGAAATGAAAGTCTCCTACTATTATTGTGTTACTCTCTATGTCTTTTTGTAATTCAGACAATTTTTCCTTTATGAATTTAGATGCCATATGACATTTGGAACACATAATTAGTATTGATTTTTTTTTGTTTATTATTCTTTTCAGCACAATGAAATTTCCTTGTTAATCTCTATTATATTGTAACTTTTGTTTTTGCTGTGTCTAATAGCATGATTCCAACTCCTGCATTATGGGATTTATAGGAGGCATGAAAAACTTTGTTCAAACCTCTCATATTTATTCTGTACATATCTTTGAGTATTTTTTCAGGTGTGTTTCTTGTAATCAACAGATTGTGGGGTTTTCTTTTCTTATCCAGTCTATCATTCTTTCTTTTTATGAGATTATTTAATCCATTCATATTTAAATTTGTGAGTTAGGTTTAGATTTTCTTCCATTTGCTTCTCTAATATTTCTTTTCTTTTAAAAATGAATTAGGATTTTATTGTTGTTCTTTCTCTTTTAAGACAATACTTTATCCTACAATTATCTTTTATTAATTTGCCTTAAAGCAATCTTATTCCTATAAACTATTCCCCTTTACCCTCAACCCACCCTCTCATTTACATCCCTTTCCCTAGCTTTAGAGTTTTACTTTATTTATTGATTTCTCTTTTTCTTCCTTTAACTTAGTTATCTCGTTCTTCTCCTCTTTTCCTCCCTTATTTTTTCACTCAGTTAAGTAAGTAATTAAATCCTGCATCCTGCCCTCCCCTTTAACTTCTTTTGTTTGTTATTTTTCTCCATTTCATGTACTTTTTTCTACAAAGGATTTCTTTGCCTTGTTCTCTTCAGTAATTGTCTTCCCCTTCTGTCTTTTCTAAACTTTTGCTCTTTGATTCATCGCTTTATATTTATCTATTCTCTTTAGGCTCTTGGTGTTCCTTGTGGAATTACAGTTTCCAAAGTCCCAAATTTGCATTTCCTCTGCTAAGCAATTTCTGTGTCATTGCCCTGTAGATCTTGTCTCGTTTGTTTCCCCTTTTTTTTCTGTTGTGTCTCACTTTTAGAATGATCAGTTCCTGTAGAGTGGAGGGACGATAGAAGAATTGTCCCATGGTAGAACTTATCTCTCTGTCCCTCAGAGTGTGGCCACATCGTACCCCACTGGCCCAATCGATCATTTTCTTTCCCAACTGCCATGGAAACTTTGCTCCTTGCCTCTGCCCCCCCCCTTCCAGAGGCTAGATTTCCTTGCAGGTCTGGTCTTCCCTCTCCCACTTCAGAATCTTGGGCAAATCATTTCCTCTCTCGGGTCCTCAGAAGTTGGATTATATAACCTTTAACTCATCTTCCTCAATTCAAATCCAGCTGCATGACCCTGGGCAAGTCACTTTACCCTGTTTGCCTCATTTTCCTCATCTGTAAAATGAGCTAAAGAAGAAAATGGCAAACCCTTCCAGTATCTTTGCCAAGAAAACCCAAACAGGTCAAGGAGAGTTGGTCAGGACTGGAAAATGAGCACGCAAAAACAAAACGCATCCCTTCTAGTTCTAAATCTATGATCCTATTTCCTAATCTCCTAGCTTCCCTTCCGAATGCAGTCAATTCATTGGTCTTGTGCCCAGACCAAGAAAACAGACAGAGAGAAAAAGAGGAACCTTACCTTAGGCTTAACAGTTGGAAGAGATCTTACAGGACTAGCCCAGTCCCTACCCAAATCATGAATCTTTTCTATAAAGTCCTCACCAAGTGATCAGTCATTCAGTCTCTGTTTAAACAATGCCCATGATAAGGAACCATTGGAGCATCCTCTGAAAGTGCTTCATTTCATTTTTCAATAGCGCTGTCAAGTTTTTCCATACATTGAGTCAAAATCTATATTGAGTAAGGTGCTTGGTACGTAGCAAGCCCTTAATAATATTCAAAATTTGCCTTTTTATAACTTTCATCCATAGCTTCTAGTTCTACCAATGGAGGGACAAGCAGAAAAAGCATCAAAGACTTCTTTCCAATAGCAGCCCCTAAAATACTGATAAAGTTATCTTGTCCTTTCCCTAATCTTCCCTCCGCCCCTAGGCAGCTAAGTGGAGACCTCAGCTCAAATCCAATCTCAGATACTAGCTGAGTGATTTTGAGCAAATCACTTCATCTCTGCCTCACTTTCCTCAATTGTAAAATAGGGATAATAATAATAGCCTTATCTTGCATAGTTATTGTACTGATCAAATAAGACAGTGTGCCCAATGCCTGGCACGTAATAGGTGCTACATAAATCTTTATTCTCTTCCCTTCTCTCATCTAGGGTAAATATTTACATCTTTTCAAATTGTCTTCTGGTGCAGTTTAAGTTGGTGGGAGGAGCCTATAAATAATTCAGGTGAAGAAAAGGGAACACTTCTGGGAAGAGGGTGAGGGTCTTCTTTAGTGAGTTGTGGAATTATGATAAAAATATTCATGAAAGTAATAATAATGAAAGTTAACATTTATACATTGCTTTGAGGTTTGCATTGCGTGAGTGTCTTCTCTGCTTCCAAATCCCCCCTCCCCATGGGTGATAATTTTGGGTCAGGGATGAGGAAAAAGTCAAAAAAGGTAAGTAATTTAAAGTCTGAGGGACTTGGGGAAGGGGAATGAAGTCAGTCTGGTAATTTGTGGCAGAGACAAGTCTAGAACCTACGTTTTTCTGCCTCTTCCTTGTTTTGCAAGAGCTGAAGGGTTGAAGGGACAAAGAAAGGTCCCCAGCTGGGCAAAGGGGAGGAAGGGGGGAAGGGAGGGAGGGGGGCATCCTCTCTGGCTGCTTCTGTTTAAATGTAAATTTGTCTCCCAGTAGGGGTAATACATTACCATTTTACTTCTGTGGAAGATTCCATCATCAGGTCAGCTCCTGAGGAGATGGGGCTAGAGTGGCGAGTTTTGTTAATAATAATAGATCACATGTTTCTAGACTGTTAAGGTTTCCAAATCACTGTCCACACAAGAAGCCTAGGGGGTGGGGGTGGGGGACAGTTCCAACCATCTTACCTGGATAATGAGTGCAGGAGTTTATTATTGATAGCACTTACTAGCTGGGCGATTCTGGGTCGCCATTTAATCCCTCTCCACCTCAGTTTCCTCCTCTGTAAAAGGGGATAAAAGCACTTACCTCAATGAGGAGATGATGTATGAGATGCACTTAGCAGATCTTAAAGTCGAATAGAAATATGATTATTGTTATTATTACATGAACCAGTGTAATAATAACAATATTATTAATATTAATTTTGTTAATTAATAATAATATTACTTAATAGTGGCAGCTTTATAGGAAAGTGAGAGTATCCCCCATCCTCCTCCTCCTGGTCCTTGCCTAGTGTCAGCTTCCAAACACTCTAGTAGAGTCCCACCCAGCCAAGAAACAACCTGGGCCCCCTGGTTCTATTTGCCTCCTAGGACTCCTGTGCCCTTCTGGCTCACAAGCCTCTAATGCCTGCCCCATCCCAGTTGTGCAGGATGTATTCTTCCTTTGGGTTAAGCCTTAGCTCCGATATAATGATGGGGCAGCTAGGCGGCACTGCGGATAGAACCACAGGTCTAGAGTCAGGAAGACCGGATTTCAAATCCGACCTCAGATACTTCCCAGCTGTGTGACCCTGGGCGAGTCCCTTAACCCCGTTTTCCTCAGTTTCCTCATCTGAAAAATGAGCTGCAGAAGGAAATGGCAAACCACTCTAGAATCTCTGCCAAGAAAACCCCAAATTGGGTAGCAGAGTAGGACAGGACTAAAAATGACTGAACAGCAGGCAGCGATTACTACCAGAAAACGCTTTCACCTAAACCACTCCTGAGGGGCTGGAACCTGCCTCTTGGAGCTCAGCTGGCAGAGCTGATGAGAAGTGCTAATAGCACGTTGTAAATAGGCAAAAGGCCAGGGGACGGAGGGGGCGGGACAGCCATACCTTGTAGGGGGAGGAGCTTCTGTGTGATTGGCATGAACAGTTATGTTTTAATCCATTTCTTTTGTTTCATTTTTATCTTTATTTTTACTTTACCACTTTCTCCAATAACAATACCTTTTGCCTCCCTTCCCAGAAAGCCATTCCCTATAACAAAGGCAGCAACCGCTCTCCACTTCCCAACATCCACTTGTACTGGCTGGTTCTGTCCCCAGAGGGTGGCTGACTATTGCTCCCCTCAGGTTTCTGGAGGGAATCCTGAGGGGATGTGGCTTCTAACAGTGTTTTTAAGCTCCTGAGCCCACACTGGTATTGTGCCTATTATCAATCAGAATCAGTTGAACTCTATTAACTTTTAGAAAAGGGATTTATTGAGAATGTATAGCAAAAACCATAGTCACATGGACATTTCCCCAAAAACCCGAAGGTATACTTTCCTCTTGTACATACGGGATTCCTAGACAGTGGGCTCCCATTTAAAGTACAAATGGTCACAAGGCACACATGTTGAGAACTTATGTGGCAAACTTCAGATCCAGACGTGCTTTTCTCCTTTTGGGAAGCGCTCATGATGTTTCACTTACATGTTGCTTTCTGCCCGGCTCTGAAGATCTAAGGCTTCCCAGAGCCCATCACCAGCACTTCTCTCCATCACAAGAGATTATGATTCCTGAAGCCAACAATCTTTTCTGGTGACTTCCTTCAATTATCTATTGGCACTTCCTCTGCCATCAGCCACTATAACTCCAACAGATTCTGACTCCAGTCACGGATGGGACATGTGAAGGTCCCTCTCTCCCATTGGTTGGAGAAGCTGAAAAGTGGATGCCCAAGAACTCCCTTTACAAACTTCATGTAAGGAGGGTGCCCTGGGCAATCCCCTCATCATTTCCCACCCTAGATATAGGACTTCATCATGGTCCCAGGCAGGCTACTCACTCCCATCTTTCATCTTTTCATGTGCTGTCTTTCCTCATTAGGTTGTGAGCTTCTTGAAGGCAGGAACTGTCTTTTGCCTTTGTATCCCCAGCATTTAGACACATAGTAGGTGCCCAATAAATGCTCATTGAATACTGACCTCAGGATGGATCTGCAGAATCTCCCAAATTCACAAGGTTGCTACCTGGACAATTCTATCTCTGAATACTCCCTTACCCAAGATCAGAGAAGAAAAAACAAAAGAAACACATACCATTTGCTCACAGACAAATGGTGGCTGGGTGAGGAAATATGATCAGCTAACCCTCTTTACCGCACCCCAACCCTACATCTCAGAGCACTTCTTTCCTCATTTGCCAGGTGGGAAAAGAGACTGATCTCCACCAGCTGGCATTCCCTTATTGGAATTCAGCCCCAGCTCAGTAATTTTTCAGGATCCACTGTCACGTAGAAGAGTTTTTCATTATCACCCTGGATCAGCCTCCCAGTTATGCCTGGCTAGAAATAATCTTCTGAAGTCCCACATGTTGGATTGACCCCAGGCAAGAATTCTGTGTAACCTACCAGGAAGAACAAATGTGAAGGCTCTAAGGATTGTTCCTTCTTTCCTCAGTATACACAGCATAAAAAAGACAGAGAAAAAGTTCAGAAAAACTAACAAACATAATAAAAAAAAGATCGTCATTGTGTGCAGGGGTCTACACTCAGTGCATCTCTGCAAAGGACCTGGGGGAGAGGATACACATAAACACACACATATATGTATATGTATATGTATATGTATGTGTATGTGTATGTGTATGTGTATGTGTACATGTATATGTATATGAATATGTATATATGTATAATGCCCAAAAGCTCCTTCCACATCCTTCTTATGCATGTATATGTATATACACATATATATGCACACATATAAAATAGTAGAGAAATTAAAAAAACCCTCACTCCCCCTCCCCCAAAAAACTTCTGTACAACCAAGGGATTAGGTTTGAATTAGATGACCTCCAAGTGCAATAAGACTGATTCCAACTCCTTCCCTCTCATGCTGTTTTTTTCCTATTCTTTCAACATTTGCCTGCTGAATTCCTACCCTTCCCTTAAACTCCAATTCAAATGCTTCTTCCAGGAGGCTTTCCTTGATCACCTGTTTTAGTAGCAGCTGCCTTGATCCCCTCAGAACGAGTAAATTGAAGAAGCATTTATTAAGCATCCATAGGCCCCTCATGGTCTGAGGCAAGGCATACAGCTTGTATTCGACTGAGGAGAAAGAATACCAACAGAGGGAAGTAAACTGAAAACCACATTCAAGACAGTCAATCGATAAGCATTTTATTAATTGCTTGCTCCATGCCAGACACTGAGTTAGGTGCTGGCTTTACAAAGCCAAATTAAATAAACAGTGCCCATCCACAATGGCGTTTGGGCTCTTTTGGAGGGGTAGGGATATGCATGATATTTACACAAATAAGTATACACAGATAATATTCAGCCAGTGCCAAGTAATGGAGACAGGAAAGGGAGTTTTATGTGAGAGGAAGACTATAGAATCCAGTGAGGAAAGGTAGAATGGGGCTTTGGGGATGGAGAGGAAGAGCACTAATACCCAGGAAGATCATAGACCGAGAGCTGGGACCTCAGGAGCCATCTAGTGCAATCCTGTCATTATACAGGTAATGAAACTGAGTCCTGGGGAGAGGACTGGCCCAAGGTCAAACAGGTGGTGAGCATGAGTGGTGGAATTTGAACCTGGGTCCTCTGACTCTGGAGCCTGGGTTCTTTCCCTTGTACCACAGTGTCTCCTTACTTCAAAGTTTTTTATTATAAATATTGTGACAGTTGAAAATCTAGGGAGCCTTATTGACATGCACCACATTACCATCCACATCATTATGGAAAGCTTCAGTATAATCTGCACCTATATCTCACCCTCCTCTTAGGTCGGAAGCTCTACTGGTGATGATGCTGGTTCTCGGCCAAAGGGCACAAAGTCCATTACTGGGCCCATGTCTTGAAACTTTTCCAAGCTTGGGAGAATCAGCCAGAACTGAAGCTTCTTGGGGCTATTTGTCAAGAAGCCAGGACCATCTCTATGTCCCAGTGAGAAATTGTTGAACATTTCTAAGAAAGATTTCTTAACTGTTGTTTTTTTTTTAAGTTTAATGATTTTATTTTTTATTCTACTTTTTTTGATCTTTTAGAAATCCTTTATTTTCCCAGAAAATAACTTGACTTGCACTTTATAAACTATAAAACTTGCAGCCTCAATTCTTTATCTATAAATAAAATATGTCCACTTAAAAGCAGCATGGCATGGTGGCTAAAGAGTTCTTTATTCTACTTAATAGCATTTTTTTTTCAATTACCTTTAAAGATAGTTTTCAACGTTTACTTCTATTAGATTTTGAGCTCCAAATTTTCCTCCTTCCCAACACAGGAAGCAATCTGATATGGGTTATACATGTACAATTATATTAATCATATTTCCACATTAGTCGTGTTGCGAAAGAAGAATCAGAACAAAGGGAAAAACCACGATAAAGGGGAAAAAAAAGAGAAAATAGTCTGCTTTGATCTGCATTCAGACTCCATAGTTCTTCCTCTGGATGTGGATAGCATCTTCCACTATGAGTCTTTTGGAATTGCCTTGGATCTTTGTATCGTTGAGAAGAGCTACATCTATTATAGTTGATTGTTGAACAATGTTGCTATTAGTGTATACAATATTCTTCTGGTTCTGCTCACTTCACTCAGCATCAGTTCATGTAAGTCTTTCCAGGTTTTTCTGAAATCTGGCTGCTCATTATTTTTTATGGCACAATTGTATTCTATTACATTCATAGGCAGCAGCTTGTTCAGCCATTCCCCAACTGCTGGGCATCCCCTCAATTTCCAATTCTTTGCCACCATAAAAAGAGCTGCTATAAATATTTTTGTACATTAAGTTGAACGATTTTGAAGGAAGGTCTAAGGTCAAATACAAATTCCTCTGTCTGGCATTTAAGGCCTTTACAACTAGTCTACAACCTTATACCTCCATCAACTGACAGCATCTCCCTTGGGGAAGGGTAGAGGGAAGAGATGCTCAAGATGTCTGCTCTTGCTTCCTTTAAGCCCCATTGCAAACAGCTCTTGCTACTTACATTGATTGTATTTCTTTGTGAACCTCTTGTATCCCATTCCCAAGACCAAAAACTGCTTTGAGGGCTGAGATTGTCTCCCTTCCTTCTTTGAATTTCAGGGCCTAGCATTAGCCCTTTGATGCAAAGGCTCTAGTTAAACTTGTCGAAGGTAGGGATCTTGGTTTATTTGTTTGTTATTGGTGTTGGCATCTCCAAGGGGAGCTCAGTGCCCGGCACACGATAAGGGCTCAGCAAATGCTTGTGGATTGATTTCTCAACATCTAGGCCCAAAGTAGATGCTTACTGGTTGTGGTGCTGTAACTCCTTCCCTGATAGAAGATACATCAGCTCGCAGCCTTTGGGCATGGTAGCATAGACTCCACTAAAATCCTGCCCCGAGCAAGTCACTTAACCTCTTTCTGCCTCAGTTTTTTCATCTGTAAAATGGGGCTAATCAGATTGCATGCCCGCTCAGGAAGGGGGAAGGAGGGAGGAGGAGAAAATTTAGAACTCAAAATCTTGTAGAAGTGAATGTTGAAAACTAAAAGTAATAAATAAATTGTAAAAAGATAAAATGGGGATACTAACAGCATATACCTCCCAGGGTGGTTGTGACAATCAAATGAGATATTTATAAAGGGTCTTGCAAAGCGCTATATAAATGCTAGCAACTATTAATCATTCTCTGCAAAACATAATAGCACCTGCCTTCCTGGGAGGGTTGAGGTTATAAATGTGAACAACGTTTAAATATATTTAACAGGAGATATGAATGCCGGTCATTATCTCCATTTTGTAGCATCAGACAGTGGAAGGTGCATCCCATAGCTGCCTCGTACTGTGGGGCTGTTCCTCTGCCCAAAGTTCCCAAAGCAGGGATTCTTAATCTTTTTGTGTTAGAGATCCCTTTGCATGTCTGGTGAAACCTGGTGAAACCTAGGGACCCCTTCTCAGAATAATAAATACATATAAATAATAATAATAATAATAATAATAATAAAACACATAGGATATGTTCAATTATATTGAAACACTAAGGTATTTTTCCCCTCAATCAATGCATCCATGGAGCCCAGTGAAGAAGCCCTGTCCAAAGGGAAGTTGTTATTCAGTCGTGTTTGACTCTTTGTGATTCCATTTTCTTTTTCACTTCACAGTATTTTATTTTTTCCAATTATATGCAAAGATGGTTTTCAACATTCAATTTTTTTTTAGGCAATTGGGGTTAAGTGACTTGCCTAGGGTCACACAGCTAGTAAATGTCTCAAGTGTTTGGTCTGAGGATTTGAACTCAGGTCCTCCTGACTTTAGGGCCGGTGCTCTATCCACTGTGCCACCTAGCCGCCCCAACATTCACTTTTATAAGATTTTGAGTTCCAAATTTCATTTGGCGGTTTCTTGGCAGAGATACTGGAATGGCTTGCCATTTCCTCCTCCAGTCCATCTTACAGATGAGGAAACTGAGGCAAACCCAGTTAAGTGACTTGCCCAGGGTCACACAGCTGGGAAGTGTCTACGGTCACATTTGAAATCAGGTCTTCCTGACTCCAGGCCTGGCACTCTATTCACTGTGCTTCCTGGCTGCACCTACCACCTACTTGTACCTCCCAAAGGAAAGACTTGAATTCCCATAGGCTGGCCAGGGTACAAGGGAGGTCCTGCAGATCGGGCGTTCAGGGCCCTCTTCTGCTAGACTTGAGGAACCCTGGGGTTACCTCCCATTTTGCTGTCTCCCTGCTCCCAGTACCCTGGGGCTGGCCAGTGGGGACTGTGGAATAACCAGCAGACAAGGAGAGAAGAGGGGAGATCGCAGAGGAAGCGGGAGCCGGCAGAGTTAGTTAGCTTGGCTCTCCAGCTCGAGTGCGCGGAGGCGCCGAGGGGGCACTGGCAGCCGGGGGCGTTGGGAAGAGGTGCTAGCAGGGGTGCCAAAAAGGGCAGAGGCCCTGGGCGTGCAGCCACCGCTGCCGGCCCGGGGATGTTAGGAGGCGCTGCTGGGCTGCAGCTGCGGTCGCAGCCGCTGCAGCCGGAGAGGCTCCGCTCCCGCTCCAACATCCGCTCCCACTCGCTGAGGGGTGTGACCGAGCCACCCCCAAGACGCAGCCCTTTAAAGGGCCAGGCCTCGAAGGGCCTGCGGGCTGCGGCCGTCCTCCCGTGCCACAAGTTCATGTCGAGTTGGGTGGTCTATTTTTGAAACACACTTTCCAGGAGAAATGGGGTGATACCTAGAGGTGAGGCTCAAAGGCAGCCGGCCCCCCCGCAAGATTCACCTCTCAGGCCCCCAGCACCTCATGGCGTTCCACGCCTTGTGCTCTAGAACCCGGCTGCGGCGTGCAACAATGTTTCTAAGGGCCTTGGGGCTCCGAGTTCCAGCTGGGGTTCATTGTAGGAACGCGGCTCCCTCCACTGCAGCCCTGGCAGCAAGAACCAGATCCTGCCGCCCCCCAGCTCCACAGCACTGGTGGTGGCTCCCATGATTTGGGGCAGGGTTCTAGCGGGGCAAGAGCGAGGGCTGGCCCGGGGGTTGCTGGGGGGCTGGGCCTGAGGAACGACTGGAGAAACTAGGGTAGAGGTTCTGGGATGGGGAACCTGGAATTGGGCCTGCAGTGCTGTGGTGGTGGTGGTATGGGGCGGGACGTGAGGAAGTGAGGAAGGGAAGGTGGAGGGGGCTTACTGGGGGCGGGGATATGGGGGTTCTTGGGCTGGTAGTACCCAGGGCAGTGAGAAGACAGAAAAGTTTACCTCCCTCTTCTTGCCTCTCACCCTGTAGGGGCCTGTCCCACAGCCGTGAGGCTGAAGGTGCTGCAGAAAGCGACCCCGTCAGATCACTACCCTCCCAACCTGTCCTGGCACAGCAACAGAATCGAATCCTCCTACCTGGTCCTGACGTTAGGGTGAGGAGTGGTTTGGGGGCGGGGCTCTACCGCGCCCAATGGGAGGGAGGAATGATATTGACCCACTCTACTGGCGGGGGATGAGAACGACCAAACCAGTTTAGCTTAGAGGCGAGGAGGGGGCGGGGAGGGGAAAGGAGCGAAATTGACAAAAGCAGGTAGGAATAAAGGGGAGGGGAAGGGAAGAGGAAAGGAAGGGAAAAGGCGAGGGGGGGGAGGTGGCATCTAAACTGACAAAGCTAGTTGATCTTAAGGGTCAGTGAAATGGACTTGGGAGTCTGGAAAATTCGGGTTCGAATCTGGCCTCTGACGCTTACTACCTGTGTGACCATGAGCATATCACTTAACATCTCAGAACTCAGCTTCCTACTCTGTAAACTGAGAGATTTGTCCCTTCCAAGCTCTAAATCTATGACAAGGACGGGGTCTTGCTTCAGGAGGCATGGGGGGGGGGAGGCAGTGCTTCCCGGCGGGCAAGGGGGCTGGGGCGGCCAGAGCCTGGGGCTCCGCACGGACTGCACTAGCTCGCCACCCCTCGGACAGCTAATCAGCCACCGAGGTGTTTTCTTAAGGTTTTTTTCTTTTTTTAAACCTCATTCCCTCCCACCCCCATCCTCATCCCTAAGTCGGAGAGTTGGGGCTCCGCCCTCTCCCCTTCCCCCCTATCGGGAGAGGGGCCCGGCTGGCGGACAAGTGCCCCGGATCAATCACAGCCTGGAGGTGGGAGCGCCGCCCCCCTCCCGCCTACCCGCCGCCGCCGCCGCCGCCGCCTCCACTGGAGATCCGACTCCTGGGCGAGTTCCCACGGCCGGTGGGCAGCGGGCGGGGACGGCGGCGGGGAGGGGCCACGGGAGGGCTCGAGGAGGCGCTGCTTACTTAACGCTGCCCACGTGCGAGAACTGGGTGGGAAGAGAGGAGGGACCCCCAGCACACACACATACACTGGGCTAGACGGCCGGAGGCAGAGCTAGAGAAATCGAAGGGAACCGGAGGGGTGCGTGGGGCTGGCTGGCCCGGGGCAGGGCTCGTGCGTGCATCCCTCCTGGGGCTTGGGGCGTAGTGCTCTGGGATTCCCAAGCGCTGATCCGTCACTCCGGGAGTGTTGGGGGGTGGGAGCAGAGGGGCTGAGTTGAGCCGCCTTCTGACCCGGCGGGGCTCAGCGTTCCCTCCCACCCCACCCCACCCCGGCGCAGGAGGGCCAGGGAATGAAGCCAGGCTGGACTGGGGCGGCGTGGCGTGGCGTGTGGCGTTGCGGGCAGCTGGGGGCTGCGTGTGCCAGCTGCGGGGTTGGGGAGGGGTAAGCTCCAAGTCTCCTCTCTTTGCAGGGGCAGCGACGCGGCCGGCCATCGGAGGGGGACGGGGGCGGGGAAGAGAAGAGTTCTGGGCTTTTCCATCCGTCCCGGTTCTCGCGGGGCGGCTGTCGCCTCCCCTTTCGCCCCCTTCCCGAGAGGTGATGGCTTCCAAAGTCCTTCGGGCCATCATCCTGGGCCCCCCGGGCTCAGGCAAAGGGACCGTGTGCCAGAGGATCGCCGACAGTTTTGGGCTCCAGCATCTCTCCAGCGGCCACTTCCTTCGGGAGAACATCCGGACAGACACGGGTGAGTAGAGAAGGAGCCAGAGCTGGCCTGTGTATGTGTGTGTCTGCGTGTTTGTGCGCGCGCGCGTGTGATTGAAAGAGAAAATGACCCTTACTATTGCTATCCTCCCGCTCCCCTCCCGCCTCCTTCGTTCCCTTTCTACGTGCCGGGGCGCATGCAACCAACCAGCGTCCAGCCTGCCAGACAGGCAAGGCTGCGGATTAACCGTGCCCCACTTGGGGCTGGGAAAACGGGGAGGAGTCACTGGGGAGGGCTGCTGGAGACCGGGGAAGAGCACGGTGTGCAGGGATGGAAGCTTCTGGCTGAATATCTTTTTTCATTCCCCCTTGCTCTGTGTGTGTGTGTGTGTGGGGGGCATCGCCTCTGGTCCAGCCCAGACGCTAATCCTGCTCCTCTTGAAAAAACCCACAAATCTCAGCTGACGCTTTTTCTCTGACCTCAGAAAAGAAGGCAGCTAGCCTCAGCTGGCTGCTGAACGCTGCCCTCTCCTTCAGTCAAAAGCCCTTTTTTTCTCCATCCTCTAAAAGGATCCCAACTCTCCCGAACCTGAGAGGCGGCCAGGAACTTAGAAATTCACCCCCTGCCTCTAAGACATGCTGGCTGTGTGACCCTGTATGTGCCAGTCACTTAACCTCGAAATGCCCCGGCAACTTCTCAGATCGTACGAATGGTTGATTGGCTATTGCCTAAAGTCTACAGAAAACGTGGCCCCTAAATGTGTGAATTTGGGTCAGTCGAAGCAGTCGGTCAGCATTTACTGAACCTTATCATTTGAACCTCAGTTTCTTCATCCATAAAATGGAGGGTTTGGACTCTTGTGAGGTCCTTTTTAGCTCTGAATCTCAGATCCTGTCCCATCCATATTCTGTGCCTGGAGGCAGAAGCTGAGCTGTGCCCCTGCTAACTGAGGGGAGAAGCTTGCCTCCTTATCAGGCCGGTGTTGGAGCACGTGGAAGGAGGGCTCAGTGACTCTTCTCTCCAAGTTAATTCTTGGGATCCCTCTGTTTCCGAAAGGCCTTTTTTGTTTGTTTTTGTTCAATGTTACCTCTAAGGTGTTACCTTCAGAAAGAAATAAATAAATTATGGAAAGTTCTAAGCTTGGGGTTGGGCTTTTAAAAGACTGGACCACTTTTTGGTTCATTACAACTTTCTTGGGAATTACTTCTTGAGAGCTGTGGTGGAATGATGGGGACCGGCAGGGAAATTTTAGTCTTGGCTTGCTTTATGCATCCCTTCTTCAGGGGTCCGAAGGTCCCGTGGGGGTCTTGGTGGCATGTGCCCTACCTGTGGCATACCATAGTTCCTAAGTAGCATGGACAGGCATCATAGGTCTAGAGCTGGGAGGGACCTCAGAGGCCATAGTCCAACTCCCCTATTATACAGATGAGCAGACTGAGTCTAGTGAGGTAAAGTGGCTTGCCCAATCTATTAGTAAAGGTCAGTGATGGGATTGGAACCCAGAGTCAGTACCTTTTATACTATACCATGCTTGCTGCAAATTATTGCTGGAGAATTTCATTTTAGTGTTTTTTTGTTTGTTTTGTTTTTGTGGGGTTGAGGGTGGGGTAGGTTGGAAGTCAGAGAAGATTGAACGACTTGGAAATAGGATGGGTTTCCAAGGTAGATGTGTCTGGAGTTCTTTTTTTGTGCCCCTCCTCCCCCCAAGAGATTAAGCAAGGGTTCCATACTTCCCCAAGCACAGAAGGGAGAAATACCATCTCTCAAGCTTGGTCTCCGATTTTGTGTTGTGGGCATTGCTTAGAAAATAAAATGAGTTGGTTTTACAACAAGAAAGAAAAAGAAAAGAAATGAATTTCATGTACAGATGAATTCTCCCCATGCTGAGTCTGGCATGATTTTTTCAGTATGTATTAAAAGTGGGGGAGTGAACTGACTGACTTCTAAGCCCAAGGGATGTGTGCTTGGGTCAGGTTTCACCTCTAGTCATGGGAAGCCCAGGAGGGGAGGGGTGGCCACAGCTGGTGTGGGTTCTAGCCAGTGTCTTAACACTCCCCACGGCTGAGTGTGATGACAGGCTTCCTTCCAGCAGGAAGCCGTTTGTATGGGCTAGCCTGCTGCTTTTCAGGGGGCTTCAACCTCTCTCATTATTGGGAGGGGCGAGGGAGAGGAGGAGGTCTGGGGAGGAAGATGGGTGTTCGTTAGCCCTTCCTTGGAATTTTACCTCCTTGCCACCCGCCCTTATCCCTCTATTTCTCCTCTTTCCTGCATCCCCCTTTCTGTATTTCAGCATTTTATTACATGCTTTCCCACTAGAATAGAAACTGGGGAGAGGTGTCGAGGATCTCAGGTGTTTTTCTCTATTGGAAGAAACCCGTAAGTTATCAAACGAGTTTTGTCTTACAATGGAAGGAGGACAGAAAGAAGGGAGGATCAATAGTTGACTCACCGGTGGCCTTTCCTTACTTGGAGGCTGTGGGATGGGGGCCAGTATTTGCTTCTTCATCCTCTCCTTTAGCAGAGCAAGTAGAGATGATTGTTGCCAACGAGGAAACCTCCTATTTACTCCTCTGTCTGCTGGTTGTTTCCTTTGCTCTTGGGAAATTAGAAGCAAAATGTCTCCGTTCTGCCTCTTGCCACGGGTCTCATTAAGGCTCTCTCTCTCTCTCTCTCTCTCTCTCTCTCTCTCTCTCTCTCTATATATATATATATATATATATATAGTCAGATAGCATTTGCGAAGTATCTTCTATGAGCCTAACAGAGGGTTAGCACAGTGCCCGGCACACAGTAGGTGCTTAATAAGTGCTTATTGATGGACTGCTAGAAACAAAGATAAAGCTTGTCCTCAGGGAGCTTGCATTTTGTTGGTCAGTAAGCATTTACTGAGTGCTTCCTATGGGAGGCATCCTGGCCTTGGGTTCAAATCCCATCCTCAAGTACTTATTAGCTGTGTGATCCAGAAAAAGTTCCTGAGGCTTCCTGCCTCAGTTTCCCCCAGATGGAGGGAAATTAAACCACACACCCTTCAAAGTCCCTTGCAGCCGTACTGTTGATGTACCTGGCATTATTCTCGGCCTTGGCAATGCAAAGACCAAAAATGAAAGGTTCCTGCCCTCCGGCGGGGGGGGGGGATTGTAATAGTTTTAATAGCTTACTTTTCTGTAGCACTAAAGATCTAGAAAGTGCTCTACTTCTGTTATGTCATTGAATCCTCAAAACAGCCCTGTGAATGAGTTGCTGTTTTTACCCCAATTTTACAGATGAGGGAAACTGAGGCCCAGGTTGGTAAAGTGACTTGGCCAGGGTTACATGGTAAGTATTAAAGACAGCCCTCGAACCCAGGTCTTCCTGAGTCTGGTTCTAGCACTCTGCACCATACCAAATTGTCCCTCAGTTTGCAAATATTAGACCTCAGTAGCAGGTGTGTCTCAGGATAGAGAGGATTCCAGAAAGTCTTTTCATGACTCCTTGGGTGTAAGTTTGTGACTTATGTCCTTATGCCCAGCCCTGTTTCTCTGTAGGGTACTGAGGAACCACCTTGGTGATGATGGGCTTAGCTGAGCCTCCTCTTATGAACTGACTTGCTCAAGGATTCATAACAAGTCGTTGACAGAGCTGGGCCTGAAATCTGGCTATCTTGACCCTCTCCCTCGCTGTCTGGAATCAGCCAGCATGGTGTAATGGAAGAATGACAGAATTTAGAATTGGGGGTCCTGGATTCAAATCCCAGCCTGGCCACTCATTCCCTGGCTGACTTGGGGCAGCTGGTTTGACCTCTGGGCCTGTATTTCCTCATCTGTAAAACCGGGAGAATTACAGTACCTGCCCTAGAGAGCTGACTCGAGGGTCCAGTGAGATAACCTGCTTTGTGTTGCCAGCGTTTGGGGGAGGAAGCACTTGGTAGAGTCTTGTTGGCTTATTGCGAACTTTAAAGCAGTATTTAAATGTGAGTTCTCATTATTATTATTTTTAATCATGTTAGTACACAGTGGAGAGAAGGGGGAAAGCAGATACTTAGAAAAGATAGAAAGAGTGCTTTGAGATCTCTGAGGAGGGTCTCTTCTCCCTGGGGGCCATCAGGGAAGGCTGGCGCTGAAGATGGATGTTAAGGGATGGTTGCCAAAGCCTTTTAGAACCACTCTATTTTATTTATTTATTTAAACCACAGAGACTTTTACATTTTTTTTTTCAGTTCTAAATTCTTCCCTTCCCCCCCATTGGAAGGCAAGGAAAACAAACTCCATTACAAATGTGTCATGCAAAGCAAATTTCCACAGTAGCCATGTTAAAAACGACGTGGCAAGACTGGCAGCAGAAAGTGAGCCCTCTTCAGGGTCCTGGCCATTGTTTGACGTGTCTGTTGGGGCCCCACATTTTAGGAAGGATGTTGACAGCCTGGCTTGGGTCTTACCAGGATGGTAAGGGATGGGAGAGCATGTTATAAGAAACCTGGGGAGGGTTAGTCTGCAGAATCAGGCGAGAAGCATTATTAAAACGTTATTAATCTAGATCACCGTGTGCCCAGCACTGTGCTAGCTGCTGGGAATAGAAGGGCCTCCAACAAGCCCATGTTGGCTTACGTAGAAGATCTCTCTACAGAGGAGGAGGGTGTAGCCTTAGGGGGAAGGGCCTGAGCGCTGAGAGACCTGGTTTGAGCTGAATCTTTAAAGGAAGACAGGGATTCTGTGAGGCAGAGCATTCCAGGCATGGAGACAGTCTTACAGAACATGGGAATGGTAGGGAGAGTGTCCCGGGTGAGGAGCAGTACCTAGGCTGGGGGGTGGGTTAGGACGTTATAGCCATTTTCTAGTCTTTAGGGGGCCTTGGGTCCCTCAGATTAACCTCATTGTTCTGGGAAAAATAACACTGCATTCTGGGCATTGTCTTTGAATGGGTATAGTCAAACCAGGAAAAGTGGATGAACTGTAGGCATGAAAATTTTGCTAGGCTGTCCCAAGGGATGTGGGAAGAGATGGCGTTTTGTAAAAGAAGGAAGCGAATCAGAATGGGAGGTGTGTGGGGGCCTAGGACTACGGACCATGGCTCGTTAGCTTGAAGTCAAGTGTTTATTGAGGGTCCACTGTGTGGGGATGCCAACATCTGCTAGTAACTTTGAAACTGAGACTCTGACAGGTGAGTGACCATGGGGTGACCCAGCTAGTGTTGAGAGGTAGGCACTCAACCCAAGTCTTTTACTCCAGAGGCCAGCTAGGTGATGCCATAGTGCCTAGCCTGGAGTCAAGAAGACTCATCTTCCTGAATTCAAATCCAGCCTCAGATACTTCCCAGCTGTGTGACCCTGGGCAAGTCATTTGCCTCAATTTCCTCATCTGTAAAATGAGCTGGAGAAGGAAAC
Organism: Phascolarctos cinereus; assembly: GCF_003287225.1. Taxonomy (NCBI): domain Eukaryota; kingdom Metazoa; phylum Chordata; class Mammalia; order Diprotodontia; family Phascolarctidae; genus Phascolarctos; species Phascolarctos cinereus. Next base: position 466,306,730 of record NW_027555958.1, read on the forward strand.
AGCAAACCACTCCCGTATCTTTGCCGTGAAATCCCCAAATGGGGTCATGAAGAGTCAGAAACTATTGAAACAACTGAACGACAACTTTGATTCCAAGACTAACATTCTCTACTGTGCCACGCTGTCCCTCTGTGGGAATAAGAGATGTATACGGGGGTATAGTTCTATGTAGTATAAAAGGGCTGAAGTGGTATAAAATCTTAGAGCTTACTGAAAAGAGGCTGTCTGCTACTGCTGTTACTTCTGCTGCTGCTACTACTACTATTACTGCTGCTGCTACTACCACTATACTACTACTACTACTACTACTACTACTACTACTACTACTACTACTACTACTACTACTACTACTACTGGGATGCATGGAGCCTTCTGCAGTAGTTTCCATTTTTCCTTCCCCTCCCCAAGTCATCTCTTGCAGAGGCAGCAGATTATGGTTGGCAGAGTTGGAAAAATTCAGGTTCCATCCTCACTTTGGATACTCCCTGGCTGTGTGACCAAGGGAAAGTCATTGAAACGTTCTGAGCTTCAGGAGGCAGTTTGTGTAGTTTGTGGGAATTATGTGTCTATCTTGGTGATGCAAAGACTTCCTGAATGAATGAGCTTTCAGGTTCTTGAGGAATTTTATTACCTTTTCCGAGGTAGTCGCAAAGCCTTTTTGAGGCAGAAAGTAGGTTTTCTTACTGAAAGAATCCTTGAGAGGCAACACGGAACACTGGACTCAGACCCAGGAGCCTTGGGTTCCAATTCCAGTCACTGGAATTTTTCTGGTTTCGGCCGAGTGACTTTGGGCAAGTCATTCAACTTAGGAAGCTGAGTTTCCTCATCAGCACAAGGGAGCTGATAGCAGTTGCATTCCTTAGCTGCCGGGGTAGTTTTAATCGGCCATATTAAGCTCTTCTTATGTGTGCCAGCGCTGTGCTAAACATTGACTATTTGTTGTTCAATTCTCTCTGACTCTTCATGACCCCATTTGGGGTTTTCTTGGCAGAGACACTAGAGAGGTTTTCCATTTCCTTCTCCAGCTCATTTTACAGATGAGGAAACTGAGGCCAACAGGGTGAAGCAACTTGCCCAGGGTCACACAGCCAGTAAGTATCTGAGGCCAGATTTGGACTCGGGTTTTCTTGACTCCAGGCCTGGTACTCTATCCACTGCTCCATGTAGCTCTCCATCACTGAGTGTGTACAAAGACGAAAATGAAATGATCCCTGCCTTCTGGGAGCTTCCATTCTAAGAAAAGCACTTGGAAGTGTAAAACAAAGAAATACCAGCTGCTTTGCTTGTCAGTCCGTATGGTATTGTGACTGTCAGACAGTCACAATTTTTACCGCAGAACAGTCTTACTGGGATGTGTTGCTTTTTTGCCTAGGGTTCTAGGAGAGGAAAACTTTTGTCTTTTTTTTTTTTAAATGAAGGAAGGGATTTAGGCTTGTTGCTGTGAAAAACAATCAGAGCCATCCCTAAGGGGAATGGTCTGCCTTGGGATGAGGTGGGTTTGCCCTCACTGGAGATCCCCAAGAAAAGGCTGGTTGTCTAGACTGTCATCTGTGCATCAGAGCCATCAGTCCTCAGCTGGCTTCCTTTATGCCAGGCACTGTGCTGACCACATTCTTAGTCGTGGGCCGCAGAAGTCCAGCTCCCTTCCACCTTACACATTATGTGACGTTGTGATCGGTTAATTTATGTATGTGCGTGTGCGTGTATAGTGCATTTATGTGTTTATGTCCACACATGTATTTATGGATAGCTGCATGTGCCATATAGATATCTATTACATGCATGCAATCGTGCATGAATGTATGTGCGCATATGTGTTATGTGCATGTGTTTATGTGAATATGCATTATATGTGTTACATGCACATATATACATGTGTAGTATACATATAAATATGATGGGAAAGAAGCATTTTTAAACACCTGCTATGTGCCAGGCATTGTGCTAAGTGCCTTACAATTATCTCATTTTATCCTCACAATAACCCTGAGAGGTGGAAGCTTTTATTATCTTCATTTTACAGATCAGGAAACTGAGTCTGGCAGCAGTTAAGTGAGTTGCTCAGGGTCACCCAACTAGTAGGAGTCTGAGGCTGAATTTGAACTTGGGTCTTCCCACTTCCAGGCCTGGCACTGTACACGGTGGCTCCTGCTGGCTGTCAAAGACCAAAACCTACACAGCTTTGCCTTTTTCAGATCTTGAATTGATTTTTGAAGATGTCAATATGATATATTTTGGGGACAGTGTATTTTCCATCAGTTCCTATGCTCCTGGGTGGGGGTTAAGGTTAGGTGTCTAGTAAGTTAATAGGTCTTTACATAGATCTACAAAAGAGAGTCTTGTCGTAGGTGGCTATCTGGGGAGTTTTTGCTTCCTGTGAAGCCCATCCCAAGTGCTGGTGGATAGATGCAAAGGCAGAACTGAGACTGTCCTGGCCTGGAGGTGGCCCCCCGCCAGGTCCTGGGGCCTCGTAAGCCTGAGGTGGTGGGGACTTGGCATCCCAGGATCTCAGATGGATGGCCATCCATCCACTCGGTGCGCCTCTCAGCAGGCGTCCCTCCACATCATGCCCAGTGAGTGGCCAGCCAGCTCCTGTAGTGTAGGGAGTCCTAGGTCGAGGGCCAGAAGGGTGCTCATTTTACCTGGGAAGAAATAGACCTAGAGAGTCGGAGTCACACATGGGGCTTCTGGCCTCTTCTCCCCGGATGCCACTCCTCCAAGGCAGCCCAGCCCTGTCTGTCAGTGATTAGGCCTCTGAAGTCGCCATCTTGAGAGGCCTTGCCGTTGCCCTGGCTGCCCTCCTGCTCCGTTTGCAAACTCTTTTGTTTCTGTGTTCTTTATTTCCCTCGGCACAAAGGCACAAAGCGAATGCTTAATAAATACTTGTGTGAGTGACTGACTGACTCCATTGGATTCGCCATCTGGGCCAGGCATGAGCCACAGGAGATCAGGTGCTTTTATCCTGACATTTGAACCCTCCCTCAGGACAGTGCCAAAGAACCCTTCCCTTCCCGAGCTTCTAATGTCTGGGCTTTCATCCGTGGCATTGGGAAACGCTGCCGTTGCACCCTGCTAAGCTCTGACTTCAAAAGGAACATGTCATTAGGTTTTTATTAAACTCGGGTGAGGCGCCAGGCCTTAGATCTATATTGGTTCTATATTTACCTGTATGGGGCCTGACTCCTTCTGATGGAGGGCAGGGACCCTCTTTGCATCCAATTGCTCTTAGCACAGTGCCTGGAATTCAGTAAGCTCTTATAAATGCATGCTGATGACCATCTGCTCTTTCCCCATGTAGTATCTTGTATTTATTTCATGTATATCCAATATATTCTTAGCTACATGCTGGGTTTTTTTTCCTAGATAGGATGCAAGCTCATTGAAGGCTGGCACTGATTCATTTTTGTCTTTTTATCCCTAATAAGTACTTTACACAATGTTTGATAAGTAGTAGGCACTAAAGAAATGTTTGTTGATTGGGGAAAATCCCCTCAGGTGATGTTAGCCGAACATTCACCTATGAGATTTTGGCATACACAGTATAGAAGACCTTAACTCAGACAATAGGATCATAGATCATGGATTTTGGAGCTGGAAGGGAATTGAGCCCAACCCCCTTATTTTACAGATAAGGAATCTGAGGCAGGCAGAGGTGAGGTGACTTGCCTGTGGTCACCCAGCTGGTGTCCGAGGCAGGATTCAAACACCAGCTCTTCATGAGTCCAAGTTTGGCATCCCCTCGGTTTCCTTCTGTGTAAAATTGTGCTAATAACATGCTTTTTGGATGGTTTTGAGAATCAAATGAGATCCAATCTGACTTAGAGGAGAGAAAACAAAGATGCACCATCCTCAGGATTTACGTGGCAGTTTCTGGAAGGTGCAATGCAGTGCCGAGTCCTGCCATCTTTCCTTCCTCATTCTAGTGCACGCTCCTCACCGATAAGCTTCTCAAAGGAGACGTTGTTTAGTTTTTGTCTTTGTATTCCTGTCATTGAGCGCAAAATAGGAGGGGAAGAGATCATGAGATCATAGATTTAGAGATGGAAGGCATCTAGTCTCCCATTTTACAGATGAGGAAACTGAGGCCCAGAGTATGTTTCCTCATCTGTGAAATGATGAGATTGGACATGGTGGTCCTTTAGGGTTCTTCCAGATCTAAATGTATGTGACCTTTTAACTCGATGAGGGTCTCCCAGATAGTGAGTGACTGGGGTGGGATTTGAACCCAGGCCTTCTCACTCCAAATCTAGCCCTAGTTTTGCTGTGGTATACTGCTTCTTGATGTTAGAACCAAGTTGGCTGTTATTCCTTAGCTCTCATTTATCCAGCAAAAACTGTAGGCAAAGCACTTTTTAAAAACATGGACTAAGGTGAGTTGTTATATTAGCTGTATATTATCTCCTGAATCTGTCTTGTCCAATGTCACCTCCTCATCATCCTGGTCTTTTGCCAGTGGTCTCTCGATCATCCTAGGCTCTGCCAATGGACTCACAGCTCTGGGACATCTGTCCAGGCTGGAGGGGCTCCAAGGCCAAATTCAGTGATAGATGGTGTGACTGTCATCCAGATTCCTGCCTCAGCAGCCAGGGGGTGGTCCGTCGCCAGAAGGTTGGCCGTCAGGTGATGGATGTTTTTGGCCGTGGAGACTGAGGAAGGCAGCCTGTTAAGGCCTGTGGCGATGGTGGGAGGGCATTGACAAATGATGGTATGTCTGGAAAGAGAATGACTTACATGATCCGGAGAGTGGAAAATGTGCTTCACGGGCTCAGTTGAAGAGACTCGGGGAGTCCATGCTCATCACCTCCAGATATCTCAAGGGCTGTCTTGTGGAAGGGACAGTGGACTTTGGCTGCTTGTCCCTGGAGGACAGAGCAAGGAACAGTGAACATCAGCATAGTACAGTGGGAAAAGTCCACAGGGGCAGAGTACTTGGGGACAAAACAGCCTCTGATGCACACTTCCTGTGTGAGCTTGGACCGGTCCCTTGGCTTTCCTGGGTCTCAGTTTACCCATCTGTAAAATGAAGGGGTTAGACTAAATGACTTCTAAGGCCCTAGGTAGATGAGCCCATAATCTTATGAGATCAGGGAGTGCTTACTAACAACCAGAACTATTTGAAAATGGAATGGGCAGCTGCAGGACTGAGGGGGTGGGCCTTCCCTGGAGGCCTCCCAGCAACGACAAGAAGACCATCATTGGGGACGTCATAGGTGCTTTGCAAACCATAAAGCTACATAAATACTAGTTGTTGTTACTGTTATTATTCAAGTAGAGGGTAGACCACATGGCCATTCAGATCCCCTTTATACTCTAAATTTTATCTGTATAGTTACTAAATCAGCAGGGCAGCATGGTGTAGTGGAAAGGTGGATTTGGGGTCAAGAATCCCTGGGTTCAGTTCCTACATCAGACCCTTCCTCTTTAACTGTTGTAGCAACACCTCTCTGAGCCTGTTTCTTAACTAGAAGAGAATAAGCATTTCTTAAGCACCTGCTGTGTTCTAGGCACTGTACAGCTATTATCTTAGTTGGAAATATAATAGAAACTTAAAATGAGTATAGTTAGTACCTGTTAGTACCTACTGCTCAGAGTTATTATGAGGCCCAAAGGCGACAGTGTCTCTAACTTTGCAGCGATGCATAGATGTCAGCTGCCATTTTAATTTTTATTCTCATCTTCTATTTGATGGATTTGGATAGAAACAGGCAAGTAACAATCCTATTATTGTTTGTTGTTATTATCATTGTTATTACTAGGTACAGGGTACTGTGCTTAGGTTCAGAGGTGAGGCTAAGTTTCAATAAGACAATCTCAGCCCTTAGGGAACTCATAGCTTACCACAACATTACTTTTTTCCATTTAATTTTTATTTTTTTTCTCAAATTACGTGTAAACAAAATTTTTAACATTTGTTTCTTAAAATTTTGAGTTCCAAATTCTCTCCCTCTCTCTCCTCCCCACCTTGATAAGCAAGCAGTTTGATATAGATTATGCACGCGTAGTCGCTCATGACATTTCCATATTAGCCATGTTGTAAAAGAAAACATAGACTGAAAAAAATAATAAAAAAGTAAAAAAGGATGCTTCAATCTGCATTCATATGCCATCAGTTCTTTCTCTGGAAGTGGATGGTACTTTTTATCATAAGCCCTTTGGAATTGTTTTAGATCATTGTATTGCTGAGAATAGCTAAGTCATTCACAGTTAATCATTGTATATAGTAGTGATGTTACTGTGTACAATGTTCTGGCTTTGCTCATTTCGCTTTGCTTTGGTTCATACGAGTCTTCCCATGCTTTTGTGAAAGCATCCTGCTTGTCATTTCTTATAGTGCAGTAGTATTCCATCATAATCATATAGCACAGCTTAGTCATCCTCTTGAGTTCCAACTTTTTGCCACCACAAAAGGGGCTGCTCTAAATATTTTGGTATGTAAAGGTCCTTTTCCTTTTTATTTTATCTCTTTGGAATACAGCACTAGTAGTGGTGTTGCTGAGTCGAAGGGTGTACAGATTTTGATTGCCCTTTGGACCTACTTCAAATTGGTCTTCAGAATGGTCAGATCAGTTCCCAGCTCTGCCAGTAGTACATCAGTGTCCCTATTTTTCTACATCCCCTCCAGCTTCTGTCATTTTCCTTTTCTTTCATATTGACCGATCTGATGAGTGGGAGGTGGTACCCAGAGCTGTTTGATTTTGCATTTCTTTAATCAATAGGGATTTAGAGCATTTTTTCATATGACTATAGATAGCTTGGATTTCTTCTTCTGAAAACTGCCTGTTCATCTCCTTTGACCATTAATAATTGGGGAATGACTTGTATTCATATAAATTTGATTTATATAAAATTTTATTTATATAAATTCTGTTCTCCATTTGAGAAATGAGGCCTTTATCAGAGAAACTTGCTGTGAAAAAAATACCCCAGTTTCCTTCCCTTCTAATCTTGGCTGTGTTTTATTTGTGCAAAACCTTTTTAATTTGATGTAATCAAAATTATCCATTTTACATCCCATAATGCTCTCTGTCTCTTCTTCTTCACAAATTCTTCCCTTCTCCATAAGATTTGACAGGTAAAATGTTCCGTGCTCCCCTAATTTTCTTATTCTATCATACCTTTATGTTTAAATCACATACCCATTTTGACCTTATCCTGGTATATCGTGAGAGATGTTGGGCTATACCTAGTTTCTGCCAAGTTGCTTTTCAGTTTTTCCAGCAGTTTTTGTCAGATAAGTGAGTTCTTGTCCCAAAAGCCTGGATCTTTGGGTTTGTCAAACATTGGATTGCTTTGGTTATTTACTACTAATTAGGTACACTGTGTACCTAATTAGTGCCATTCATCCACCATTCTCTTTCTTAGCTAGTACCAGCTTATTCTGATGATGACCACTCTGTAATACAGCTTGAGAACTGGTACTGCTGAGCCACCTTCTTTCACATCTTTTTAATTGGTTCTCTCAATATTCTTGACCTTTTGTTCTTCCAGATTAATGATTTTTTCTAGCTCTATAAAATAATTTTCTTTTGTAATTTGATTGGCACTGAATAAGTAAATTAATTTAGATGTAATTGTCATTTTTATTATATTGGCTTGGCCTACCCATAAGCAATTAATATTTCTCCAGTTCTTTCAATTTGACTTTATTTGTGTGAAAAGTGTTTTGTATTGTGTTCATAGAGTTTGTCTTGTAGACTCCCAAGTAGTTTATGTTGTCTCCAATTATTTTAAATGGAATATCTCTTTCTATCTCTTTCTGCTGGACTTTGTTGGATATATAGAAATGCTGATGGTTCATGTGGGTTTATTTTATATCCTACAACTTTGCCGAAGTTGTTAATAATTTCAACTAGTTTTTTTAGTTGATTCTTTAGAATTCTCTAAGTATACCATCCTATCATCTGCAAATAATGATAGTTTCGTTTCCTCATTGCCTATTCTGACTCTCAATTTCTTTTTCTTCCCTTATTGCTATAGCTAGCGTTTCTAGAACAGTATTGAATAATAGTGGTGATAAGGGTCATCCTTGCGTCACTCCTGGCCCCCATTAAAGATAATGGTTGCTGATGGTTTTAGATAAATTCTAGTTGTCATTTTAAGGAAAACTCCACTTATTTCTGTGCTTTCTAGTGTTTTTAATAGGAGTGAGTGTTGCAGTTTATCAAAAGCTTTTTCTGCGTCTCTTGAGATAATCGTATGATTCTTGTCAGTTACCACAACATTTCGGGTCATGGGATCAATAGTGGTGGATGGAACCTCAGCATCTAACTAGTGGTGAGATCATAGAATATTAGCTCAGATAGTAGAGGTAGAAGAGCTAAAGGAATTTTAAGAAGATGTATAGTGGGGCCTTGGTCTTGTCCTGTGTGCTTTGCTTCTTTTCATTTAAAGCCTTCGGGTTGAACTTTGGACTTAGAGCCAGAGGGACACAGGTTCAAATCCCATCTCAGCTATCCTCTAGGTGTGTGACCGTGGACAAGTTACTTAACCTCTTAGGGCCTCAGTCTCCTCCTCTGTGAAATGAGAGTGTTGGCCTTAGTGACCTCTAAGATCTCTTCTAGCTTTACACCTGTGATGCAAAGGTCCTTTAGGATTATAATTCAAAAGTTCTCCCATGCGTGACTTCCTGTGGTCTCATTGTGAGTGGCTGGTGTTGTATTTGAACAATTTTGCTCTCATTTTCCAATTAATGTACTAACTGGTCAACTGGGGAGTCAGCAAGCTTCCCTTAGTCAGATCTGTCCCATTGCAGAAGAGTCGGGATGAAGAGTCTAACTTCTGATAATGGAGAAATCTAAGATTTTCTCACCTGCCCCGGAGTCGGCTTATTGGATCTTAGGCAGCGGGCAGTATTGCCGGTGGTCTTAGCGCTTTGTCACGCTTGTGACCAGTGTGCCTTCAGTTCATCGTCTTTGAGTTAGAGAACCTTCGAGATGGGTGGAACTTGAGATGTCACCTGAGCTAGCAGTACTTAAACTCTGTGGTCTCATGATCCCTTTACACTCTTGACAGTTATTGAAGATCCCCTGAAAGACCTGTTTTTCTGGGCTGTATCTTTTGATACTTGTGGTATTATAAACTAAAACATCTTAGTCTTATTATGAAAATAGTTTGACCTTGAAAATCCCTTGGAAAGGTCTTGGGGACTTCAAAGTCCAGAGATTGCGCTTTGAGAATTGCTGATCTATGCTAACCTCTTCATTTTACTGATGAGCTTCTGACCCCTATGCACCTCTGGCTTTGGGAATAGTAGTTGAATCAGTGTCTCTTTACCAAGTATCCTGGGACCAGAGAATGTCTGTCTCCAATTCACAAAAGGGAGATTCAGAGGTTTGCCCATGTTCTCCCTGCTGCTAGGAAAGGGCAGAACCAGGGCTCAGACCCACATCAGCTAACTCCAAGACTACACATGACATGGCCACCATACATAGTACCTTGCAGCAAGATATACCTGAATTCTAGCCCACTCATTCTGACCAGCAGAAGGTGCTAAGGAATCTAAGATGAGATGGAGAAACACGGGTCAATAAGAGGTCATTTCCCTTCTAGCCCCAGGTTCCTGAGAGCTAGGCCCCTCCAAAGCCTTCTCAATCTATTGCCTTCACCTCTACTCGGTATCCCTTTGACCTCCCACAGTCTAATGGGGGGAGCACACCATGCATCAACTATGTGTAAGATACATACAGTGTAATGGACAGTGAGCTCAGAGGAAAGGCACTGGGAGGGGTTTGGAGGCGAGCCAGGGAACAGGGAAAGGCACCTGTAGGAGGAGGGATTCGATCTGCGTGTTCTGCTGCAGTCTGTATCATGTAGTGAGATCTCTGCCTATTCCTGTCTGCTCATCCTCTGACTTACTTTGTCCAAGGAAAAGAAGGGAAGAGAGTGGGGTCCTTGAAGGGAAGAACCAAAGCTGGGGGTGGGGAAAGGGAATGCTGCCCATCTGCCTGCCCATCGCCTCATGCCCCATGGTTAGATTATGATTGCCCTACCAGGGCCTATGCCAGGAGCAGATTGGGAGCTTGCAAAGAGCCGCTGGACACCAGAAGGAGAAGTGTGTGTGGTGGGGAAAGGTGCATTGATAGTAGATGAAGGATGGGGATGAGAGTATGTTGGAAATAATCCTGCTGTGGGATGTGGATTATCCCACCTTCTGATTGGTTAGCCCTTGGAAATCATGCCATGGCCTGCTTGGGGCTCCTCTGCTGGAAATGCAGAGATAGTAAGCTGGCCTCTTGGTCAGGAAGACCTCTGACATTTACCCTCTGCTCACCACAATTCTCTGAGCCTCTGTTTCTCATGTAAAAATAGGGTTAAAACCTTTCTTAAACCCACAGAATTGTTATGAGGCTTGAGTCTAATAATAACGATGTTAATAACAATAATAAAGGTGCTATGTAACCTGGAAAGCAATCTATTAGTGCTTATTATTATTATTATTATCATTATTATTATTATTATTATCATCATCATCATCATTACTATTGTTATTTAGAGGAATTGAGTCTGTTGGGGGACGGGTACAGACCCATGCTGGGGAAATCCCTGAAAATATTGAAGGAAAATTGTATAAACATTTTTTAAACAGCTGCATCACAGATGTTAGGTGTCTAAAGCCTGGGGGAGATCAGCATGGTGGAGTGGATTGGGGGCTGGCCTTGGAGTCAGGGAAGACTCACCTTTAAGCCTGGCCTCTTACACATATTGGCTGCATGGTATTAGGCAAGTCACTTAATTGCTCTGTGTCCAGAGAGTCTAAGACTAGGTTACAAAGGAGTGGCTGGTCTGCATTGTTTGGGAGAATTTCCATACTGAAAATTCCCTATACCGATGAATTTATAAGACTAAACCTTACATCCCTCCTCTACTCATCCTCTTGTCTTTAAATATTGTCTCAAGCCATAATCAGGTGACTTTTTTTCTAAAGGGGGTATAGAAATGATCTTTTAACATGTGTGTGAATATATTTATACTATAAGCTGTGTGAGCCTTGGAACTGGAGTCAGGAAGACCTGAGTTCAAATCTAGGCTCAGGTACTTTCCAGCTGTGTGACCCTGGGCAAGTCACTTAACCTCTGCCTACCTCAGTTACCCCATTTGTAAAATGGAGATAGTAATAATACCCAACGGTCAGGGTTGTTGTGAGGATCAAATGAGATGTTGGTAAAGTGCTTCGTAAGCCTCAAAGCACTATATAAATGCTAGCTGTTATTATTATATCCTTACTGGTTGTCCCACTAAATGCTTTCTCTGGCTGAACAAACAATGACTGAACAAACTTTGATTTAGTACCTCCTCTGAGCCAGGCACTGGACACAGAAATACAAAGCACTCCCTACCCTTAGGCAGCTTACAGCTGTTTTGAGGAGGTGGCCCTGGGCTCTCCCAGGCTCTTCTAAAAGAGTACACACATAGGCAGGTCCTCCCAAGCTGGGAATCTTCTAGTTGGGGGACAAATGATAGATCGATTCTATGTGTCCATGGTCTGAGGATCAGCCTAGCTTGGTTCAGAGGGTTCAGGAGTTTAGAGGAAGGTGGTGGCCACCAGATGTAAGTTTGCTGCTGCTGCTGCTTCTGCTTCTTCTTCTGCTGCTTCTCCTCCTCCTCCTCCTCCTCCTCCTCCTCCTCCTCCTCCTCCTCCTCCTCCTCCTCTTCTCCTCTCCTCCTCCTCCTCCTTCTCCTTCTCCTTCTCCTTCTCCTTCTCCTTCTCCTTCTCCTTCTCCTCCTGCTCCTCCTGCTCCTCCTGCTCCTTCTTCTCCTGCTCCTTCTTCTCCTTCTCCTCCTCCTCCTCCTCCTCCTCCTCCTCCTCCTCCTCCTCCTCCTCCTCCTTCTCCTCCTTCTCCTTCTCCTTCTCCTTCTCCTTCTCCTTCTCCTTCTCCTTCTCCTTCTCCTTCTCCTTCTCCTTCTCCTTCTCCTTCTCCTTCTCCTTCTCCTTCTCCTTCTCCTTCTCCTTCTCCTTCTCCTTCTCCTTCTTCTCTTTCTCCTCCTTCTTCCCAAACTGCTGCTTCCTTGAGTTTCCAAAGTATGGATATTTGTCCAGGTTAATTACAGTAACAAGTGACTGACATGAAAAGCACACATGGCACGGCCACTTTCCCATCTCATTTCAAAGGTTTACATGCAAGGCTGCCACACCTGTTCTACAGGGTTTTCAAGTATTAAAAAAGATAGAAAACCACAAAACAAAGCCATTGAAAATGCAGATCACTGAGACCATTTATGTAGGATCTCAGAGTTCAGGCCCCTTCTGCTTTGCTGAAATCTCCACACATCTATATGTGATCACTTAGCCTCTGCTTGTATACTACCAGAGACAGGGTGCTCATCCCCTTACAAAGCAGCCCATGCTGATTCTAGGTACTCCCAACAAGTTCATGATTGTTTTCATTCTCTGCTCTTCACTGGATAGACTGTCAGAAAAGAGCTCTACAGGAGGAGAACCATCTTGATTTTTCTGTGTTCTGTGGGTTGCCGTGACCACAGAATTTCACCACCTATCACCAGCCTGCTGGCGAAGTGCCTCTCAGTGCTGGACTGGTCCTCAGGCAGGAGAGAGACGCTCTAATGGTTCTTAGGCTTTCCAGCTTAGACCTGTTCAGGCTTGTGCATTGCTGGCATACCCATTTAGAAACTCTGCTGGGCTCAGCTCACTTCAATTCAATTTATTTCATTTCACCAAGTACTTACAGACTTTCCCTAGTATGCTGAGCTCCTGGGCTGCAAAGGCAAGGCGATAGCCTACGAGCATTTCTTAAATCAAGTTGAAGCAGCAAGCAGTCATTAAGTACTTACTGTATGCCAGGCCCTGGGTGAAGTGCTGGGGGTACAAATATGTGCAAAAAGAAAGACTGGGGCAAGGGGTCTTCTAGTGAAGGAAGAGAACTTAGAAAAAGGAGCTGAAAAGTGAACAGGAGAATGAAGGCTGGTGGTCTGGGGCCTTTCCTCAAAATGGAGGTTCTGGAGAAACTCACCAGTGGGACAAGGACAGAGGGAGAAAGCAGCTAAGTCATCCTGGTGGTCTCTGAGGTGACAGAAGAAGAAAACAATCCCTGTCCTCGAGGTGTTTCCATTTTATTGAAGGGAAGCGTCTATACAGAGAAGTAAATTTAAAATGCAGTCAGATCAATCAGTAAGCATCTATTAAGTGCCTTCAGTTTGTCAGGATCTGGGCTGTGTGCTTGGGATAGGAAGACAAAAATGAAACTGAGTCTGTCCTCAAGACACTTCCATTCTACTTTGGGGAAACAACATTTCTTCAGAGAAATAAACAGAAAAATAAGTGTCGGTCAATCAGTTCCCATTTATTAAGTGCCTGTTAAGTGCTAGGAGCTGTGCTGTGTGATGGCGGTACCAACACCCACATCTTGCATTCAGAAGACTTGCATGGAAGGTTGCTTACGCTCTGAATCTGCACTGCCCTTGTGTCTGACCTTTGACTTGTTCACCACCGATCAAAGTCAAGACATACTGAGAAGGGATAATGACATGAAGATAGGGAATGCAGCCATAATGCAATTAATTTTATGATGAGGTTATAGGACCATAGATTAAGAGATGGAAAGGAGCTTAGAGGCCGTGCTAGTTTGGTCCCATTGAGTCAGTTCATCAGCATTGTGTTCCTTGGACAGGCATCGAGGCAGTGAGGTGGGTCCAGAGCTGTTCGGGATGAAGAAGGAGGGAGGCTGAACTGCCCTGGGGGAGGTGTGGGAGTTCACTCCTGTGCTCCTCAATCCCAGCATCGTCCTGGTGATGTTTCATGCCAGCAAATACAGGACCATGGTCAATGACAAGAGATCCACGAGGTGACATACCCAAGCCATCAGGCTGTGTGGACCTGGAGAGGGAAGTGGGCAAGAACGAGGCACAGCAGATAGACCTTACGGCTGTTAGCCCCAGGATGTGAACAAAGGCTTCCAGAGTATTGGGGGAGTCTGTGGTAGAATGTATGCCCCTTGAGGGTAAGAGTTTATTTCATGTTTTGTCTCTGTATTCTCAGTGGCACGGTGCCTGATACATAGTAGGCTCTTAATAACTTTGTGTTGATTGACTTCTCAATCAGGAACTTAACCAGAGATCACTTATTGAGGGCCTGCTGCATACCTCCAACTGTGCTGACTGCTGGGGATATAAGGCAAAGGAATGAAGTGACCCTTGCCCTCCAGGAGCTTCCATTCTAACAGGAGACAACCAGGATATGCATGAGTACATACAGAATAAATATGAAGAAGATAAATACAGAGTACTGAAATCCAAGGTGGTTGGGGTATGGGGAAAGCCATAGCAGGTGGGGTAGAGGCGAGGAATCAGGAAATGCTTCCTGGAGAAGGTGGTGCTTGAGATGTGTCTCAAAAAGGGGGAGAGATTCTATGAATTGGCAGGAAGGAAGACGTGCATTCCAGGAAGTGGGGATGGCCAGTGTAAAGCCTGGAGTGGTAGATGGCGTGCGTGTGAGAAGAACAAAGAGAAAGCCGTGATTTGGCTGGATCATGGAATATGGGAGGGGGAGTAACATCTTGTGAGATCAGGGAGGTTGGGGTCAGGTTGTGAAGGGCTTTAAAAACTACACAAAGGAATTTGTATTTTGTGCTCTTTTCCCTAATGGAAGAGTTATGCAAAGACCTACCTGATAAAGAAGGACAACTGGTAGAGTTGTGATCTGCCTTGTGTCCAGCTTCTAAGAAGACTGTGGGCCTCGGGCCTGCATTTCTTCTTTCCCAAACCAGGTCGTCCGACACAGTCCTCAGAATATCAGTGTCTCCCGTTGACTTTGTTTACAGGGTCATATCCTGCTCGTCATAGGATTTCTCCATTTTGTCATCCTCTGCAAGGGCCCTTGGGACACAAGGTGCCCTCTGTTTCTTTATTTTCATTGTGAGCCCGACAAGTTGAAATGATCAAGTGTCCCATGAAATAATGTTTCTTATGACCCTGGGGTACACAGTGAAGTCCTCTTTGCCAAGGGGTTCACTTGCCTCTTGGCACACACCTAGCCAACCTCACCACCCACTAAGCCGTAGCTTCTTGGTCCTCTATTTTCTTTGTGTAGACATGGCTCCCTTCTTCCACTAGCATGTCAACCCGCTGTTCATTGGACAAAGACTACATGGAGCCCTAAAATTTACGTTTGTGTCTTCAGTAAGCCCAAGATATGTGTAATTCTTCACCCTTTATTCCATCTCACTGCTGTCATCACTACAGTCTTAAGACAGCCGCTTGAGATTGAGCGCCATTTTGAATCACTGGCCCTTATATGGGTTAACATGGCCTCAAATTTTTTTATTCCCTAGTGGCCAACCTAGTGAAAAGCCTCCTACTTCATAGCCAGGCTGGTCCTTAGACCCCTTCTGTATTGAGAGCCCTGACCTCGTGATCTGATGACATAGCCTTTGAGGACACCTCCGTTTCTTCATGAGAAAATAAGGATAACATAGGTCATTTACATTTCGCCTCCCAGTACTGCAGATTTAGAGGTAGCAGAAACATGCCATCTAGTTCAGCTTCTTCATTTTACAGGTGAGGAAACTGTGTCTCGGAGACTTGAATTGATTTGCTTGTTCTAAGATGAACCAAGTATTTTTTCTATATTATCTCATTTGAACCTCATTCAGGGGCCTTGGGGCTCCGTAGGGTCCTTGTGAGGTTGGTGCTAAAATTATTGCCAGTCTTTTACAAAGGAGGGAAACTGAGGGTTATGGAAGTGAGTGACTTGCCCATGATGGAACAGTATGTATCATGTCAGAGGTGAGATTTGAACCCAGGTCTTACCTGACTCCAAGCTCAGTGCATTTCCCTCCCACACTGAGCTGCCTTACAAAGAATGTACCTTGTTTGAGACAGTGAAGAAGTACTTTCCACAGATTTCTAATTTGTTTTATAATTATTTGTGGATATCTCAATCCCTTTATTAGACTGTAAGACCCTTGAGGGGTTACATTTAATTGTACAATCCCCTATTCTTAATGCTATGAACATAGTGTGGACTTAATGAGTTTATTGAATTGGGAAGCCTATATCTCGCGGAGCCTGGCCGAATTAGAGAGGGATAAGACATTCCATCTCTAGAATGAGGGGAACGGCTTGCCATCAGAGCAGTCCCTCGGATGGAATGCCTGTTACCAAGGGTTGACAAGGCCCAGAAGGAAGCTGCTGATTTTACGAAGGGTGAGGGGGACAGCTTGGTGGCTGTGGACTCAGGAGACCTTGGGATCTAGTCCTGCCTGTGACACATTGACCGTGGGCAAGTCTTTTAACTTTGTGGGGTCCCAGGCAGCTCTCTCAGACCATAGGTTGTAGAACAGGTCCTGATCTGCCTTAGCAGACAGTCTTTCCTCACTGGGAGTCCTACGCATCTGGACCAAAAGAAAACCAACCAACAAACAGTGGAGGATGAAGAGCTGTTTTCTAGGCAGGGCCAGATTTTAAGACGTGGCCTGGGATGGCTTCGGTGGTTGTCCTCAGCTTCGACTTTAGGCCGTATCCAGATCTCTGTGGGACAGTGTCACACATCGTGTGCCTGGAAGCACAAAAACACCAACTGGTAAAAATGAGCAGGCTGCTGTGTGAGGTCAGCTTAGGATTGAGAGCTGGGAGGGGCCCTAGGGATCCCCAAGATCCCTGGCCTCAGTAGAGAGAGGAAACTGAGGCCCGGAGAGGAGGGGCCTCCCCAAGTCTGCACAGGACCAAACGGCAAGTGTCCCTTGCTGCTGCAGAGGGCAATGAGCGTGTCTTTCTGGAAGTGCTCTGGGGAGCCCGGCAGCTTCTTTGATCACTCTGAATGGAAGTGCATTGCAGTGTGCATGGATCAGTATGTGGACACCTGAAATTCAGTCAGAGTCCCCAGCCTACAGTGTCCCCGCCACGGGAGTGAGCCATGTGCTCTTCCAGTGGACATCCAGGAACTCTTGCTGTGTGGTCCAGACCAGCTTTCCCTCTTCCCCAGAGCTGGCTGGCCCTGGACACAGCCAGGGAGCTCATTCTGACAAGGTGCTTTGAGAATGAAGAGAGTAAGGCGGGGGCTGGAGTGATTCCCCAGCTCCTTCTCAGCACACTGATAAAAGCCTGGAAAAAAAATAAGTAAAATAAAGATAATAATAATCTACCTCCCCAGGCTATTGTCAGGATCAAATCACGTAAAGTAATGGCAAACTTTCAAATGCCATAGCAATGTTAGCTATTATATCACGGGTTCAAACAAAGGCAGAAGTGCCTGACTTTGGGGCACCATGTCACGTTGGGTGCGGGGGGACAAGATATGAAGGGATAATAAAGACTGGGACTGGTTGGGGATTGTGTTGATACAGGGAGTCTTGGATGGGGAAAGTCCCTCTAGTAAGGCAGGTTGCCACCTTCTCTGCAATATTTGCCCTTAAAGGATTGCTTGGGCAAAAGACGCTGAGTGCATCGCCTGGGTTCACATGGTCCAGATGGCTCAGAGGTGAGATTTTGAACCCTGACCTACCAAGTACTGAGGCCAGCTCTTTCTGCACTGTGTCACACTGGGTTTCCACTGAAAGAAAAACTCCTTAAAAAGGAATTGGAAAGTGAAGGTTGCTGGGGGTGTGCAGAATTAATCTGTGGCTAGTTAGTGACTTTAGCAGCCATGAGGAGGTATAAATTATTCCCTCCGTTTAAAGGGAGAAATCAATGGAATGTGATCTTCTGTCCACTGGGCTTGTGCCAGTGGGCATGGTGGGGCCCATTTGGAAACCGTAGGGTCAGGTTGAAGCATAACTTGGGTTCCCTGGCATCGAGCTGCCAGACATTGCTGGTTTCTCATCTGCCTCGTCCTGGTGAGGTGCTTCGCTGCCCAGCTTACGTTTAGTTTGCTTCAAACATGGAGGCTGGCATCCTTGGGGGCTTCATGCTCCCATGGGGATACATCTTCCCTTCATTCCGTGGTGCAGATTGCAGCCCAGCCACGTGTTCCCATGTGATTGATTATCCCCTGTTTATCCTGCCTAGATCTTCCTGGTACGTTAGACTGGAGGCTTCTTGAGAGCAGGGACTGTTTTTGCTTTTTCTTTTACCCTCAGTGCTTAACACCATGCTAGCAATGGCATGGTTTAGTTGTTTTTCAGTGGTGTCTGGGTTTTCTTGGCAAAGATGCTCTCCCAACTCATTTTACAGATGAGGAAACTGAGACAAGCAGGGTTAAGTGACTTGCCGGGGATCACACAGCTACTAAGTGTCTGAAACCAGATTTGAACACATGAACATGAGTTGTTTTGGCATCAGGCCCTGTGCTCTCTTTCTGGCACATAGCAGGTGCTTAATAAATGCTTGTTGAGTAGTTTTTAATAATATACATTATGAAGAGATGCAATGTAGACAAAGAAGTTGATTTAAATCTTGCTTCCAACATCACCTGTGTGACTTTGTATGCTCCAGTCAACTTCTACGGCCTAGTGATAGAGAAACGTTCATGGTAGAGGGAGACTACTCACTGGGGAGTTCCCAATATTAAGTGAATCTTAGGCTCAGACCAACAATTACAGATCAAAAGCGTGAAGGTTGTCTTAGAGGGTTGCTTGGGGGCACTGAACATAAATACAATAAGTTAAACTTGCTTTGAAATATTTGTATTTAAGCCAATGAAATTCAGCCCCCCAAATGCCATAATTTCCTAGTTACTCCTGCCAAGTATTCACTGGGTCAGTTCTTTCCCATTTTCTCTTCTATGGCCATAACTAGTGTGTGCTCTATCTTCATACTGCCCCCTTCTTCCCTTTGCATAATTTCCGTAAAGTCTTTCCAGATTTCCTTATATTATTCATACTTCTCAGTCTTAATTGCCTTAAATATTTAATTTCATCAATGTGCTATAATTTATTCAGTTATTCCCCTATTGTTGAATATTTAGGTTAATTCTAGTTTTGTTTTTGGCAGTAATTAGTAACATTGCTATGAAAATCTTTAAACTGTTAAGTTTATTTATTGTTGGGTTTCTTTGATAATACTCTAAGGGTGTATTCCCAACAATGGCCTTACTGGGACAAAGGGTAGGATTAATTTTATACATTTTACTGAACATTGCAAGGGTTTCTATCCTAAAAGATCCTACCGGTTTATGGATGGATGAACCAGTTTCTCCGCAGCTTTGCCGACATTGACTGTTCTGTAGCACTAATCCCGTGTGATTCTTGCATACATCCTCCCTAGAAGATCTGCCCAGTGCCAATGCCTTCCTCTTGATCTGTGGCCTGTTTCCATTTATATGTGCACTTGGTGATAGGTGTGTTAGTCATCACCTTGGCAGTGTGTTGCAGCATTCTTACACCGACCCACCATTGTTTCCCCAGCACCCTTTGGGCCATAGTTGGAAGGGCTCAACAAAATAATTATTTCCAAGCAGATTTATGTATTCATTCACCTTTGCATCCATTTTCAGAAAGCAGCCAGTTACCTTCCTTGGCTGCCAAGTAGCCTGTCACCTTTTCAGCTTTCCTAATTTACTTAGACAGGTGGAAAAAATGGAAAAAGGCAAAAATAGAGAAGAATTTGGGTGTGACATCAGAGCAAAGCAAGATGCTGGGTGTGGGGTTGAAATTTTAGGTAATATGGCAAGATTACTCTTGAATGGAGGAGGGGCTGCGTTAGGAAAGGCATGGCTTCTAGGGATAGGGAGCTGATAGCCCCCCTGTATTTTGCCCGGTTCCAACTGCCTCTTGAATGCTGTGTTCAGTTCTGGACCTCACACCTTGGAAAGGACATTGATGAGCAGAAGAGTGTTCAGAGGAGACAGCCAAGATCAAGAAGGGCTTTGAGTCCTTGCCAGATGAGGATGAGCCGGATGAACTGGCAGATTTAGCCTAGAGAGAAGAGTTAGGGAGACATTTGAGAGTCATCTGGTAGTATGTGGTGGGCTATCTGTCACCTGAACAGGAGATTAGACTTGGTCTGTTTGACTTAGAGGGCGTGACTAGGAGCAGGGGCTAGAGGGGGCAGAGAGGCAAGTTTGGGAATGACACCGGGTAAAAGTGCCAGGTGATTGTAGATGTCTGCAAGCTTGGTAGGTGCCCTTAGTATCCCTTTCATGGGAGTCATCCTACAAGTAGAGGTCAGATGACCACTGGTGAAGTTGGAGTTCTTTGTCAGGTACAGATTGGATGAGATGGCTGCTTAGACACCTTCCAACTCTTGAGATGGTGCTGGAAGTCAAGGTCTTTGCCCATCAGATAATAATAGAAATGATTCCTACTAGCGCATCCTTAGAGAAGGCTTTGAGGTTTATAAAGTCTTTTCCTCTAGATGCACCCAGGGACCAGATTTTACATTTTCTTTAATTTAAGAGCTCCAAATTCTAGAGCGTGTGTAGTCTAACCAAAGTCATGGGGCCTGTCTTCCAGGAGATTACATTCTAAGCATCCTTTTAGGGTTCCCCCATGGAGAATGTTATCTTAGATCATAGACACGATTCAACATTTTATGGGTTGATGGAAAAGTACAAGCTCCTAACTTGAGTCAGGACCATGGGATCATAGGATCAGAGGACTTGGGAAGGGCCTTTATAGGTTATTTCTCCTACCTCGCCACCATTTTACTGATTAGGAAACTGAGGTCTGAAGAGGGGAAAATGAGGTGTGAAATATTATACAGGCTGTAAGTAGAAAAGTAGAGATTTGAAAGGAGGCCTTATGCTTCTCGATTGTGTGCTGTTTTCACTATGTGTGCCTACCTGCTGCCTGTGGGTTTGGGAGACAGAAATTTTGAGTTCAGATATTGGCCCTGTTATTCCTGTGTGACCTTGGTAAGCCAGTCTTTTTGGGTCTCAGTTTTCTGATCTGCTAAATGAGGGCTTTGGATCTAATTTTAATTTGAGAAACAGAAAGCATTTAGTATGTGCCAGGTGCCTCTAATACCAGGATAGAATTGAAACATTTCCTGCCTTTAGGGATCATAGGATCATAGATTTAGAACTGAAAGAAATTGTAGTAGCCCTTTTGTTGTTCAATGGTTTTTCAGTCATGTCCAACTCTTTGTGACCCCGTATGGAGTTTTCTTGGCAAAGATATTGGAGTGGTTTGCCATTTCCCTTTCCAGCTTATTTTACAGATGAGGAAACTGAGGCAAACAGGGCTGAGTGACTTGCCCAGGGCCACACAGCTAGTAGGTGTCTGAGGCCAGATTTGAACTCAGAAAGAAGAGTCTTCTCGACTCCAGGCCTGTCACTCTATCTACTATGCCACCTAGCTGCCTAGCAGCCATTTAACAGTTTAGGAAACTGAGGCCTGTAATAGGGCTTACATAATTGGACCAAGGTCACATAGGTTGAAGTGGCAGAGTTAGAGCCTCTGATTTCAAATTTAGCTCATTTTGCTCTGAAATCCTCTGGCACTAAAGCCAGTGTTCTTTGTGCTCTGTGCTGTTGCTAACATTCTATGAGGGCGTGATGATGGAATACAAGATGGATGCAGATGAATAATACCGCTACAGAATGATGCAAAGCAATTTCAAGAGGGAGAGAGCATTAAGAAGTAGCATGGCAGGGGATTTGTAGTGGAGACCGTTTTGGAAGACGAGATGAGGGCTGGGTCTTAAAGAAAACTAAGGATTCTAAGAGGCCAGGGGGAGGTAAGAGCATTCCAGGCACAGAAGTAGGTGATAGAAAGCCTGTGCTAGTAACACCTAGTCAGGAGCAGCTGGCCTTTGTATAGTACTTCACTGAACATTTTGCCAAGTGCTGTCCTGAAGGTGGGTG
Source organism: Phascolarctos cinereus (assembly GCF_003287225.1). Classification (NCBI taxonomy): domain Eukaryota; kingdom Metazoa; phylum Chordata; class Mammalia; order Diprotodontia; family Phascolarctidae; genus Phascolarctos; species Phascolarctos cinereus. Next base: position 466,328,424 of record NW_027555958.1, read on the forward strand.
ATCAGATCCTCACAACAACCTTGTGAAGTAGGTCCCATTGTTATCAAGCTGTTTTACAGAGGAGATATAGAGGCCAAGATTAAAGGACTTGCACAGGGTTACGCATCTAAGGCTATGTTTGAACTCTGGTCTTCCTGACTCCAAGACCAGCGCTTTGACCTGTAGTAGGTCAGTTTGACTGGAAGGCAGAGTAAATGAAGGGGGGTTAAGTAAAACAAGACTGAAGATGGAGGTACGGACCAGATTTTGGAGGGCTTTAAATGCCAGGCAGCCAAGACCGAAAATAGTTTGAGGAGTGCTTTTTGTTTATTTATTTATTTTTGGAGGGAAGGACATTTCTGAGTTTGGGACTTTGTTTTGTTTTTATTTGGAAGAAGAGTTTGGGACTTTGTACTTGAAGTAGTGGGACTAGATAATGTCTAAAGTCCTTTCCAGCTCCATAGCCTTTGAATTGTGAACTGTGCCAGTGGTGACCTGCTCAAGGTCACCTAGATAGTGAGCAGATCTGGAAATTAAAAAAAAAAAACAGCACTCAAGTTTGTTTTTTGTTTTGTTTTGTTTTGGCTAGGCAATGGGGTTAAGTGACTTGCCCAAGGTCACACAGCTAGTAAGTGTTATATGTCTGAGGCTGGATTTGAACTCAAGTCCTCCTGAATCCAAGGTCAGTGCTCTATCCACTGCACCACCTAGCTGCCCTCTTCAAGTTTGATTTGATTATTCTGACATGAGGATTTCATAATTTCAAATGTATAGGGCTGTTGTCAATTTGGAGTGCTATATTCCAGAACTTCATCATGTAGCTTACTCATATAACAAAGCACCGGTGGTCTATTTTAAAAATGATTTTATTTAAATATTTATTTTAAATATTTAAAAAACTTGACCAAATTTAATTTCCTGGTTTATGAAAGAAACCTTATCTTTAAAAAGTAACAAAAACCACTTCAACCAATCACTTAACGCTTATGAAGCACTTGCTGTATGCCAGACAATGTACTCAAGATATGGCCAGATCATCTCTGAAAGTATTCCTCTTCTAGCATCTCTTTATATGGTATTTATTTATTTGGTATTGTCAGAATTTAATATGACCACAACTACTTAAAAGTTCTTTTGAGGTTTTGTGGCCCTTTCAGCATTTTGAATGGAGTTTGTTACTGTCCTGTCCAAAGTGCCATAATAATTTCTAAAAGGAAATGATGTGGGAGATCTTGATAGTATGATTATGTCCCTCAAGCCTCCAATGGAATTTACAGGGAAGGCAGATTTAGGCTGGCTGGGAAAGGGAAAAACTTCCTTATAATTAGAACAATCTCATTAGGAGACAGCTTGTGAGAAATGGGTTTTGATCAGGTAAGAAGGTGCAGAGAGGTACTGAGTTGGAACTGGGAGCACCTCTGGGCAGCTAAAATGTATCAGATATCCCAAAGAGGGATGGGCTGCCTTGGGAGATTGCTGGCCCCCTTGGGCCCCCTGAGTAGCTGTTTTCTTTTTTTAAGCTTATTTTTATTCTGAACTTAATACCACATGAAATGGGTATTTCCATATATGTAGTCAAAAGTGTTTTTCTAAAGAGGATGAGAAACTGCAGGTCTTTGTTATAAACCACTTGCCTTGCACATGTATAATAAATTCAGCTGGTAGCTTTCAAAGCTGTCTTGCCTGTCTGTGCTCCTTTCTGACCTCCTGCTCTTCTCTACATTAAAAAAAAAAAAGCTGCCTCCATCACAGTGAGTTCCTTTTCATTGAAAATGTTTGAGCAAAGGCTGGATCGCCACCCTTGGGAGATGATGAAGCCCGGACTATTCTTGCTCATGTTCAGATTGGAGTTGCTGGTGTTTGGGATTCCTTTTAGCTCTGGAGATTTGTTGACCCTCTACTCCTTCCCAAAACCTTCTCCTGCCTTTTGCAAGATGGCAGCAGGGAAATGCTGAGCGGCAAATGTTTGGGGTGTTCATGCTATCTACCCTCTGGAGGACATTGCCAAAAAGCTGATGGAAAGATGGAAGCAGCGGCAGTGTTCGCAAGCCATCCTGCCTGAGCAGATGGTGCCGGGGAGAAGCAACTGAGATCGTGCTGATCCAGAGGAAGCAGCCAAGTTAGCACAGAAGCGCCTAAGCCGGGCAGCTGACGGGAGCCTGTGGACTTGGCAAGGCTGAGAGCTGTGTGCTGCCCAGGGCCTGTGGAAGTGGAAAGAGCTTACTTGTATGATATGCTAACAATGCCCCCCCCCCAAACCAGTCCCTCCCCCTCTTTGGTTGCAGGGAAGTGATTCTGCAAAGGATTGCAGCAAAACCCCACAACTTCTGCAGTCTGCCTTAATTTGTATCAGCCTGAAAGGTGGACGAGAAGGAAGAAACCACATACACAGTGTCAGAGGCTGAAAAATGGAATGATCAGACTTTAAAATCAAATAGTCAACAAGTAATTATTAAGCACCCACTATGTGCCAGGCATGGTAGTCAAGACAAAGAAAGGCAAAAAACAGTCCTCGTTCTCAAGGAGCCCACAATCTAATGAGAGAGGCATCGTGAAAACATCTAGGTATAGATAAGCTGTAGACAGGATAAATTGGAAGGAATCAATTTAGGGAAGGGCTTAGCAATGAGGAGGAACTGGAAAGGCTTGTACAAGGTGGGATTCTAGCTGGGCCTTGAAGGGGACTGAGATGAGTGGGGAGAGCATTCCAGGCATGGGTAAAAAGGCCTGGAAGCCGGAGATAGAGTGTGTGGCTTTTCCTTTTCATTCTTGTCCCTGGACTTCCTTGTCATTTATACCCTAGTTCAGGGGTTCTTAACCTGGGGACTCTGAACTTGTTTATTTGTTTTTTATTTTGATGACGTTGTGTTTCAATATAATAGTTTCCTTTGTAATCCTCTGGATTTTGTCCCTTAAAGAAATCTGATTCAGAGAAGGAGTTCCTAGGCTTTCCCGTGCTCACTGCTCAAGCATTCCTTGACATCCTTAGATAGCTTATTACGGTCTTGTTGAGTCCTTTCAGTCGTGTCCCATTCTTCGTGGCCCCATCTTGGTAAACATACTGGAGCAGCTCGCCATTTCTGCAGAGTGCTTAATAATCTGTTGTCTCTTTTGAGAATCCCAACAACCTTCTGGAACGGGTCCAGTTGGTATCCCCATTTTGCAGGTGAGGAAACAGAGAAGTTGTGTGTCTTGTTCAGAGGCGCATGCCATTGGTGGGTGTGTGGGCAGGAATGTGGCCTCAGCTGAGGGAGCCCAGTGAGCACTAGCTTAAAACGGTGGCATCTGGGTGACTCTGGCGCTGACCGTATTCTCTTGGGAAGTTATTTTACCCTCAGCTTCCTTATCTGTAAAGTCAGGAGGCTGGGCTGGATGGCCTCTGAGAGTTGCCTTTCACCTCTAGCTCTAGGGGCTGCGAATGCCTCCTGCCACTCATTGCCTGTGTGACCTTGGCCAAGACCCTTCTTTGTCTTGGCTTCTTTTTCTCTCTTAATATGGATGTCGTATTAGAAGGCTCCCAAGACCCCTTTCAGCTCTAACTCTGATCTTCATGACTCCCCGCAAGATAAATACTGTGGGTATTATCATCACCATTTTACAGAAAAGGAAACTGAGTCTCAGAGAGAAGTGGCTTGATCTTGAGCGTGTTGGAGAGGGGATTTGAACCTAGATCTTCATAACTCGAATCTCGTGCTTTAAGCCCTGGACCACACTCTGTCTTCATGCATGACTAGTTTTAATCACCTTGGGCAAATTCTTTTCTTCTTTCTGGGTGGATCTCCAAGTTCTAATTCAGATCTGTGATTACTGGCACTTCTCTGCCCACCTCCTGGACTTTGAATTGCTTCACTGGTGTCTGAAAGCTGGGGTAGGGCCAGGCTTCTGAAGGTGGAGCTAAGGTGCTCTGGGGTGCCTTCTCACTGGCAGAAGAGGGAAGGGTTGGCATGACAGGGAGAGGAGAGGGGCACTCGGAGCCAGTTTTGTTCTTAGCAATCAGTCACTGAGACAGCATTTATTATGTGCTGACAGTGTGCCAGGCACCATGCGAGCTGGTGGGGATGCAAAGGTGACATTGGTTTACAAAAGTAACTTACCGTGACCTTTGAATTCTGCCGGAATTTGTCAGAAGGACCTTCGCTCCACAATCCATGTTGAGATGGCTTTTTTCTTGGCCATTTGTTCAACAAGTAATTTATTTATTTCTTTTGGAGGCTGGGTCTGCCTATCCCCCCAGGCTGAAAGTGCCACCTTTGGGGCCCCAGCCCACTGTTGCTGGGCACTTCTAAAGCTTTGATCTGTATAATTTCTGTCGTGGGCTCACTCACCCTCCTTAGGCAGTGTGGTGGTTCCTTGCTCCCTGGGGGATCACTCTGTTGGTGCCAACTTAGTGCAGAGAGCAGGAGTTACAGGTGTGTCCCACTGCATCCAGCTGACCACGTATTGAGTGTCTACTGTGTGGCTGGCACTGTCATGGGCAGCTTACATTCCAGCATGGGGAGGGGGAGAAGGAATCCCCTTAATAAAAGGATTTGTTCTGTGAAGTTTGTATGCAGTCAAAGGGCCGCTCTCAAGGACTTAGAGGGCCATGTATGGCCTCAAGGCCGCCAGTTCCCCACCACTGGATATTGATGTATGCTTGTAAGTCAATACAAAATAGAGACCAAGAAAGTGAAAAGTAATTTTTTTCCCCCAGGGGAGAGGGACAGGGGAGGAGAAAAGGCCTCATAGAAGGAGCCAGTGAATCTGAGTCTTGAATGGAGGTAGAGATTCAGAGAGATGGAAATGTGAAATACATATGGAAAGGTTGTTTGAAGCCAGACTGGGAAAGGCTGGAGGTGCCAATCAGAGGGGATCCCCTGGAGTTTCTGGGGGCTGGGATGACATGACCAGGCTTTGGCTTGTGAGGCATAGGAGCTTGGCAACTGGGTGGATGACAGGTTGAACGGGGTGGGGGCAAAACTTAGTTATTTTCAGACTTTTGACTTAGAGAATCATTGATTTACAAATAAGTGACTCATTGAAGAGTGATTCAGGCCAGGCTTCTGGTATCTAAACAGCCCTAATTCTGCTTCTGTTCTGAGCTGAATTACCAAGCTGAAAAGCAGCAGCAAAGTTTTCCAGAAAATAGTGTTTCCTTCGGACAGAGTTGCCTGCCCAGAAGGGTGGGAGGGTGAAGCTGGTGGCTGTACAGCTTCGTTCATCTTCTCAGTTCAGTGTGTCAGTTTGGTAGGTGCCCACTATGGGTCAGCTGCCATGCTGGGTTGGTAAAAAGACCAAGGAAGCAGTTTCTCCCTTCTAGGAGCTTATCTTCTTCTGGAAGGAAATAACATAGACCGACAAATTATTTGCTGAGCATCTGGTCTGGGGTGATGTCACAGGCCCAGGCCTGTCCAGCCGGCTGTCCACACCAAGTCCAGCAGCAGTGGGGTGAGCCACTGGGCTGCCCAAGGAGGGCAGAGATAACATGCTCAGTAGCCTTGGCATTGGGCCTGTGGTCCCTGTACATCCAGCTTGGGTGAGAGAAGGAGGCCCAGTCTGCAAGGAAAAAAAAAAGGCAACTGCTTCGAGCCAAGTACTGCTCTTCTCTGGGGATAAACAAAGCAATGCCTGTCCTCAAGTGTACCTCAGTAGAGTTTATAAAAAAAACTGGTGAAGAGAACTCTTATGGCTGGGGGGAGAGGAGGGATGAGGAGGGGCCTTTGTGGGAGGAGAGGGGGCCCTGAGCCTTGCAGGAAGATGAGGATTCCCAGAGTAGAGGGAGTCAGGAGCACGCCCGGCACAGGCATGGAGTGTTTCTTCTTCTTCTTCTGTTTAACGTCTTTATTTTATTCTGAACTAATTTGTACATTGCCAGTCGAGGTCTTTGAAGCAAATGCAAGTCCTTTGGTGCTTCCTTGGGAACCAGAGCTTGGAAATGCTTGTTTCTGAGGGGCGAATAGGTTGAGAACTTTACAGCTTTGAAGTCAGCTTTCAAAAATCGATTTCTTTTGTTTTTATGTCACCTTTGATTCTTATGAAATCTCTCCCTTTCCTATGAAAGAGTAATTCGGCAGACCTTGGCTGCACATTAACCAGTCTGGCATCCTCGGTGGGGTTTCACATTCAGTCTCCACCTCAGCAAAGACAGGAGGGAGGCGCCTTCCCACCTGCTTTCTCTTTGGGCCCAAGGCAAGCCGGCTTCTTACCCCTTTTCTTTAGAAGTAGCTTTGTGTCTGGTATGTTGTTCAGCCATTCAGCTGTGTCTGATTCTCTATGACCTCACAGAGATCCTGGAGCGGTTTGCCTCTTCCTTCTCCAGCTCATTTTACAGATGAGGAAACTGAGGCAAACAGGGTGAAGTGACTTGCATGAGGTCACACAATTAGTGTCTGAGGCCAGATTTGAACTCGGGTCTTCCTGACTCCAGGTCCAGCTCTCCATCCACTGAGCCATCTAGCTGCCTCCAGCCTGGCACACAGTAGGTGCTTAATAAATGCTTGTTGGCTGATTTGATCCCTGGCTGCAGGATGATGATTTAGCAGGAAACATAGTCTAATATGGCGGTTCTTTGAGTACATGCATAGATTCTGTGGGGCCTGGGCACTTGGATGGGAAAAACAGCACATCTCTATTTTTATCTAATTGTAACCAAAACATAGAATTTCCTTCAGTTATGAATGTAGGCAACAAAACATTATCTTGAGAAGGGGCCCCTAGGCAGGCCCCTTCACCGCATACTGTCCAAGGGGGCCCTGACACCCAAAATGTTAAGGACCTCCCCTCCCAGTTTAAAGCTTCTCCAGCACAACGTGAGGAGCAGAATGCTAGATTTATGCCCAAGGGACTTGTATTTGACTCCAGATTCTAACATTGTTCTGCTCTGTGATCTTGGGCAAATCATTTAACCTCAGTTTCCTCATCTGTAAAATAGGCCGTCCCCAAAACGACACTACCTGCCTCACCAAGTTGTTATAAATAAAGCTGTTGGCTTTAGGGCATCATAGATCTGAAAGGGACCATGGAGGTCTTCTGGTCTAATCTACCCATTTTACAGTTGAGGAATCTAAGGCCCAGAGATGTTGTCACTTTTACGAGGCAACAGATACTAAGGAGCAAAGGCAGGATTTGAACCCAGAATCTTTGATTCCAAACCCTGTTGGATGTATTACACTGCCTTCAATTGTTTGGTAAAGGGGGCTGTTACTGCTAGTTTCCCTGGATGAAATGCATTACCCTTGCAAACCTTAAAGTGCTGTATGTAAATACTGGTATGGTGGTTGTTAGTAGCGGTGGTCAGGGTGCAGGGAGATGTGGGGGAGAGGAGGAAGCTCCGTTTTCTTGTTGTTTGGACTGCGTTTTGTCTTGTCCTTGAAGGGAGCTCCGTGTGCCCGTCAGGATGTGAGCATGACGGGCTGATGGGACCCGCCTTCTGCCTCTCCCCTCAGACACGCTTTTATCTTGTGATCTGAAAAATGGCTAAGCGGTGATTCACATCACGTTTTCGCTTCAGGAGTAGCATTCTCTTTGCAAGAACACATCTCTTCCTGTTGGGAGGTCAGGTCCAGGCTTGATTTGGTGATAGACAGAGACTACGCTTGTCCTTGGGAGCTAGGCTGGGGAAGGTGAAGGTCACCTTTGGGAGTGAAGGACAGAGGCCCATGTGCCTTGATGTACATCCTGCTGCACAGCCAGAAGAGTAGGAGAATACATGTTCTTGTTAATTGAGTGTTCTGGTTAATTGAGTATTCTGGTTAACAGAAGTCACATAGAGCAACTGTAAAATAGTGGGTGGAGTGCTGGAATTCAGGATAGAGAGACGAGTTCAAATCCTACCTCTGATACCACCTTGTATTGACCTGGGCAACTCACTTATTATCCTCCCAGTGAAGTTTGGAGTCAAAGGTCCTGAATTTGAATCCCGTTTTGCACTGACTTACAGGTGTGACTTTGGGAAAGTCCCTTAATATGTCTGACCTCTCATTTGTAAAATGAAGGTTGGATTAGACAGAGTCTCTGGTCCCTTCTAGCTCTGCATCTGTAAACCTATGAGCTCCGAGCTTTAAGCAACCCCTAGGACTCACCAATTAATGATAAGCTCTTATCTTCATTAATCAATCAATCAATAAACATTTATCAGGAGCCTCCCATGTGCCAGGCGCTGTGCTAAGCAGTGGAGATACAAAAAGAGGCAAAAGACAGTGCCTGCCTTCAAGGAGCTTACAGTCTAATGGAGAGACAGTTTGCAAACCGGCATGTACAAAGCAAGCTGGATTCAGAATGGATAGGAAATAATTAGCAGAGGGAAGGCACCGGAGGGCTTCCTGTAAAATTTGGCGTTTTAAGTGAGATTTAAAGGAAGCCGGGGAGGTCAGAGGTCAGAGGTGAGGAGGGGGAGTGTTCCAGGCATCCGCAGAGACTAGAGCTAGGGAGGCTCGTTTGTGGGTCCACCACTGGAGGACATTGTCACTGGATTCAAGAGCATGGGGGTGAAGGGTCAGGTGTAAGAAGACTGGAAGGGTAGGAGGGAGCTTGGAAGGCCAGGCTGAGGATTTGGTATGTGCTCCTGGAGGCAATAGGGAGCCACTGAAGTTACTGAGGAGGACAGGTCCTTCATGGCAGTGTAGGAAATCATGGGTAGGAAAGGGTGGTAGGTTGAGTTGGAAGGGACCTTTGGGCTACCTCGTCCAAGTCCCTGATTTTGTGGAAGAGGAAATGGCGAGGGCCAGGGTCCCCCCAAACCTTTGTCTTTCCCTCCCCCGCTGCTCGCCAGGTGCTTCGTTTGGGGAAGTTTCTGTACGCCTCTCCACTCTCCTGAGTCTTCAGTGGTTTCCCACCCAGCCTGTAAGTGTCAGAGGGAAAACAGAGGCCAGACCTTCCAGCCCTCCTGGACCAACTCTGACCAGCCAGTGATCTGTCCACCGCACCGCACTGCCCCTCAATGTAGGCTGCATCTCTGTCACTTGATTACAAGAGATGGTTTCACTGACAGAACCCAAGAGGTCTTATCCACATTCCCCATTTACAGCTTAGGGAACTGGCTCAGGGAGAGACAAGTGCTTCAGGTCCCGCATGGACCTGCCCACAGCCAGGAAGAAGCAGAGGAGGGAATCACGTCCCAGCTCTCCGCCTTCAAACCAAGGATCTTCCATAGCCTCCTCCGTTTGATGCTGGAGAAGACAGCATGTTTAATCAGACGATATGTTGGCTAATCAAATCTTTAAGTGCCAGGCTCTAGGAATACTAATACAAAAAAAAAAAAACAGAAAAAAGAAAAAAAAGAAACCAGGCCTGCCCTCAGTGGGCTTACATTCTAATGGGGGAGAAAACATATACATATGTGCATATATACTGTATAAGTGTAAAATGGATAAATGTAAATACAGATGAAGTAATTTGGGAGGGAGGCCACTGGGTGTTTGTAAGAGTTAGGAGAGGTTCCATGGAGAAGGTGGTGGCTGAACCATACGTTAAAGGAAGAGGACTCTAGGGAGAACAGCCTTGAGTGAATGAATGAGTGAGAAGAAAGTATTTACTAGGGACTTCTTCAGTGCCGAGCGTCACCTAGTGTAGTCCCCTCATTGTACATGAAGAAAATGAGGTCCACAAAGCTCAGGTGACTTGGACAAGTTAACGTAGATAATAAAAGCCGGAATTTGAACTTGGGTCCCTTGACTCCATATCTGTCCCATCCTCTCAGGGCCTCCAAGGATTCTTAGTCCAGCCTCTTCACTCTATAGATAAAGGAACTAAGGCCCAGAATGCTTCACTTCCTGGACTGAAGGTTCAAGGCTGGGCTCACTCCAAGTGGTCTGTGGGATAGTAGTATTTTTTAATATTATCATTAATAATCAGTGCACATTTCTCGGGTGATTTGCAATTCAAAGTGTCCTTTTCCTCCTCATAACCTTGAGAAGGAGGTAATGGAGATACAAGATGTTCCAAAAGTCCTTCAGTGCCAGGCCATTAGAGTTTGCCCTGCCCTAAGATTTGGGGACTCCTTGTATATTATCTGATTTTTCAGCTGAGAAGAGAGAGGTTTGTGGAGTTACGTGGCCTTCCCAGGACCGAGTGAATTCATGTGCCAAGCACTGTACCAGGGCTGGGAGATGGACCACAGTGAGACTGCCCCTGGCCTCAGGGGGCTTTCAGTCCATCAGTGGGTTTTAGAAGCTTCTTGAAAAAAAAATTCTGGAGCCCCACCATTTGTTGACTGGTTCCTTGTACCTCTCATAAAAGCCAGCTTTCAAGTGTCCAGCATCCCCCCTGCGTACACATGCCTTCCAAGTTTGCGGCATCATCTGATGAGGAAGACGTCTTTGTTACCCAGGATGGTTCTCCCTCGGGCAGCCCCTCCCAAGCTCCCTATTGATTGATGGCTAGAGTATGATGAGAAACTAGCTCTCAGTCCTCTTGGTTTTCTTCCTCTTCCCTCTCTTTACCTCCTCCTCCTCCTCCTCCTCTCCGGCCCCTTGCACCCACCCTTAACAGCAACAGCAGAAAAGATTTGGAGACTGGTTGTTTTTTTCTTAAATGGGTATCTTCAGGGATGACAGAAGCCACGTGGGAAGGGAAAGCCATTCTGGCTGGGGATGACGCTGTTGGAAGGGTGGTTGGATGCTGGGCCCCTCGCTCCACTGAGTCATCGTCACCAAACGCCGAAAGCCTCCCTTTCCACTTAAAATAGAACTTCTTCTGTTTGTCTCTGGATGACGGAGAGTTTAGCATCTTGACTTACAGGCATGCATTTCAAGAAAAAATTGGAGTTTTTTCATCTTTGGAGAGTCCTCGGTGCACGAGGAAAGCATTTCTGAAAATTAAGAGTTTTGTTCTTTCCCCTGCTGGGTGGAATAGAGCAGTTACGGCCACCAGAGCCTTCTGTGGGAAGGGTGGAGGGCCAGCCCCTCCACCTGCAGCCAATTCATAACATCAGCTTGGAGTTAGCCAGGGCCTTATAGCTCTGCTAGTCCAAGCCCCGCATTAGCAAAAGCCAGATCACAGCTCAGGACGGTCATTCGGCTCCCGGTGTGGTGGAAGCCCCAGCTTCCCTTTCTGGCCTTTGCAGGTGTTTCCTGAATTTCTTCCTAGAAGGAGAGAATTCAGTGGAAGGTCCCTCTTGGAGGGGGTAGCACTTTTTTTTTTTTAAACAACAACAGTTCTTATACACACAACTAGAAAACATTGTATGTGTCACAGGGACACAATACTTTGACCATAGTAACAGTTTTAATTTTCCAAGACATGCCATGATGAATTAATAACAGCAGGAATAATAAGTGACTTTGGCAAAGGCTAATGTATAATGTGATCTTTACAGCAACTCTGTTGGTTGGTACTGAAGTTATTGTTAACCCTTTTACAGACAAGTAAGTGACTATTATTAAGGGGTCAAAGTGACTTGCTTTTGGTGACACAGCTGATGTGTTCTGCCTCATACTTCTGGTTGAATGGTTGTGGGCAAGTCATTTAACTTATGTGCCTCAGTTTCCTTATCTGCAAAATGGAGGGAGGTTGGTCATTTTGGGCTCAGTGACCTTTGAGATCCCTGCCAATGTTCAGTCTTCGATCTTGTGGTCCCAAGTGGTAAGATTTGAACCCAGACCTTTCTGAGAGTCTTAGGTCAAGCATTCTAGCTTCATAAAGCGATTCTGGTTCTTTGTACTTTTTTTTTTTTTGCAAAAGAAAACCTGGCATGTGGGCTTCCTCGTCCCAAACTCCTTGTGGGCCTGAAGCAGGTTAAAATGTGACCACTCACTCATGTCCTCAGAAGGGGGATTTCAGGGGTTCGTGGCTACCTAACACCCCCTTTTCCTGAGGCCTTTCCTCTTCTGTGACGTCCTGTTGCCCTTTGGCCACAAGGGGTCATTGGGGAGCCTGGAGATAATAGGATTGTGGATGTGGAGCTAAGAGGGACCTCGGAGGCCATTAAGTCCATTTTATGGATGGGGAAACTGAGGCCCAGAGAGTGAACAGCGGGGCTGGGATTTGAACTCAGGTCTGTAATTTCCAAATCCAGTGTTCCTTTTCCTGGACCAGCTTTGTGATGAGATGACAGCATGTGAACCGTTTTCTCTTTTCTGACATTGAATTCTTGCAGCCTGGGTTCAGTAGAAGGACCACTTATTCTACCTCCTCTCTTGCACTGGGGACCCCAAGGACCCTTTCTTTTTCCTGTAACCCAGAGAGCAGGCAGAGTGCGCTCTTTCAGTCATCAGGATTTTCTGCCCTAGCTGTGCATCCACTCTGTCTTCTGCTCACCAGCTTTTTACTCTCCTCCCTCATTCGTGGGATGGGATGGGGCAGCTGGGGGGTGCAGTGGATAGAGCTCCAGCTCTGGGGTCGGGAAGACCCGAGTTTAAATCCGACTTCAGACACTTCCTAGCTGTGTGACCCTGGACAAGTCACTTAATCTCTGTTTGCCTCAGTTTTCTCATTTGTAAAATGGGGGTAATAATAGCACTTATCTCCCAAGGTGGTTGTGAGGATCAAATGGGATATTTGTAAAGCACTTAGAGCAATGCCTGGCACACTGTAAGTGCTATATAAATGTTAGCTATCATCATCACCATCATCATCATCATCATCATCACCACCACCACCACCACCATCGTCACCACCACCATCATCACCACCACCACCATCGTCACCACCATCATCATCACCCCTCTTTCATGGTCACTAACTATGGGGGTGGTCCCATCCCCCTCTCTCCACCCCCATCGACCTTCTTCTGCTCTTACTTCAGGGCCCCTCTCTCCCTGCTGCTTCCCTCCATCTCCTCTCTGTCTCCATTCTTCTCTCAGTCTCCGTTTCCCCCTTTTCCTTGCCAGCTGTTGTCTGGCTCTCCCTTTTCCTCCTCTCTTCAGTCTCCTCCTCTACTCAGGCTCTTTTCCTCTTCTGTCTCTGAGTTGTCCGGTTCCCGTCCTTGCCCTCTTTCCATCATTTGCTTCCTGTCTTCCCGTCCTCTTTCCACATCCCTTGTTTGTTTCTCTCTCCCGTCTCTCCTTCCTCAAAGTTTCTGACTTGGTCCTTGTCATTTCAGTAGTATGACTCTTGCCTGATTAGAGACAATGACATGTAGAGTTACTTTAAAAAAGTCCATCTTTCTTTTCCTCACCTTCATTTTCTCATACATCTCTCTTCCCCCCCCCCCAAGAGCCGTCCCTGACATATAGAGTAGGGCTATTTAAATATCAATTGTTATTGCTGCTACTCTAATTATTAATAATTAGATTTACAACTGTTTCTCTTAAATTGTTGAAAAAGAAAAAAGGCCAGAACTGAACAATATTCAGTTTTCCCTGTTGTCTTTCTCCCCTCCTCTCCTTCTAACATATAAAATGGAGGCTCATTCAATCAGGGAGCATTTATTTAGCACCTTCTGGATGCCAGGCTCTAGGTAAGCTGTAGGGGTTGCAAAGCCCAAAGTGGAATGCCTTCTGTCAGGGAGCTCACATTCTACTGTGAAGTACATTGCAAACCTTAAAGCATTTATTATAGAGGGGAAATAGTATGCGTGTAGACAAATACATTTAAAAGTTAATCAGTAAGCATTTACTTCTGCCTACGATGTTTCAGGGTCTATGCTAAGTGATTGTTGTTCAGTCATGTCCAGCTCTTTGTGTCCCCGTGGGGTTTTCTTGGCAAAGACACGGGAGTGGTTGGCCGTTTCCTTCTCCAGCTCATTTTACAGATGAGGAGACCGAGGCAGACAGGGTGAAGTGACTGGCCCAGGGTCACACAGCGAGGAACTTACTGAGGCTGGATTTGAACTCAGATGACTCTAAGGCCCGGCTCACTGAGCCACCTACCTACTTGTGCCATGGAACAAGCAGGTTCCAAAGACAAAAGTGAAGCAAATGCCTGCCCTCGAAGAGCTTACGTTCTAAGGGGAAGACGTGGCAACAGATAAGCCTCTACAAAATGATTTGAGAAGGCCAGTGGTGAGAGCGCTCAGTAAGGGCGTGGGATGGGCTTCCAGGAGGGCAGAGGCCTTGGGGTGAATCGTGGAGGGATCCGGAGAGGCGGAGCCGAGGAGGGAATGAAGGAAATTAGTTTCCCAGATGATGAAGACCTGTTGATTCACTCCCCTTTGGAAGCATTTTGGCCCCAGGAATGTTGAAATCAGTGACCGTTTGGGTGTTAGTTTGTTTTTCCATCTGTCCGATCCATTTAGTGTTGGCGTGACCTACTGGAACATTGCCTTTCTTGTCTGTGGTCCCACCCAGTTCTGTGAATTCAATCCAGCCAGCATTTATTAAGCACCAACCATTTGCACAGGCACCTCATGGTGGTAGCCATTGGGCACCCCTCTTTAGCGTCTGCCTGGTCTGGATTTCACTAGCTCAATGGGCATCTGTAGGAAGCCTGAAGCGGAAGACGTCCTGAGTTAGAATTGGCCCCGTCGATGTCCGGGCTTCCCTGCCAAATAAGCAGAATCCACTGCTGTCTTAGTCTTTTTCTAGCCCCAAATAAAGAGATCTTTTCTCTTTTTTCAGTGTATTCGGGTCACTCCAGTGGTCTGGTTTCAAAGAGGAAGTGAGGTTTTATGCCAGTGAAATGTCTTACTTATTGGAGCTTTGCCAGCAGTGACATTTGGAGAGTTGATCAAGGAAAAAGGGTACCTCCCAATTCTATGAGATAATTTAAACAATTCTTCAGAATCAAATAGAGACAGAAGAAGAAATAATCCCCATAACCTTCAAGAGCCTGTGACCTTGAATTGCATTTGATAGAAATTGAGCAGAACAAGCCATTAGTTATAGTTATTTTTAAAAAAAATGAGGATTATGAAACTATTGAAAGATGATTTGAGGTCATGATAGATTACTGGGCTTGGAGTCAGGAAGACTTGTATTCAAATTCTGCTTCCCTGTATCCACTATCTGTATGACTTTAGGGAAGTCACTTAACCTCTCACTGCCCCAGTCTATAGAATGGGGCTAATACTGCCAGTGTCACCTACCTCTCAGGATTGTCCTGAAGATCAGATGAGAAAATGTTTGTCAAGTAATTTTGGCCAACTTTTGGAGTGGCGTGCAAGTGGAAGTATTAGTACATATTATAATAATAACGGTTAGCATTCAGATAGTGGTTTGAGGTTTGCACGATGCTTTACAAACATGATCTCATATTTTTACCCCACTTTTACCGAGGAGGAAGCTGAGGTAGGCAGAGGATAGTGACTTAGCCAGGGTCACACAGTCAGTAAGCATCTGAGGCTGGATTTAAGCTTGCATCTGACTGTAGGCCCAGCTCTCTGTGGCGGGTCAGCTCTAGGGCTAACAGGATATAATAGAGCAGGAGAGGGGAGACTTAGTGCAGCCTGGCTGGAGGTCTGGTTAGAACATCATTGTGACTGTCTTTCCACAGGCCAGGGCCCCGGGGGAGAATCCATTTCCTGGAGAGACTGAGCCATCTGTCTACAGCGGAGCTCTGGTCTCATGGCCACACAGCCCAGAACACTCATTACCTCTGGAATCACAGGATCGGGGGTGGGAGTTCAGATCCTACCACTAACATTTTACTGCCTGTGTGTCTTTGACTGAACCCCTTAACCTCTCTTTATTTGTAAAATGATGGGGTTGGACTCAGTGGTCTCCGGGGTCCCTGCCAGCTCTAGCTCTGTGACCCTAGGACCATGCGCTCCTTGTGCCTCGGTTTCCCCATCTGTAAAATGGACTTGATGGCCTCGGAAATCCCTCCCAGTTTTAGATTGACAAACCTGTGATTGTATATGTGCTTGTAACTTAGAGTGTTTTGTAACCTAACACTTAATCCTTCCCCTACTGAAGGGATGCTTTTCTTACATGTGCCCTTAATCAAACTGGGGTACTGTTTAATCTCAAATGCTTTTTGTTGAATTACGAAAATAAAAAAAAAAGTAGGACTTCAACACTGCCAGCCTGTTTGGGATGCCTCGAGTTAGCTAGAAGATATTTTAACATGGTCTCTTGCATCCCTGTGAGTTTGGGGGCCTGTGTGTGTGCCGTTTTCTATGAATGCGGCTTTGTTGGGGATGCCAGGGCCAGCTGGAGAGCCAGACTCGGGGCCTCGCAGGGAGCACACTTGTAGAATCCCCTTCCTTCATAACGGTGTTTTTCCTAGGACTCGCCCGGGCAAACTGAAGAGTGGCCGGAGGCCCAGTTTCCTGGGATGGCCCTCTCTTTTCCGACACAAATATTTGCACCTAAGCTCAGAACTCCTCCACAGCAGCACCTCCTCGTCCCAGGCCAGCCCCTCTGGCCTGAGCTGCTTTCTGTTTTAGAAGGGGGAGGGGAGGCTGATGTTATCTTTTTCCAGGTTGGAGGGGCGGTTCCTTCTTTTTTCCTGCTCTACAGAGGAAGAGCTGGGCCTTCCAGGAGCTGCCGGGCTGGTGGGAAGGCCTTGGGCCAGCCTCTGACTTGGAAGCAGGGCGCTCTGGGACCTGTTCACAGAGGGATTTTTTTTTTAAACTTCTCTTTGCTGGTGTTAAGCTAGAGACAAACAGGAGGAGTGGTGAAGGGACAGACGGCCAGGCGTCTGAGACTCGGTTGGGTTGTCTGTAAGAGGAGAGTACTGGACTAGATGAGCTCTGACGTCCGTCCGGCGCTCAGTCCTCTGACTCCCTCCCAGTGCCTCTCGTTTAGCATCCATGGGGCCTTAGGGGAGGCTCTGCTCTTGTCTGTACAGTGGGCAGGTTGGACCAGTCTCTGAGGTACTGTCATCTCTGTAGCCACGATCCTGAGGAGCCGTGGACCAGGACTTCTGTTCCCACGTGGCCTGCTTAGCTTCTTTCTGTTTGATCAATGCAAATATAACCCAGCTTCATATCAATCATAGCATCAGCCGATCAGTGAGCATTTATTAAGCACCTCCTGTGTACTAGGCACCATGCTAGGTGCTGGGGACTCAGATAAAAACCTAATGCTTCCTCTGCCCACAAGGAGCCAGCATTCTGTTCCATGAACTGGAAAATTCATTCATCCTGTTGATCAGTGCAGCAAATTCAATTTGGTAAGCACTTACTGAGTACCTCCTATGCGCCCCACTGCCTTTCAGACATCCCCTTCTTTAGATAAGAGACTCTTGGACTCAGGGTTCAGGGTTCAATGGTTACAATGTTAAGAACAGGGGCACAGGTGGAAATCTGGAGCAGTACTTTCAGGGATGACTCTCCCTTTTGCTCTGATCCCTTATGGTGAAAATTCTCCCTTGTTAGAGGTTCTTTCCCTGGAGTCAGAAAGACCTGGGTTCGAGTCCTGTCCCTGTAGCTATGTGACCTTGTGGACACATCACTTAATTTCTCAATATCCTAGGCAGTTAGACTGTAAGACTGCGTCTCAGAGAAGGTGCCAACCTACACACTGGTAAAGGGATTTTCTTTACCTGGGAGTTCCTTTCTTATACCTCCCTTTAATCCATCCATCCATCCTTCCTTCCTTCCTCCCTCTCTTCCCTTCCTTCTTCCCTTCCTCCCTCCCTTCCCTCCTTCCCTTCCTCCCTCCTTCTCTTCTTCCTTCCTCCCTCCCTCCTTCCCTCCCTTTCTTCTTTCCTTCCTTCCTTCTTTCTCTCTTTCCCTCCCTTCCTCCCTTCCTTCCCTTCCCTCCTTCTTCCCTCCCTTCCTCCCTCCCTTTCTTCTTTCCTTCCTTTCTTCCTTCCTTCTCTCCTTCTCTCCCTCCCTCCCTTCTCTGTGTTGATCATCTCCAGTCTCTCCAGTCTAATCTTGCTTGTTTGCAGCTGTTTGCATGTTGTCTCCCTCCCTAGATTGTGAGCTCCTTGAGGGCAGGGCTTGTCTTTGCCTTTGTTTGTATTCCTGGTGTTTAGCGCAGTGCCTGGCACATAGTAGCACTTAATAAGTGTTTGACTGGCCTTCCACTGCAGTGCATTGTCTCTGACAAACCAGCAGCCCAAAGCACAGAGTAATGCAGAGAAGAAAACCCGGTGTGTAGGTGTTCACTACATAAAGGCCAGGATTTTTCCTATGGAATGGAAAAGTGCTTGCTTGGTATTTCCAGGGGGCCGGGAACAGCAGCAGCAGAGAAGCCTTCCGAGGTGCATGACTCAGGCTGAATTGCTACCGTGCTGGGCTGGGCTTGGGGATTTCCTACTTCCAAGAAGGCGTTTGCTCAAGATGGTCACAATTCCACACCTAATCCTGCACTATGTCTGCATGTTGACTGCCTTTGGGTCCTCTTGTTTTGGAAGGAGCGGGAACCACCATCCCTGGAGGCTGAGCCATCCCCGGCTCACTGCCCTGGAGGCCGGGCCGTCCCGGCTCACTGCCCTAGAGGCTGGGCCATCCCCGGCTCACTGCCCTAGAGGCTGGGCCGTCCCGGCTCACTGCCCTGGAGGCTGGGCCATCCCGGCTCACTGCCCTGGAGGCTGGGCCATCCCCAGCTCACTGTGCAGGCTCATGTGTGCGGAGTCTGGAGTAGCTGGTGCCTGACAGTCCAGGTTCACCCTCCTTGGCGAGCTAGGCTTTTCATCTTTTACGAGAACGTAATAGAACTGTCTGAGCTCCGCCACTTAAGATGCTAGCTGATCACTCTCCTCCCGGGAAAGAAGACAGCGTATCTCTTGTTAGGAAGCTTTTAATAGGTTTTCCAAGTGCTTAGTTTCTAGATGGCTGCCAGTTTAAACGCCATTAATAACTTGTTCAACCCATCCCCACTTCAGTTCTGTTAGCGGCGACTTTCTAAGAGTGGAGATCAGTCAGTGCCCCTTCCCCAGCTCTGCGTCTGTCATCCTGTGACCCTTTGCCTAGGTGATCTCTAGGGCAGCTGGGTGGCACCATAGTGCATGGAGCACCTGGGGGGGGAGAGTCAGGATGACTCATCTTCCTGAGTTCAAAACTAGCCTCAGACACTCACTACCTGAGTGAGTCACCTGACCTGCCTCAGTTTCCTCATCCGTCAGATGAGCTAGAGAAGGCAATGACAAACCACTCCAGCATTTTTGCCAGGAAAGCCCGAAATGGGTTCACGAAGAGTCCGACACCAACAGGATCCCTTTCAGCCCTAAATCTATGTTCCGATGAATTGCTGTTTGACGCTGGGAGGTAAATGTTTTCCTCTGCTAATGCAGACTCCCCCATTTAGACCCTTTATGAATTTGAAACGTTTCTAAGACTGTAAGTCGACAAAGGAGTGGTGCGTGGCATTGTTGGCATTTCTTTTACCTCATTTAATCCTCTGGTCCAGGCTGCCCCTTCCCAGGAGATTGGATACCAAATACCTTGAAATGCTGTAACAACTCACTTTAATTTTTTTCTTTTTATTGCATCGACAAGGACAAGCTGTTGAATGGGAAAGATGCGAGGAGGGCGTGGGCTCAGAAGAGAAGACTGGAAAGTGGGGTGAGAGCAGTATTAGAAGACTTAATGGATCTCCCTCTCCCCCCGCCCCTCTTTCTCTTCTGATAGAAGTGGGCATTCTGGCCAAGCAGTACATGCAGCAAGGTCTCTTGGTTCCCGATCATGTGATAACACGGCTAATGATAATGGAACTGGAGTCTAGACGGGTCCAGCCATGGCTGCTCGATGGTGAGTGGGGCATGTGGCAGACTGGTGGATGGTCTTCTTTGTATCTCCATGTAAAGTCTCACGGATGTGAAAATGCTGCCTCAGAATGTTTTAATGATTAAAGAGGGAGAAAAGCGGAATAATCCCAGGATGACCCGAGTCCCCATCTGGGGCCAGAAAAGGCATCGGCAGTTCAGCTGTATCCATGGCTACCGCCTCAAGAATCTTTCAGCATCCAAGGCCCTTGCCATGTGGTCAGTAGAGGCCTTGCAGAGCCAAAGCAGCCCCTTCTTGTCCCTTTGAATGTTCCCCTCTGAGACCAGTTCATCCTTTCTCTGTCTTATTTGTCCATAGTGATTTGCATGTTGGTTTCCCTATGGGAGTGTAAACCCCTGGAGGGCATGTGCTGGGTTTTCTGCCTTTGTTTGCATTCCCAGCGCAGGGCATAGTGCGTGGCACATAGTAGGTGCTTAATGAACGTTTCCTAATGCCAGATATTTCCTCTCTACATGGCCCATACCTACTATGATTGGAGCCACTATGATTGGAGCCACAAGTCTTTGGTGGACAGAAACACCTGGGAATGAGATATCCCATGAAAGGAGGGTTAACTTTTTCCTTGGCTACTTGCATGGAGTAGGCAAAGCCCTTGTCCCCGAGTGGATGCTCAAATAAAATACCAAAGCATGCTCACCTGAGGTTGCTTCTGCTTGCTAAATTTATATGGCAGCTTTATTTCAAATGGTTTTTAAGGGTCACGCAGAGGGCATAGTGGAAAGAGTGATAGATCTGGAGTTAGGAATCAATCAGCAAGCACTTAATAGGCACCTATTGTATGCCAAGCACTATGCTAGTCACTAAGGCTACAAGGACAAAAATGAATGGCTCCTACCCTCAAGGAGCTTACAGTCTGATGTTAGTGACAGCCTGTATGTATATCGGTCTATATAAAACATGGAAAAAAACAAAACAAAACCAGAGTTACCTTTGCGGGGAAGGCCCTGGCAGCAGGGGAGACCAAGTGGAGCCTTTTGAAGAAGAAGGCGCTGCTTGGGCATGGTCACGAGGGAATCCAGAGGTTCTGTGAGATTGAAGTGAGAAGGGGATGGCATTCCTGGCATGGGAGTCTGCCAGTACAAAGGCATAGCAGTGGGAGATGGGATATGTGACAGCAAGAAGGCAGGTGTGGCTGTGCCATAGAGTTTGGAGGGAGATGGTGTGTAAGAAGGTTGACGGAGACTCGTTGTGTTATGGAACAAGCAACTGGTGGCTCAGTGGATACGGCATGGAGCCTGGAATCAGGAAGGCCTAAGTTCAAATGTGAACGCTTACTAGCTGTGTGACCTTGGACAAGTCACTTATCCCCTGCCTCCATTTTTGCTATAAAATGGAGGTGATAATAGCACCTACCTCTCAGAGATGTTATGAGAATCAAATGAAATAATATTGTGATGGGCTTAGTACAGTCTGTGCTACGTAAATGTTTATTCCTTTCCCATGCCTCCAGATGACCGCTTAGTACCCCAATGCAGCTCTTAGGACTGAATTGCCTGTATATCCCACATACATCCCTACACAGATGAAATCCTAAGTTCTGACCAAATAAATGAATGCCTCACCTTGAATTAACCAAGTTTGGAAAATCATGGTTTTATTTTTCTCTTAAGGGGAGAGTGTGCGCCTAATTAATATTTTACACAAGAGAGCTTTACTTGTCAAAGATTCCCTGTAGGAGTCTTTTCAGTAGAACACTACCCTGATAGAAGACCATAGTACATCAGGCTCACCATGTTCTATAGACACATCAGGTGAAGAACGTGAGGGAGGCAAATCCGTTGCCCTTATTCTTCCCATTGAAAATCATCTATTCGTGATCTCTTTTATCTGCACCTTAATTTGGTCAAATTCCAGTTTTGCAGAATACAAAAACAAAAAACAAAAAAACCAGAAACACAGCTCCTGCCTTCAGGGAGCTCACCATTCTAATGGTAGAGACAAGATGCCAAAAAGTGGATGTTGGTGGATGGATGGATGGATGGCCGGCCGGATGGATAGATGGACGGATGGATGGACGGATGGACGGATGGATGGAATGCTTTAGAGCTGGTTGGTGGCCCTAGAGATCAGCTTGTTCAACCCTGTCATCTGACAGATGAGGAAGTTTTCCAGCAAAGGAATGTGATTTGGCTACAGTCACCCAGCTGGTAAATAACAGAGCCAGGATTTGAACCTGGATCTTCTGATTTCCACTTCAGGAGATGTTTCTTATACCACAACTGTTTCTCAGTGTGTTTGGTTTTGCCTTTGAGGCTTATTTCCCCAGTTGTGGCTTTTTAAAAAATTTTTTTATTTTTAGGCAATTGGGGTTAAGTGACTTGCCCAGGGTCACACAGATAGTAAATGTGAAGTGTTTGGTCTGAGGCCGGATTTGAGCTCAGGTC
Source organism: Phascolarctos cinereus (assembly GCF_003287225.1). Classification (NCBI taxonomy): domain Eukaryota; kingdom Metazoa; phylum Chordata; class Mammalia; order Diprotodontia; family Phascolarctidae; genus Phascolarctos; species Phascolarctos cinereus. Next base: position 466,350,321 of record NW_027555958.1, read on the forward strand.
CCTCCTGACTTCAGGGCTGGTGCTCTAGCCACTGCGCCACCTCGCTGCCCCAGTTGTGGCTTTTTTAGAGGGCTCAGTGAATCTCTCTGGCCCTGACAAGTCCAAGGTGGGGGCGGTGTCTGTGTTCTTTGTCTGTTCTCCTCGTGCAGGTGACAGACATGCCGTATGCGCGTGCTTATGTATGCAGACTGTGTATCTGAACACGCGCTATACGTGTGTTTATGTGTGGCTGCCTGTGCACGTGTACATGTGTGTGCATGTATGTGATAAACACACTTGTGGATTGTGTGTGTGTTATGTGTGTGAAAGGTGGCTGAACAAGGAAGATAAGAAAAGAATCCAAACTGATGGAGAACTAGAAGTTTCCATGGTCCAGACGGCTTTGAAGCCAGGCATCTAGCAAATGGTGGGTAGGAGGGGAAGAGATGAGAGCCAAGAAAGCACCAGGCTAGTCTGGGGGGGGTGGGGGTGGGGACGCCTCATTGAGGCTTGTGTGGGCTGGGCCTTGAGCCGGAAAACAAGCTGCCTTCACGTGGGCCGTCCATCGGATTTCATGGCCAACCCCCATCACAGTCGATGAGATCACTTTGCATAGTTTAAATCAGAGATGTCACATTCCCAACCAGTGCCAGGTTAAGATAGAAACAAAATAAATAAAAAGACAAGACAGCAATAATGTTAATTTGTGGTTTTCTACATGATTATGTGAGGCAGGGATCCATTTCTGTTGGTTTAAAACTATTAAAGCTGCATTAAGGCTTTTAGGATGCCCAGTGCATGTGTGTGTGCATATACGCAATTCATGTATTTATGTTCATATGAACGCACACATATGCACATGCGTGCATATCTCTGTCAGTATGTGCACAAAGACACAGGTGTGGCATATTGGTGCCATTTGGCTTTTACATCACTCACATTTCCCAATGGAAATGGATTGAGAGCTGCCGCTTTAAGCCGGGAAGACCTGGGTTCAAGTCTAGCTTCTCTGATATATACTGGAAGTATGACCCTCAGTGAGTCACTGAAGCCCTTAGCTTTCTGAGTAGTTCTCTTAAGACTATAAGTTGCAAAGAAGATACAGCTTGTATCTGTAGAAGGAATTTCCACCTCAGGGAATTCTGTTAAATCTTTAATAAATCTAGTCGCTATCCTACATCTCCTGTGTATCTATCTCTCTCCTCTCCTTTTTCCAGAGACATGACTTATAACAAAGAATGACAAAGGCAAAAAATAATCCAGCAAAACTAATGAATATTTGGAAAGTCTGATGATATATGTAGTATTCCAGACCCATTAGCTCCCACTTCTATCAGAGCATCCTTTCTAGAGACTGGGCTACCATGTATGCCAAACTTGTCTTGGCTTTTGGTTTATTTGGTGTGACAGGATGTAAAGAGCCTTGGGTTTGGAGACAGAAGCCCTGGGTTCAAATCCTGACTCTACCACTGTCTACGTAGAGCAGTTCCTGGCACAAAGGGAATGCTTAAGCAATGCACATAGGAAGTGCTTAAGCCATGCACTCCCAGTCCCTGGCACATAGTAGGCACTTCAGAAATGTTTGTGGATTGATGGATGGCAGGAGTTTATTTATACTTGTTGATTTTCTATAGCAGGGAGATAAGCTGTTAGCTTCATGTGGGGCTCATAATTAGACAGGTTTAATTAGGAAATCTGGATGAAATCCTTTGACTCCTTAAAAGAGGGAATTGCTAATCAACGAGCAAACATATTAAACAGCCAGTATGTTCCAGGCACTTTACTAAGGGCTTGGGAGACAGAAATAATTAGGAAGCAGCCCCTGCCCACAGGGCGCTTACATTCTACAAGGGGAGTCATCAGGTGAAGCTGCAAATGTGTACAAAGTAGCCCCACAGTAATTGTGAGGGAAGGGTGTTTTGGAGGGGAAACCGCTGCCCTGGCACCAGGGAGTTGGGGGAAGCAGGGAGGGTTTTATGCCAGCAATGTGTATTGATTTGAGCTTTGAAGGAAATCAGGGCTTCTGAGAGAGAGAAGGGAGAAAGGAGGGCATTCCAGGCATGAGGGCTTTTTCCCGAAAGGACTACTTTTGATTAGACTCTTAAAACACCATTATTAAACAACCTGCAATTTTCATTTGAAAGATGCTGGAAGAAAATAGACTGTGTTAAATTTTTGCATCTTGAGCAGTGGAAGATGATGTGAACGTGGGGGAAGTGGAGGGTTCCAGAGAGAAAAGGACCGAACTTGGAATCAAAATATTATAATAACAGTAATAAAATAGTAACATGGATTATATATATTTATATATTATTTATAAAATATAATAATATAGAATAACAACAATAGTGCACATTTAAGGTTTGCAAAGCACTTTATTTTTGTTTTTTTGCTTTTTGGTGGGGCAATCCAGGTTAAGTGACTTGCCCAGGGTCACACAGCTAGTAAGTGTCAGTTGTCTGAAGCTGGATTTGAGCTCAGGTCCTCCTGACTCCGAGGCTGGAGCTCTGTCCACTATGCCACCTAGCTGCCCTACGAAGCACTTTGCTGTTGCCTGCAACTAAGCGATGTACCTCATGGAGGAGTGTGAAATGAAGAAAGGTGGGCCAGGTGGGTCAGTGAAAGACTGAGCCATTTATTATTCTGAGGGTCCAGTTTAAATAGTGAAAGCTAACAGTCACCCCTGAGGCATTCCCAGGAGTCTTACCCAGCCCTTATGCAAGTCCTTAATTATTCACACCTGGTTGCTATCAAGGTTGGAGGGTCAGAGCATTATAACACCTCCTAGGTGAGCCAAATATTCTGAATAAGTGAGCCCTTAAGGGTAGAAAAAGGAAAGAGTCAAGCTGTCACCTAAGTCCCTTATCCCATATTAGACTCTTCAGCTCTGGCCCTCCACAATCCTCACAATGACCCTGTGAGGTAGGTGCTATTATCTTGCCCGTTTTGCAGTTGAGGAAATTGAGGCAGACAGAGGTTAAGTGACTTGCCCCCCCCCACCCCCTGTAACAACAGTAAGTGTCCAAATCATAGTTTGAAATACGAGTCTTCCAGAGTCTCCCTCCAGTCCTCGATCCGTAGGCAGCTCGGCGGTCTTGTGGGATGAGATGATGGATTTAGGGCCGGAAGGGCCTTCAGAGGTCATCTAGCCCATCTTTTTTTTACAGAGAAGCAAACTGAGGCCAGAGAAGGTAGGTCACCGGCTCGAGGTCACGGTGTCAGAAGACTTAGAATCTTGCCCCGGCCCTGCTGGTGAATGCTGGCGAGATCTGGGGGATGTTCACAGACCTCTAGACCTTGGTTTCCTCCTCTGTAAGATGAGGGGTCGAGCAGCCGTCCTCTGGGTCCTTTGCTGCTCTCAATCTGTGATCCAGGTCTAGATGTCAGACCCCGTGGGGCCTTCCTGCCTGCCCTGGAGCTGAACCGTTTTTACGCCATCTCGCTCAGTTAGACTGGGAGCCCCGTGGGAGGAGGAGACGTCTGCTTTTTCATGCGTGTCTTCGGGCTTAGCACGGAGCTTTGCCCATAGTAGGTGCTTATTCTGACTAAGTGCTCTTTCAGTCTGCTGTCAGTCATTGACCGTAAGTCTTTTAAGCAAGGTGTGGAAGAGGAGCTAGTGGCATTCAGTTCAGTTCGGAATCAAGTGAACAAGTGATGTGAAGCACCTACTATGTGTCAGGTGCTATGCTAAGCACCAGGGATGTAAAGGAAGGCAAACACCAGTTTCTGCTCTCTTCTCTGAGGAGCCGCGGGGAGACGGCGTGCAAACGATTATGTACAATCATTTATAAATGGGCACCTAGGTGGCACGGTGTACGGACTGCTGGGCCTGGAGTCAGAAAGGCCTGAGTTCAAATCTGGCCTCAGGTACTAACTAGCTGTGCGACCCTGGGCAAGTCACTTAACCCTTTTGCCTCAGTTTCCTCATCTGTAAAATGAGCCAGAGAAGGAAACGCCAAGTCATGCTGTTATGTTTGGAGTGAAGACAGTAGCATTGAAGACTTCTTGCAGAAGGTGGGTTCTGAGCTGAGAGATGAAAGAAGTCAAGAGGAGGAAATGAGGAGGGAAGGAGACCATTCCACATACAGAGACATCGAGACCAGTGCTTGAGGAAGAACACCTCGGGAGCTGAGTGGAAGATGGATTGGAGTGAGCAGAGACTGGAGGCAGGGAGGCCAAGGAGAAGGCTGCTGCAGTAATGGAGGAATGAGGTGATGAGGGCCTGTACCATGGTGGAGGCAGCGTCAGAGGACGTAGAGGAAGGGGGTCGGGAAGGTGGAGCCGATAAGACTTGGTAGCAGAGAAAGAGAAGAGCCAAGGATGGCACCTAGGGTGTCTGGGGGCCGGGAGGGTGGCAGGGCTCAAGCGTGTTAGTGTGCTTAGCGCTTGTCGATTTTCTTGGTAAAAGTAGGAGGAGACTTACTGGTTTTTAGTTTAGTGTCTCTTAGCATTGTTAGAAATTAGCACAGGACAGAAGAGCTGAGATCAATTCCAGATGTTTTGTCATGCCTTTGTCTTTCTGTGACTTTGGGCAGGTCTGCACCTCAGTTTCCTCATCAGTAAAATGGGAATGATAGATATTTGTAGAAATATTCATATGGGGGAAAGGACAGTGGATTTTGAGTCAAAAGCCTTTGGTTCAAATTCTGTCTTTGTCCCATATGACCTGTATGACCTCGAACAAATCATTTATTCTCCCTCAGCTTCAGGTCTGTGGTGGGACCAGATGGTCTCTGAATTCTCTTCTAGCTTTAAATTGGCGATAGTATAACTATATAGCCTTTAATGTTCTAGCTCTAAATCAGTCTGTCTATCTAAATCTGTCTGTCTGTCTGCCTATCTGTCATCTCTATCATCTGTTATCTCTATCATCTCTTTATATATCTACCTCTACCTATCATCTCTATTATATCTGTCGTCTGTTTTTCTATCCATCTCTCTCATCTATCAGTCTCTGTCTGTTCATCTATCTCATCTCTTTGTCTATTCATCTATCATGTCTCTCTCATCTTTCTTCCTCTCCCCCCATCTCTATGCCTATCTTTCTCACACACACACACACACACACACACACACACACACAACACACACACCCCACTCTGTACCACCTGCTCCACTAGGTGGTTGAAATCAAATAAGATAACGTATGTAAATGGGGGTACTTTGCATACTTGAAAGCCCTCTACAGAAGCGACCTACCACTGGGCTTCTTCCTTGCTCCCTTCAGGGTGTGACTGGATTGTTTCTAACCCAATCCAGACCCAACCCCCAAGTCCCTAAGACCTTTCCTCTCTGCCCTTGTCCAGACTGTAGGATTGGAGATAAGAACCCAGGTGTTTCTGACTCCAGGCCCAGCTCTCTGTCCACACGCTGGGCAATAGCTTTCTGTCTGCTTTCTGAGGGGAAGAAACCATTTATCTTGGATTAGTAACAGAAAGTGCATTCCTTCTTTATTTTTTCTCTCTGTAAGTGGCCTAGAGAAGGGGAAGGAGGAAGAACGGTCCTACAAATATGACATGTTCTGACCCATACCCAGAAGCAGGCCAGCTTTATAGCTCCTCATGGGCTCTGCCCAATGGAAGGAAGATCCTTGATCCAGTGACCAGAGAATGGCAAGGGAAACGACACTTTTTGTGAAATTGATGAACAATAAGTTAAACAGTGAAGTAAATTTAACAAAAACAAAACAACGCCCCCCCCCAAACAACATAGGAACATTAGATGAAAGATGTAGAGCAGGAATGGCCTTAGACATGACATGGTCCATCCCCATCGGCTTTTCCAGGTGAGATCAGGTAACTTGCCTAAGGTCACCCAGGCGTTGTCAGAGGCAGGATTCGAACCCAGGTCTTTCTTGCCTTATGACTTCGTGCATTTTCCCCCTCCCCACCTACATTGAATGTACACTTCTTCTCTGAAACTCGCCCCTCCCCTATCCATGTTGCTCCCAGTTCTGCCCTCTGGGGACTTGGAGATCAAGCAGAAGTCTCCTGCACCACATCCATGATCACCTTTGTGCTTCTCGGGCAGCTGTCTCAACCTTTGCCTGGCCTTCTCTCTTCTGGGCAGGATGGACGTCCTTACCAGCAGCACCAGGCAGCTGCCAGCTCCTCGTGATAGCTCAAGCAGCTTCATTGACTAGACATCCACTGAGGTAGAAATGGCCGTCCTTTGGTTGTTTTGTGAGCTCACTGGGCTTACAAGGCAGTGACTGTTTTTAAAATCAACATGGTTGTTTGCTTTTTAAAGTCCTGAATTAAACCTTTGTCTTAAGGGGCAGCTAGGGGGCACAGTGGATAGGCTAGAACGCTGGGCCTGGAATCAGGAAGACTCATCTTCCTGAGTTCAAGTCTGGACTCAGACATGTATTAGCTGTGTCACCCTGGGCAAGTCACTTCATCCTGTTTGCCTCAGTTTCTCCATCTGTAAATTGAGTCAGAGAAGGAAGTGGCAAACCTCTCCAGTACCTTGGCCAAGAAGAGCCCAAAGGGGGTCGTGAAGAGTCAGACATGACTGAACAGCGCCAACCTCCCTGTTCTGTACCCTTCCCAGAAGGAGCAGTTCACTGATGAAAAGGGCAGCCAAGGGGAGAGTGGGGCACACCCTGTTGGATGATTTCCAGGTAAGTCCCCAGTCACACGCCCACTGTGGAGATGACTCGTCTCAGTGAAGGCACTTACTGATTGGTGAATCTGTTAAAGTAAGAATGGGCCCCAAACTGGAGTCAGCAGTCTAGGGCTGTGGGTAGTTTTAAGCTCATTGATGAGTAAGCTTTATGACTTTGGGCAGTCAGTCAACTAACAAGCATCAGTTAAGAACCTGATGGGAACCAAGCACTTGATGGACATTGGAGATACAGGTATTAAAAATGGACAAAACCTTCCCTTGAGAAACTGAAGTTCTATTGGATGGTGACTCAGTTTCCTTTTCTGTAAAACAAGGGTCTTGAACTGGATACTCTTCAAGGTCCCTTCCAGACTTTCTTTGATTGCTTGAGAGATTTCAGCAGCCCCAATCCCAGATGTAGATCTGTACTGCCAGACGTGGGAAACCTGGGTTCGAATCCTGTCTCAGACATTTACTTGCTGTGTGACCTGGGTAACTCACTTAACATTTGTAAGCCTCAGTTTCTTCATCTATAAATAATAACATTTATTTCACAGGGTTGTTTTGAGGATCAAATGAGATCGGAAAGGACTCCGCAAACAAAAAATGTTAGGAAGCCAGTAAGCATTTGGTAAGCACCTACTATGTACAAAGTGCTGTGGATATAAGGCAAAAACAGATCTTGCTTGGAACATGCTCCCAGTCTGATGGAGGAGACAACGCTTCTGTTCACTGGATATATCCCCTGGTTTTCAGATCATAGAACTGCTAAATGAGAGGTCATTTACATTATGATTTCTTTTTTTTTTTTTGCATTTTAAACAATGATCTGAGAACTGCATTAATGACAGATTGAGAATCGAGGACCTTGTTCACAAAACACATTAATGGTCCGCTGTCTGTCCTGAAGACTGAATAGACCTTTGGAGCTTTGAGCTGACATTTTCCATCTGGAGCAAACTATTCAAAAAGTCATCCCCACTGAGGAGAATCCAGGCGGCCACACGTGGGCTTAGCGTGAAGGATAGCCAGGGACGCTGGCGGTCTTCCTTGCCCGCCTCCAGGCCGTGATGGAGAGCCTTAGGACACCTGTCACTCCTGACAGCTGTTGCCTACGACTTGTGATTCTCACGGGAGTGATAATATTGTGGAGAAGGAATCTGGGGACAACTTGAGATTAGAGGGTCCTGGACAAAGAGCCTTAAAATCCTAAAGTATTGAAAAATACCTGGTTTTTAAAAAAACTGTGATAATTGGATTTCAATATAATTGGATGCCTTTGTAATCTGTATTTTGTTTTATTCATTTACAATTTATTCTAATAAGGAGTCTATGGGTTTCCCCAGCCTGCTAAAGGAACCCTGGACCTGAAGAAGCCCTCCCTGTCTTGGGAGCACAGGTGGTGTTTTCGTCCCTTGCTCCTGATTAAAGAGAGGTGTTGGGGGTGGGGGGAGGTGAGAAGCTCTCTAAGAGAGTGGGATGTGGATTTCTGCATCACATTTTCCAGCAGAAGCCTGGCGGTGGGAATGAGGGAGAAGGCTAGCACTGACTGAGCCCTCTTGAGACAGGCTCTAAAGCACGGTATTGAACAAAGAAAGGAAGAAGTGTTTGTTCAGTGCTTGCGTATTAATATGCAAAGCACAGTGCTGAGCCCTGGGAAAACCGAGAAAAATGAGGCAGGCCCTGCCCTGAGCGGCTCACAAGGAGATCTCAGCTGCAAGTCTGATGGAAAGGCCCAGTGGGCCCTAGGAGGCGGCAGAAAAGCAGATGGAAATGGAGCTTCCTTGGTGCTGTTAATGGTCAGTCAGTCATTCAACTTTGACTAAGTGCCTACTGTGTCCTGGGTACCATCATAAGCCCTGGGATAGGGGGACAGGCAACAGAGAGAAGGTGGCTCCTGATCCCAAGGAGATCACAGACTGAGGGGAGGGACAACAGGGAAATGCTTATGTGCAAACATGCCGTACACAGGATAAAGAAGAAATAACCAACAGAGGGAATAGGCTGGAATTAAGAAGGGTTGAGAAAGGCTTCCTGGAGAAGCTAGGATGGAGCTGGGACTTCAGGGAAACCTGGAGGCAGAGATGAGGAGGAGAGCATTCCAGCCATGGGCATGGACAGCAGAGAGAATGGCCAGAGCCGAGAGATGGAGGGTGTTGTTCAAGGATCAGCAAAAGACCAGCGTCACTGGATCAAACTGGTGTGTGTGTGCACGCGTAAAGTATGAAAGACTGGCAAGGTTGGGGAGGGGGCTGGGTTGTGAAGGCTTTTGAATGCTAAGCAAGATTTTATATTTGGTCCTGTAGGTAATGGGAACCTGTTGAGTAGGGGAGTGACATGGTCAGACCTGTGCTTTAGGAACATCACTGTAGTGGCTGAACAGGGAATGAAGTGGAATGTGGAGAGCTTTGAGGCAGGCAGGACCCCCCCACTGCACCATACACACCAAGCAGCTATTGCAGGAATCCAGGCATGAGTTGATGAGGGTCTGCACCAGGATAGGGGCAGGGTCAGAGAGATGCTGCAAAGGTGAAATGGGCATATTTGGTATGGGGGTGGGGTGAGAGAGTGAGGAACCGGAGGGATGGTGTTACTGTCAACAATAATAGAGGGCTTGGGGGGAAGATAATTCCGTTTTGGACGTATCGAGTTGAAGATATCTGTGGGACATGCAGTTTAAATTGTCTTAAAGGCAGTTGGAGATGTGAGATTGGGGGATGACAGGCTGGGGCCAGCTAAGTAAATTTGAATTATCAGTATAGAGATGATAATTGAATCCATGGGAGCTGCCTCCATCACTAAGTGAAGTAGCATAGAGGACATAGGAGTTCAAGGATAGAGCCTGGGGGACACCCATGGTTAGTGGGTGTGACTTGAACAAAAGTCCAGCAAAAGAGACTGCGAGGGAGTGGTCAGACTGGTAGGAGAGAGCAGTGTCACCAAAACCTAGAAAGCAAAGGATCTGTTCGGGAGAAGGGGATGATAGACATTCTCAGAGGCTGCGGAGAGCTTAAGAAGGCGAACTTGGAAAGGGCCACTGGATTTGTCAGTGAAGAGGTTATTGGGAACTTTGGAGAGAGCTGTTTCAGTGGGGTGATCAAGTGGTAGCCAGAGTGAAGAGAGTTAAGAGGAGAATGAGAGGAGGGAAAGTGGAGGCACCTCAACATCCTTCTCAAAGGATTTAGCCACGGAAGGCAGGAAAGCTATGGGCTGGTATTTAGTGGCTATGAAAGGATCAAGTGAGGTTCTTTTGAGGATGAGGGAGACATAGGCATGTTTGTAGGCAGCAGGGAAGCGGCCAGTAGTGGACAGGTCAAGAGTGAAGAAAAGTGAGAGGATGAGATGATAGAGGCTGGGCGAGGGAGGTCTGCTGGAGGAGACCGGATGGAATGGCATTACTCGTGCGGGTAGACGAGCTTGCCTTGGTGAGGAGAGGGCCACCTCTTCTTGGGAGACAGGGGCGAAGGAGGAGGCGGTGGTGGAACCCATCTAGGTGACATGAGATGAGGGAATTCTCAGTGAATGGCCCCATTCTTTTTTCAGTTCAAATATGAGGCAAGGCTCTCAGCTGAGAGGGTGAGCCATGGAACGTTTGAGGAAGGATGGAAAGGTTTGAAAGAGCTGCTGTGGAGAGTCTAAGAGTGGAGTGAATTAGGGAGAACAGGTAGGTGCCTTAGTGGTTTGCTTACTGGAATTCTCAAACAACAGAGTTCAAGTCTAGTCTTGGATACTAATTAGCTGTGTGACCTTGGGCAAGTTACTTAACTGCTGCCTCAGTTTCTTTACCTGTAAAATGGGTATAATACTACCACCTCCCTTGCAGGGTGGTAAGATTCAAATGATTTAATGTTCCATTCTAAAATTTCCCCCGGAATCAAAGTTGGGCTCACTAGCCTATAGCTTGTACTCTGTTCTTTTCCATTTTTAAAAAAATTGCAGCATTTGTCCTTGATTTTGTGGCATTTCTTTGGTTTCTCTTGGTGTTTGAGGTAGTGTTGTGAATGGACCACAGTCCCATCCTCCTCATACATGACGCTCTGTCCCCCAGCTCCGTGCTTTTCTGATGTAAAGACTGTCTGTCCCTTCTTTCCTTGACTGCACTCCCTTCCTACCACCCCTTAGAAACCTGTTTGCTTCAAGACTCAGATCAAGTGCACCCTTCTGCATGGAGCCCTCCTTGATTTTTCCCACTTCTTATGTCCTTCTCCAAATTTTTTTAAATATGTGTGTGTGTGTAGTCTTTTCTGAAAGAATAGAAACTCCTTGAGGGCAGGGACGCTTTCCCCCTTGTCTTCATATTCTTAGCAGCTAGCCCAGTTTCTGGCACACAGTAGATGCTCATTGTTGATTAAGAAAAGGGAAGTGTGTGGAAGTCATAAAGGTGAATTTGACACACACACACACACACACACACACACACACACACACACACACACACACACACACACACACACACACACACTTCTTAGCAATAGAGGTCTCTCAGTGTGGAATGGCCTGCATTTGGGGAGGTCCTCATTAGAGATCTAGAGCCCGATAGCACCTTGGAGGGAATTTAGTCCAAACCTTCTTTTTACAAATGAGGAAGCTCAGTGTCACACAGGTATTAAGTGACAGAGCCAGAATCAGAACCCAGCTGCTCCAATTTCAAATCTAACAGTTTTACACTACATTTTGAAGATTCTTATGATGAGCCTTCGTTGGCCTCGGAGATAACAACTTGGAGCATTGGATGGAAGTTTCAGAAAGGGAGATTTTAGCTCGGTTTTCGGTAATAAAAAAGTGCTTTATGCTGTGTCCTAATATAATCACACAGGTTTCAATGATCCTTTTAACATTTTTTTTTTAATGAAATTGCTTGCTACTTGAAAAACCATATGCATGGAGCACTTTTTAAAACCAGTATTCATACCTGTATTTTATGCTGGCATCAATCAAGCTCTTTCATTGTAGACTTGAAGACAAAGCTCCATTATTGTATTATTTTTTTAAAAAAAGATCTCCACATATTTTTGTGAATTTTCTCTTGATGTAGCTTCATTGTTAGTAAGTATGCAAGGTTTCTTTCTCTGAAAAAATAAGTGCAGATATTGTTCCCTTTTCCTTCACCTTTATTTCTGGTGATACGCTTCTCTTCTCCTTTCCCAGTAAGCTATTCTTTGTAACAATCAATAAAAATAAGAGAGAGGGAAAAAGCAAGTTAGCAACATTTGTCAACACACCTACTAAGCCTGTCAGGGTTCCGTCCATCCCCATAATCCTGCATGACTTTGAAGAAGGGAGGGAGATACATTTTTCTCCTCTCTTCTCCGGGTCCTCGCTTGGTCGTTACTTGGTCACACTACCTGACGTCAGCTCAACAGCACATAGTACACGGTGTAATCAAATGCGCGTCTTAAACTGCATCTGTTGCTTTGTCACTTGCAATGCAAACTAGGGAGATGTTGGCTTCTCAGATTAATTGATTTTGAAGGTCTTAAGACGTAAGGGTAATTCTTGCCGCAGCATTATCTGCAGTTGGAACTATGTGAAATAGCTTTTCTTCATATCAGGTGCTCCAAGTAGTAAACAAGTAGTAAATGTTGCTATTTTTGAGTGAGACTTTTACAGGTAATAGTGCTTTATGCATCTTTATATGATGTAAGAAATTCTTTTTATGTCAGAGACATGGCTTTTTTTCTGATGTTTGGGTTTACTTAAAAGCATCTAATTTTCTCTGGAAAACTTGTCTTTCCAGCATATTTAACACGTACTGTTTTCGTACATACATGCAGCTAATTTTTGTTGTCGTTACAGCTGATGCAGTCATATAAAGGAAGTGTGATGGTTGTGTTTCTTCTCCATCTGTAACAGGACTTGGGACCACGTATAGCTCTGTCTAGGCCAGAAGGCATCAGTGGCCAGGTGTTGAAGATACTGTGAACGGGATGATGGTTCCAGTTGGGCTGGACCGAGGGCCTTTTGATGATTCACTTCCTTGGGTTTCATTTTCTTCCTCTGTAAGACAAACAGGTTAATCAGGCCGACCTTTAAGGTCCTTTCTAGCTTACACACGATGAGCTTAAGTAAACATTTGGTAATACAGAGACCATTTGTCGGGGAACAGATGAAGGGGCTGCCAGCCAAATGGAAAAGTTGGGATGTTTAGGGTGATGGAGATCATTGGCTGTTGCATGTGACATCTGTTGACATCTGGAATACAGCGTTCCTTGGCATACTCTCTACCGTTACAGTTTCTGCTAAAAACGCGCGTGAATTTGAGTAGAAGTTTCAGATAGTTATGAAAACATGAAAAACCCAGGTAGGTGTGGTAAGGTTGGAACCGGAGGGAAGAGGCAGTCAGAAGAAAAGTCCTGCTGAAATACCATTAGTGTTGATGATCTGTGGTAACTGTGAAGAAGGATTGCTGGCCCTCCTGTTCTAGTCGAGAGAGCGTGAACTATGGCTGGGCCAAGCCAGGACGAAGAGAACAGCAGTGTTTGGTGAAGCCTGAGCTTATAATTATCTTCTAGATGATAAGTTATGTTGACGGCTTTTGTAGTCACATCTTAGTGATTTCTAGAAATATCCTCCTATCTCCCCTCACCAAAAAAAAAAAAAAAGAGCCTTCCTTTAGAACAGAAACAACTAAAGGGGCAGCTGGGTGGCGCAGTGGATAGAGCACAGGCCCTGAAGTCAGGGGGACCCCAGTTCAAATCCAGCCTCAGACACTTGACACTTACTAGCTGTGTGACCCTGGGCAAGTCACTTAACCCCACTGCCTGGCAAAGGAAACAAAAGACAAACAAACGAACAGAAACAACTAAAGCAGAGACCCTGGGCACAGTGACACCCAGTGTCTACAGATTTTGCCCTGGTCGTCCCCCACCTCTGCAGAGAGGAAGGAGGCGGTGTTTGTTTTGCACAACCACTGTTAGACTTTTACCTCCTTACGTGGTTGTGGTGGTTCTGTGTGGTGCATCTTCTGGTCTGCTTTCTTCACTTTGCATCAGTTCACATAAGGCTTCTTGTGTTTCTCTGAATCCTTTTGTTTTCCAAGTTGCTTATGAGTCAACTCAGCAAGCATTGATTAAGCACCCACTGTATATCAAGTACTGTGCTAATAAAAAGGGCAAAAATAAGTAAAGAAAGAGAAACCCTGTCCCTGCCCTCAAGGAGCTCCCAGTCTAACGAGGGAGACAGCGTGTCCAAACGAGATCTAGACACTGTGAAGCAGAGGGTATCTGAGGAGGGGGGCGCTGGCCTCAAAGGGGGATGGGAACGGTTCCTTTTAGGAAGATGCCTCCCAGATGCTCATTTCTTCTACCCTCCAAATACTTGGTATTTATTTTGTCCAGTTTTTGTGTCTATTTGCACATGTGTGTGTTGTCTTTCCCAATAGAATGTAAGCGCCTTGAGGGCAAGGATTATTCTGTTGTTGTATTTGTATCCCAGGAGTCTCCCAAAGAGCTTAGCACACAGTAGGACTTAATCAATGCCTGTTGATGGTTTGGCTTTTGTTGCTGCCCCGTTATTTTCCATATTCCATTCTTATTTCACAGCCTGTTCAGCCATTCCCCAATCAGAGGGAGTCATCCCCCCCCCAGTTCTTTGCCACCCCAGAAGTGCTGCCCTGAATATCTGGGTGCCTTGGAAAACTTTTCTTTCTCTTTTTTTGCCTCTGACTTCATATGTGTCCAGGGGATCAGTCCCTGAGTCAGAGGGCATGGACCATTTAGTTCCTTTTCTTGCAGAATTCCACCCTGAAATCCCAAATGGTTGTGATGACGTTGCTAATCCCTATTTACGGTGTTTGGGGCAACTTGCAGCCTGGGCTTTCCAAGTTGTTTTTTACCAGGATTTAAGAAAACTGCTGTCCTCCCCCCAGCTTTTGGGAAGACTCGGGGTCCTGTCCTCCAAGGGAGCCTCCTGTTTCCATCAGGTCAAGCTCTTATTTCCTGTCCTGGAGTGGAGTGGAAGCCTCTGACCTGGCTCCCTCTCCCTGGAGTGAATGCTCTCCAAATTAGAAAAACAGAAGCATTTTCGTCCTCTTTTCCCCTTCCATCGTCCCAGCTTGTTGCTGTGGCCCCTCCTGCTCAAAGAGTGTTGGAGATCTTGGCATTGGTGGGCGGGTATGGTGCCAAGGCCAGAGTGTCTCACTCAGGGGGAGGGAGGACCCACGCCAAGAAACCACACCATGGAGGTGTGGGAAGTCAGCACCTCTGTGCTGAGGACGGCTTGCTTTGAAATGTACAGAGTGGCTCCTGTTCATGTATAGCGCTTGAAATGTAATCTCCTTTAATCCCCGCAACAAAACTGTGAGGTGAATGCTAATATGAGAAGTCTCCATTTTATAAATGAGGAAACTGAAACCCAAAGAGGTCAAGGGATTTTGCCGGTGATCAAGTAAGCAAGTTTCTGAGGCAAGCCAAGTCAGTAAGCATTTGTTAAGCACCTACTACGTGCCAGGCACTTTGCTAAATACTGGGAATACAAAGAAAGGCAAGAAACAGGTGCTACCCTCAAGGAACTCACAGGCTAACGGAGAGACAACTTGCAAATCATTATGCACAAATATGCATATGTATATGTATGTGTATATATATATATATATATATGCATATATATGTGTGTGTGTGTGTATTTATATATATGTGTGTGTGTGTGTGTATATATTTATATATATATGTGTGTGTGTGTATACAAGCTAAATTAGAGGTTATCGACAAATCCCAACTCAAATCCCACCTTTTTCTTCTTTTTTTTTTTGTTTTTGGCGAGGCAGTTGGGATTAACTGACTTGCCCAGGGTCACACAGCTGGTAAGTGTCAAGTGTTTGGTCTGAGACGGGATTTGAACCCAGGTCCTCCTGACTCCAGGGCTGGTGCTCTATCTACTGTGCCACCTAGCTGCCCCTCAAATTCTACCTTCTACAAGAAGCTTGCCCTAACCCTTTTTAATTCCAGTGCCTTCGCTCTGTTAATTATTTCCTATTTATCTTGTATAGAGTTTTTTGGTATATATTTGTTTGCCATCTCCAGTAGATTGTAAGCGCCATGAGGGAAGGACTATCTTTTGCTTTTTGTATTCCTAGCATATAGAAGGCACTTAATAAATGTTTATTGAATGAATGAATGAAGATAAGACATGCAGGTAAATCCTGCAGGCATTAGTTTCTCCATTTTAAAGATGATGAAGGCTGAGTGACTTGCTCAGGGTCACTTCCCTAACATGATCCAAAGCAGAAATGGAACCCGCCTCTTCCTCTCGAACCCAAAATGGCAACGGCAGCGCAGCCACTAGAACCAGGGATTCTAGGCATAACGGTTGAAACCATTTGTTCATTTTCCATTTTGGCTTGTGAATGAAGTAGACCCCGGCAGCTTCTCCCGGGTCTGTGGTTTGAGTGGCAGCCATTGGGGCGGGCCGGGAGGTGCATCAGGACGTCATGGAAGGAGCCTTGGATTGGACATCCGAAGGTGCTGCATAGTTCCAATCCTGGCTCTTACCTGCTTGGTTGAATCATGAGTAGTTCAGTAATTCAGATCAGCCAGCTATTATGCAACTACTGAATACAGGCCAAGGGTTAGGAAAATGTGGGTTTAGTTCTTACCTCTGACATGTGTTAGATGCATGACCACGTGCAAGTCTTTTAACCCCTGTGGTGTCCTGGGTAGATCTCGGAGACTGGAAGTTAGTTGCAGGGAAGACTGCCTTGCTCGGGCTTTGGCTTTATTGACCTTCGGCTCCTTATACCAGTGAAGTCACTTGTCCTGAGCATAAAGGGAAGACTGAGGCTTCTTCTCTGATCCTCAGTTTCATCTGTAAAAGGAGGATAATGGGCTAGATGGACACCTTCCAGCCTCTGATCCCATCCAGAGTGGGTGTTCTGTAGTTGGCTGGGGAGCAGTTAAAATTCCTTGGTGACAGAGGAAGGAAAATGTGCTGTACCCAGTCATTATGAAAAGAGACTTTTCTTCTCGAGTCTAAGCAGCCTGGCACACTCAGCAGCCTGGCTTGGGAGAAGGACATTCTAGTCTGAAATGAAGGAGCTAAGGCGTAGTCATTACTCTTGATGGCCACCTTAACCATTAGAGAAATGTGGGTTTGAAGAGGCAGTATATAGTGTATAGAGGGCCAGTCTCAGAGCCAGGGAGAGATCTGGGTTCTAAAACTCCCCCTGACACGTACTGACTATAGCACCCCTCCCTCTGCCCCAGGACGTCACTTAACCCCTCTCTGTATATATATATCCAGGCAGCTCTGAAAGCCTGTGAATGAAGAGACAGTTATCTGTCTAGACTGGGAAAGTGAGTTTCCTCTCTGGGAGTTTGGTATACCAGTAAAATCTGGGCTGGTCCAGAGTTAGACCAAAGTCAGATCTGCTCTGGAAAAAAGAAATGACCCTAGGTCAGCGTTTGTGTGTTTGTTTGTTCTTTAAGATAAAAGCTCATATATGGGGCCATGAAAATAATTTCTAGTTGTCCCTCCTATCACCGTTATTGCGAACTACTCAGAATGTGTAGCTTGTTTGTCTTTGGAGGAGGGGAGAAGGTACTGCAGAGGGCTGGATGTTGGAAAGAAAGGATGCAGCCGCCTCCATCACTGGAGGGTCGTGGCAGGAACTTTAGAGTCCAGTCCTGTAGCCCAGGAAGGGGGCCCATCTCGTCCACATTCACCCAGGGAACAGTCCTGACGGGTCAAAGGGAGGCCCCGTCCCCAGATCTGGGGGTTTTCCCGCTGAGCCATACTGATGGTGGAGACCAAACGAGCCACGATTGTGCAGATAACTGTGTGCAGATAAATGACTGGGGGACCGTGGGTGTGAGCTGGAAGGACAGGTTTGCTTGGCTAGTCAGTTTCCCTCATTTACAGAGGAGGAGACTGAGGTCCAGAGAGGTCATCCCGAGGGGAGTGAGTGCAGAGCCTGGACTCAGGCTCCCGTGACCCTGGCACCAGGGTCTAGCTCAGATTCAGCCGAGGGAGGCCAGTTTTCCTTTGCTTTCACCAGGTGCTGTGCCCTTCTGATCTAAGTGAACGTGGTGGCATCGTGCCCAAGTGAGCCTTTGCTCTGTTCTTCTGTTTCACTTTTGTGATTGCTCCTTCTAACTCCTGACCGTGATTCTGGGTGAGAGTCTGCCCCGGGTCGCTTCTTGGCATGTTTATCTGGAGGGCCGTTGGCAGGGGTGAGGCAGCAGATGCTGTGAAGGAATGTCTCCTCTCCAATCGAGATTCTTCCTCTGAAAAGCATTTCTAAGCAGTCCTTGTCAAGGTCTTTGTGAGGGCATCTGAAGGGAGGGGAGAAAACCTCCCACCCCAGCTTCTTTCTGGACTCAGAAAACAGTGGAGCAGAGCAAGATACACCAGAAATTCAGACTGTGCCCCAGCTGAGGTGCCCTGACCGGCTCCTGGAATCCTGCGAGGCACGTGATCGATTCTGGGATGTCAAGGCTGGACCTGGGTCCTTGGCGAGCCTGGGAGGGGCTGTAGAAGGTGGGCAGGGGCCACCTGTGGGGGGCATCTCTGTGCTGTTTAGCCTGCGGTTTAAAATGACCCGTTCTGTGCCAAATGATTTGATGTGTCAGCTGCCAGAGTTGGGGATGTACCTGAGTGAATCTCTACCTGGCCTTGCTGGTTTTATCTACGTCTGTGTAGATTGGTGGGGCGTCTAGGCAGCACAGTGGTTTGGATTCAGGAAGACTCATCCTGTATGGCCTCAGATACTTCCTAGCTTATGTGACCCTAGGCAAGTCACTTCACCCTGTTTGCCTCAGTTTCCTTATCTGTAAAATGAGCTGGAGAAGGAAATGGCAAGCCACTCCAGTATCTTTGCCAAGAAACAAGGTCGAAAAGAGCTGGACATGATTGAAATGACTGAACAGCAATTTAAATCAATATCTACATTGGTTGATAGATATCTAATAGATATCTAGACTGATAGATGATAGATATCTAGATTAGATAGGTAGATGATAGATGATAAATATCTAGATTGATAGGTGGATGATGGATAGGTAGGTAGGTAGATAGATAGATATCCTTGAGGGGGACCCATAGCTTTAGGAAAATTATGAACATAGCAGGTGGGGGAGGGTAGGAGTCTACCCTGCATCTGTTCCTTTAGCATAGAGCTGGTTATAAAACTCTCATTTTAGAAACTCTCAAGTAGTGTGGGCTCTGGCCTCACTCTCCCCTGCCTGTGTCTCTCCCACATGTGGATTGAAAATAAACCATGGGAAAATGACTGTGCCGTTATCCCTTGTTTTTGTGGAACCTTTAGTTATGGAGTTTTTAGCATGCAGAAGTGATCAAAGTAGGGAGCTATAAAAATACAGAGGTTTAAGAGCGATTTATCAACCTTAGCTCATTTGATCCTCATACCATGAGTGGAGGGAGGTACTATTATTACCCCAATTTCACAGGTGAGGGATCTGAAGCAGAGATGAAGTGATTGAACTCAGGCCTTCCTGGCCCTGGATTCATTGATCTTTCCACTGTATCACCTGGTGCCCAGACTAGGGGTTTTTGCATTTGTGAGATGCTTCTAAGTAGAAATAACAGTAGCGCTTAAAAATGTGCTAAGCGCTTGGTTTATGGGATCTCTTCTGAGCCTCTCAAGTAGAGGCTCAGTTTACAAATAAGGGGACTGAGGCTTGGAGGAGTCCAGAGATCTGCAGCTAGAAGGCACCAAGGATGTCTTCTGGCCCAAACCCTTTACTTGACAGATTGAGGAAACCAAGTCCCAGAGATGTGAAGTCATTTGCCCATTATCACACAGTTATGACATGCTTGAGGGATGGGTTTGGAGAATAGTGCTTCTTGACTTCAAGTGTAGCCCTCCATTCACTGGTGTTGGCGTTAGGGCACCTGGGTTCAAATCCTAGACACTGTACTTAGTAACCTATGTGACCTTATGAAACTTATTTAACCTCTCTGGGCCTCAGTTTCCCTGTCTGTAAAATGGGGGAGAAACTGGACTGAATGAACTCTAAGGTGGTTTCTACTCTGGCATTCTGTGATTTTTGTGACTGAACCTCGTTTGTTTGTTTGTTTGTTTTTTGCTTTTTTGATGGGGCAGTTGGAGTTAAGTGATTTGCCCAGGGTCTCACAGCTGAAGTGTCAAGTGTCTGAGGTCAGATTTGAACTCGGGTCCTCCTGACTCCAAGCCTGGAACTCTATCCACTGTGCCACCTAGCTGCCCCCTTGTCTGCATTTCTTAGAGTGCCAAGCCCTGAGCTAGGGATCAGAGAGGTTTCCCTCAATGTTGCCCACCCCTACTGCTGGTCCCTTCCCCCTGAGGCTACCTTTCATTTACACTGTACACGTTTTGAATGCTCAGAATCCTTTGCACATTGTCTCTCCCCTTTAGAGTGTAAGCTCCTTGAAGGCAGGGGCTGTCTTTTTGCCTTTCTTTGTATCCCCAGATCTTAGCACATACCTGGCACATAGTAGGGTACTTCGTGAGTGTTTGGTCATTGACTGCTTGGTAAAACGATTGAAGGGCACAAGACCAGCCATCTGCTTCAGCTCCTTCTTGAAGACAGAGAAGTTGTGGCTCTCCTCATTTTTACGTAGGAGGTGATGGCAAGACGTTGAGGTCATGCCGTGTGTGATTAATTTGATCTTCTTTTTCAGCCTTCATTCTTTAGGGCTGCTCTGCGGCATCAGCCGCTGTCGAGCGCCATCACTCGCTGTTGACTTCCTTTGATAGTGAATTTTCTTCTTCCTTATTTTTTTTTTTAGTTCTCTCTTCCCTTATTGACTCTTCTTCCTCTTCAACCAGTAGATTCTTATTCTTGGCCATCTGCATTCCCTTTGGGGTCTCATCCACTCTCATGTTTTTATCGATCATTTCTATGCAGAAAACTACTAGATTGTCATCTTCTTCCTGGACCAACTCCCTGTTGGCCATCTGGTCGTCTTGCCAGTCTTCTCACTCACACCTTCAGGCAGCTTCCTGCTTCTGTCCTCCGTACCTGGAATGCTTTACTTTCTCCTCTCTACCTCCCCGATTCCCTGAAGTCCCAGCTTAAATCCCACCTTCTACGGGAAGGCTTTCCCAATCCCTCTCCATTCTGGTACTTTCCCTCTGTTGGCTGTTTCCTATATATCACGTATATAGCTCATTTGTATATTGTCTTCCTCATTAGAGTCAGAGTTCCTTGAGATCAGGGATTGCCTTTTGCTTTTCTTTGTATCTCCAGCACTTAGCACAGTGCCTGACACATAGCAGGCACTTAATTGCATTTTGTCTGGCTGACATTCAAGGCCCTTCATGGTATGTTTCTAACTTACCTTTTTATCCTTAATTTTCTTCTCCCTTTAATTTGGACTTTTTTTGTTTTTTGTTTTTGTTGTTTTTTGTCCAAACTGAGCTCCTCGTCATTCCACTATACATATATTCCATTATACATGTTGATTCTCCCTGCTTCCACCCCCACCATTCCTGCGGTGGGGATATCCACCTCCCATGATTCCCTTAGGAAATGCTACAGAGATGTGATGGAGTAGTGAGGGATGTGAATGCCAGTCCTTCTCAGAGACTCACTAGCCATGCGATCCAGGACAAGGCTCTTAATCGCTCTGTGTCTCAGTTTCCTCATCTGTAAGATGAAGAGTTTGGACTCGATGCCTTTTAAGATCCTTAATGGCTCTGACCACATGAGCCTGTGATCCAATGAGCTACACATGTCTGGATTGCCTTAATAATTCATAAAGAAAGAGGGGAGTTGTTTACAGAAACCGATGCAGATACATAGGGAACCTGCCCACCGAGGTGTAATTTTGAAAAGATACATGTGGAAGATGGAAACAAGGACCATCAATCAGATGAGCTTTTGCTAAGTGATCACTGTATGATAGGCACTGTCCTAGGTGCTATCGATACCAAAAAACAAAAGACAAACGGCAGGGGATGAATACAAGACCATAGCATGGGTCACAGCTTGTGTTGCAAGCTGAAGGCAGGGCATGCTGAAATTTGAATTGAGCTGATGCTGGGGTGGGAAGCTAAGGACAACAAACATTTTCAAGCTGTGGTAGAGAGGAGAATCAGAAGACTGGGTAGGGCTGCTGTGGGGGAGGGTAACATTGATAAGAAAAGCTAGAGAGAAGGTAGAACTTAGCCAGCTGATGTTTTGCTTTTGTTTTCTTGGGCAAGGAGAACGACTTTTGGACAGAAAAAGTCACAATTAAAAAGGATGTTAGCAATTGACTCAAAATGAACTTGTAACTTCTGTATATTGATTGTATTTCTTTGTAGAATAAGGCTCATTCCTCTACCATGTGACACTGTTCAGATACTTGAAAACGGTTATCATGCCCTCCTTGGGTCTGCTCTTCTCCAGATTAAGCAGCCTTTCCTCCTTTCTGTTTTCCCCCAGTATTTCTTTAATAAGACGGCTTCCAGGCTCCATTATGGCTCCTTTTGTGTCTTGTCAGTATCCTTAGAAGAATATTCCAGACGTGGCCAGACTGGGTCTCAGTACGACAGGGCTGCCGCCTTCTTTGTCTTAGAATTTTGTTGTTGTTCAGTCACTTTTCAACCATGTCTAACTTTTTTTTTCTATAAAATAAGAATACCTGCACTTCTTTACTCTCCATATTACTGTGAAGAGAAGGATAGAGCAGAGATTTATAATACTTTGAAGCTCCTTAATTACAGGCCCTGGGCCTTATCTTCTGATGTATCACCTAGCACTCACGAGTTTGGCAACTTTTGGCAGGTGGTTTTAAATGCTTGCTGGATTTAATGAATGAGTCCTAATTCTGCCTTAGGGCTGTGTCCTCACCAGACAGGCAGCTCAACCAAAATTCTCCCATCTTTATTCAAGGAGCTCTTAAAAGCCTCCCTTAATGCCATTCTTGATTAATGGAAGCCCACCAAAGAATTTCCCCATCTCACTCTTCACCCCCAGCAAATACACTTTCCCTGCTGCCTTCAGATGACAGGTCATTGTGATTTTCTTAAATATGACCTATGTATATAGCTCTAGGATCCCAAGCCATGCTAGGCACAGTTGTCAGATTAATCTTCCTACTGTTGTACAGGCCTGATCATGTCCCTGACATGGTCAGGCCCTGGGTGGTGGATTCCCAGCATTTACCAACTTAAGCCTTAAACTCCTTAGCCTGGCACACAAGGCTGGCTTTGGGAGTGAGGAAAGATTTGGGTTTGAATTCTCTGTCTGACACGTACTCGCTGTGTGTACATGCGCCCAGAGTTCAACAGTGCACTCACACGTGGATCGAGTCCCTAGTATGGGCAGAGTACTGAGATCCATTGGGATTTGAGGCCTCAGCATGGTGGCTGATCATGGCACTGTCCTACTGCGATGACCCTTCCCACTCTCCTTGGAATGGTTCTCTTTATTCTCCGTTACATCTTCCATAGCCACAATTCTCATGATCATTCACCCCTTCTCATCCAAGTTCATGTCTTCAAAACTTGGAATTTAGGGTTAAAAATGTAATTTTGCTGAATTCAGTAAAATTGAGATTTGACCTTAACCTACTGCTCCCAGAGTCACAACATCAAGGTATCCATGTCAACTCTGACATTTACTTTAGAGCCCACCTGGGCACCACACAACCTGAGATCATTCTCCCAATTAGGAGGGGGAGTCTCCCTTGCCTTCTCCCTCCCTCCCTCCCTCCCTCCCTCCACTCTCTCAATTACTTCACATTAAGTAGTATATGCTCTGTCTTTCCTTACTGGCTTCTATGTTGCTCTTTCTGCCCCCTGGTCCAATGGAAGCCTATGAGGGCAGGACGTTCTTTATATTTATCTTTGTCTGCCCAGCACAGTGCTTGGCACATTTGTTGTTGTTCAGTCATTTCAGTGGTGTCCACCTCTTTGTGAAAAAAACTAGGTCCTGGAAAAGGTGAGGTGACTTGCTTGAAGTCACACACCAGTTAAGCGGAAGAGTTAGTCTTGTATGTAAGTGTTCTGACTCTGAAGACCAGTGCTGTGCCCATGGCGTGGTGCTGCGTAGGGGGAGAAGAGATGAGCAGAGGCATGTAGGATAGAATATCTGTATAGGACAGACTGTGGTACGTGCCTGATGGGAATACAAAGGGTTACAGAGAGATGAGATCAGTCAATCAGCGGACATTTATTAAGTGCCTGCTATGTGCCAGGCACTGGGCTGATAAGCTCTAGAGATGTAAAAAGAGGCAAGAGAAAAAACCTGCCCTCGAGAAGCTTATAATCTAATATTGGAGAAATAAGGGAGAAATCATTTCCATCTGGGAAGACGGTAGATGGCGCCTTGGAGGAAGTGGCTGTGCCTTGAGCAGGGATTCCATAAACAAGATAATGACTGGATTTGCCTGGAAGGAGTACTATCGAATTTGAGTTGGTGATGAGATATTGTCCTAAACATCACTTGCTTACTAGTAAAGAGAAGCATCATTTATAGAGAGTATTAAGGTTTAGATTGAGAGTTAGAAGGCATCTCAGAGGCCAAGTAACCCACCCCCCTTCATTTTGCTGATAAGGAAACTGAGGCCCTGGGGTGAAGTGACTTCCTCACAGTCCCACATAATCATAAGTAGGATTCGAACCCATTACCTCTGATTCCATAGCCACTGCTTTTTGCAAGCACAGTAAACCACCAAGGTCACTGGAAGCAGAGAGACTATTAGGTGGTGGTTGTAGTAGCCCAGATGAGAGATGGTAAGGACCCAAAAATAGAATGGCAGCATTGGGAATTAGGGGAGGGGGACCCATGGGAGAACCAGTGAGGGGCTGGCTATGGTACACAGCTCTTTCTTGGTAAAAGATTAGATGCTGAAGGGGAGAGTGGGGTCAAAGATGGCATGCAATTCAGCAACTTTGTGTTGATTTAAGTGTTAATTATTTAGTGATTTTGGCTACGAGGAGGTTTCAAAGGTTGTATTCCTGAGAGCAGAGGATCCCATTCAGGGTCTGGGATATGGAGGAAAAAAAGCCAAGAGCTAAAGAGAGCCCAGATCAGTCCTCAGTGGCTCCCTGTTACCTTAAGGGTAAAAATGGGACTTCTCTTCAGTGACACTGAAAGCCTTTCACAACCTGTTTCCAATTTAGATTTTTTAGCCTTATTCCATGATTCCGTGGTATTCTGCATCACTCGAATTGTGTTTCTGTCTTTCAGGATTGAAGGCCTTATGTGTGGCAGACACTGTGTCGTGAGCTAGACTTACGAAGAAAGACAAAGACAATTCATGTCCCCAAAGAGCTTGCTTTCTCCAAGGGGAGACAATGTGTGCATATGGGGCATATACTACATATATATAATGTGTGTGTGTATGTGTGTGTGTGTGTGTGTGTGTATTTATATACACACACACATACTATATATGTATTTATACACATATACATATATATATTTATACACATATACATGTATATATATTTATATACACACGTATATATATATTTATATACATGTGCATGTATATATGTGTATATATACATATATGCGTATCTATTCATTTGGAGAGGGAGAGAGATAGAGTATGTGTGTCATGGGGGAGCAGGTTGATCAGAAAACATCTCATGTCAGAGACAGCATTTGAACTTAGTCTCGAAGGAAGTTAGTGATTCTAAGATGCAAAAGTGAGAGTAGTGTGTACTGCGGGCATAGGAGGCAAACCAGGGCAAAGGCATGGAGGTAGGAGAATGAATGTTGTATGTGAAGACTTTGGCTGGACCAGAAGGTACACGAAGAGGGACTGACACATAAAAAGAGTTGGAGGGGAGACAAGCTAGTCTGTGCATAGCGTGCCATCTCCTGCCTCCATCATGCCTGGGCATGAGATTTCCAGAGACCCTCGCTCCCACCCCTGTCCTGAGGCCATTCTTGGCTCCTTCCCCACCTCACAAAATCTGCTTTCTGTGTTTTCACTTGTCTCCGGGTATGTTGTTTCTCCAGAGCAGAATAGAAATTCCTTGAGGTTAGAGTTGGTTTTCATTTTGTATTTGTGCCCCCAGCACCTGGCCCCTAGTTACTTATTGAATGAATGGATGAATGAATGAATGGGATGAGCAAATCTGTTGAAAGCCAAGGAAGCCCTGTGTCCGTGGGCTGTCTTGTCAGATCTGGCCATCAGCCTGGGACTCACTCAACTTTCTGGTCTCTCTCCATATTGCATCATAGGACTATTTTCAGACCTGTTCATTGTTGCTGTGCTGAAGGTAGTTTGTGAGGCATTGGGTCAGCTTGGGGCATGAAGATTCACTCTGTAGCTATGTGGTATGGCCGCAGGAGCATGAGTGCTTTGGCTGTATGAGTGCACAGTGTCAAGGACCAGGGAGGTGATTGTCCGTTTTGTCCTGGTTAGACCACAACTGGGCGCCGTGTTGCCTAGCACTGTGCCCAGTGCACAGTGGGTGCTTAATAGATGTTTATTGATTTGTTGACTGGCGCATTTAGGAAGGATGTTGATCAGATGAATTGTGTCCAGAGGAGGGCAGGGGAGAGGACATGATGTTGTTGGTAGACTTCCCATATGGAAGAAAATTTGTTCTGCTTGGTCCTTGGGGGGTAAAATCAGGACCACTGGGGAGGGGAGGGGGAGCTGTAAAGACTTGGGGTCATGTCCAGAGTTGGATTCAGGGAAGTGCTGCCTTCTCCCTCAGGTATGGTCTTCAGATTGAGCCTGGATGACCGTACTGAGGAGGTTGACCAGATGAGTTCTCCCTCAGGTGTAAGTTGGATGAAGTGGCCAATGACGTCCCTTCCCGCTCTGAGACTCTGGGATTCAAAGACGTTTTGATTGGTGACCTGGGAAGAAGACATCTCCCCATCCCTGGAAGGGTTCTCATAGATGAGTGATCTCACATTGTGCAGTTTCACTCCAGAGAACCCATTCTAGCTGGTTTCCTAAACAAGACTTCAAGTGAGTTAAAGAAATGTATCCATAGAGCTGGAATCTAGTTTCCATGGTAACAGGGGAACCTGGGGTGAGGAATATTACAAAATAAACAAGGGGCACAGTCGCTATTAGGAGAATTGGGGGGGGGGTTGGATTAGGAAGTGGATGAGCTGGGAGAAGGGAAAGGAGACAGGCTTCCAGCCCAAAGTTAAACTGGGTGATCCCCTCCAGAATGGAATGACTGGTCATTTTAGCTCCGAGGTGGCACCCAGAAAGCATGAAGTGGAAAAGTAAACAGAGCTGAGCCTGGCAAACACTCATGAGAGCCCCTGCCCTTTCCTCTGCCACTCACAAGGCTCTTACTCTAAAGGAAACCTTGCCTGAAGACAAAGAGAGACTTGAAATTTCTCCTTCCACATTTAGGAAAACAGATACTATTCCATTGCTAAAAGAATTCTGGCCGTCTGAGGCTTAGGTATTGTGAAAGTCCTTGAAAGAATCGACTGGTGATAATTGAGGTACGTGGAGTTTCACTTGCTGGAGTGTAAGCTGAGGGACTGCTTCCTCATCTGTGAAACAAAGGGGTTAGACTGGATGTGGCCAGCTGTGAACGGACCATTCTATGTCCCAGTGCCTGGCACACAGCGTGCACTTAGTGAATTCTTCATTGGTTAATAGAATGTAAGCCCCTTGAGGGAGGAACTGTTCATTTTTAGGTCTGTGAGCCCAGCACCTAGTATAGTGTCTGGCACATAGCAGCAAGTGCACAATAGTTAATCAATAAACATTTATTAAGCACCTACTATGTGTCAGACACTATGCTAAGTGCTGGGGATGAAAAAAGAGACAGAAGTCCATGATTGATAGAATGTAAGCTTCTTAAGAGCAGGGAGCATTTCATTTTGCTGTTGCATTCCCAGTATTTGGTACAAAACAGATGCTTAACAATTTGTTACTCGTTGCATTAACCCTTGGGGGTTCCTCGCACAGAGTTCCCTCATTTGGAATAGTGAAAGCACTCTGTGGAGAGTCCAATGGCTTAGCAGAATCAGGTTGTGAGTTCACTTCAATGCAACTCAGCTGTGTGACCCTGGGCAAAGGACTCAGCATCTCTGCGCTTCAGTTCCCTCATCTGTAAAACAGGGATGAGGATCCCAGCACCACACAGTGTCATTGGGAGCAAGGTATTTTGTTTAGAGTATGGTAGAAATGTGCCTTGTTATTGTTTAAGTTAATTAGACAGTGATTTCTCTGCCTTACACATACTTCCTAAGGTCCTTTATGCCTAGACTTACTTAAGGATTTTGAAGCCAGGTCTGCTATTTTAAAAAGCAGGTAGTATTTTAATCAAAATTCCCAAGACAAGCACATAGGTATATTTTCATAGGTATATACAGTAAACAGCTTTGAAGCTAGATGAAGGAGGGACCATTAGCTGTTAAGGGGATCAAGGACATTTTCATGGAAGAGGAGAGCTAGTCCTTGGGATTATAAGAATTTTAGAAGACAGAGGTTATGTTTTTGAGCCACGGAAGGGGACAGCATTCCAGGCAGATAGAGCTGTGTTTGTAGAAAGTGTCAGATGACAGTACAGAGAATAAGCATGGGAGCTGGCCTTGAATGAACATGCCCGGTTTGCATCCTAGCTCGGCCATTCCCTAGACTTATGATATGGGCAAATTGTTGAATTTCTCTGACCCTCAGTTTTTGTAAAATAGGAATAATACTTGATGGGGGAAAGGGAGAGATGGTGACGTGGCGGAGAGGGTACTGCCGTCAGAGTCTGGAAAAGCTGGGTTCAAATCCTACTTCTCATACTTAATAGCTAAGTGACCTTTGGCAAGGCACTTGACATCTTAGCCTCAGTTTCCTCATCTAGACCTCCGTTAGAGAATGCTTTGTAAGCCTCCTAGCCTTATTCAAATATTGGCGGTCACTATTGTTAGTATTTCCTATTAATTCTTGGGATCATAGATATTAAACCAGAAAGGACCTTAGAACCCAAACTCCACATTTTATAGATGAGGAAACCGAGGCACAAAAGGGTTAAGTGACTGGCATCGATAGGGTCATACAGTTGTGAGGAAAGTACCCTGGCATCATATATAGATGTGAGCTGTTGGCAGTAGTAATGAGAATCCATGTATAGTGATGATGTCACTGCCCCTGACCAGAGGGGCAGCTTGGGACAGTAGAGGGAATGCTGAAATGGGAGTCAGCACCAGGGTTCTGATCCTGCCTTTGACACTTACAGGATTTGGGGCAAATTACTTCTCTGGGCCTCAGTGAGAGGGTTGCTTTGTTTCATTTCAACTCCAGATGGGTGAACCTGTGATTCTCTGTCTGGACTGTTGTGTTCAGGCATAGGAGGACCACGTTTTATGAGGGATATTTACCAACTGCAGTGTGCCTGTTAAGAGCTGATTCAGAAGGTGAAGGGCTGGAGACCAGGTGATGGTTTCTGTCCCATGCCAAAACAGTCCTCCCCCCTCCCTTACTCCGCTTCTCTGAACCCCTTGTTTTCTTCAGACCTAAGATCCAAAGCTCTGTCCTCCCCATAGAACCTTGATCCCCTCTGGCTGCTAATGTCCCTCCGCCCTCCCCAAATCACCTTGTATCTGTTTGCTTGTACTTTAAACATACCTATATAGAGAGAGATATATGTATATCTCTCTCTATATGTGTGTGTATATAATATGTGTGTGTGTGTGTGTGTGTTGTCTCCCCTGAATGCTTCACTTTTATCTGTGTGTCTCCAGCACCTAACACAGTGCCTGGCACATATTTGGGACTTAATAATTGCTTCCTGATTGATTAGTTGATCTGTTTAGGGCAGCAAGGTGATGATACCGCTACTAGGCTTACAGCCCAAGAGGTAAAGAAGGAGGAAAAGGCTCTATATGTACAAAAAACGCTTTTGTACTCTTGCTGTGGTGGCAAAGAATTGGAAGCTCAGCTTGTGCCCATCAGTTGGGGAGTGGCTGACCAAATTATGACATTTATATTGTGCCACATGAGGTGATGAAAGGGAAGGTTTCACAGAAATTCTGGAAGGTTTGGATGAATAGATGAAGAGGTGAAGCGAGCAGGACCAGGAGTCAGTCAGCCTCTGTTAGGTGTCAGGCACTGTGCTAAGCCCTGAGGGTGCAAAGAAGGGCTGAAAACGAACAAGCAGTTCCTGCCCCCAAGCAGTTCAGTCTACTGGGGGGCATGCAAACGACTCTACAAACAAGCCATCTTGTTGCTCAGTCATGTCCAACTCTTTGTGACCCTGTGGATTATTTTTTCCATGGGATTTTCTTGGCAAAGATACTGGAGTGGTTTGCTGTTTCCTTCTCTGCAGAATAACCTTTTTTGGGGGGAGAGTGTCAGTGCCGTCTCCACTCTGACCTGTCCATCGTGGGTAACCCAGGATGGCATAGCTCATAGTTTCATGAGCTGTAGGAGCCCCTCCTCCACAACAAAGCAGTGGTGCTGGAGGGGCTTTTTAGGCAAACAGGAGTGGAGTGACTTGCCCATGGTCACAAAGCTAGTAAATATCAGGGGCTGGATTTGAGCTTAGGTCTTCATGTTTCCAGGACCAGCACTCTACCCACTTTGCCAGCTAGCTGCTTCCACAGACAAGCCTTAGACAAGAAAAACTGGAGGTAATCTCAGAGGGAAGGCACTAAGGTTAAGAACGAACGATTTAAACAGTGGCCATCACGTTGAAAGTCTTTAGAACGTGGATCAGTGAACCAGCAGTGGCACATGTCCACCTCCTGATAGAGAGGTGCTGGCGGGGAGGAGGGGGCACTGAAGAATCGTCCAGGGAAGCAGGGCTGTTTGTCTTGACTCGAGTCCATGGCTGCCTGTGGGTATTGGCACAACTGTCATGTGGAAGAGGGAGAAGCTGGTTCTACCTGCCCGAGAAGGCCGAGCCCTGCACAGCCAGTAGAAGTTGCCAAGAGCCAGCCGTCTGCTGGATGTGGGGTTATGCCGTCCAACAGTCCCATTCCCTAGAAGAGAAGTGGGCTCCTGCATTCAAAATCATAAGATCATCGATGTAGAGCCGGGAGGGATCGTAGAGGACTTCAAATCCAGATTTATCAGTGAGGGAACTAAGGCACAGAAAAGTGAAGAAACAGCCAGAGTAGAGCAGGACTTGAACTCGGACTCCTTACTCCAAGTCTAGTCTGCTGTTCATGAAGCCAGGAAGCCATTTGTAGAAGAGTTGAAGGTATTCCCACTTAGGTGTAATTTGGACTAAAATCATGATCATCAAGATTAAGATTGATTAATAAAGTATTATTAATTATATGTAATTATTAACAATTGGATAATAGGAGTAGTAGTAATAATAGCTAATACTTGTGTAGTGCTAGCTATGTTCCAGACACTGTGCTAAGCACTTTGCAGCAACCCTGGGAGGTAGGCTCTGTGATTATCCCCGTTTCACAGATGAGGAAACTGAGGCAGAGGTTAGGTCACTTGTCCAGGGTCATACAGCTAGTAAGTGTCTGAGACAGGATTTGAACCTGGTGCTCTCTCCATTCCCTTTCTCACCTTAGTCATTTACGGACTTAGAACTGAAACGGGTCTTAGAGGGCGTCTTGTCTCCCCCGATTTTATTCAGGAGGAAACTAAAGCCCGAAGGATTGTGTGATTTGTCTCAGGTAGCCGCAGGCAGAGCTGGCGATGGGGCCTTTCAGCTCTGGACACGGCACGTTTGCCTCTGAGTTTCCTGGCTGCTTTTGTGGGCAGTGTCTGACCTCCCGGCTCTCTCCACAGTGGCGCAAAGCTCTTATGCCTTGTTTTCTAAGAGGCGGCTGGGGGTGGCTCCATAGCGCACAAAGTGCTGGGCCTGAAGTTTGAGAGGACCTGAGTTCAAATGTAGTCGCAGACATTTGCTATGACCTAGGCAAGTCATTTCCCTTCTGCCTGCCTCGGTTTCCTCATCTGTGAAATGGGGATAATAATAGCATTTACTTTGCAGGTATGAGGATTGAGTGCGGTATTTGCAAATGCCCACTTAGCACAGTGCCTGGCACGTTGTAAGCACTAGATAAATACTTATTCTCTCTCTTTCGGTTTAGGCTTTCCTCGGACGTTAACACAGGCTGAAGCCCTGGACCAAATCTGTCAGCCGGACCTCGTGATCAGCTTGAACATTCCATTTGAAACGCTCAAAGACCGCCTCAGCCGGCGGTGGATTCATCCTTCCAGCGGGAGGGTCTACAACCAGGAATTCAACCCCCCTCAAGTACAGGTGAGGGAGGCGGGTGCTGGCTGTCTGTGGGCTTCAGGGGATCATTTTACAGAAGAGGAAACTGAGGCCGTGGGAAGCAGGTAAGTGGGCCGCCTGGTCTACACCTCTCATTTCACAGATGAAGAAACTGAACGTCAAGGCAGGTCAAGGTCACGTAGGTGTCCGACCCAGGTCTTCCTGATTCTAGGGTCTCCTTTTAACATGGTGCCTCATTGCTTCCTAAGAGATTCTTCCAAGTAGCTGCGATTTAGCCTGACCTGGCGTCTGTCTCTTGAAACACTAGTTAGATGGTTCGATTGTAAGCCCCTTGTGGGCAAGGACTTTCTCTTGCCTCTTTTCATATCCACAACGCTTAGCACAGCAGCTGGTGTGAAACAGGCACTTCGTGTTTATTGATTGATTAGAATGCCACTTGGTACACTGAGCTGCTTTGAAATTGTAATGGGGTAAAAGTAAGACCTAAGAGAGGGGCAGCCAGGGCTGCCATAGTGCACGGAGCACCAGGCCTAGAGTCAGAAAGACTCATCTTCCTGAGTTCAAATCTGGCCTCAGACTCTTACTAGCTGTGGGAGCCTGGGCAAGTCACTTCACCTTGTTTGCCTCAGTTTCCTCATTTGTAAAAAGGGTTAGAGGAGGAAATGGCAAACTACTCCAGGATCTTTGCAAAAAAACCCAAACCCAAGTGAGGTCATGAAGAGTCGGCCATGGCCTGGAATTCCTGAACAAGACACGGGATAAAACATTTCCCCCCTTTGCTCCCGTGTCCCTTTTGGCGCTCTCTCCTTCTCCTCCTCTCTGCCTCTGTGTGTGTCCCTCTGTTCGTCTGTCTCTTCCTCTCTCTTTGTCTCTCTCTCTCTCTTTCTTGTTCTCCCTTTGCCAAAGTATAATTATTGTTATTTAACACGGCCATTCTTCTTTTTGGAGTCCTTTTCAGTCTTATTGGCCTAATTTTTAGCATGTTTTATTTCCATGGTAACATTTGTAACCTTGTTGAGTTTCTTTTCTGTGGTCTTTATTCTTAGATTTCCTTTCATTGGCCAGCTCACGATTCTCCCTAAACTTGAGTGTTTTTAGGGATTATTTCCCTTCTGTTTCACTACTGCCTTGTATAGCTCGCGGGCTGGGCCCTGCCAGACAGGAGTCATCTGTAAATTGGTTTTTCTCTCGTGTCAAAGTTCGAGTGGCCGTGTCTCCTAAGAGGCCTCCTTGATTCCATTTCTCTTTTCTTCTTTCTGGTCATTCACGGTTTCCTCTCCTCGCCCCACACCGTGGCTGGTCTCTTTTCGCTGACCACAGCTGATTCTATCTCTGAAATATCCAGGCATGCCCTGATCGTCTCCTGTCTGCTGCCTCGGTCTTCTGGGCACAGTCTGCTCTGTTCCCTCCTGAAAGATTAAGACTTCAAGGCTGAAAGGAGAATTCCAGCATCCTCAAGACTTGCGTCTTTCTTTGTCACTGATGTGGAAGACCAAAGCTTCATCTCGGTGGGCAGTTAAGAATGGTTTCATCACCAGCTCGTCTGTAACCTTTTGACGACAGACCTCTGCTGTCCAACTCAGAATGTCCTCATATTTCTCAAAATGACAGCTCACTGCTGAGAGTATTTATGGATCTGATTTTTTATTCAATTACCAAAAGCACTGAATTGGATTTTCTCTTGCTGGTTGGCCTGGTATTATATGGAAGTGCTCCCAGAATTTTTGCCCAGCGTCGAGGAATCAAGGAGAGCTCTATCTTTTCTTGGTCAGTGTCGGAGATGGGGGAGGGGGCAGGAATATTTCTTAAAATTGATTTTAAATGCCTTTTCCTCTGTAAAGTGCTACTCTGTGATTTCCTCCTGGCCTCTGCCAGTGGAGCTCAGGGGGGCTCTTTTATGCTGGGGAGGCTCTGAAGGTAGCCCAGGCAGCAGACAAGGAGGATCCGTCACTTGCTGGTGAATTATTTGGCCATGGTGACCCAAAAAACTGAACTAAATATAAAATGGCCCCTGGTCCTTCAAGCCCCCCTTCCTCTTCAGCAATATCAGTAGGGGAAGGGGGGGGAATAGGGTACAAAGAATTGTGCAGATTTTAGGATTAAATATAAAATATTAATAATAAAAAAAATATTATAAATGGGAATCTAGCCTTTGGCAGCTGGGTAGTACAGTGGATAGAACACTAGACCTGGAGTCAGAAAAACTTGAGTTCAAATCTGGCCTCAGACACTTAGTAGCTATATGGCTTTGGGCAGGTCATTTAACTACTATTTGTCTCAGTTTCCTCAACTTTAAAATGGGGGTAATATTGTATCCACCTCCCAGGGTGGTTGTGAGGATCAAATGAGATCATATCTGTAAAGTGCCTAGCCCGGTGCCTGGCCTGTAGTAGGCACTGTAAAAATGCTAGCTATTTTTTTCTATTGTTGTTATTGTTGCTGTTATATTCTCCGTGTGAAATCCTTGTCCAGTGACCAGAAACAGCGCACACTTTTGGAAAATGGAATCGTATTAATCCTGACATTTTTTAGAAATACACTAGGAGACAAAGATGAAGTTTTTGCTAAGCAGAAAGATGGTGTATGGGTGCCCGAGGTAGGATTCACACTCAAATCTTCCTACCTTCAAGTCCAACACTCCACTCAGTGTGTCACCGGTGACAGAAGAATAAGTGAGTGATTTTTTTAATTCTTCCAGTTTTGGAAGGTTTTGGATACACCGAGTTACAGAAAAAACAATGCAGCATCCCTAGTGAGTGGCCACCCAGCCTGGGCTTGAAGACGTCTGCGGAGGGCAAACCTGCCCTCTCCTGAGGCAGCATCACACCTTGGGACAGTTCCAGGGGCCACCACGTTGGCCAGCCTAAATCTCCTCTGTATACTCATTGCTCCCAGTTCTGCTGCTGGGGCCAAGCACGTCCCTCTTCCTGTTGGCAGTCCTGAAAGACAGCTCTCATTTTGTGCCCACCCATGCCCTCCCAAGCTCTCCTTCCGTAGTTTAACATCCCCAGTTCTTTCTTCTGTTTTCGGTCTTCATATGACAAAGCCCATCTGGCTTCACTGTTTTCCACCAGTAGAATGTAAGTTCCTTGAGGGCAAGGCTTGTTTTGTTTTTGTCTTTGTATTGGGATGTGATTGGCACTCAGTGCAAAGTTGCCCTCCTGCCTCCCTTTACTTCCCGGGCCTAAGTGCTCTCTTCAGTGGGTGCTTGTAGAATGTGATGCCAAAGTCATGGATGCACAGGTAGAAGCCGGGCCTCTTTAACCTGCTTTTTCCTGCATTTCCAGGGAGTTGATGACGTCACTGGTGAGCCTTTGATCCAACAAGAAGATGATAAACCCGAGGCTGTTGCTGCCAAGCTGAGACAGTACAAGGAGGTTGCAAAGCCTGTTATAGAATTATACAAGTGAGTGTTTCTGTTCTCAGCATCCCCATCTCCTCTCAGGAGGAGTGAACTCTGGGTCAGATCAGCGAAGCTGCAAGTCAGAGCTGCCCCCCAGCCCGGGATGTGCCTGAGAAGCTGATCAGTGCCTTACCTGGTGCTTACTATGTGCCTGGAACGCAGGAGGCACTTCACTGATTTTTACTGAATTGAGTTGCCTGGCAGGGAATTGGAAACTGACAATAATAATGACGATAATGATGATGATAATAATAACAACTGACATTCATTTAGTTTTCTTCTCGGAGGCAGTGGGTTTAGAGTGAGGGAACCTGAATTCCGGTCTCGACTTGGCTACTCTTCCTGCCTTAGTGTTCTTGGGCATATCACTTAACCTCTTTGGTCCTCGGTTTCCTCACGTGAGAAACGGGAGGGAGAGTTAGACCAGACAGTAGGTTGGTGCCACAAATGGGGATGGAGGTGTGAATTTCTACAGGTGAGGATACCGAGGCTCAGAGACATCGGACTTATCCAAGGTCACTGGTTTGTAAGTGTTAGAGGTAGAATTCGAATCTGGGGCTTTCGTGACTGCAAGTTCAGACGTCTGGCTCTTTTGCCATATTCCCTTTCAGCTTCTTAAAGTCCAGAATTAAAATACAAATGAAGATAAACAGATAAAATAAATAAATTAACTTTATATTAACTTCTGGCTCTCCTTTCTCCTAATCCTGATCACTACAAACCTGCATCTTTCTTTTTAATTCAAAGTATTCAAAACCTTGTGTAGTTGAAAGGGTTAAATCAAAGAACAGGCTAGCTGTTGAGCTGGTAGCTAGGTGGCGCCATAGTGCACAGAGCACTGGGCCTGGAGTCAGGAAGAGTCATCTCCCCGAGTTCAAATCTGGCCTCAGACGCTTACTAGCATTGTGACCTTGGGCAAGTCATTTAACCCTCTTTGCCTTAATTTCCTCATCTGTAAAATGATCTGGAGAAGGAAATGGCAAACCACTCAACTGTCTCTGCCAAGAAAACCCCAAATGGGGTCACGAAGAGTCAGACATGACTGAAAAACAGCAATAGCTCTTTTTTTGAGCTTCTTTTTTTATCATTGTCACCATGAATTCTGTCTTATCCAAGGTTAAAAGACTAGGCTTGTTTCGCTTTTCTTTTTAAGCGACAGGGATAGTTGATTTCAAGCCATCCTCCAGTTCTCCATTCTTAGAGTCATAGAATCAAGGCATCTTTGAAAGCTGCTCTCCAACCACCTCATTTTATAAATGGGGAAAATTCCCAAGGCCCTAAAATGATGAAGTGACAGGGGCATGCTCTCCTCCCGTATCTGGCTGCTTCCTGTTTAGGGTCTCAGTTAAGTAGGGAGAATGGACTTCTGGAATCCGTGTGTCTTTAGGGAGTGAAATAAAGATAAACTACCGTCTGAGGTCATATTAGCGCCTCACTCTGGGGCTTTCTAGAAGGCTCTGGATTTGGGGGCCGCTTCCTTATCTGGGGCTTTCCATGTACATCAGTGAAATCTCTCTCCCCTGACCTCTCCTTGGTATTTACTTAGACTCATAGGGCCTTAGAATCATCCAAATCACTTGCCTAGTTTTACGGATGAGGAGATGAAGACCCTCAGAGGTCAAATGCCTCACTTGTGATCAGGTTGCTCAGGATTTGAACCCAGGTCTGTAATGGAAGCCCCTTGGATTCAGGAACTGCTTTGCTATTGTCTTTCTATCCAGTGCCTGGCTCAGAAGTGGTATTTAACAAATGCACCGCGATTGAGACTTGGTTGTTGAATGAATGAACAGACACACGAAGGCAAGAAGGGACGGTTGGTTTTGTTTCTGCAGCACCCAGCACAGTGCCTGCCATGTAGTAAAAACTCAGTACCTCTCACTGAATTTAATTGAGTTGACCTTAAAGGATGCTTGGCCAACATGGCGGCCTTGTATGTGTTGGGTTTTTCTATCCTGATGACCTGAGCTGTACAGTAACGTCATTTTCTTTTCTAAATGTCTTTGTGCTTCTTATTTTTGTATCAAATACATCCTCCCCTCCCCTTCCTAGAGAGCCTGACCTTGGAACAAATTGTTAACCCCCCGAAACAGTTCAGGGAAACCAAGCAAACTCATCACGCATCAGCATTTCTTACCCATAGCCCTCCGCTCCTTCAGCCAAAGGAGGAAGGTGGAAGAGTATCATTTTTGGAAGAAAACCTGAATGTGCCTTTGTTCTGTTGTGCACCTGTCTTTCAGGACCCGGGGTATCCTCCACTCCTTCTCCGGGACGGAGACCAACAAAATCTGGCCGTATGTTTACTCGCTGTTTTCCAACAAGATGGCGTCTGTTGGAGTGAAGACGGCCTGACGGGCCTGTAGCATGGAAGAATGGGAGGACGTGCTTGTTCATTAAATTGTGTGTGTGGTATCGGTGCTGTGTTCAAATTAGAAGCTAATCGAGATCACTTGAAGCGCCTTCCTTGGGTATCCCAGGGAGGGGATGTCAAAATGAATCTGTACAGAGAGGTGACCAAAAAACAGGGCCCTCTTCCACTTAGGAAGGAAGTCTCAAAAGGCTTTAAAAAATACTCGACATTTGTCTTGACCCCCTCAATGAGCGCAGGCTGTCTAGGCACCAAGTCCTGGATGACTTATCTAACCTGTAACTCATTTGGAATGGGCATGTGGTTTTCCATTATGGCATCCTCTGGGAGGTAGTGAGGGGTAGTGGTGGGATGGTGCCCCACAGGGCTGCCAAGCCACAGAGCCTGAGGACTAGAGGCCTCCAAGGATGGTGGCCCCGTCTGGATCACAGAAGCTCCGCCTCTGTCTTCACCCTTGTAGCCAAAGCCAGCCATTCCCATTGAGTCTGCCAGAGAGTTCTCTGGGATTCTGGTTGATGTCCGCTTTCCTTTTCTTCCTTTGGGGTGTGAATGCTATCTCCTCCTCCTCTAGCACCAGAAGATTTTTTTCATGCCCTCTGAGGAGAAAGGTGTAAGGACCCCCTTCTTCCGTTGCTACTCAGCCTCCCCTTTCCCAAGATGCCCATAGCTAATAGTGGAGAAGGCTATCCCTTGGACACCTCCTGACGTCCGCTTAGGATGGAATGAATAGACTCCATTCAAACGCCAGGGACTGAGTTGTATGTGAGAACCTTAAATTCCAGATTTGAGTTTCCCCTGTGGCACACAGCCCCATTCCTTTCGTGGAAGGCTAGGCCCCTCAGCATCTCACATAGAGTACCCCCACATCATCTCAAGGTGCTGAAGACCACATCTCAAATACTCAAGCAGTTTAAAAAACTTGTGGGTACTTCACTAGAGGTAGTCTGGTATAGCGGATAGGGCGCTGGCCTTAGAGTGAGGAAGATCTGAGTTCAAAACCCCTTCCTGCAGATACATACTTCCTGGCTGTATGACCCTGGGCAAGTCCCTTAACCTCTCTCTGCCTCTGTTTCCTCATTTGTAAAATGAGGGGGTCAGATGAGATGATCTCTGAGGTCTCTTTCCAGCTCTAAATTTTGGATCCCAGTTGAGTAAAAGGACGCTTTAGTTATTGTTCGGAATAAACCACATTCAAAAGATGCTGCTAAATGTTAGTGCCAAGGACTGGGAGATAGAGAGGCCTGTAGCATATTGAAAAGACACTGGAAGAAACCCTGTGCCCTCGCTGTGTCTAGACCACCGAGCAGGACAGCTTTGCTACTCCAGGATAGAGGGCTTCCATGTGGGCTTGGGGAAAAGGGTCCCACAGGGTTAGGCCCCGATCCTGATTTTCCTCTGGAAAATCTAGAAAATGCCATTGATTCCTTCTGCCTTACACCTCAGGAGCGTCCTCTGCCCATGCCTGGGAGGAGATTCTCTGCTAGTGTTTCTGCTAGTGTTTCTGCAAAGGACCCCTCCCCCCATGGAGCCCTGCATGCTGATGGGAAGAGGAGCTGATCTCAGAGCTTCTGTTGGCGAAGCTGAAATGCATCATCTACTCAGTGAAGCGTTCCTTGACATCTCAGCCACACCCCTTTCATTTGGTGTCTTAGCATCACTGAACTGGAGATTCTATACATTAAAAAAATGACCCACTCAGCTTCTCGCCAAACTGTCTTTCCTTCGCTCTGCCCTCCTGATGGAATATGTTAGTTGTGTTTCCTTCTGGCTGTCTTGATGGGGAGCCAAGTTTTCTACTGTTTTATTGGGTGAGTGGGTGGGTGGCAATGTAAAGGGAATGTTCATTTTTCTGATTTGTGTGATTAAAATGCCCTGTGTGGGCTTCTGGAATGTGGTCATTGTATCATGTTGACTTAGCAGTCCTAGGGGAGGAAGACTGTCTGAAGGACGGGAGAGAGCTCCAGCTGGGAACCAGGTGTATTAGCTACTCCTCATGCTAGTGAGGGAAAAGTCAGGGAACATGGCAAAACAGCTGGTATTTATATAGAAATGGCAGAACACCACATGGCAGCAACAGTAATAATAGCGATTCTATGTCGGGCTTTTAGGTTTGCCAAATGCTTCATGTGTGTTTCATAGGTGACTGTCATCTCCCACCTCCACGCCTTTGCACAAGACATCCTTCCGTGCTTTCCCATCTTTTCCTTTTGGAACCCCTAGCTCCCTTCCAAGGCCACCTCTTTGATGTGACCTTTCCTGATCTCGGTTATACCTTTCTGCAGCCTGATGACTTATCTAACCTGTAACTCATTTGCATGGGCTGCCTCCCATCACAGGGCATTTACTTTGTGTCTGCCTGGGTCTGCTTATCTGTGAAGCTAGATGTCTGTGTTAGAATGAAAGAGCCTCCTGCAGCCGCAGTTTCCTTGTCTCTGAAATGGAGACAATAGTACCTATATCCCAGGGTGGTTGTGTGGATCAAAGAACACACTATAAGGCAGACATGGGTGTTAGCTTTTAATGATGATAAACTCATTTGGGGCAAGAGCTTGCAGGTTACCTTTTGTCTGTCTGCCCGGCACTTTCTGTGTGCTTGTTACCTGGTAGGTACCTAGTAAATGCTTTTACTAGGGGGTTGTGAAGGATTGAGATGATTCTCTTTCAAGAGAAGAACACAAGCTTCAGCATTTGGATGTTGTAATTGAAAGATTTTATTTTTCATTGCATTTATCCTGAGTATATTACCTCCACGGAAATCTGTATGAGAAGGGATGTCACTTTGTTTGGTCTATCTCCCGTCTCTCTTGTCACCATCCCTGACTAGGGCTGTTCAGCCTCTGCTTGGCCACCTCCAGTGCTGGGCCGTTCATTACCGTGGTGTCCCAGTGCCGGAAGGAAGAGCTGTCCAGCACCACCGACGAATTCAAGGTCAAACCTCTCCCTTTCTTTGTAGGGTCTGATCCTAATATGTTTAATCTTTGACTTAAGGAGCCTGGGTAGAACAGTAAACGGAGTTCTGAATCTGGAAATGGAGGGCTGGTTTCCATCTTAGCTCTGCTCTCACCGCCTGGTAACCCCCTTGGGCCTCAGTATCCTCATTTGTAAAATGAAGGGGTTGGACTCAGACACCTCTGAGGACCCTTCTGGATTTGAAATCTCTGTTCCTATGACTTTAGCCAGGTTGGGGTGGATGAGTGTTAACTGAAAAAAAGGTGGGGATATCTGGGTTCTGTATTTCGTAGGATATTTCATTCACTAGGCTCTTACTATGTGCTAAGCACCAAGGACACAAAGTAAACAGTCCCTTCTTACAAAGAGCCTGTGTTCTACGGAGGTGATGTATTCAGATAAAAACTCATTTGAGAGGGAGGGGCTGGGAGGATAAGGGTCAGTACAAGCTGAGTGGTGGTGGTCAAGGTAAGTTGCTGGTGTATGGGGGACCATGGAGGTAGGGAATGGAATATCTCAGGGTTGTTGGAAGAATAAAATGAAATAACATGTAAAATGGTTTGCAAACTTTGAAGTGCTACATATACGCTTACTGGCTGTTATTCGTCTTGTGTGCTGGGAAACAGTAAGCTGGTTTGAATCCTTGGATTGCTCTCATTCCTGTCCCCTGATAGCTACTGCCATCAGAAAGCAGCCGGTTTTGTCCCAAGATATGCTCTGAACATCACCGGCTGCTGGGATGTGCCTTAAGCAAACTCTGGGTTGTGAGGCTATTCCTTCTTGGGCCTGCAGTCCTCTCTACTCGGCTTACACCTGTTGGGGTGCCCAGTCAACGTCGTCGGGCACCTGGCCAGCGTCGTCGGGTCAACATCATCGGGCGCCCAGCTGGCGTCGTCGGGTCAACGTTGTTGGGCGCCCAGCTGGTGTCGTCAGGTGGGCGCCGGGTCAACGTCATTGGGTGCCCGGTCTCCAGCTCTGCTTGTTGAAGGGCTTTGCCTAGTAGAAAACACTAGACTCTGGAGTCAAAGGACTCAGCTTCATCTGTACCTTTGTGCCTTAGGCAAATAACTTCAATTCTCTGGGTCTCGGTTCCTCCGTCAGTTAAAGGGGATTAGACTAAATGGCCTTCACGTTCCTTCCAGCTCTAGATGTGTGCTGCAGTAGCTGAATCAAGTTTCCTTTCTGTTACCCCACAGTACCATGGGGAGGGGCGTCATCAGGGCAGCAGTCTTCATTCACACATAGGGCTAAGGACTAAATCTCATTGCTCTAGGGAGCTCCAGGAGGAGGACACTCCCTCCGCCAGTGCAGGTGGGCACCTCTGCCGCCCAGGCCTGCAGTGCCAGTCACTAGAGCACAGTGCAGTCTGACTCCAGAATTTAGAGCTGGGCGGGCCCCTCAACATCACCTACTCCAAAGGCCTCATTTTACAGATGAGAAAATGGCAAAAGGGTCAAGTGGTTTTCACAAGGTTCCCCAGGTCAGTAGCAGCGATGTGCTTTGAACATGGGTCGCCAGCATTCTGATGTAGTGTTCTTTCCTTGACACCGGGGGAAAGTCCTTCCCACTGCGGCCTCGGGCTCTCCATCCCAGTCTTCTTAAGTGTTGTCTTTGAAGGAGCATCAAGAACTCGTCTTGCCACTTAGGCCAAGGGTAGCCTCTCCGCAGAGGGGACAGTGACTGCTGGGAGACCCTGGCCATCCACCTGGAGAAACTGTTCAGACACAAAGGCCAGACTCCACTGGCAGCATTTCCAAATTCAAAATAAGTAAAGCCGGGAGGACAAATGGGGAAACTTTTTACACCATGGTACATGCGTGGAATTGGGATTTCTCAGAGGGTATGTTACGTGGGGGCAAAAGAAACCCAAGGAAAACTGTCACCTGGTTTCTGTGTTTCTGAAAATATTTTCATTAGGATTTGAGTTATTTTCACAAATTATTTTCCTAATCATACCCAATAAACTATATTCTTACACTTAGGCTACCTTAAGAGGAGACATAAGGGCTCCGTGGTGACTGTCAGAGGTGGGATCTAAACCTAGTTTTTCCTAACTTTAGATTCACCACTAGCCATTCAGCCCAATGCATAGGCTCATAAATCCAGGCCTCTGAAATTTACTGCCTATGGGACCTTGAACAAATTACTTAAACTCCCCACACCTCAGTTTCCTCATCAATCAGGTGACAGGGTTTGACGATGGTCTCTAAGGGTCTGTCCAGCCCTGGATTTATGAACCTATGAATTGGGTTGAATGGAAGACTGGAAGAGATTGGGCTCTAAGATTCTGCACTCCTTTTGTGTAAAAAATATATTAGAAATAAGACAACTTCAGGGTTGGCAACCCTTCTGGGCAGAGAGGAGTTGGCCACCAACCCTTGGAGAAGGAGCATAAAATGGTGGCTAGTGCATGAGCTTGTGCTCTTCCCATTGCATAAAGAACATTTATTAAGCCCCTGCTGAGTGCTAGCCACTGTCCTAGGCACAGGGATAAAAAACAAAACCATCTCTGTTCCTTAGATGCTACTGGTTCTTTTACTGATCCCAAGTAATCTTTCGTTTAGATACCTTCAGTAATAGAGACCTCATCTCATGAAAAAGCATTCCAATTTTTTCTTTTACATTTTTAGTAATTGAGACAAAAACTGCTTCTTGGGATCTTTCACCCATCGGTGCTAGTGTTTAGCGATAGCCCACGACAGCCCTTCTGATATTTTCT
The DNA here is from genome assembly GCF_003287225.1 of Phascolarctos cinereus. Lineage (NCBI taxonomy): Eukaryota > Metazoa > Chordata > Mammalia > Diprotodontia > Phascolarctidae > Phascolarctos > Phascolarctos cinereus. Next base: position 466,393,402 of record NW_027555958.1, read on the forward strand.
AGTTGTAATGTGAAGTCTCATCTCCTCCAGGCTAAGCATCCCCACTTTCTTCCCACGACACGGCGCCTCATCCGGTCACCATTTTGGTTGCCTTCTGGACACTCTCCAGCTTGTCAGCAGCCATTTCAACAAAAGGTAGTGCCTAGAACGGAGCACCATGTTCTGGACGTTGTCTGAGCAGGGCAGTGCTTGCTGGGGCTGGGATTCCCACTTCTGGGCACCAGTCGGGCTGGTTAAATTGGTTAACAGAGTTAAGAGAAAACAGCCCCCATCCCACATTCAGGTAAATTCAGTACGCTCCTTAACGAGGTCTGGATTTCCTCTGGTTTTAAATTCATTTCAGACTGGTCAGAAGAGTTTAGGGAAAGCATTTTCAGGACTTGCCCTGGTTCCAGCTTCCCATTATAATTCACAGTTGACCTCATTTCCACTCACAGCTTTAGAGTCTCTGTGTGCTGCCCTCTGGTGCTGAGAAAGGGGAAAGGCAGCAGAACTGGGTAGCTGGGAAGTTTTCATCAACATGGAATTTGGATTAATTCCTTTCTTGCAGTTGGAGTTTTTGTCCCTTTCCTCCCAGCTGCTAGGCCCATGCCCTCTGTCTTGGTAGCAGACACTGTCCTTCCTGGCCTTTGAGCGAAGCTTCCCTTTAATGGTGGGAACGTATCGGCCCGGTTTAGTAGGACTCTTGCAGGATTTGTCTTGGAGTCAGAGGACCTGGGTTCCAACCCCCTTCTGATATGAGCTGTGTGTTCGTGGGCAAGTCACCACCTGTGAACCTTGGTTCTCTCCCCTGAAATGAAGGGCTTGGAAGGGATGACCTATACGGTCCCTTCCAGCTCTAAATTTCATCCCTTCTTGTTTACCAATTTGGTGATTCCCTAAGGCAAAGTTGTCTTCTGAAGGCATAAAACCATAGCTCTAGAGAAGGAAGAGACTTCAAGGGTTATCGCCAGCCCCTCATTTTGGCTCGTCCAAGAACACCCAACTGGAAGACATCAGAGGCTAGATTGGAACCCAGGTATTGGACTCCAGAGCCAGGGAGCATTCTGCTGTTTCCTTGTTGGAGCCATGACACCTGAGTAGTAGTATTCATTCTGAGAAGCAAACCCTGGTGAAGAAGACTTCAGTTTCAGAGGGGGGAACTGGTAGAGACATAAATAATGGTCCTCCCCATGTCCTCAGAACTCTTCTCAATTGATTTTCAAATAGGCTTGGAAATACTGACTATGCAAGACCCAGATGTTAGGGAACTGGGAAGCAGGATTTCATCCAGGGAACACTTTAGAAAATGCCTTTCTACACTGGTTTGGTGAGCCAGGAGTGGAACAGAGCCATGGACATGATTGAATGGTCAGCTCCGAGTAGCTGGAATGAGCTGGTGGGAAGCTGCCCCCAAGTGGTGGGTCTGGAGCACATAAAATTAAAGTCTGACCATGTCCTTCTCCTCCCCAGTGACTCCCTCTCACCTCCAGGGTCGAGTATGAAATCCTGTTGAATGCTGAAAGCCTTTCCAAATCTGGCCAATTCCTCCTTTCCCCATCTTCCTACGCTTGTTTCCCTTTCAACACTCCATAGTCCAGCTACAAAGGTCCCTTTGTGGTTCCTCAAACGTGGTATTCCATCCCATATTTTTGTCTTTGCACGTCACCTTCACCATGCTGGGAATGCTCTCCCCCTGGCCTCAGCCTCTTGCTTGCCTTAAGGTCTTCTGCCTTTGTGACCTCATAGACCATAGCCCTTCTGTCTTTCACTATCTCCTGAAATCTGTCCAAGCTCATGTTTTAATGCTTCCATGACACTATATGCCCATTTTATAGATGAGGAAACTGAGGCAAACAGGGTTAAGTGACTTGCCCAGGGTCACACAGCTAATAAGTGTCTGAGGCCCAATTTGATCTAAGGTCTTCCTGACTCCAGAACCAGCATGTCATCCACTGTACCTCCAGCTGCCTCAACTGAACAACCATGGGGGCCACTTCTACCCTGAGGTTACTGAATGAGCCTTGAGAGTTCACAGGGAGAGAGGCTGGATTTTTTGTAGAAAAAGTAACTGTCTGATTCAAATACAATAATGTTTATAAAGCACTAACACAGTGCCTGGAATACAATAAATGCTTGTCCCTCAGTGCCCTCAATGCCCCATGTGCACCATTTTAATTGCATTAGGACAAAATCAGCTTGGAAACCCTTTTTATTGTATACTTCATCCAGAAGAGAGGGATGAGAGGAGGAGCCTGGGAAACATGGCTGCATCTTAGCCATCTTTTGATGGACCCTGTAATTCTTGCCAATCCCTCCCCCAAAAAGTACACCTGCCATTTGTTTTAGCTTCAGAGAGACCTTGAGCTGTACCCATAAACATTGATGAGATGAGGAAACCAAAAATCTAAGCAGAGAGTCTTCAAGTTCCTAAGATCGTCCCTTTAGAGCCAGAAGGGACCTCAGAGGTCATGTAGTCCAGCTCCAAACATTAGAGATGAGGATGCAGGTTTAGGGAGAAGAAGTGATTTGTGCAAATCCACCCAGGCGGTCAGAAGAGGGAGGATTTGAACCTGACTTCAGAGCCAGGGCGCTCTCCCTGTGTGATGCTGCCTCCTCATTTTAGGGGCTGAGAGGGTGCTTTCCTTTGTATTCCCAGCTACATCATATGTTGTTTAAAGCTAGAATGACCCTTCGTACTCTTCTAGGCCAGTCTGTTTTGTAGATGAGAAAAGAGGCTCAGAGGGGCTATTTGCACAGGGTCCTTGGCAAAGCCAATGTTCAAGTTATTCCAATTCATCAAAGTAACTCTGTCCTAGGGGAGTGATATTTCTAGCAAATGGAGCTCAATAGGTCAAGTCTGCCATCACTCATCCCAGTTCTGCTCTCTCCTCTCATCTCTCTATCTGAAAGACTTGCCAATAATCCTTTGAACTGTTGCCAGGCTAACCTTCGTGATTATATTTTACTTCACCCAACAAGCATGCATTAGGCACCTGCAGTGCATAAGGCGTAGCATGGGCCCTGGGGACATATAAACTCCAATTAAATAATCCCTTCTCATAAGAAGCTCACCTACATCATAGGACAGAGGTTCTTCATTTGGGGTCCATCAACTTTTAAAAAAAAATCTTAATAACTATTTCAATATAATTGGTTTTCTTTTCAAACCTGTCCATTTTATTTTATACATTTAAAAACAGGATTCTGAAAAGGGGTCCAGAAGCTTCACCAGATTGCTTGCCAAAGGAAACCATCATGTGAACAGACAAAAAATATTAAGAGCCACTGGGCTAGAGAGAATAATAGATGGTGAGTGAGCTATCCAGGACCCAGAATCTCTGATTTGTAAAAGAAAACAAGGTCCTGTTTTTTTTTCTTCAGGAATGATATTTTTGGAGACAACTTCTAGAGCTAATGTGTATGGTCGTCTGACTCCAAGCCGCCTTTATTTCTAAACTTCCAAATTTTGGGTGATAAAAGCAGAGATACCCTGAGTAAGAGCAAAGTGTGTTTAACAAGAGAAAGTGCTCAGGGAGGAGAGGCAGGGGCTATTTAACATAAGCTTTGCAGTTGCTCCCGGAGCAGCAAGGGATTTGTACTAAGTTTGAGGCAATTTTTAATTCTGATTTTGTAGCTAGAAAGCTGTATTCTCTTTAGGAGATGGGGAAATATCTTGGAGAAAGATCTCAGTCAGCTCTGGTGGGCCTCTAGTCATGGTCACTGTTCCAAACCCAAATGGAAACCCGCCACCATTTCTAGAAACTGATCTCCGTGATTATTGCTTTGTTTCCAGAACAAAGCTGACCTCCTGAAAAGCCACTCGCTCATCTGATGAGTCAGCTGGTGGCTACTGACACTGACCGTGCTTCAGAGCAGTATTGATGAATGATGATGGTGGTGTTAGCTAGAATTTACAGAACGCTTTAACTCAACAGCCCTGCTATTGTTATCCTCATATTGTTATTATTAACTATTATTAAATACAGTTATTACTAAGCTATTATTAACACTTATAGGTTAAGTGACTTGCAGTCTTCCATGAGTAAGGTCATGAGGACCTACACTGAGGTGGTGGCAGTATCAGAGGAGAAAAGTGTCTGTATAAGTGTCTTAGAATTTAAAGTCAGCTCTTCCTGATTCCAGGGGCCACCTTGCTGCCAAGTAATTCATTGTAGTTAGTTCAGTGTATCAGATTTAGAGCTGAAAGGGAACTTGGGGCTCATCTGGTCCAACCCCCTCATTTTACAGATGAGGAAACTGAGGCCCAGAGAGAATAGCTTGCTGAAGAGCATATATCTAGCACAACTAGAATTTAAACGCAGGTCCTCTGACATTAAATCCAAGTACACTTTCTTCCATATCATGATGCCTTGAATGAGTCCCTGGAACTGTGTACCTAGCAGCCTCTTTTAGAATTTTCTTTCTTTTTGTTGTTGTTTTTAAAAGAAATAGAATTCTATTAAAAACAGCTACATGTAACCATCAATTCGTATTGCAAATTACTATATTTAAATAAGAAGCAATTTATAACAGGACAAAGAAATACAACGACATTTTTAACAATTACTTTCCTCACTAGTCCTTAATTTTGTCAATCACATGGCTTATTTTATCCTTAAATTTGAGTAGAACTGACTCATTCTGAATCTTTTAGCTTGGAGTGAGACCCTTTCCAAGCTGTCCATGGCTCCAGGGATTTCACCCTGTCTGGAACTGTACTCACTGGACAAAGGATCGGACACAGTCAAATGGGAATGTATGGGAAGTGCTTTGGAACTCTAAAATAACCTAAAGCCCTAAAAAATGCAGGTGTTATTATTCAGTCATCTCTAAGTCTTCCTGTGGACAGCTACACTCCCCACTCACCCTGAAATGTGCTCTATCTTCCCCATTATCTTCCTGTTGACATCCTTCTTCCCCAACGGCCTCCATGAAGGGCCCCCAGAAACATCCCCTCAACCCCCCAGGCTGAAGGTGACTCTTCCTTCCTTAACTATTCCCAGAAGCTTATTATAGCCCAACATCACGTCAGCTCTATTGGCTGCCACATTCTACCAATTCTTATCGAGTTTGCAGTCCACTGGTCGCCCAGATCTCTTTCAGAACAGCTGTTGTCTCTTTTTTTTTTCCTTTTTTTTTCTTTTGGCTTCTTCCATCTTGCACTTGTGAAGTTGAGTTTTTGTGCCCAGGGGCAAGACTTTACATGTATCCCTATTGGATCCCATCTTCCCCGATTCAGCCAAATGGGCTGGCCTGCCATGGGCCTGTTGGACCCTGCCTCTGACGTCTAGTATGTTTACTGTCCCTTCCAGCTTGGTGTCCTCTGTAAAGACGATGAGCGATTCATGTTTATCTTATGACCTAGAAGCACAGTCTGAACCAGCATCTGGGCATGGAGGTTGTCCTCCTTCCAAATTTTGTCAGATTTCTCCTCCCCATATTTGACCTCTGCTCCAATTCACTAATCCAAACCCCTCCAAATCACCTACATAGTTCCCTTCTCCTTATTCATCTCAAAAACTTCTCTCCTGCTTCTTCTCTCATGGCCTTCTCCCAGAAAAGCCAAAAGACAAGTGAATGTCTTGAGGTAAAGGGCAACAGGGAACAGTAGCATTGTATATTTAGAAATTACACTAGATACCCAGGGCGAGAAGCGTGGTAGAAAATGTTTGCGTGAAGTCCACTTGCTCTTGGACTGCCACCTACTACAAGCCACTTGGACAGAAGGAGGAAATAGATGAGATGGAGAAACTGATCACAAGTTTGGCCCAGAGGCATCTTCAATTCAGAGCTGAAAGGGACCTCAGAGGCCATCAGTTTCATCCTGTAGCTTCTGCAGATGTGAACCCTGAGGCCAGAGTGTTTAAGTAACTCGTTCAAAGTCTTACAGGCGTCAGAGGCAGAATTTGAACCCGAGTCCTCTAACTCCAGAACCAGTGTGCTTTCCGCTGTGCCGCGTCAGCCTTAGTAAAACTGGTCTGATCCGTTTTCTTTAAAGGCCTCGTTCATCGTGCTGTGTTCCTGCCAAGAAAGTTTTGGTGGTTCCCAGCTTCCTTCTGCCCCAAGTACAGATTCTTCTGTCAGACTTTGGGGACCTCTTGTTTGCATGCGGTTGTCTGAATGTTGTCTCTCCATTAGACTGTGAGCTTCTTGAGGACAGCATCTACCTTTTGCCATTCTTTGTATGCCTAGCACGCAGCACGGTGACCGGAGCTTAACCAATCCTCCCTCCCTTCTTTCCTTTCTTCCTCCTGGGAGCCATCTCCAGTCGTTCTGATCCATATCTGGCCACTGGACCCAGATGGCTCCAGAGAAGAAAGTGAGGCTGGTGACCTGGCACAGCCCTCCCTCACTTAAATCCAATTCACTTGCATGTCAAGGCATCACCTCTCTGATGTCATTGGTCCTCTTCAAGAATGAAGGACAAACAATGCCAATAACCTTTCTTTCTTCCTCTCTCCCTCCAGCAGGGGGTGTTACTTGCCACTACACTGATCCTACTTCAGTGAGAGTCATGCCTATAGTTCATTTAGCTTGCAGTCCATTAGGACCTCCAGCTCTTTTCCATATGACATACAGTAGAAAGAGCTGCATAGAGTCAGAGAATCCAGTTTAAACTCCTACCTCATACCGCATACAGAATTTGAGGTCTGTAGCCTCTCTGGATCTATAAACAAGAGAACTGGACTGGAAGGTCACAGAAGCCCCCTTCAGCTCTGGTTCAATAGAATCCCATGAAACTTGCGTCATGGGTTGGCCATATTTCACTGAACCTTAGGCATGTGAACAGAGGATCAGCCGCACAGATGAGCATGCTTTCCGTGGGCAGTTTTTACTCAGGAATTGAATCAACAAGAGGAATTTTTAAAATATGTATACACACACACACAACACACACACACACACACATATATACATATATGTATATATAATGTTATGTCACATCATAATTATATTATGTTATATGTTATATATTATGTTATATTAGAGCCATATATATGTTATATATATTATATTATATTATATTATATTATATTATATTATATTATATTATATTATATTATATTATATTATATTATATTATATTATATTATATTATATTATATTATATTATTATATACCTGCTACCACACAGCTACACCCATAGCTTCTGGATGCCCAGGACCTAGAAGTTTTGGCAAAAGCACAGTTCCATTGTATATCGCCTTTAATGGCCACTAGTTGCATCCTTGTCCCCCTTCCCAAAGCACCCAGGAGCAAGTCAAGGAATTCACACTATAATAGAGGCAGCTAGAACAGGAGATAGAGCACTGGACTTGGGAGTCAGGAAGACCTGAGTTCAATTCCTACCACAAACAGTAGCTATGCCCTGGGCAAATCACTTGTCCTCTCAGCCTCAGTTTCCTCATCAATAAAATGGGGATACTAGTGCCAACCCCACAGGGTTGTTGTGAGGATCAAATGAAATTAAAGCTGTAAAGCACTTTGTAAACCTTCACCTGCTAGCTCTCTTATTAGTACTGAAACTGTTCCCAAGTGCTGTTCTGTCTGCAGCCACCAGGAAGGCCATAGTCACATTCACTGAGGAACTCAGGAACTTGGGATGACTCCATCTCTCTCTGTGTCATTGGGAACCGGGTTGGAAAACGATAACAACTAATATTGTCACAGTGTTTTAAAGCGTGTAGAACATTTAAATAACTGATCTGGATCTTAGAACAACCCTATGAGGGAGGGGCTACAGATATCATTATCCCTATTTTACAGATGAGGAAACTGAGGTGAGGTGGCTTGTCCAGGGTCACATGGCGAGCAGGTATCGGAAGTACATGACACCACACTGACTGGTTAGGAGAAGAGTGACCCTCCCCTTCTCTCTGCTCCCTTCCTTCTTGCCTCCTCCTTGTTCAAGAATGCTCTGCTTTGGCCACGACCCCAATCTTTTTGCCTTTTGCTTCTTGATCTCCCTTATACCCAGAGGTGTCACTGTCTTCTTGGCTAGAAGGGTGTATTTGTCCACCCTGCTGGCCATCTTGTTTCCTTTTCCTCTATTCAGGATAAGCAGTGACCAAGAACCGTGTTGTTTCTGTCTCTGTCTCTTGGGCTCAGCTTGTCCCCACCATTCTCCTCCCCCAAGGTCTACACTTACCTTACAAGTACTTAACACTTTAATGTCAAGGAAGCACATTCTGCCGTTTGAGGGGATCTGGGACAGTTAGTTTAAGCTATCCAGGGCTTACCAGCCTGGAAAGAAATAGCCCGATAGTGTCACCCCCAAATCTCCCAGTTTACAGAATTCCAGTGAATGAGCAACCAAGCATTTGGAAAATATGTCAAAATTGAATCTCTTCTGTCACATTAAAACTCTCCTGCACTAAATGACTTTGTCCCCAGAAGCTTGGAGGTACATAGCAACAAGCGTCTGCAGATTGGCCAGTCTAAATGTGGCCAGGAGTGGCTGGCACTTTCCCCGTAAGATTCGTCAGCCTTCATGCGAGTGTTTTTCTCTTCCCTTCCCTCTCACTTGTTCCACTACTGACTCATCTTGAGCTTGTCATTCAGGAGGCTCCCTGAATTCCTTTCCTGTGCACGAATGTAGCTATTTATTATCCTATATTGCTTTGGAAAATTGTGTGTTTTTTTCTTTCTGGAGCCAACTCTAAAGGCAGCATGACACAGTAGAAATAACACTGGGCTTGGCATCAGGAGATCTAGGTTTGAATCCCATCTTGTTCATCCAAAAGGATGCTTAATAATCGACCAATTAACAATCATTTATTAAGTACCTACTGTATGCTGGGGGATTATAAATACAAAAATGAAATTGTCCCTACTATCAGTGAGCTTCCGTTCTAACTAAAGAAGCAGCATAAGACCGTCCATTTAGAGCCAGCAGTCATAGAATCCAACGCCCTCATTTGACAGATGGGGAAACTGAGGGACAGAGAGGTTAAGGGACTTGCTCTGATATCTGATAAGGGTCTGAGGAAGAATTTGGACTTAGGTCCTCAAGTCAAGCCTTCTAGCTATTAACGTAGCACACATATGTTTAAGTATTTACAAAATAAATGCAAGTTGGCTTCAGGATGCAGGTGTTAGCAGCTGAGCAGGGATCAGGAAAGGCCTCATGGAAGAGCTTAGCTCAAACTAAGCTTTGAAGGAAGCTAGAGATTCTGAGAGGCAGAAATGAAGAGGAAGTGGATGTCCATCCCTGGAATGGGGTCAGGCTGGGAAAATACATGGCAATGGGGGATGGAAATGTTGAAGCACCTCCTCAGGTCAAACTGTGTTTTACTCTTTGTGTGCAGATTATGATTATGTATTGATGAGTAGAATATGATTATATATTAGATTATATAGAATATTCTATGTTCCTAATAGAATATTACATATATTATTGTGTATGATATTTTAATATAGCATATAAGATTATAGATTGACAATATATTTATAGTTATATATAACTTATATTACACATGATATATAAGATATGTATTTTATATAATTTATAGATATTTATAAAATTGAATCAACTTTACTTCAATTTCCTTACCTATAAGTTGAAAACCACAACAACAACAAGAAAACTTTAGCTCCCTCCCTTACTGGATTGTTGTGAGAGAAATGCTTTGTAAACCTCAACAAGATATAGAACTATGAGAAATCATTATTATCCCCTGTTCTTGACTCTCATAGAATCATATCATCAAAGACATAGAAAGGAACTTAGCAACCGTCTAGTGCAAGCACCATCAGAAGGAGAAAAATGCCCTTTCCTACACTGCTCACCCTAACATAATGCTTGAAGGTTAGCAAAGCGCTTCACGTATCTTATCTCAGTTTAGCTTCAGGATGACCCAGTGACATAGGTGATAACACATCAGCTTCATTTTATATAGATGAGGAAGCTGAGTCAAAAAGGGGCATTGACTCACCCAGTATGACATAGCCTGAGATAGGACTTTCACACAGGTCTTCCTGACTCCGAGTCCATCACTAGATCTGTTCATTACAAGATGCCGTCCTCATATCCAGCAAGAGAGCATTCAGCCCTTTGGAAGGCCTCTAATGGACAGGACTTTTTTACTGTCATACTTCCTAAGGATATATTTAATGAATTTAGGATCATAGGACCCTAGATTAAGAACTGGAACATGACTTAGAGATCATCTTGTCCAAGCTCCTTGTTTTACAAATGAGGACACCAAGGCCTATAAAGATGAAATGATGGCCAAGGTCACACAGGTGTAAATGGTGAAGTGGAGATTCAAGCCTACATCATAGACTTACAGATTGAGAAGGGGAAGAGACCTCAGGTCATCTAGTCCGCCCCTCATTTGGCAGATAAGGAGACTGAGTCCTGGGGAGTTTAAGAAGTTTGGCACAAAGTCACATGAGTAGTAAACTTCAGAGGTAGGATTTGAACCTAGCTCCTGAGTCAGTATCTTTTTACTGTTTTATGGTTCTTTGATTCCAAACATCACGTTCTTTCTGCTATACCCCATTACTTCCCATTTAACTTCCAAGCTTAAGGTCCAGTGCCACCTCCCCAGATCCACGCTTAAGTTTATCTGGTCCAACCTCTTCATTTAACCAAAAACTGAGGCCCAGAGAAATGAAGGGGTTTGCCCAGGATGACCTAGTCGGTGAGTGCTGTGGGGAAGAGATTGAAGCCCAGGTCATGGGCTCGGATGTAGAGTTGGAAGAGACCTCTCTTAATGAAAGTTTCAGTGCACTACAGTTGCAGTCAGAATGTTAAGAAGTCAAGGACCCCCTGGCATACCATCCTCCAACCCAGGCTCTATCATTGCTGCTGATCATACATAATTTGTTGTGTCTGTTTCTGTGTCCTAGAGCCTAAAGCCTTGACATCATAGATTTAAATGGGTACTGACTGGCAAGCTTGAATGGTTATCAGCATTGCCATGACACATACAGTCCATTAAAATGAAAGTCCTTCAGTGCCTTGAAGGACAGGTCACATAGGTTAACTAAAAAAAAAAAAGCCAGGCAGCTGGGGGCACAGTGGATAGAGTGCCAGGCCTGGAGTCAGAAAGACCTGGGTTCAAATCTAGCCTCAGATACTCATTAGCTGTGTGACCCTGGGCAAGTCACCTAACCCTGTTTGCTCAGTTTCCTTATCTGTAAAATGACCTGCACTCTAGTGTCTTTACAAAGAGAACCCCAAATGGGGTCACAAAGAGTCAGATGCACTGAACAGCAACAGAAGGACATAATACTCACATGGCCAGTTTTTTGCAAGGGAGGCTCTCTGTAAACAGGAAAGTGCTAGCTATGACAATGAGCACTTCTAAATGGGAGCCCAGGAGATGCTGTTATCCTCATCCTGTGTGTCGCCAAGAAGTACCAATCCTACGGTTCCCATAGGTCCTCTCGTGTCTGTGGGTGGCAGCTTGTTTACCCAGCAGAAATACATTTAAGAGCTCAAGAAATCATCTGGGAATCAGGCAAGAAAGGGACAGGATTCAGGAAGAGGGAATGTTCCCTGGCCTGCTGGGTTCCCACTGGCTCAGTCAGGGCAGGAACGGGGCCAGCTGGAGCCCAGCAAGGGATGGCTGCTGGAACGGGGGACAGGACAGATGTTCTTCTTTTGCTGGTCTTCTCACTCTCAATCAATCCTTGTGGGTCCTCCCTCCTCAGGCCCTTCTGATTTTCTTACTGTTGAATTTGCATAAGCAGGAGGTGGATTCGCACTGCTTTCCTGTGTCCTGGGGGGACACTTCAATTCAATACCCATAGTAAGTACCTATTGTGTGCAATGCTAGGCCTTAGTAGTAAGTGTGTGTGTGTATATATGTATACAAGTATGTACGTATGTGTGTATATATACTTGTTGTGTGTACATATATCTCTATATAGATACATATACACACACATATATAACTGTATACAAAAAACCATATATATATATGTGTGTATGTATACACACACACACACACACACACACACACACACACACACATATAAGCTATATAAATAGCCTAAGCGTCAAAGCCCATTGTCATGGGGCCGCCTCCTCATTGGTCAAGATCAATGCCCCACGCCTGTGTGAGGGGCAAGCTAGGGTTAGCAAGAATAAGAAAGAAGAGAGCCAAAGCTCTCCGGTTTCCAGCTTCAAGAAAGAAGATGTATGATGCTGGTCTCTCTTCAAGTAGCTAAAGGGAGAGAAAGACTCTGGGAAGATGGCAACATGGAAGAGCTGGCAGTCTCTAGCATGTCCCTATACTCAGCTTGCTACGTTAAAGGAATGGAAGAATTTTACCCCTTGGTAAGAACAAAGATTCTTTCTCTTGTTTGAGCTGAAATTTCTTGTTCCCAATAAAAACATAATATGTTGTCTGGTACATATTCTCATACTTATACTTTCTCTGATTTTCATTTTGCTATCAAGTTGGATAAATGGGGTTCTTTGCTATTTGTTATGTGTGTTATTTGTGGAACTAGTGTTTGGTAGGCAGGAAATTAAGTCTTGGGTACAAAGCTTGGGGGCCTTCCTTCCTTATAAGGAATAACAATCAGAAGTTTAGCCTGAACTTTAAATTTATTTCCCCTAGACCAGTAATATTTAAGGAAGCAGATAAATATAATTCTAGTTTACTACTCCCTCTCTCTGAGGAAAGCAGAGTCACTAGCCTGTGGCCCCAAACTCCAGCTTCCCCTAGTGACAAGAATTGGTCTCCCTTGGAGATGGCTAGGGTGAAAGAGATATTAGAAATGTCTATTCTTGCCTCGCTGTGACCCACATTGAGACAACTGTTACATTTCTCTCTCTTTCTCCCTCCTTCTCTCCATCTATCTATCTATCTATCTATCTATCTATCTATCTATCTATCTATCTCTCCATCCATCCATCCATCCATCATCTATCCATCCATCCATCCATCATCTATCCATCCATCCATCCATCCATCATCTATCTATCCATCCATCCATCTATCTATCTACCTATCTATCTATCTATCTATCTATCTATCTGTCTGTCTGTCTGTCTGTCTGTCTGTCTGTCTATCTATCTATCTGTCTGTCTATCTACTGAAGATCACATGGCAGGATAATATACCAGACACTGAGGTCCTTTCTCAAACTAAACTGCCAAACGTTCAAACTCTACTGCAGAGAGCACAACTCCAATGGATTGGCCATGTTGTTCGAATGCTACACAGATGCTTGCCAAAAAGACTATTTTATGGAGAACTCACACAGGGCAAATGTTCCCACTGTGGTCAAAGGAAGCGATACAAAGACGCTCTCAAGGTCTGTCTTAAGAACTTTGGAATCGACTGTGTGACATGAGAGACACTGGCACAGGACTGCTCATCAGAGAAGGTGCTGTGCTGTATGAGCAAGGCAGAATTGAAGTAGCTCAAAAGAAAACATGAGATGAACAAGTTTAGAGAATCCACTCCAAATGTTCACACAGACTATTTGTGCTTGCCCTACGGTAGAGCGTTCTGAGCTCATACTGGTCCGATCTGCTGCAGTCAGACACACTGTGACTTGGCTCTAGCATAGTGATGGCATTCTGGCCCTCTTCAAGGATGAAGGATAGCAACCAGCTGTCTACAGAGACATGCGCACCTTGGCCCTCAAGGAGCTTACAGTCCAGTAGGGGGAAACATCTTATGTCAGGAAAAAGACCCCAACCTCCTAATAATGAGAGCAGTCCCAAGATGGAGTGAGCTGCCTACAGAGGCTCCCCAGGTGAGAGGTCCTCAGGCAGAGGCTCCATGGTCACTCAGCAGGCATGTTATGATGGAGATTCTTCTTGGGTATAGATTAGACTGGCTGGTTACTGAGGTTCTCAGGTTCTGTTGTGCTGACAAGTACCCAGAGAAGTATGATGCAAAGAAGAATGTGGAGCAGGCGAAACATACTAGGAAAACTTGAGACAGGAAAAATTACTTGCAGCTGTTATACATTACAGCCAAAATGACCTTCTTGGCATTCCTTGACCTTAGCGTTCAATCTCCCATCTCTGTGTCTTTACATAGTGTTTTTAGCGATGCCTGGAATGCACTCCCACTTCACCTTCACCTGTTAACAAGTATACTTTTGATCCCTGCCACCCCCACCCCAGAATGTGCAGATATTTTCTGCTTGCTTCCAACAGACCTTGTGGGAGCTCTCAGGGGCTGGCTTTCATCCATGAATTACTCATTGCTGAGAGCCCCCTACTTGGCTATTGAAACAAAAGAACTGATGATTCAGGAGACATTATAAGAAGAGAAAATTTCTGTTTTTGACTTTTTGCCATCAGAGCGACATCATCTGCATATCTAAGATTGTTGATATTTCTCCCAACAACCTTAATTTCAGTTTTTGATTCATCTGGCCTAGCATTTCTCATTATGTACTCTGTATTCACATTAAATAAATAAGGTGGCAATTTACAGCCTTGTCATACTCCTTTTCCAATCAAACCATTGGTTGTTCCATGTTAGGTTCTAACTGTTGCTTCTTAACCCGCACACAGATTCCTCAGAAGACAAGTGAGAGGATCTGGTCCTCTCATCTCTTCAAGGACTTGCCACATTTTGTTGTGATCCACAAAGTCAAAGGCTTTAGTGTAATCAATGGAGCAGAAATAGACATTTTTCTGTAAATCCCTTGCTTTCTTCATAATCCAGCAAATATTGGAAATTGGGTCTCTAGTTCATCTGCCTCTTCAAAAACCAGCCTGCTCTTCCGGTAATTCTCAGTTCACATATTGTTGAAACCTAGCTTGCAGAATCCTAAATATATCCTTGCTGGCATATGAAATGAGTGCAGTTGTTTGGTAATTTGAACATTCTTGGCATTGCCTTTTTATTTTTTTATTTTTTGCTTTATGATGAGGCAGTTGGGGTTAAGTGACTTGCCCAGGGTCACACAGCTAGTAAGTGTCAAGTGTCCAAGGCTGGATTTGAACTCAGGTCATCCTGACTCCAAGGCTGTAGCTCTATCCACTACACCACCTTGCTGCCCTGGCATTGCCTTTCTTTAGGATTGGGATATAAACTGATTTTTTCAATTCACTGATCACTGTTGAATTTTCCAAATTTGCTGGCATGTTGAGTGTATCACTTTTACAACATCATCTTTTAGGATTTTAAATAGCTCAGCTGGAATCCCATCACCTCCGCTAGCTTTATTGTTAGCAATGCTTCCTTAGGCCCACTTGACTTCATCCTCCAAGATGTCTGGCTCTAGATCAGTAATCATACCAGCATGGTTATCAGTGATGTTAAGGTCCTTATTGTACAGTTCCTCTGTATATTCTTGCCACTTCTTAATCTCTTCTAATTCTGTTAAGTGCTTACCATTTTGGTCTTTTACCATGCCTATTTTTGTATGAGAAAAAGTTCCTTTGACATCTCTAATTTTCTTGAAGAGATCTTTTGTCTTTCACATTTTACTATTTTCTTCTATTTCTTTGCATTTCTCATTTAAGAAAACCTTATCTCTCCTTGCTGTTCTCTGGAATTATGCATTCAGTTGGGTATATCTTTCCCTTTTCTTTCCTTGGCTATTTGTAAAGTCTTATCAATCAGACAGCCATTTTTGCTTTCTTGCTCTTCTTTTTCTTTGGAATGTTTTTTTGTTGCTGCCTTCTGTAAAATATTGTGAACCTCTGTGTATAGTTCTTCAAGCACTCTGTCTACCAGATCTACTCCCTTAAATCTATTCATCATTTCAATTTCATATTCATAAGGAGTATTACCTATTATTATTATTATTATTATTATTATTATTATTACTTATTACCTAAAGGTAATACTTACTATGTGGTCTGATGATTTTCCCTACTTTCTTCAATTTAAGTCCGAATTTTGCAATAAGAAGTTCAATATTTGAGCCATAGGCAAGTACAGATCTTATTTAACTGAGCGTATAGAGCTTCTCCACCTTTGACTGCAAAGTATATAATCAGTCTGATTTTGATCTTGAACATCTGATGACGTTCATGTATAGAGTTGTCTTTTGGGTTGTTGGAAAAAAGTGTTTATTATGACCAGTGAGTTATCTGGATAAAACTCTATTAGTCTCTGTCCTGCTTCATTTCGTACTCCAAGGTCAAACTTGTTTGTTATTACAATTACCTTTGGATTCACTGTTTCAGCATTCCAACCTGCTATGACGGATGTGACATGTTTTTTGGGGGGTGTTATTTCTAGAAGATGTAGTAGGTCTTCATAGAACAGATCATCTTCGGCCTTTTGGACACTGGTGGTTGGAGCGTAGACTTATATTACTGTGAAGTTAAACAGTGAGGCTTGGATTTGAACAGATGTCATTCAGGCATTTTGGAGACAATAGCCCAGTACTGTTTTTCTTGCCTTTTTATTGACTGTGAGGGCTACTCCATTTCTTCTAAGGGATTCCTGCCCACAGTAGTATATGTAATGATGACTTGAATTCAACTCTCCCATTTCCATCCGTTTAAGTTCACTGACACTTAAGATGCTGATGTTTAATCATTCCATCTCCTGTTTGACCTCATCCAGTTTAAGGTGCTTCATAAAGCTTACATTCTGGGTTCCTGTGCAGCATTGATCTTTCCTTGCCTTTTGTCACCAGACACATCTGCAGCTAAGCTTCGTTTTGCTTTTTGGCCCAGCCACTTCATTAGTACTAGAGCTCCTTGTAGATGTCCTCCGTTCTTCCCCAGTAATGTACATTGGATACCTTCTGACCTGATGAACTCATCTTCTGGTGTCATGTCTTTTATCATTTTAATATTGTCCATGGGGTTTTCTTAGCAAAGATGCTGGAGTGGTTTGCCTTCTTCCTTCTTCATTTCCTTCTTCAATGGATCACCTTTTGTCACAGCTCTCCACTATGGTCTATCTATCTTGGGTAATCCTGCATGGCAGAGAACATGGTTTCATTGAGCTACATAAGCCCTTCTGCCATGACAAGGCGATGATCTAGGAGAAGATGTTAAACTACTGAATTCTGTTCTCATCTTTCTGGTAATGTGCACTGTGATTCTACTGAATTCTGTTCTCATAATTTTTTTATGTACGCTGATTCTTTTATTCTTAGGACCTCCCTATCTCTTGTACATTTTTCACTGGGAAAAACTAGGCAGGAGGCAAAAGTGACATTGTCTCTGGGATTCTAGGTGAGGGTTTGATGAGAAAACGAATGTAAGAACGAGTAATAATAATCAGAGATAATATTTCCCTGTGAATAAACTCAAGAATACTGCAATGGCTTGGAAAAGGTTAGTGAGTGGTACAAGGCAGCAACCCCTGTGAATTCCAGCTGAGCAGTGCCGGTATGCTATAGAAGGCTTTTATTTCCTTAAATGCTCCTCTTAGGTTCTGCCTCCTCCATGAAGATCCTCCTGGTGTGTTTCTTCTAGCCTACTTCTCTGTATCCATGTCGTATCCCTGAGTAGAATGTAAACTCTTTGAAGGTAAGGACTGCTTCCTTTTTGTCTTTATTTTTGTACACCTGGCATATGGGTATATAGTCAATGCTTATTGAATTGAATTGAATTGGGGTGATCAGAGAAGGTTTCGTGGAAGAGGTGACACCATACTCAGTGTTTCATTTTCCTCCTCCTTTATTTCTCTTTCCCTTTTCTGT
Source organism: Phascolarctos cinereus (assembly GCF_003287225.1). Classification (NCBI taxonomy): domain Eukaryota; kingdom Metazoa; phylum Chordata; class Mammalia; order Diprotodontia; family Phascolarctidae; genus Phascolarctos; species Phascolarctos cinereus. Next base: position 466,410,979 of record NW_027555958.1, read on the forward strand.
TGCAATCACAGGTCCCACTAAAAATGATCTGACCACGTAGTCATTGCTTTCCTTATTTGGATGCAATTCTTACATTATTATAGTTAATAATAATAGTGATAAATTTTTTGAGTTATATCATATTGCAGGTCCATACTTAACTATTAAATCTTCTATACCACAATGAGTTCTTTGGCTCAAGGACTGTAACCTGTATCAGTGGAAAGAGTGCCCACATCGGGGAAAACATAGATCATTAGATGTACCAAAAATAAGTTCTGATTTTAGTCGAATGATGCTTTTAGCACAAGTTGTTGAATAGCTCAACTCATGGCTTATTCCACTTCGCCTCTTTGCTGCAAGTTTCTCTGATAAGGATCTCATTTCTAAGATATGTTGGGTATAATTGAAATTTATGTGAATAAAATTCATTTCCCAATTGATAAGTGGTCAAAGAATATGACGAGGCAGTTTTCAGAGGAAAAAGCCAAGCTACCAATAGCCTTGTGAAAAAATGCTCCAAATCGCTAATAATTAGGATAATGCAAATTGAAACAACTCTGAGGTATGACTTCATATAGACCAGATCCTCAAAGCTGACAAAAAAGGGAAAATTACAAAATCTGGTGGGACTGTGGGAAAACAGGTATATTAATGCAACCAATTGGGACCAGTTCTATCCCCGCAAAGTTCCTAAACTGTGCTTATCTTTTTAACTTATCGATACTACTGCTGCATCTATACTAAAGAGATCAAAGATAAGGGAAAATGACTCATGTGCCAAAAAATATTTATAAGAGTTTTGTTTTGTTTTTGTGATGGCATAAAACTGAAAACTAAGGGAGTGTCCATCTGTTGGCACACAAATGCAAATTATGGCATATGAATATAATGTTCTGTAGTAAATGCTGCATCAGATAGCTTCAGAGAAACCTGGCAAAACTCGTAGGAACTGAGGCAGAATAAAGTGAGCAGAGTCCAGAAAACAATTTATCCGACAACAATGTTGTTGTAAAGACAAACAACTTTTAAGAACGGTGATCAGTGCAAAGACTGAGCACCAGGATCTGGATGGTTTGATAAATTTAAATAATGCAAACCTCAAAGGAAAAGAGGTTGCTGAGTGGTATTGGTAGAAGGAGAGTCTAGAAGTAGCAATGGGGAGCAAGTAAGATCCCATCTCCTCCACCACAACCGGTGAGTCAGGGGCATGACTAAAGGTGTAGCCAGCGCTGGAAACAGAGGCCAGGGAGGCTATTCTCATTAGGAGGCAGTCACATCTCCATGAGAGACAGTAGATGGAAGCAGGGAGAAAGGAGAAGGCTTAAGATGAAAGCAAATTTGTTAATTATGGAGCAGGTACAGAGAACAGGTGGAAGGAATTAGCTGATCTGGAGTGGGACATTTGAGGGATAGGGTTAAGGGGAATGTAGGTGAGAAAATAGGTCATTGGGATGGGGAATAGGATAATTGGGGTTAAGTGACTTGTTCAGAGTCATATGGCTAGTAAGTGTTATGTGTCTGATGTCTGATTTGAACTCAGGTCTTCCTGACTCCAGGACCAGTGCTCTATCGGCTACACCACCTAGCTGCCCCCAGAAAGACAGTTCTTGCCCTTAGGGAACTTACATTCTAATGAGAGAAGACAATACAAAAAAGGAAGGTGGAAAATATCTTCAAAAAGGAAATGGAGAATTTTGACAATAATATCAAAAAATACATAAAGATTTGGACATCACAGGAAAATTTTACAAGTAGAGGTTTAATAGAACTTTGCATTTATACTAGACTCATTTATTCAGGGAAATGGAGTGTTTTGGAAAATCTTCGTATTCAAGGTTAACAAAGAGTGTTGCCATAGATGTGACATATGGATTATGTAGCTTCAAAGAGTCTTAATATACTTAATGCTAAAATCATACTAAAAGAAAGTCAAGGAGGGGAAGGCAGGACAGAAGGGCTTTAGAGGCTGCTGGGGAGAAGATGGAAGAGTCTGCAGAGTCAGGAGAGGAGGCATGAGAGAAGTGAGCATGGAGGGCCTGGGAAGTGTGGAAATGGTGGCCCTGGGCACAGACTTGTCAGTCTAAGGAAAGGGCCACAAGACACAGGTTGGTTTTGTGACTCTGGGTAAGTCCCTTCACCTCTCAGTATTTCTGGGCATTCTACATTGGTAGAAGAAATATCCTCACTGGGAGTTCCCTATGCCAATGAAATACCTGGTTGGAAACAATATCTACATATGCACATATGCGCTCCACAGGCACTCCCTCCTGTACTACTCATTACTTTTGTGACCTTGGGCACATAATTTCTTCTCTGGGCCTCAGTTTCCTCACCTACAAAATAAGAGTGCTAGAAAGAATAGCCTCAAAGGTCTCTTGCAGCTCATAATCTCTGATTCTGTGACTATCAGGGGACTGAGTTCCTGACCTTTCACTGTCTCCTGCACTAGCCTATGGACAAGAAAATGCCAAGCATGCCTGCAACAAAGGGATTCCTTCCCACACCCAAGAAACACAGATGCTAGTTGTTTCTGAGTGACTGAGAGAGCCCTGCCCAGCTCCACAAGCAGGAGAAACCCTTGCCAGAGGGATGGTAAATTTTCAGTCTGGATACGTCCCAACATGGGGGTGGAGGGGAAGACAACGCCCCCCCCCATCCTTCCTGCTAGAGGGTAGGTGTCTTCCTGGTACTGCCTGCCTGTGCCTCCCAGCTGGGGTTCTTCCATCCTCTAGGAGATTTTAAACAAGTCATTTTAAGCCTCTGCCTCAGAAATGTGCTCCCTGGCCATGCCCCACGCCCAGGATGCTGTTTAGACCTGGTAGATTCCAACTAGACTGAGGCTTTGGATCTGCCCAGGGCGAGGAAGAGGAGAAGAGCTAAAGCGTTAGCAGCCTGGCTGAGTGAAGAGAGGGAGGCTGTTACTTAGAACAGGTGAGTGTCCCAGCTTGGCCTCGGAGCATCTTGAGCCTCGGCCAGCTCATGCCAATTTCTCCTCAACCTTCACTTATTCTCCAGCTCCCCACTGCCCCATGAAGTTTAGCTTCACCAATAACACTTAGCTGCCCAGGGCAGGTTCGTCATGCTGGGATCGTCTGGTAAATGTCGGAGTTTGGTAGAAGGAACAAGGCAAGGGGGCAAGCTTCCCAGCACTGATTGGCAGGGCTCCTGGAAACTCACTGGGGCTTATCCAGTGCAGAGATGGTAAGATATTTATTAGGGATTGTCGGATATGAGTGCAGGTAATTGAGGAGAGTTTGCTGGAATGTCCTTCTGAATGAGTCTTTCTGAAAAAGGATAGAAATCTATTTAGGATGGCTTTGTAAGAGAGACAGACTGACAAAGAGGATCAGGCAGACAGAGTCAAATACAGAGAGGGATGCGTTTGTGTGTGTGTGTGTGTGTGTGTGTGTGTGTGTGTGTGTGTGTGTGTGTATGTGTGTGTAGTCAGCTTACACAAGATTGGATAACCTCATTAACAGAACATTGACCCCCAAATAATTAATGTTTTGGCAACAGCTGCTTGTGAAAACTGACCATCTATTAAGAGGTTGCTATCTGTGTTAACGAGGAGTAAACACACCAAAGAAATGCAGATCGATGAAATATCAAGGTATATAGCAGTTGTCCAGCAGTACTGAGCTCTTACACTCATTGCCCCTGGCCCAAAAGGTCAGGAAGCCTCCCCTAGCCTTTGTAAGTGCCTGCCCCATCTAAAGGAAGGATTCTTTACCATCAAGAGGAATTGTCCTGCCTTCTGAGGACCTTTTGGAACCTTGTGCTGGTAACTGTCATTAGGGATCACGAGGGACCATGTAGTCTTCAGTTTCACTTAAAAGGATAATGAAAAGAATAAGGTACTTCAGTTTAAATCCTGTGTGGCCTTGGGCAAGTCACTTAGTACTTTGCTTTAATTTCCTCCTCTGAAAAATGAGGAGATTGGGACAGATGGGCTTTAAGGTCCGTTCCATCTCTAAATCCCATGGTCCTGTAATATTAGCTATTGGAAACTGCAAGGTTTATCTGAGAGAGGACTAGACACTTTGTATAGTGGCCAACATGTGTCTGATAACACATAGCACTATAGATTTAGAGTTGAAAGACTGTGAAGGTCGTCAAGCCCAACTCTCTCATTTTCTGAGGAAATTGAGTCCATTATTGAGGTTCAGTGACCTGCCCAAGGTCACACAGCTTGAAAGGATCTGAGGGAGGGTTTGAACCTGGTCTCTTGACTACAAGATCAGCTTTCTATCCACTACACTATATTGCCACCCTCCAAAGGTTGGAGATGAAACTGCAGTGTCCTTATCTGTAAATTGTCCTTTTCCAACCTGACAGAACTGTTAGGAGGAAGATGCCTTGTGAATGCTGACTTTCTGTCGAAATGTGTGGCCAGCCATCACGTGTCTCTTGGGGGCCTCGTGGGGCTCCGCGTTCTGCATCGTTGTCTTCAATAACTCATTACGCTCTAAGTTCTTGATTCGATTTACATTTGTTGTCTCTCCTACCCACCCCCCACCCCGGGGTCTGAGGAGCTCCATAAATCCACTCCCTTCTGTGTCAAAGTGGATAAAAGTCTATCAAATGGGAACCATAACATGATAGCATGCCCACGTGAAGGCAGGAAACCCAATTGGCAGCTTTCCTGAGGTCCCTCCCAGCCCGCAGAGCTTGGAGTCAATGACATGAAACTGTTGGAGAAAATATCAGACGCTTTTTCAGCGTGAGATGGCTTGGTGAGATGTCCGATGTGATTGGGAAGGTCTCGTTCCTTTCCTCCACCTTCATGTTTTTGTGTCTTGAATTTGTTATTCTCTCTATGGAGGGCTTCTCCATCATGTGTTCCATTTTTACCAACAATAGCTAGCATTCCTTTGGCAATTTATGGTTTCCAGTGTGCTTTGCTTCGAGGTAAGTGCTGCTATTATCCCCACTTTATAGATGAAGGAAACAGAGACAAACAAAAGTTAAGTGACTTGCCCAGGGTCACACAGCTAATACGTGTCTCAGGCAGTCCAGCATTTTATTCACTTTCTCGTCTAGCTGTGGATTCTGCTTTTAATTCTTCGTTGAGAGTTGTAGAACTTGAAGGCATCTACTCCAGTCCTTTTATTATACAGGTGAAGAAACTGAGGCATAGAGAAGTTAAATGACTTCCCCAAGATCAAAAAAGGTAGTAAGTGGCAGAGGGGGATTTGAACTCAGGTCCTCTGTCCCTGTGGCAAAGATACTGGAGGGGGTTGCCATTTCCTTCTCCAGCTCTATTACTTTCAAGGATACCATCATCCTCCTAGTCACCCAGGCTCCCAATCGAGGTGCTAGCTTCATCTCCTCACTCTCACCCCCCATGTTGAATCAGTTGCTAAGTCCTATCATTTCTATAGGGGCCGCTAGTGGTGCCATAGTGCATAGAGTGCTGGGCCTGGAGTCAGGAAGACTTATCTTCCTGAGTTCAAATCTAGCCTCGGACACTTACCAGCTGTGTGACCCTGGGCAAGTCACTTAACTGTTTGCCTCAGTTTCCTCATCTGTAAAATGAGCTGGAGAAGGAAACGATAAGCCACTCCAGGATCCTTGCCAAGCAAACCCCAAATGGAGTCGTGGAGAGTCAGACATGACCGAACACCACCAACAAATCATTTCTGTCCTCACATTTCTCATACGTACTCCTCTCCCTTCTGACACTTCCTCCATCCTGGTGGAGACTGTCATCATCTCACCTAGACTTCTGCAGCAGCTGCTGGAAGGTCTGCCTGCCTCGGTCTCTCCTCACTCTGGTCCATCCACCACTCGTCTGTCAAATAGATCTTCCTAAAGAGCAAGTCTGATCACGTCACTGCTTTATTCAATTAACTCCACTGGCTATCTGAGCCATCTCGGGTCAAATATGAAATCCTGTTTGGCTTTTAAGGTCCTTCATAAGCAGACCATTTCTATCTCCCCAGTCTCCTTACTCCTTACATCCATCCACATCCTCTGTGATTTAGTGACCCTCGACTCCTGGCTCTTCCTTGCCCACAATCTCCGCCATCTCTTGACTTCGGACATATTCACTGGTTGCTCGCCCCAAGTCTCTCCCTCCTATCTCCACCTCCTGGCTTCCTTCAAGCCCCAGCTAAAACCCCATGCTTATTGACCTGATTGGACTCTGACCCCACAGTTCCTTCTTTTAGCAGTGAATCAGCAAGCATGAATTAAATGCCTACTATGTGCTAAGCTCTGAGGATATGAAGAAAGGCAAACTAGCGAAAATGTAGTTGTTGTCCTCAAGGAGCTAACAGTATACTGTAATGGAGGAGCAACGGCAGGCTGTAATGGAGGAGCAGCGGTACACTGTAACAACTAATTATCTTTCAATATCATTGTTATTGTATAAATTGTTCTCCTGGATTTGCACTTTGCTCATACAAATCTCCCCAGGTTTTTCTGATCACTTTCCTCATCATTTCTTACAGCATAAAAATATTCCATCACATTCATATAGTGTAACTTGTTCAACCCTTCCCCAGTGGAGGGACATCCCCTCAGTTTCAGTTCTTTGTCACACAAAAAGATTTGCTGTAAATACGTTTGCATATATGGGTCCATTTTCTCTTTCTTTGATCTTTTTGGGTATAGACCTAGTAGTGGTATTGCTGGGTCAAAGGGCACAGTTTAATAGCTTTTGGGGCATAGTTACAAATTGTTCTTTAAATAGTTGGACCCATTCACAACTCCACCAACAGTGCATTGGTGGCCCTACTTTTCCATATCCCCTCTAGCTTTGTGATTTTCCTTTTCTGTCATGTTGGCCAATTTGGTAGTAGGGAGGTAATACCTCAGAGCTGCTTTAATTTGCATTTCTCTAATTATTAGTGCTTTAGAGCATGTTTTCATATGGCTGTTGATAGCTTTGATTTTTTCCTCTGAAAACTGTCTGTTCATTTCCTTTGACCATTCGTCATTTAAGGAATGGCTCTTACTCTTGTAAATTTGACTCAGTTCCCTCTATATTTTGGAGACCTTTATCAGAGAAACTTGCAGCAAAGTATTTTCCCCAGTTTATTGCTTTTCTTCTCATTTTAGCTGCATTGGTTTTGTTTGTGAAAAATCTTTTTAATTTTATGTAATTACAGTTATTCATTTTATCTCCTGTGAACCTTTCTATCTCTTGTTTAGTCATGAACGCTTCGCCAATCTTCTGTGTTTCACTACTTATAATATAACACTTTATGGCTATAGCATATACCAATTTTGAGCTTAACTTGGTATGTGGTATGAGATGTTGATCTATGCCTGGTTTCTGCTAGATAGCTTTCCATTTTTCCTGATAGCTTGTGTTGAATAGTAAGTTCTTGAGCTGAGATCTTTGGGTTTATCAAACACTAGGTTACCGTGCTCATTTGCTTCTATGTATTGTGAAGTGAATATATTCCATTGATCAACCACTCTGTTTCACATCTAGTACCAATTATGGATGATTACCACTTTGTGGTATAGTTTGAGATTTGTCACTGCTTGATTATTTTTGGCTTTAGATAGATACACAATCTCCTCCAGCTCTAGCTGCCAGAGGAGAACAGTCACCAGGCTGTCAAAGTTAGGGGAAGGACAGCCGTCTTTCACAGGAAGTTGAGCCATGGGGGAGAGTCAAAGGAAGACAGAGCAAGCTGGAAGCTCTCTTTCCTTTTTGAACTGCTATAACCCTCTCTCAGTGCTGTCTCAAGGCTAAGGAACCAATAACGGGACTGCTTCATCATCCTCAGATACTTGAGTCCTTCAGTACTGAGCCAGCACATGTAGTTGGCTATAAGCAGTGTGGGCATCTAAGCTCATGCCCCCTGGGATGCAACCTTGCTGACATAAGAGAGAGAGAGAGAAAATGGTGGACTAATGGAACAGTGGGCAGTACACTGTATTTGAAGTCAGAGGACCTGGGTTCAAATCTTGAGTATGCATGACTTTGGGTAAGTGACTTACCCTCCCTGGACCTCAGTTTCTTTATCTGTAAAATGGAGTTGTATTAGATGACCTTTACAGTCATTTTCATCTCTTTCTCTATGATCCTATTCATTATTAAAAAGCAATATTGAAGTTCATTGCTGGACAGTCCTATGTCTGCCTTCAGGAAGCTATTAATAGGACTCTCTTGGCATTGACATTAGGCGGCTGTAATGTGACCCAGTGGCAAACCCACTGATTTTCTCTAATGGGTCAAAGCCAACAGATACGCCTGAGGATGGCACCATCCAGTTGTCTAAATATAATGCTCAGAGGGCCCTAAGAACCGAAATAAATGAAAAGTAAGAAATGTTTGTGGCCAGCTTCCTGCATGGGTGGTGAGACATCAGTGATAACAACACGTGTCTATGAGAGGTCCTTGTCCAAAGCAGGGGGGTAGGAAGACCTGCCTGGTGACCCTGCCTTACGCAGAAGTGCCATGCACACAGACCCCTTGCACCCACTCTCTCCGTACGTGTATATGAGCCTGCCCAGCCGTCTCAGCATGGAGGAATGGCTACTTTCTCCATTTGTGGCCATCACTGGGATAATTTAACAAGACCAAGTACGTTCAGTTTTGTCTCATTTTGTTCCCCTCTCTCTTCTGGTAAACCAGATCACAAAAGGGACAGCTCATCCCTTTGAATCACTTTGCTTTTTTTGAAAACAATCTTTTAATGGAATCTGTGGATGCTGGCGCAGGTGACTGAGTTCCCTGGGGCTCTTTGCCGTTGCTTGAGTCATCAGACTGCCTTTCTGGCCAGTGGGTGTCCAGGTGAGCTGTCATATTGTGTAGACCGGGGTCATCATTTCAAGACCCTCTTTCCCTTAAGGAGGAAACCAAGGCAACATTTTAAAGCTGGAGGCTTTTTGGCTCTGCTCCAACTTGGTGCCTGGCCAGAGTGATCATGGGGCGTGTGGGTCGAAGGACAGGCTGAAGAATGTGCCTGTCAGAAGTGAGGAGCAAGGAGCCCTGACCAATGAAGGCAGGGAAGGGGCAGCTGACAGTTTGGGAGCAGCCATTCCCGGAACTGGGAAGTCTGAGGCAGAAGAAAAGAGGTAAGTGCCCCACTTGCTGATGGCCAGGCCGGGGAGATCTGCTAGTTACTGGGAGGGGTTACTCAAAGACAAGGGCGTCTTCTTCTCTCCTGGTTGTGATTTTGTTTGGTCTCAGGTATTGTTGGCATTTTCAGCTGGTCCTTGAGAATAGCTCTTCTGCCAAGGATGTGTTTCTTGATTTTGTTTTGGATTTTTCTATATTAGAGAGGCATTTTCCCATGGCAGATATGAGGATCATGCATTTACAGCTAGATCTCCAATGCTCCCTTTGACATTATCTGTGTAACCCAGGGCAAGTCATTCATGGGCCTCTTTTTTTCCCATCCCCAAAATGGGATAATGCCTATAGTACCTACTTTGTGAAAACTTCCTGATACTGTGGCTAGATAGAGCACTGGACTTGGAGTCAGGAAAACCTGAGTTCAAATCTTGCCTTAGACACTAACTAGCTGTGTGACCCTGGGCAGGTCACTTGTCCTCTCAGCCTCAGTTTTCTCACCTGTAAAATAGGGCCAATAATAGCACCTACTTCACAGGGTTGTTGTGAGGTCCAAATGAGACATCTAATGTGCTGTGTAAACCCTAAAGTGCTGTAGAAATGCTGGTTAGTGTTGTATGGCCCAAAGTGTTACAAGCTCAAGGCTTGGTTATCTTCCTATGAAACACTAATTCAATTCAATTTATTACCTCATTTATTAAGAACCTACTCAGTGCCAGACAGGTATGTGAAGACAAAAACAAAATAGTCCTGTTGCTCTAAGGGCTTGCAGGTGCTTTGTAGTGCCTTTGCATGGGGAAAATGAAATGTGTGAGGACTGAACCACAGAGCCAGAAAGGACCTGAGAAATCTCCTCATCCCATTCCTTCACTTTATAGATGAAGAAACTGAGGGTCTGAGAGGAGAGGTCTTGCTGAAGTACCATAGCGGCTCTGAATCAGAAGCAGAGCTAGGTTTGAGCCCACACTCTCTGGCTCAACATCCTGAATTCTTTCCATCATCCTGATTTCCAAAAGTCATCCCTTGTAATGAGTGTCAAAGCAAAGAGCTGAGAAGAGACCTTAAAAGGAGTCAGATCTAACTGCCTCATTTTCCAGAGGTAGAAGCTTGAACTCAGGGAAGGAAAGTGATTTGCTTAGACGAACAAGATGGTGCCACCACTCAGATTTCATTCTTTTGCCTCCTAGTACGTGCTTGTTCTACCATATAACCCTTAAATGTCTGTTCAATTCCAGTTTTCCAGCTGTTTTCAAATCCAAGCGTCTGGACAAGTCTTCAAAGTATACTGCAAAGGATAGCATGTGCTCCTTTATGTTACAACAAAGATCCTGATGGACAGGGACCTTGTTTAATATATCTTTGCCCAGTCACTACCATGGCATCTCATGTGTGATACTTTACTAAACTCTAAGCCCCATGAGGGCAGGGGTGGTGTCATATCTAAACTTTGTACCTCCTCCAGAACCTAGCACAGTGTTTTATACCCACAGGGAATTGAATAGATATTTATTGAGTTGAGTGAACAGGTTCCCAACTAGGGTTTGTCACTAGCTGTGTGACCTTGGGTAAGTCACATCTCTCTGACCCTCAGTTTCCTCATCTATAAAGAGAAGGGGTCAGATTCTGAGACCACTTACAGTTTTGTTTTTACCTCTGATCTTGTGGTGCTATGATTGGTTTCATGTCACTGATAATGAGCACTGGGCTGATGCAAGACAGAGTCTTGGGGAGGGAACGTGCTCTTGGGTGATGTTTCTTTCCTAGGAGTGGATTCTTTTCATGTGATTCCTTGACCTCAGGGTGGATGGGGAGGTATGGATGTGGGAAAGGAAGAGAAAGGACATAGGATCAGAATAAACTGAGAAGCCATGTGTCTGGGCTAATGAGGATAGCTCCTCCTCCTGTCCTGGCAGAGGTGGACCATGAGAAATGCTCACAAGGAAGCAGAAAGAAGCAAGAGGGGGAGTGGGGAGGGCTGTGGGTGGAGTTCAGTTTTCAGGGTTGTCCCTGACCCTCACTCAGACCTCTCTCCTGCAGTTTTGCCTGTCTTTAACATCGATCGATCGTGCTGGGAAGGAGTTCGGCTCCCTGGGTACTGGGGCTTTGACTCTGACATTTAACTGGAAATCTCGGGCTGCGGCCAAATGGCATGTTTTCATCCTGTTGAAAAAACATTGCGTTAACCTTTTAGTAACCAGTCTTTCCCTGCCCAGTGCAAGTTGGGGAAAGCAGCTTCCCTTGGGTAGGAGATGCAGGGGAAAGGGCGTGCCCTGTGGCCTCCTTGCTTATTATTAGCTTGGCTACCTGAAGCCAACAAGGTCAGTGCCTTCAACACAGTTAATGATGATGATGATGATAATGTGATGACGATAATGACGCTGATGATGATAAAAAACTTAACATGCATATAGCATTTAAGGTTTACAAGGCACCTTACAAACATCTTTTATCCTGATAACAACACTGGGAGGTAAATGCTCGTAATGTCTCCATTTTATAGATCAGTAAACTGAGGCAGTCAGAAGTTAAGAGATTCGCTCCGAGTTACATAGCTAGTAAGCATAGGAGACAAGATCCGAGCTCCAATCTTCGTGACCTCAAATTCAGCACTCTAGACACTGCACCACCCAGTTTCCCCTAATGCCTAATATGTGAACTTCCCAGATGATTTAATGTAAAAGAGAGCAGTAACTAGGAAAACCATTTTCCCTACGGGCAAAAACAGTTGAGCAGGCTTTGGGGTGGGGTGGGTAGCGGATAGTCATGCCCGAGGCGATCCCCTATGGATGAAATTGCACCAGGAGGTGGGGCTACTTCTATCTTTGTCCCCAGGGATTATAGAAGAGAAAGTGGGCTCCACAAGAAGGGTGCTCTGGTAGACCAAATGGAGGGGGGGGTGGAGGAGGAAGCAGTCTGGGGAAGGTGCATCAGGTGTGTGCAAGTGGAGGCCCAGAAGTGAGATGCAGGGATGGCAAGATGAGGTGTGGGGACATGTCTCTTCTGGCATGTTAGCAGCCAGTGACAAAGCCTCATTTGCCCCATGTTAGTTATTGCTCTGGGGGGAAAGGAACAGGTTGAAATCAGAATATTCCCAACATTCCCAAAGAGTGCTGCTTTCTTAGTTGCTACTTAAAGCTCTTTGCCTATTTCTTCAGTTGGACAGAGGAGCGGTGAGGCAGGGGGGAGCCAGAGGCAGCTGAATGTCTGACTATTTGGCTCCCAGCCGAATGTGCCAGAGCTGAATCACGGTACTCAGGGGTGATGTTTCTGCTCTCTGAGCATGGCCTTTTCATGAAATTCCTCAGTCAGAGCCCCTTGCTTCTGAGCAGCTGAAAGGCCTGGCTGTCTATTGCGAGGCTGTGCCAGGAAGAAGCCAGATGGCACCGGGGTCCTTGAGTAAGAGCGCTCAGAAATGTTTTCTGCATGTTCACAGATAAGTGAAGGGATTTCTCTAATTCTGGCTACCCAAAGCGCCCTCGTGTGTGTCTACATTGTAATAACATGTCAGGCTTTTCAAAGGATGCTTTGGATAGATAATAGATAAATATATAGACATATAGATGATAGGAAGGTAGAGACTTAGAGGTGAATAGATGACAGAAAGGAAGATAGACAAATGGATAAATAGATGATAGAAAGGTAAATAGACAGATATTAGAAAGATAGATGATAAAAAGGTAGGTAGGCAGACAAATAGTAGTAGGTAGGTAAGTAGATGATAGAAAGGTGGATAGACAGACAATAGAAAGGTAGTTAGGTAGATAAGAGAAGTAGCTAGCTAAATGGTAGAAAGGTAGATAGGTAGGTAGAAGATAGAAGGGTAGATAGGTAGGTGATAGAAAAGTAGACAGACAACAAGTAGGTGGATAAGACATAGATATACAGAGTGTTTATTAAGTGTTTACTACGTGTCGGACGCTGTACTAAGCACTGGGATTATAAATACAAGCAAAAGAAATGTAGGCCCTGCCCTCAAGGAGCCTATGTTCTATTTTTTTTTTTGGCTTTTAGGCAATTGGGGTTAAGTGACTTGCCCAAGGTCACACAGCTAGTAAGTGTCAAGTGTTGGGTCTGAGGCCGGATTTGAACTCAGGTCCTCCTGTCTTCAGGGTCGGCGCTCTATCCACTGCACCACCTAGCTGCCCCAAGCCTATGTTCTATTTTAAAAATAAACCATTATTTATTTATTTTTAACATTCTTTTTTAAAAAAAAGCTTTTTAGTTCCAAATTTTCCCCTACGTCCTAGCCCCTCCCCCATGCTTCCATTGAAAAGGAAAGCAACATGATATCACTTACACTTGTGAAATCATGCAAACCATATTTCCATATTAGCCATATTGCAAAAAAGGGAAGAAAAATAAAGTGAAAAATTATACTTAAATTTGCACTCAGAATGTACTAATTCTCTCTCTGGAGGTGGGAAGCATTTTTCATCATGGGCTCTTTGGAATTATCTTGGATCATTGTGTTGATCAGAGTAGCTAAGTGTTTCACAGTTGATCATTTTTACAGTATTGCTGCTACCATGTAAAATGTTCTCCTAGTTCTGCTTACTTTATTTGCATCAATTCGTATAAGTCTTTCCAGGTTTTTCTGAAACCATCCTGCTCATCATTTTTACAGCACAGTAATACTCCATTATAATCATTTACTATAATTTGTTCAGCCATTCTCCAATTGATGGGCGTCCCTTTAATTTTGAATTCTTTGCTGCCGCAGAAAGAGCTGTTGTAAATAGTTTTGTACATATAGATCCCTTTCCTTTTTCTTTAATCTCTTTGGGGTACAGACCTAGCAGCAGTATTTCTGGGACAAAGGCTACACACAGTTTTATAGCCCTTTGGGAATAGTCAGGAGTTTACATTCTAATGGGAAAAGACAATACACAAATGAGAAAGAGAATATCCACGTAGAGGCAAAGTGGAAAAGTGATCTGGAGCATCAGAAGCTGAGCTCAGTTATAAAAACTCTGAAAGCTTAGAAGCATTACAGTTCAACATGGTATCTTTTCCTTTCATGCTTGTGGAAGAGCTGTGGGGTACCAACCCCTGTTTTTTAATTGATGTTTTCATTTTGTTAATATTTTATTAATAATATCGAATTATTTCATATAATTTTTATTTCTGAATTTATCCTTCCCTCTTCCTCTGCTCAGCAAACCATCCCTTGTAACAAAGAATAACAAAAAAAGAGAGAAAAGAACACGGGCCTCAGTTTCCTAACTTGTAAAACAGGAGGATGCATGAGTGACTGCTGTGGTCCCTCCCAGCTCTCAATCTGGGATCTTAGCATCCCTGTGACTCCAGTTCAGCAAAACAAACCAGCAAATCAACTGAGTCTGATGCTTCCATACCCACTATTTTCTCACTTCTTCAAAGAAAGGGAAAGATAGGGTTTTGTTTTTCCTCAGCTGTTCTCTGGAACCTAGTTTCTTGCTCATTTAATTATGCAGCACTGTTTCCATCTTTTGCATATTCCATTCCCATTGTCTGAATGTGAGTATTTTTTTGCTGGTTCTTCATACTTCACTTTGCACCAGTTTGTACAAGCCTCTTGGTGCTTCTCTGAATTTATCACATTAACCATTTATAATACAGTATATTCTACTACAATTATGTACCCCATGTTTATTCACAGACATCTAAGTGCCTTCTCTATGCAAACCATTGGACTGGATAAGAATCGAGACAAAAATGCCACTCCCGTCCTTCTGGAGCTCATGGGTCACTTGACCAGGCACTGCAGAACTCTGGGAGATCAATATGTGAATCTATCAACAATTATGCTTTGTTTACTTTCCTGGCACCTGCCTCTCTGCTAGGCACCATGGTGGAGGAAATGAGAAACAGTAGATGTTATTAATCTAGTAGGTTATGAAAGGAAGAGATAAACTTTTGTGGCTTCAAAGTCAAGGGAAGTGCATTGCCTTCCGAACCACACCTTCCTCTCACCTAATTCCAGCTTGCCTGGCCTTTGAGTATTGTTTGCTTTCTACTTTGTTTCCTAATTCTTTTGTTCTCCTGTCTCTCACATGTATTCCTCAAAAATCCTGATTCGCTGTTGTGTCTCCTCTAACTCCCCTCCCCCAGTAGAGAAGGCTTATAAAATCAAAGTACAACCTTGAATATAGCCATTCAATAAGTTTTTGTTCATCACTTAGCATGTATCTGGTACAGCAGTAGGTGGGGAGAATAAAGAACCAAAAGCAAAATAAGCCCCTCAAGAAGCTTACATTCTCTTGGGGGGAGCAACATGTACACATACAGATTTAATAAACTAAAGAAACTGCTTTTCTGGTATTGGTTTCCTCTCTCTCTCTCTCTCTCTCTCTCTCTCTCTCTCTCTCTCTCTCTCTGTCTCTCTGTCTCTCTCTCTCTCTCTGACTCTTCCCCTCCTCCCAGTATCTTGGACTTAAATAAGCATCCAGCTATATTATTTATCAATAATGTGATAAATGACAAAATAAAGATATAAAAAATTATTTACAATCTATACTAATACATGGTCAATCTTTGTGAGGTACCATAAACCACTGAGAAAAAAAAAAACCATGTATTCCTTTCTATTTCCATTTAATTCGCTCCTTATATCTATCATATCTAGCTTGTCTAAAATTCTATTCACTTTTATTCACAATCTGCTATAAGAAAAATGATAACCAAGTCACCTTTAACCATCACTACAACTTCTGACCTCTCGTTGTATTCTACCATTTAGTTTTATCTGGATGCCAACGAAAGTCTCTTCATGTTTCGTTCCAAGATAGTTCTTTCTCAAAATAAATTTCCTTAGTCCTTTTTTCTCTGCAGCATTCTGGGGTTTGATGTAATCAGTGCAATATCATATGGAAATAAGATTATCTGGAGCATTTCACTATCTCTAGGGACCCTTTTTTCCCTTTGGACTCTGAGTTGAACATTCTCCAAAATAGTGACAAATACTTTTGGTGAGTACACGCCTCCATCATTTAGGATTTGGTTATGTTGAAAATATGATGTCCCAGAATGGCAGAGTTGAACAGGACCTCAGAAGTCATGTAGCCCATCCCTATCTGAAAAGGAATTGTCTTTAGAACATACCTAAGAAAAGGTAATCCAGGGGCAGTTAGGTGGTGCAGTGGATAGAGCGCTGGCCCTGGAGTCAGGAAGACCTGAGTTCAAATCTGACCTCAGACATATAACACTCACTAACTGTGTGACCCTGGGCAAGTCACTTAACCCCATTGCCCAGCCAAAAAAGAAATATTTTAAAAAAACCTTCCAGGAGCGATACAGTGGAAAATACATGGTACATAAAGAGACACCAATAAAATTGCATTTAAAAAGAAGTGTATTAAAAAAGGAAATGTCCTAAAATAAAATATTTGGACCTATGTTTTATTAGTGTTAATTCCTCTTTGTATTCATACATTGTTTTCATACATCAGTCACTTCCAAGCAAGCAAGACCCCCCTCCCTTGTAGTGTGTTCTCATAAAACAACAACAGACGTGATTGTACGTGCTGCATGCATCACTTTTCATTTTTGCAGTTTACCATTTAAGAGAAAGGAAGGATGTGCATGTTAACTTTGATTGTTTGGAACCAACGTTGTCCTGGTAGTTCTGTTGTGTTTTCATGTATGATATTGCCTTTTTATTTATTTATAGTAGTATGATTTTCTTGCCTTCTTAGTTGCTTTCAGTTATGATACAGCTAATTCCTTATTGGTGCAAATGATAAATCCCTTGAAATGGTCTCATTAGCACTGTATTTTTCTATTAGGTTGGCCACATTTTATATAGCAGAACAGCAAGTAGTGTGGATTTGGATACGTGCAGCCTCTTCAGGGGAGTGATTCATTATTTACACAGTCAGCACCTCACTCTATTGTAATCGTTGTTTCTGTGTTCTCTCGGGTCTGCTTTCTTTGCCTGGTATCAGCTCATCCAAGTCTTCCCATGTTTTTGTCTTCTTTCTGTCATGCCTTATGCTATAGTAATATGCCATTAGCCTCCTCGAGGCAGCTTGCTCAGCTGTCCCCCAAACTGATGTGCGCATAACTCGTTTCTAGCTTTGTGCTATCTGTGGGTTGTATATATGTTTTAGTTAATATGGGATCTTTTCTGTTATTGACCATGGAGTTAAAAATGGTAGTGAGATCCCTGAATTCAAGGGCATAAACAATTTAAGATTTGTATTTGTACTGTTTCAAATTGTTTTTCAGAATGGTCAGGCCAGTTTGAAGCTCCGTGGACAGGGACTTAGCTTACTGGTGCTTATTCTTTAAATTAGAGGGTCCTCAGCTAATTTGGAGGAGACAGCTTCCTGTTTCAGTCTGCCTTTCCCCTCCTGTTGAGGCTAAAAAGAACCGCACCATAAAACTGAAAATTCTTCCTGGCTACCTGAGTATTCCAACCAGGAAAACACTTTAGTCTGGTCCTGATATTATTCTACCTTCTTAAAAAATAAAGAAATAAAAACCCCTCCATTCCCTGGCTTTCTTAGGTCTCATCTGGAGTGGGTTTTAGGGAGCTAGGCTGTTCCTTGTCTATCCTGTATCCCTCCCTAAGGGAGGCAATTGTCACTTTGAAACTGACAAGCAGCTGGTAGCCTAGAAACAGTGATTTCATAGACCAAAACTTCTTTTCATTTTTATTATGAACAACATGTTTGTAACCCTGGAGATCTCTCAGACATGGAGAACTGCATGCTTCGAATTGAAGTCTTATGGGCTGGAACAGAACCTCTGGACTTGTCACACTCTTGATAACTTGATTTCCCCTGTGTGAAGCTCTGGGGCATACTTCAGCTCCCACTGAGATGAAGACTAGCTCTGGATAGCTTTCCGACAAGACCTAGCAAGCCACTGTGACCCGTGGAATTCTAGCTCCCAGAATGCAACTCTCCATGTCTGAGAGATATTCAGGTTGCATTCTTCATCTCTGCAGGAGTTGGAGGATGCCCCAAAGGTTCAGAATGGGAAAAATTGAGTTTGCAAGATATTGGCTTCTAGGTGGTACAGTCTAGAGTGCTGGATTTAGGGTCAGGAAGACTTGAGTTCAAACCTGTCTGAAATGACTTACTAGCTGTGTGACCCTGTGTTAACATGTTTGTGCCATTATTAAAATAAGGGGATTGGACTCACTGGCCTCCAAGCCCCTTTAAACTCAAAATCTGTGCTACTAGATATTGAGTCATTAAGACATTGGAAGTACATTGAAGTTGTGTTGAGCTATGGTGGAAGTCCCCAAATCTGTGAAATATGCATGTAGTCCTTTTCCCCCTTTTGCCTTTTCTGCGTGTTCCCTTGGGGGCTCAGTCTTCACCGGGTTGCCATGCTGTAATTGAGAAAGCTATAGCAGTTGGACTCAGGCTCTCCTCTCTCCCTAACCCCCCAGCCCCTGCCTGTTTTATTGTTGTTTTTTTTTTCTATTGCAAACATTTACAGATTACTTCCAAATGAATCTTGCAGCAAAGTAAAACAATAAAAGCCACAATATAGCAGCCTCATCTGAAAGCCCATACAACTTTCCACTTCTGTTGCATCTCCTACCTCTCTATTGAAAAACAAAACAAACAAATTGCTAGCGACCCCCATTCCCCCGGAAATTTCCGTTTTCTCTCCCTCTCACCTTTTATCCCATTGGGGGAAAAAAAAGGAAAGACAAATTCTTGTAGGAAAAATTTATAGTCAGACAAAACTAATTCCCTCAGTGATTGTATGCAAAAATGTACGTGTTTCATTCTGCCCTCTAAATCTGTCAGCTTTCTGTTATAAGTAACATGGTTCATTACTGGTCCTCTAGAATCATGAATGGTCATTGGGTTGATCATAGCTCTTACAGCTTTCAAAGTTGTCTGCCTTTACAATGTTGTTGTTGTTGTTGTTGTATGAATTATTCTCCCGGTTCTTCTGCTCATTTCATTCATCAGCTTGTTAAAGTATTTGAAATTATTCATTTGTATAATATTGATATTATAGTACAAATTATTTTGGTTCTGCTTACTTCACTCTGCATCAGTTCATATAAGTCTTTCCATATCTTTTTGAAATTATCTGTTTATTTGTTCTGTCTTCCATCATGTTCATGTACCAAAACTTTCCCAGCCCTTCTTCAATTGGTAGACATTCCTTCTGTTTCCAAGTGTTGTCTTTTTTTGTTTTTAACCACACGAAAAAGATCTGTTACAATTTTTTTGTGCATAAAGGACATCTTTTTTTGTTTCTTTGATCAAATGTTTATGTCCATTCACGTTCCACCAACAATGCATCCATGTGCCTTTTTCCCCACAGCCCCACAAACATTTATCATTTTCCTTGTTTGTCATCATTGCCAATCTAATGGAGGTCAGATGGAGCTCCAGAATCACTTTAATAGAATATTTTCAATTAGTAGTGATTTGGAGCATTTTTTCATATGGCTATAGACACCCTGCGCTTCTTCCTTGAGAACTAATTGTTCCTGTTCCTAGACTGTTTATCAATTGAGGAATGACTCTTGTTCTTATAAATTTGAATCAGTTCCTTATGAATCTTGGAAAAGAGACCTTTATCAGAAAAACATGTTGCAAAGATTTTCCTCCCAGTTGTTTTCCTTTTAATCTGAGCTTTATTGGACTTGCGTACAAGTTTTTTTTTAATGTAATCAAAATTTTTCATTTCATCTTCTGTGATCCTCACTAACCTTTGTTTAGTTATGAACTTTTCTGCTATCCATAGATCTGATAGGTAATTTTTCCATGTTTTTCTGATTCATTTATGATGTGTCTTCTTATATCTTTGTATAAGGTGTGAGGTGTTGAGGTAAACCTAATTTCTTCATACTGTTGCCCAACTTTTCCAATGGTGTTTGCCAAGTAGTGAGGCCTTATCCTAGTCACTGGAATCTCTGTGTTCATTGAATACTAAGCTACCAGATATATTTGTTTCTGCATTTTGTGTACCTAATCTGTTCTGCCAATTGATGTCTCTACTTGGGAATTGGCTGTGGGAGAGCCGAGGTGGGAACAGCCCTGGAATGGAGATACAGGCTTATGGCTGACATTACAAGGAGCATTTGCAGGCCAGATGAATTCCAGAGTGCTGGGGGAGGTGGTGGTAATAGACCCATAGAGTTTCTCCCCACCATGTCCTTGCCATTGTCCATTTAAATCCCAATATCAGGGTGCCAGAGCACCCTTGTGTTATCTGCAAGTGCTAGGATTAGAGCTTTTCCCTGGCTCTCCTGCGAGCAGTGAGCGTGATTGGGAGGATTAAAAAGAAGACATTGGTCTGAGTGCTCAATGAGGTGCTAAGAAGTTTCTTCTTCATTTTCTTCGCATCATAACTTATGTGGCTGCAGTGTGGTTATGTCTTAATAATATAAATATAGAGGATTGGTCGAACTGAAGGACATTCTCCAGCTGTACTGAAGACCTTAGGATTAGAGACTTTGATCTGGAAAGGCTTTAGAGGTCATCAAATGCAACCCCTTCATTTGGCAGATGAAGAAATGGAGACCCAGCAAGGGTAGGGCTCTTGACTCAGATCGCACAGCTAGTAAATGGCAGAGCTCAGATTCAAACTCTGCTCCTTTGCCTCCAGTCCTGAGGCCTTTCCATTGGGTGAGGGTGAAGGCTGTTGAGGGGAAGGTCAGGAGAAATCCTTTGCATCTATACCTAAGTTTAGACCCGCCTTGGCCAGTGGCTGGGGCACACTACCACCTAGTGGGAAATTTCTTTATTACACCCCTGTATGCTAGTTAAAAAATAAATGATCTGGAGAGAGATTACTCTCTTGAACTGGGGTGCTCCTGTCACCCCAGATGCTCACTAAATAACGTAGGCACATACCACCACTGTCACAAATACAGATCTAAGCACATAGCACATTTTTAACAGATTAATAGAATTCCCTCCTCCCCTAATCAATCAATCAATCAATCAATCAATCAATCAATCAGGTGTTTATCAAGTACCTGCTACTGCCAGGTTATCAAGTACATGCTATGTGCCCAGTTACTAAAGTTACTGTGAGACACTGGACATGTCATTAAAAACTCTCAGGACCTCAGTTTTCCATAAAATTAGAGGGCTGAACTAGATGGCCTCTTAAATCTGCTCCCCCCCCCCCAGTTCTCTAGCTATATTCTTATGTTCTTTTTTGCCCCCGACATCCCTGTCGGTTATAATGATCTGTAAATTTCTGTGGCTGATCTGGTCAGGAGCTGGAGACTCTTAGGGGGTGAATGGAAAGGAGTGGACCAGCCTCGTGGGGACTGCAAAGGAAGCAGGTTTCTGCAGTTCCATGGGAGAGCACGGCAGCCTTAGGAAGCGGCCTCAGAGCCGGTGGTAGTAGTTTGGTGATTGTCCCATGATCTCTCTCTCCTGACCTCTGTTTCTGGGAGCGTCTGGTTTCTTTTAAGACTCATCCCAAAGCGGTCCTCTGTCAGAGGCCTCTTCCAGTGCCCTCGGCATCCAGTGCCTTCTCCCCTCAAGTTGCCTTCTATCCAGGGGCGTGCTGGAGGCCATGCTGAGTGATTTGGTGAAAGCCACCCGTTGAATTCTTGGTGCGAGCATGTGCAGCTTGGAAATTGGCGAATGCCACAAATGGAGGCTGGCATTTCTTGTTCTGCTGATCGTCTAGACTTAGGAAAGTGTTCAGGAAAATGGTAATAGTGAAGATTAAGTATAAAAGTGCGTCTGAACATCTCCCCTCACCCAGCTGGTTGTTAAACACTTTCCAGCAGACTTCTTTTTGTCTCAATTTTGTAAATTCCCGTATGTGTATATACGCCTGTATACCTATGTAGCACAGTGCCTGACACACAGTAGGTGCTTAACAAATGGTCTTTGAATGAATGGATGGATGTTCTCTCCCCTCCGGGCTCAGGAGCTCTTTGGCCTTTGTCTGGGAATCCTCGGTACTTCCCCCATGCTGTGTTAGAGGAGCAGAGCTTTCAAGCTCAAAGGTTCTTACGTGCAATCCAGTCTAATCCCTGCATTGTACAGATGTGGAACTGAAGGCCCCAACGATGATATGACTCACCCAGTTCTCATTAGTAGGGTCATGGTAATAATAATGAGAGTGACCATAACAACAATTGCCTTTTACATAGCTCTTTAAAGTGTGCACGACCCTTTACAAATGTTACCTTGGTTTATCCTCATGGCAATTCTGGGAGGCAGGTCCCTCCAGGATCCCAGATCTCAGGCTGAAAGGGCTCTCAGAGGCCTTTTAGTCCAGTCCTCTCATTTTGCAAATGAGGAGTTGAGGCCTAGATATGGCAAGTGATGTATTCCAGGCCTTACATGTAAGTAAATGACTCAGACAGGGTTCAAACCCAGGTCCTCTGGTTTTGGATGGGGGTTGGGATGAAACTGGAGAATGGGAAAGTCCTCTGTATTGGCGGTAAATTGGGGATGATAATGGTTTCAATCGTTGTATGTGAGATAGTGAGTGGATGAGTCAGTGGTTCTGAGGGCAGGCTCAGAGCTTCTCCACTTGGCTCGGTATGAATGGCTCGGTCTTGGGTTTAGGCTATGACCACCTGCCTAGCCTTAAGTCTGCTGCTCCTTTAGGTGCGTGTCCCCACGGTACGAGCTGATGGGAAAGAAGAAGATCAGGAGATCCGACTTGGTGGAATAGAAAGACCGTGGAGGGGGTAATTGGAGATAAGGTTGGAAAACGGGACAGTAGGTGGCGGGGGAGGCCTTGAATACCAGGCCAAGAAATAGGAGCTTTGTTTGGAAAATGGGGAGCCATTAGAGATTATTGGAGCAAAGGAGTTAGCTGTGTAATGATATCCATATATACAGATAGGGATAAGAACGGACCTGTGATCTCACTGATATAACTCCCTGGGCCGAGGCAGGCTGCAATCTGGCAATAGTATGAAGGACAGATTGGAGGGGGCAGGAAGCAGAGGTAGGAGGAAGGAGGATGTCCCAATAACCCAGGTGGGTGGCAATGGAAGGCCAGCATGCCAGAGGCAGCAGTGGTGACATGAGTGGAGAAGAGGCTCAGAGAGGGGGCGTATTGTGGTGATGTAGTAGACAGCTCTCTGAGCCTCAATTTCTTTCATCTATAAAATGAGGTGATTGGAATAGATCAGGGGTAAGCCTGTTTTTTTTTTTAAATTATAACTATATTTCAATATGATTGGTTTCCTTTGTAATCCTATGGATTTTATTTTACGCATTAAAAATACGATTTCGTAGGGGAAGCTAGTGGATAGAGCACCAGCCCTGAAGTCAGGAGGACCCGAGTTCAAATCCGGCCTCAGACCAAACACTTGACACTTACTAGAAGTGTGACCCTGGGCAAGTCATTTAACCCCAATTGTCCCCCAAAAAAGCAAAAAACAAAAAAAAAATACGATTTCAAGAAGAGGTCCATAAACCTCACCAGATTACCAAAGGCTATCCATGCCACCAAAAGGATTATGAAACTCTGGACTTTGCTGGCCTCTCAGGTTCCCTCCCTCTAGAACTATGAGCCCAAGGTCTTAGAGAATGTGGGCCAGGGAGTCAAGAGATTGAGGTTTAAATCCAACACTTACTATGTGACCTTGGCTAAAGCAGTTAATCTCATGGAACTCAATCTTTCTGCCTACAAATGGGAATTAATAGTAATGATGTTGATGAAGATGATGATGATAGCAGTTCATAGGCAGCTGGGTCGTATAGTGGATAGAGTCCTGGACCTGAAGTCAAGAAGAAATGAGTTCAAATCTGGCCTCAGACACTTAGCAGCTATGTGACTCTGGGTAAGTCATTGAAAATCTATTTGCCTTGGTTTCTTCATCTGTAAAATGGGGGTAATAATAACACCTACCTTGCAGGGTTGTTGTGAGGATCAAATTAGATAATATTTGAAAAACCCTCTGCAAACCTTAAAGCATAATAAAAATGCCAGCTGTGATTATTGTTATGATTCATGTGCATCAAGTCATAACTGTGCTCGTGAGGATGGGGGCAAAGTAGCTGGAGAGGGGGGTGCTATGCAAAGAGACCTTGAAAGTGGCAGCTGAAGAGGAGTGATGGGAGTTATGCCCTCTCCCTGTGAATGATCACAAGGCAAGGTACCAGGATTTTGCTGGCTAATTTGGCATTAGATTTTAGTATAACATCTAATTTCTCCTATCCCTGGAGAATAGAAAAATATCCCAAGTCTCAAGAGAGATGAAAAGCCTTTCTGGCAAAAAAATTTTCCCCCAGATCCAATTCACCAGCATGTTAGCATAACCCAGCAGATTACAGCTGCTTAAAAAAAAAAATCCCATGAAAACAAGGCAGCTTTATTCCTTTCAGTTTGGGTTGTATTCCAGGTCCCTGTGACCTTGATTGTGCTTCCAGAAGGGCCCAGTTTGCCCATCATGAGTCACTGGAAAAGTGACTCAGAACAATTGTGTGACAAAGCAAAGACTGTGTGGCGCTGGGCAGCCCTCGGGGCAGCCCAGGAGGCAGCAGCAGCCCTTCTCCAGATCCTCCATCGGGCTGGGTGCTGGACACAAATCCTCTTTCTTTGTAGCAGAGGTGGAGAAATGATTTCTGTTGAATCCTTAAATTGGAGCATATTTTCATAATTACATGTTTTAAATTGTTCTGGATATGAGCTTAATTAAGCCTGCTGGTTCACATGAGTCATCGCTGTGGTCCAGGGCAGCCACGTTGTGGGGGAAGCGTAGTGGATTCCATTCTTCCTGGAGAAGAGGAGAGTGGCTTGAATGGTCGGTCAGTCCTCGTGGAGCCGGGAGAATCGATTGCTGTTTGTGCTTGGGGTGCTTCTGGAATATCTATTGAAGGAACGGAGGAGGTAGCTGGGTGATCTAATGGTTAGAGCACTGGAATTGGAGTCACAATAGACCTGAGTCCATCCCTTGCCCCAGAAACACTTCTTAGCTAAGTGACCCTGGGAAAGTCACTTGTGCCTCAGCTTCCTCATCTGTAAAATGGGAGCTGGACCTGATGAGCTCCAAGGCTCCTTCCAGCTCTCCAGCCATGATTAGGATTGAACTTGATGAGTTTTTACAGTATACAGGGAGGAAGAGAACTAGTAGGTAGACTACTGCACTGAGACTTAGGATAACCTGGGTTCAAATCCTGTCTCGGATACTCACTAGCTGGGTGACAATGAGTGATTCGCTTAGCTTTTCTGGGCCTCAGTTTCCCCATTTGTAGAATGAAGGGGTTGAACTTGCTGACCTCCATCTATGATGCTCTTCAGATAAAGCCAAGCATTACAAAAATACTATATCAGATGAAGAGAAAGGGGTCCTTGGTTTAGGTTAGGTCTTGAAAGTGCTGCACAAAGAATATTCTCCTCAGTTTGCTTTTTTTTTTTTAAAGCATTAAGATCATAAGCTGACAAAATGAGAGCTGGAAAGGATCTCGGGGTCATACAGTTCTGCCTCATCATTTGACAGATGAGGAAACTGAGGCTGGAGAAAAGGAGAAAGTAGTAGGCAAGTCATTGACTAGTGTTTTCTAAGTGCCTGCTTAGTGCCAGACACCGTGCTAGCCTCTGGGATACAAAGAAAGGTGAGAACGGTGCAAGCATGGGTCCCTTGGCTCCATATTCAATGCTCTTTCTTCTCCATTTTCAAAAGAAATGACTGGAAGACTGCCTCCTTGTGCCAGCTCCCCCCCACTTAACCCTGGAGCCCCAGGTTCAATGCATTTAGAAAAGAAATGAATCATTCTGATTCACGAGCATGTATTAAGCACCTACTAAGTACCATGCATTGTACTAGATACCGGGGATAAAACCACAAAAGTAAGAACAGTCCCTGCCCTCAAGGTGCTTACATTCTAGAAATATCCATCTCTAGGTATACACAAGAACCATTTCAGAGAAGACACTAGCAGGCAGGCAGATCAGGAAAGATGTCAAGCCGACTCTTGAAAGAAACCAGGAATTCCAAGAGCCAGGAGGGAAGACTGGATTGGGAACAAGAAACAGGGTGCTCCCATTTCGGTTCCCTTGCTTACTTTCTGTGGGATGAGCTAAGGGCCTTCATTTCTTAGTCCCATAAATCCAAAGGCCCTGCCCTGGAGACTTCTCTTCCCCCACAATGAGAGGGCACTTGGCAGTTTATTCCTCAGAAGGCAGCTCACGTCTTTCATGAGTCGCAAAAATTCAGGAGTCAGTCAAGTCTGGCACCAAGAAAAGATGGGCACACATCTTTAAAATTCTCCACACTTTTTAGAGATATCAAATGCACACTTTTAAAAGCCAAGAAAGAGGTCATACCCACTAGCTCCCATCTATACCCTGCTTCCCAACTCAAATACCTGGCTAAATCCACTTGGGTTCTGCTGCCATATTTGCCCCTTCAGGGCTCCAGGAATCAACTGCTTTGTCTCACCCATTGCTTTAGATGCCTACCACCTGAGGGGGGAAAGGACTTTTTCAAAGCACTAGAAAGAGCACAGTCTGGGTTTGGAATTAGAGGGCTTGGATTCAAATCCAGATGCTGTTCCTTAGTTCCTTGGGAAACTCAACTTGCCTCCTTTGGGTCTCAGTTTCTTCATCAGTAAAATGGGGAAAGGTGTCAGACTTAATGGCCTCTAAGGTCCCTTTTCCATCTGTAAATCTATGATCCAGAGATCTTCCTAGCTGGAGGAAATGAATTTGATTTTCTTTTCTTCTTTCTTTCTTTCTTTCTTTCTTTCTTTCTTTCTTTCTTTCTTTCTTTCTTTCTTTCTTTCTTTCTTTCTTTCTTTCTTTCTTTCTTTCTTTCTTTCTTTCTTTCTTTCTTTCTTTCTTTCTTCCTTTCCTTTCTTCCTTTCCCTTCCTTCCTCCCTCCTCCCTTCCTCCCTTCCTCCCTCTTCCTCCCTTCCTCCCTCCCTTCCTCCCTTCCTCCCTTCCTTCCTCTCTTTCTTTCTTTCTCTTTCTTTCTCTTTCCTTCCTTCCTTCCTTCCTTCCTTCCTTTCTTTCTTTCTTTCTCTCTCTCTCTCCTTTCTTTCTTTCTTTCTTTCTTCTTTCTTCTCTTCTTTCTTTCTTCTTCTCTCTTTCTTTCTTTCTCTTTCTTTCTCTTCCTTCCTTCCTTCCTTCCTTTCTTTCTTTCTTTCTTTCTTTCTTTCTTTCTTTCTTTCTTTCTTTCTTTCTTTCTTTCTTTCTTTCTTTCTTTCTTCCTTCCTTCCTTCCTTCTTCCTTCCTTCCTTCCTCCTTCCTTCCTTCCTTTCCTTCCTTCTTCTTTTTTCTTTCTTTCTTCTTTCTTTCTTTCTTCTTTCTTCTTTCTTTCTTTCTCTTCCTCCCTCCTTCCTCCCTCCTCCCTTCCTTCCTTCCTCTTTCCTTTCCTTCCTCCTTCTTCCTTCCTTCCTTCCTTCCTTCCTCCCTCCCTCCCTCCATTCCTCCTTTCCTTCCTGCCTTCCTTCCTTCCTTCCTTCCTCCTTTCCTTCCTCCTTTCCTTCCTGCCTTTCTTTCTTTCTTTCTTTCTTTCTTTCTTTCTTTCTTTCTTTCTTTCTTTCTTTTTTCTTTCTTTCTTCTCTTCCTCCCTTCCCTTCCTCCTTCTTTTTTTTTTTTCTCCCTTCCTTCCTTCCTCCTTCCTTCCTTCCTTCCTTCCTTCTTCCTCCCTTCCCTCCATTCCTCCTTCCTTCCTGCCTTCCTTCCTTCCTTTCTTCTCCTTTCTTCCTCCTTTCCTTCCTGCCTTTCTTTCTTTCTTTCTTTCTTTCTTTCTTTCTTTCTTTTCTTTCTTTCTCTTCCTCCTCCCTTCCCTTCTTCCTTCCTTCCTTCCTTTCCTTCCTTCCTTCCTTTCCTTTCTTTCTTTCTCTTTCCTCCTTCCTCCCTTCCTTCCTTTCCTCCTTCCTTTCTTTCTTCCTTCTTCTTCCTTCCTTCCTTCCTTCCTCCCTCCTCCCTCCTCTTCCTTTCCTTCCTCTTCCTTCCTTCCTTCCTTCCTCCTTCCTTCCTCCTTCCTTTCCTGCCTTTTCTTCCTTTCTTTCTTTCTTTCTTTTTTTCTTTCTTTCTTTCTCTTCCTCCTCCCTTCCTCCCTTCCCCTTCCTTCCTTCCTCCTCCTTCCTTCCTTCCTTCCTTCCTCCCTCCCTCCATTCCTCCTTTCCTTCCTGCCTTCCTTCCTTCCTTCCTTCCTCCTTTTCTTCCTCCTTTCCTTCCTGCCTTTCTTTCTTTCCTTTCTTTCTTTCTTTCTTTCTTTCTTTCTTTCTTTCTTTCTTTCTTTCTCTTCCTCCCTCCCTTCCTCCCTTCTTCCCTTCCTTCCTTCCTTCCTTCCTTCCTTCCTTCCTTCCTTCCTTCCTTCCTTCCTTCCTTCCTTCCTTCCTTCCTTCCTTCCTTCCTTTCTTTCATTTTCTTTCTCTTTCTTTTTTCCTTTCTGCTTCTGATTCCCAGGTTACCCAGAAGATACATCAGTTTACCCATCAGTACAGTGGAGAATAAGCACCTGTCTGCTTAGGACTAGAGGGGGGAGGGAGGAGGGAAAGGCCTTGTATGTGAGTGGTTGAATGTGGTTGTGAAGCCTGACTTCAGCCTCAGGGAGAAGATGGTATTGATCTCGACAGGGCAGCTTGTGGTTGAATTGGCTTGCTTCTCCAATGGTGGGGGAGGGAACTAGGACAGATTTGCTATCTGAAATCCTTGGTATTAGGAAAGAGTGAACGATTTGCAGGTAAAGGCTCTGTGTGGGAATCCTGGCTCTGTCCAATCAAGGACACATATCCTAACTTTTCTGGTCTCTGTTTCCCTACCTGTAAAAGTAAGATAATCAGAATAGATGACCTCAGGGAGCCTATGACTGAAGATGGAATTTACCTAAGGCTTTTCCTTCTTGATTATTTCTTGGTCTTCTTAAAAAAGAGTCCCATGGTCTTGGAGTCCTTGTGGTTGCCTGTGGCTCAGCCACTGACTCTGGAGTGGCTTCAGAGCAGAGCTAGAAGGGGTCTTAAAGATGAAGTAGCACAACCCCCTTGCTTTACAGACCCAGAACCATTGCCCTCCGCCATACCTTGTATTGATTTCTGTTGTATTGCAACCGGGCATTTATTTTTTATTATATTTATTCATGTTGCATTGTATTTATTTATACTGTATACGTTTAGTATCTACTTGCGTGTATACACATTGTTTCATCCCAATAGAATGGAAGCTCCTTGAGGGCAGGGGCTATTTCATTTTTACCTTCGTAATCCCAGCACCCTGAAATGTTAAGATGCTCAACATATGCCCATTGATTTCTGTTTCTTGATTGATCTGGTCCAACCCCTTCCTATTGCAGAAGAGGAAACTGAAACTCAAAAAAGGAAGAACCTTGTCTAAGGTCACATAAGTCATAAAGTCAGGTAGTCACAAACATTTATTAAGTGCCTTGGATGTTCCAGGCACTGTGTAAGTGTTGGGGTACAAAGAAAGGCTAAAACAGTCCCTGCTCCAGAGGAGCTCACAGTCTAATGGGGAACACAGAGAAACAGCTATGTACAAACAAGATGGATAAATACATATATTTAGTCATATAACATATGATACATATACCTAGATATACACCATATGATATATACAGATGTATATGACAAAGATAGAGAGAGATGGTGCTGGGATTTGAACCCGGGTCTTGTGAGTCCAGATCCAGTGTTCTCTCTACTCACTTGGCATTTAAGTAGTTAAAAATGCTTATTGACTGACGACTTAAGTGGAATGGGTACCACATCCTTTCTCTATGCAGCTAGGTGGCCCAGTGGATAAAGTCCATAATCCTGGAGTCAGAAAAGCCCAAGTCCAAACTCTGCCTTGGACACCTGCTAGCTGTATGGCCCTGGACAAGTCACTCGATCTCAATTTCCTCGTCTGTAAAGTGGAGATAATGATAGCACCATCCCTCCCCCCTTCACCTTACAAGGGTTATTGTGAGGAGGAAAAGAGATAGTTCTTAAAAAGTGCTTTACAAATCTTACAAAAGTATTGATATCCTAGTTCGTATGATTATGTAAAGGTTGGTTATAAGACACAATGCCCTAAAATCTCATTTTAACTTTGGGGTCTCCGATTGAGCCCCCCTCCTTCTGGCAGTCCTTGGCAGGACACTGACTCCCTCCCCCTCGTCCCTCAACAGATCTGGCCACAAAAGAAAATGAACTGGGCTGGATAGTCCATCAATGAAGGACAAATCACTGGAAACTCCAGATCCGACTCCACGCCACGTTTTGTGCTCCGTGTTTATGTCTTCCAGGATCCTCATCCCTTCTGGGGTCCTGCATAATCACAATTAGATAGAACTCAGCCATACCCAGTTGCATGCAATTATCACAGCTCTATCGCTCCCTTGGGGCGCTCCAGCTTGAGGGAGGCTAGCTTCAATGCCTCGTGACCTTTGACAGCCTGTGAATGACAAATCAAAAGTCAGCCTGGCACAAGTCATCAGCTGGGCTTCCTGCTCATCTGCAATCCGAGGAGGAGGAAGGAGAGAATGAAAGAATCTGAAAATAAAGGTAAGGGAAGCTTCCACCTGGGGCAGATCAAAGGCACCGGGAGGGATGGGGGAACTTCCCCAGAATGCGGAGGGAGCTATCCAGGAATTCTGGCAGTGCGAAAAGCAGCTCAGGGGCTCCAATCCTGCAAAATTCGAGTTATATAATAAATATGACAGCCGGGCTTTTGTTTCTGTTGCTGTTGTTACAGAGAAGCCAGTTTCTAGGCTCCAACCGCTGTCATTTCATTAGAAGTTGTGATGCTGAATTAGGCAAAAGGATTCATTTTAGGCATTTTGCATTTCGTCTTGGATGACTTAATGCCTTCATCTCCACTGCGCTCAGCACCCAGAAGGGGATGGAGGGAGGGAGAGAAGCCCAAACTTGGGGAAATGATTTGGGGGGGGGGATGAAAAATGACTGTATGTGATAATAAACAGAAAGGTTTTAGGTGAAAGGCTATTTCATTATCCAGAAGCACAAGGCTCCTGGCTCTTGCGGGCTGGGGATTTAAGATCTCTTTGGAAGACTGCTGGGGAATCCCTTCCAGTGACTATTAATCCTTTCCAGGCCCAGAGGGGCACCAGCTAGCTGACCTTCAGGACTGGGTATGTTGCGAATATTTAACCGGAAAACGCGCAGAAAAAGCACCAAGGCAAACACTAGGATTCTGCAGATGAGGGACGAGGGAACGAATATGTCTGTTCTCTTGGAGGGAGAGAGAAGGGGTGCACTGATGGAAAGGCAGCCGAGGTTTTCTGGCTCATTCGAGTTGCCTTGAGATCTTTTATTTGTCGACAATGCTAGGACCTAGAATGGGGTGGGGTTGGGGGGAGTGGAGGGGATAGCACGAGCTGCCCGTTTCTGGGCTGCCGGGACGCCTGGCAGACCTTTCAAGCCCTCTGTCACTGGGTTGTTCTCCCTATCATTATATGATGCTGCACTTGCTTCTCGTCAAGACCCAAACAGGAAGATCTCCTTCCTCCTTCCTTCTCCCTCTTTCATCCTCCCTCCCTCGGCATTTGCCATGATTCATGTTTGGGTTGCAGCAAGGAGGGGCCGGGAAGCGGCTGATTCAAAGCTTTTCCAAAGGCCGCTGAATTGGGGTGGGCCTCCATAGTCTCTCCGCCCCCTCGCCATCCTTAGCTTCCCCTGGGCGCTCCTTCCCTTTCTCTTCTGGGGGAGGGATTAGCGGTCCTCCCAGATATTTGCGGGCTGCAGCGCGCTGGCTGGCGAGGCGTGACCACCGTGACCACCGCGTGCACCTGGGGGATGACGGGGCTGCGAGAGCCCTCAGGGCTGAGGGAGCTCGCCTTCTCTCCTCTTAGCCCGGACTGGGGAGCCCAGGCGCCGGAGTAGGGCGGGCCACCCACGGACTTGGCCTCGGCTGGTTTCTAGGAGGCGCCGGCGCTGCCCTTGAGCCCTGGGGACTGACTGGCTGGCTGCGCGAGACCGATGCCCCCACCCAGCTCTAAGCGCCACCCCCTCCCCTAATCCGGTGCTTGGCTCCAGTCGGGGATCTTCGGGCTGCATAGTCTGAGGCTGGCTGCACAGTCTGAGGCTGGCTGCACAGGCCTCTGCAGCTTGGTCCTGGTGCTTTCCTCCGCCTCCCTGCCCCCCCCATGCTCTCCTCTTCCTCCTCCTCGCCCCCTCTTCCTTCCTGCTGTCTCTTCGCAACTCCCTGATTCTCCCTGGTCTCCTCTCCTTGCTCTGGGACCCTGATTCCCTTCTCCTAGGTCCCCATCCCTTGGTGTCCCCCAGGTTCCCTGCTCCTTCCTCTTCTCTCCTTGCTCCGGGGTTCTCTGATCAGGGCTCCTCCCTATTCCCTCCTCTCTACCCTCGGTTCCCTATAGCTCCCTGTGACATCCTTCCATCCTTCCAGCTTTTGGTTCCCACAGTTCCGTTTTCCCTGTTCCACCCTAGCCGCTTCTCTGGCTCTGCAACAGTCGTTTTGCCAAACAAAACCTGAGACGGCTGGATCAAATGCTAGTCTGGCCTGGAGGAAAGAAAGATTGTTTCTGCTTGGAATAATCAGGGAAGGCTTCCTGATAGAGGTGACATTTAAATCGGGAGGTGATATTTCATGGGCAGAATTTCAACAAGCCTGAGTTAAACGCCTGGTTATTTAATTAGTCAATCTGCAAATGTGTATTGAGCGTGTACCAGGTGACAGTGAGTAGCAGAGAGCTTGAAACCAAGGTCTTCTCACCCCAAATCCAGTACTGTTGGCACTGTATCACATGACCTCTCCTCCCTCCATCAATTTCCCCCCAGTATTCTATCAACTAAGCCTCTCAAAGGTATGTACATATGTATGTATCTATGTGTGCACATATACATACATACATACCTGTGATCTAATGAGAACACATGGTGCAGCATAAAGCACCGTATAAATGCTACTATTTGCATCTCTCTTTTACATATTGTGTCCCTACCAGTAGAAAGTAAGCTCTTTGAAGGCAGGGACTGCCCCATTGTCTTTGCATCCTCAGCACAGTGCCAGGCACATAGGAGGCATTTTATGAATGTTTATAGCATTTGTGCAAGGTGGATTTCCCAGTCACTGATCCCAGGTAAACCCCTTCCTAGGAGTTTGCCCATTTTTCTGGTGTGTTCCAAGATGCTTCTCTTGCCACATGCAGAGATGACAATAACTCCCTCCTTGCACCCCTTTCTCAATAACCTAGCCAAAAACCAACACTAAACCCTTATGGAAATCATGAGGAAATATCCTCAGAAGTTCCCAACTCAGTCATAACAGATTCTCCAACCCCCACCTTGATTGGGAAGGGAGTTAATTTCCTTTATTTTTTTCTTTCATTTCCTAGAGTCAGGGAGAAGCAGCATAGCCTGGTGGATGAAGTCAGGATGATGTCTGTAACTGGGGATAAACAAAAGGTAGCTGACATTTAATAACACTTTTCTATTTGATGCTCACAAATGTAAAGTGGCACTTGGGTTCAAAAAGTCAACATCACAAGTGTAAGATGGGAAGGTGTGAGTAGACAGGCTTATTAGAAAAAAAAAGATCAAGGTGTTTTAGGAAACTGTAAACTCAGACAAGAAATTGAATGTGATTTTGAGCTGTATTAAGAGAGGCAGCCATGGCGTTCAGGACTAGGGAGGGGATAGTCCTGCTATATAGTCAGGGCAGCGAGGTGGCACACTGGATAAAGTGCCCATCTGGGAGTTGGGAAGGACTTGGAGAGCATCCAGAGGAGGCAAACAAGATGCTGAAGGGCCAGATGAGGACTATTTGCAGGCATTAGGGATGTTTGGCCAGAAAAGACTGGGGCAGAGTCTGATGCGTGATCACTTTGGCCAAATATTGGAAGGGCTGGCAGATGGAGGATGGTTCACCTTCTTCTGTTTGGCCCAGAAGGCAGAATGAGGAGCAATAGGTGGGAGCTGTAGAGGCACAAATCTAGACTTGATGTCAGGAAAAATTTCGTAACAAAACATTTATGTGGGCCGCCTTTCCCTATTGGAGGTCTTCCAAGAAAGGCTAGAATGACCACTTATGGGTGTGTTATAGAGGAGGCTTCTTGTTGATGTATCAGTTGGGCTAGGTGACCCTTGAGGTCCCTTCTAGCTCTAGCATTTTAGGATTGTATGAAAATACTCTTGTGAGGAAGGTAGCCCTGGTATTATTGTTCCCATTTATCAGAGGAGAAAAACTGACTTGCCCAAGGTCGCACAGCTAGGAAGTGGTGGAGTTCCACTCAAACCCATAATTTATGACTCCAAATTTATTGTATCTACTTCATCCCAGCTTTCTTGTTTATTTATGTGGAGTATGAGGACAAAGCCATCTCATTAAAAGGAAGAGCCATGAAGAGAAGTCTTTTCATTTGCTTCATGCTTCATAAGAGATACCAGTGGAAAAAAAGAAAAGATTTATGATGGGTTGAATTTTGAAGTTTCTGTCACAGTCTTTTTTCACCTTGGGTTGATACTAAAAAAAAAGGAAAAAAGGAAATAAACATTTATTAAATGCCTAGTATGTTCTATGCACTGCGCTAAGTGTTTCTGGGAGGTAAGTGCTATTATAATCCTCATTTTACAGCTGAGGAAACATGATAAGTGACTTGTCCAGGGCCCCACAACCAGCAATTGTCTGAGACTTGATTTGAACTCAGGACTTCTTGATTCTAGGTCTAGTGCTGTAGCCACTACTTAGTAGCTTAGTAGCCATTAGCTTAGTAGGTAAGTATGCTATAAACAACCCCTCCCCCCCACACAACATTTTTGTTTTGAAGAGAGTTCATGTTCATTTTTTCTGTTTCCCAGCACAGTGGATGGAGTCAGTATGCCGTGGGTTCAAGTCCTGCCTTGGACACATCCTGGTTGTGTGATGCTAGGCAAGTCACTGCTTCTCAGGGTATCTAAGGTGACTGTTTAATACTCTTTGCTGCAGAATGGCTGCTAATTTGCATTGATAGAAGGCGTTTCCTCACTTGAGAGTTCCTTAGTGATGAAATCATAGCTCTGGACCATGATGGACTCACATGTTTCCCAGAAGCTTTTATGACTTCTGGTGGGAGCAAGGACCCATCTGTGTTAGGTAGGCTGCCCGTGATGTTAGGAACAATGGGAGATGAAGAAGGGGGGGATGCTAACAGCGACATGCCTGTGGGAAATAGAAGCCCAGGCTCCATCCTCATCAGTTCCCCGGGCATTTCCACTGGAAATACAAGCAAACTCAGTATTTGAGTCAACAGTTGTGAAGTGGCAGTAAAGAACCCTGATGTGAGCTTGGGCCATGTCGAGTACCAGAGCAGAAAGAAAGAAGTGATTGTCCTCCTGTATCCGGCTCTGGTCAGATCACATTGGGAGTACTGTACTCACTTATGGGTACCATGTTTAGGAGGGACCTTGGGATGGGGCAAAGGAGAAATAGCTAACTTGGATAGCTACCATATAAGGCTTAGAGGGCTACTGGTAGATATCAGTCTATGGTTCTGGACTTTCCATGCACCCAGGACAATTCTTGGTGTCATCAAACCTTTGTGAAATATTCAGGTATCAACTATCATTCCCCAACATTGAAAAGGAAAAATACAGGAATCTTAAATAAATCATGAGGTGGGCTGGGGGGGAATGGGGGACAGAAAGCTGGGGCACTGGAATCATTATCATGTTTCACATGAAGTCATCAGCGAACATTTACTAAACACAAACACAGTCATGTTTCTCATGGGTGGTAAATGTTGAATCATGATTTACTAAATTTCCTCCCTCTTTGATAATGCCTTTATGTGAATGTATGTATGTGTATGTGTGCTTCTCATACATACAGGCAGATACAATCCTAAGAACATGTAGTGAGGTTCCAAAAATTCAACACTGTCCTATATATAGTTTGTCTCAAAATGCCTTCTGCGCCACACAAAATAAATATGAATGATACATAAAAAAGGAATAGTTGAACTATTTAAAAGTCAGAAATTGCCAAATAGGAGAGCCAAGCGTGCCCTTTATTATGGCAGATAGAGAAGAAAAGTAAATAGTGATAGGAAATGAAGAAAAGTTGAGTCAACATGGCCATTGCTGTTAGGTATTAGAGGTTGAGAATTTAGCCATTCTTTGGGAGACATGAGCCTTGGTAAACAGAGAATGTCTTTTCTTATGTGCAACATGTGGGAAGTGGGAGCTCTCTGGCGTGTTTAAGGTAGAAATCCCATTTCACAGAATCACAGCAGACTAAAATTGGAAGGGTCCTCAGTGACCACCTAGTCCATCCCATTGCCCCCAAATAATTGTTTCTACAACATATCCAATAAAGAGTCATATGACTTTGCTGGAAGACCTCCACTGGGGGAACCGATTATCTCCCAAAGTAGTTTGTCCCGACTGGGGACAGCTCTAATTCTTGGCAGTTTTTAAACTTAAATTTGCATCATTACAACTTCCACCTATTACTCCTGTTTCTGGCCTTGGGGCTAAGCACAGGCTAAGGATTAGAAGTGTGATTTCTTCAGTGCAATGGAACTCTATCTATCAAGAAGGACACCTTCTCTGCGACTTGTGAGAGCTGTCTTGTGCAGTGAGAGGTTATAAGACTTACCCAGGGTCACATAGTCTATCTGGGTCAGAAGTGAGACTTGAAAGCAAATCTTCCTGGGTCCAAGACCAGTTCTCTATCCACTAAGCCACACTGCCTGCCAAGGCTAAGCAGAATAACTTCTAATCCTTCTTCCATGGGATAGCATTTCAGAGACTTGGAGAAAACTCTTCTAATGCCTTTACGCCTTTTCTTTTCTAAGTGTAAACATCTCTAGTTCTTTCAGTGGTTCCTTATACGGCACAAACGCAAGGCCCTTCATCGTGCTGGTTAAATGAAGGTTTTACCTCAGTTGTCCAGCTGTCTTGCACAACAGCATTTCCAGATGCATTTGTGCCACGACTCTGATGGGAGAGAAAGAGAACAAGGCAGAGAGAGGAGGAAAAAAAGTGAAGAAGAGAGTTGTCTTTTTATCTCCCCACTAAGAATTTAAAATCTTCGAGCCTCAGCCTGAAGGAACAGAGATAATCTATTGTAAACATCAAGATGAGATAACGATCCAGCCTTCCCTTGAGGATCTCCAGGGAAAGAGACTCCATGGCGGTCCGCGGCCACCCATAGACGCCCATTCCATGTTTTACTTTTTATTGTTTAGGGTTCTTTTCAGTTAAATGTCTCCAGATTTTTCAGATCATGTGAAGTATCTGCCAAAAATTTTACAAGCCATCTTTCCAGTTTCCCAGATCTGCAACCTCAGTTGTCTACCACATCTGTCCACTAGCTGACTGCCAGCCTGGTTCTGGCCCTCACCACTGTTTGCTTGGACTATTATGAAATCTTCTAAGGAGGCAGCCCAGTGTTGGAGAACTGGATTTGGAGTCAGCAACTTACTAGCTGGACAAATTGCTCAACTTCTCTCAGCTTCAACTTCCTCATCTGTAAAATGGGATCATAATAACACCAGCTTCCAGGGTTGCTGTGAGAATTAAGTAAGATAACAATGCAAAGTGATTGCAAACTTCGAATCATTTTATAAATGTTAGCTATTAAATGGCCTCCATGCTTCCATTCTCTCCTGCCTTCCATACGTCTGCCAGAATGATTTTTCCTAAGGAACAGATCTGACAATGTTCTTTCCAGCTCAAAAAAAATATCCACTGGCTTCCTATTCTCTCTAAGGAAACATCAACTCCTCAGCCTCTGGCATTTAAGGTCTTTCACAGTCAAATTCCAACCTTACTTTTTCAAACATTTTATATCACTTGACTTCATGCATTTTAAAGACATCATTAAACCAGCTTACAATCTGTTCCCTGAATTCAATAGTTCATTTCCTGTGTCATGACTAGGGCACAGGCTGTTGCCAACACCTGGACTTGACTTCCTCCTTACCTCTTGCAGTCCTAAGTTTCCTTCAGGGTCCAGCTTTGGTGCCATCTCCTACGGGAAACCTTCCCCACTCTGTTTAGTACCTTCTCCTCCTCAAATCATCTTCTTTTCCCTTCTCGGGATACCGTCATGCCCATCTTAGTAGAATCCAAACTTCTGGAGAATGAGGATGATTTTTGTTTTTGTTTTTGTTTTTGTTTGTTTGTTTTATTCGTCTCCCTTCCTCACTACCACCAGTTTTCTCTTCTATAGGCTATATACATTTGGTCCTTTCACCAGTCATCCTAACGGCATTTATTCAGAGTTTTGATTTTTTGTGTTTTGACTTTGTCCAATGTCTAGCAAAGTACCTGGCGCACAGTAAGTTTTTGATAATTGTTTAACTGACTTACATCTAATTAAAGTCCTGTCTATCTCTACATTATAGGATTCTTTGAAAATGACAGAAGAATATTTTAGAACTCTGTGTGTGTGTGTGTGTGTGTGTGTGTGTGTGTGTGTGTGTGTATGTTGGGACGGATGGAGAAGGCAGAGGGTGCAGACATTGCAAATGGAGAAAGGACTAGTCTCAAGTGAATCACTATTTGACAAATGGCCTCACTCATGCCCTGACTCATTCTCCAGACTTTCCCTTCTTCTCTGGCCCTGCCACCTTCCATTGCCAAGGGTGTCCTTCTCTCCTTCCTCCCTTTCCAGATCCCTTTTATGTGTTGTCTTCCCCTATGAAAATGTAAGCTTTCTGATGGTAGGGACTATCTTCCAAGGTTTATTGTCTGGAACATAGTAGGTCCTTTATAAATGGTTGTTGACTTCTCTGCTTCTATTGGTACACCAGCATGTTGCCAGGCCCATAAGAATTGCTTAATAAATTCTATCTATCTTTCTTTCTATCTATCTATCTATCTATCTATCTATCTATCTATCTATCTATCTATCTAGACTTCATCCAGTTATTTTACAAAGAAATGGAGGCCAAAACGGAAGCTTTAACTTCTTTTTTTCACAACACTTTTAGAACAGTAGGTGCTTAATAAATGTCTATGTATTAAGAAAATGAAGTTGTACATAACCCATTTTCATGTTACTAAGTGACTTTAGTATTTTTTCTTTTTAACACAATAACAGTTAACAGTTTTTGGATACTCACTTGTCATGGTGACCACATCCTAACAGTTTTGAAAAACTGCTTGGTTTCAAATCTTCTAGAAATTTTCTATCTTATTTTTTGGACTGAATTATTTGAACTGATTAACTCAAATCTCCTTCCCACATATTTATAAATAGAACTTTGGCAGAATCATGGATTTTTAAATCTGGAAAGGTTCTTAGAGATCTGCTGCCTTTTAAAAATACATTTATGTGTGTGTGTATATATATATATATATTATATATGTATATATAATGTATATATGTATATATGTGTGTATATGTGTGTGTGTGTGTGTGTGTGTATAAATAATATACTGATGATGAAACTGAAGCCCAAAGTAGTTAATGAAAATCACACGACTACAGGATTTCAGAGTTGGAAAAGACAGCAGTGGCCACTTAGCCCAACTTGCACCCTCCTTTCCTTTCTAAAACATGCCCCGTAATGAAACATGCAGCCTTGGCTTCAGTTTCTCTCATGAAGGGTGCCCCAATACACCCCAAGGCAGCCCATTTCACTCTTGGACAGCTTTTGTCGCTAGGGAATTTTTCCCGATGGTAAGTCTAAACTTGGCTCTTTGCAATGCTTACCAAATGTTCCTAGTTTTCCTCTTTGGGGCCGAGTGGTTCACGTCTCCCAAGTGATGGCATTTCCAATATCTGAAGCTATTTCACATATTCAGCACTTTCTCCCTTCCTCCCTAACTCGAGTTTTCTCTTCTATAGGCTAAATACATCCAGTCCTTTCACTCAGCCATTTTAGGTCATGAACTCAAAATCTCGACCGTCGTGTTTGTTCTAGTCTGGAAGCTCTCCAGCTCATCAGTATCTTTTCTAAAATGTGGTGTCCCAAACACACAATAGTACTGTAGCCCATATGACCTGAACAAGGCAGAGTGCAGTGGAACTACCATTTTCATCTTTCTGGAAGTGATATCTCTTTTCATCAAGCCTAGGATGGCATAACCGTTCTTGGTTGCCATATTGACTGTTGACTTACGTTGAGATTGCAGTGCATTAAAATCTCAACATCTTTTTCATACAAACTTTTGTCTAGCCCTTACTCTCCTGGCTCATATGTGTGGAAGTAATTTGCCCAAGAAATGTCCCAGCAACATCACACAAATGGTTAGTTGCATTGAATTGGACTGAGGATGAGCATCTCTGGAATCCTGGTTCAGTGTTGTTTTTGCGATACCATATGTACTTACTACAAATATGTGTCTATTTCATGAGTAACTATGGACAAAATATTCCTTAGTTATTGCTAAACCTGCTGGTGCTACTATACTCTCTAGCCAAACTTAGCTAAGCTGAATGAATGAAAAAACCTGTACAATACCAAGGGTTATTATGGGTCAAGTTCTGTGCTAAGTACTGGGAGATACAACTAGGAAAATAAAACAGTTCCTACTCTCAGAGAGATCACATTCTAATTAGAGCAGATAATTTTCAAAAATTGTCTTGTTCTCCTGGGAAGGTGAAGAGGCTAGGCAGCCCTCA
This sequence comes from Phascolarctos cinereus, assembly GCF_003287225.1. Classification (NCBI taxonomy): domain Eukaryota; kingdom Metazoa; phylum Chordata; class Mammalia; order Diprotodontia; family Phascolarctidae; genus Phascolarctos; species Phascolarctos cinereus. Next base: position 466,451,417 of record NW_027555958.1, read on the forward strand.
GGTTTCAATGGCAGGACAGATGGGAAGGTACTGTGGTCCTCCATCTTACAAAGAATGATAGTTGGGGATTTCTTGCTCACCTAAGTGGAATCAGTGACCATAGACTCCCTAGAGGGAGTGGGTTGGAGGGGCCTGGTCTACATCTTTTGGAAATGGGAGAATGAAAAGGGGTCTCCATTCCTTCATAAGGATATAGAGATGGGGGATCAGTGTCCTGCTGTGACAAGAAAGGGAGCTTTGGCAGCAAGGACCAGGGGGAAGAAGATGTCAGGGATACAAATTAAGGCTAGAGGTAGCCTGGTTAGTAAGTCATGCAAGGCACCTGTCAATGGGAGGAGGGTTAGGGAGTGAGAGTTTCAGAGATGAAAGGGTTAAGTCCTCCAAGGTATGGCCTCTGGCCAGAGGCCTGAAATCAAAGCTCTTCACTGGTCTTAGTATTTTGTGTAAGACTTACAAAATACTTTTCTCCTAACTACTCTGTGAGATAAGTCTTCCACAAATGTTAATTGTTCTCATTTTACTGATGAGGAAACCCAGGCTCAGATAGGTTGTTACTTTTTCAGGGTCAAATGGCTAGTGTCAGAACCTAACCCCGAGTCCAATGCTGAGACTATCAGAACTCACAGTGTTACTTACATCAGTTATCAATTAAATTTCAGGGTTTTTTTTTCCTCCCTCCTGTCCTGTTGTCCTGGTCCTTGAAGACTAGTAAGACACTTTTTATCTCACACGAAGACAAAACTGCTGTGTTTTCACCACTCTTTGGATCAGTTGACCTGTGTGCTTAAAAAAGAGACTGTGTGTCATGCCCATGAATTCTAACAAGCCCAAAGCACAAGGCTGGCCCCCTTTCTGGTCCACTTTCAGTCTTCATAACTTTTAAAAATACAGAAGACTTTTCTCAGCTTGGAAGAAATCTCCGATGTGAGCTGTTCAGCTTTCCTCCTGAATTTGACCGTGAGACCTATGCTTGAGTGTGTTAGCTTGCTTCATAAGGAAGCTGCCTGGGATTTTTCTGGAGTCTTTATGGGAGAAAATCATAGTTGTAACTACCCAAGGTACCTCCTACAGCATTGGAGCCCCTTGGACAATGGAGTATCTGCCTTCTATGTGAAAAGAACAATGCCTGGGAGTCCAACAAACTGCCTTTGAGCCTTGCTGCTGCCCCATACTAGTTATGTGATTCTGAGCCTTGATTCCTTCATCATTTGTGAAATAGGGATAATAATCTCTTCCGTGCTGAGCCTCACAGGGCTATTGGATGGCTCAGCTGAAAGAATATGTATGAAAACATTTGGTTAATCATGAAGTGCTCTGCAAACTTAATGGGGATAAATGTGAAGTTCTACACGTGGGTTCAAAAGGTCAACATTGCAGGAATAGTATGGGGAAATGTGGCTAGACAATGGTTTCTGTGGAAAAAGATCTGAGCTTTTTGGGGGGACTGGATGCTCAATATGAGTCCCTGGTGTATGAATGCAGAAAGCAAGCTAATGTGATTCTGAGCTGGGGAAGTGAGCCAATCGTGGTGGCCACGTCCAAGATGGTGCCCACATCCAACATGGTACCCACATCCAAGATGGTGCCCACATCCAAGATGGTGCTCATCCTGCTATTCTTTTCAGACTAAAATAGCAGGATTACATTCAGGTCTCAGTGTCACACTTCAGAAAGGACAAAGACAACTCCTTACTCACAGTTGGCATTTAATAAATTTCTGTTGAACTGAATTTAATTGCGCAGACAAGCACTATTGGAGCCCAGCATGAAGACCATGCCCCCTAAGGATGATTGAGGGGACTGCAAGAGAATGGGTTCCAGCTTCAATCCAGTTGGTCAAAGGGGCTCTTCTGATTACTCCCATTTCCCTTTGTAAGTAATAGAAGCCATTGAATTGTGCAGGGGCGTGAGTTGATCTGTGCTATGTCTCTGTGATTTTGTGGAATGTAGGATGGATGGGAGGGAGGAGAAATTAGAGGTGGGGAAGACAGTTAGGAAGTTTCTGAAATGGTTCAGGTGACTTGAAAAGGGGACCTTTGAGGTAGGTGGTGGTGGTGTCCCCATTTTGCTGTTGAGGAAACTGAGGCAAACAGAGGTTTAATGACCTTTCCAGGGTCACATAATCAGTAAGTGTCTGAGGCTGGATTTGAATTCAGTTTTTCTGACTCCAGACTTACCTGAGTCCTATAATAAGCATTTATTAAGCTCCTACTATGTTATACGCATTGTGCTAAGGGCTGGAGATACAAAGAAAAGTGAAACAATCCCTACCTTCAAGGGACTCACAATCTAATGGTGGGGATAAGATACAAACAAGATAAATACAAGATGCTCCAGAAATGGCCGCTTTCTGTGCTTTTGAAGAAAATTACAAATCAGTCTGTCAGCTGCCTGATGGGGGGAGTCTTGTGGTGGAAAGCTTTCTTTCATCGGTTCCTGTAGCCAGCAGCCCCCTAATGAGGAAAGCACCAGAATGATGCACATAGGACAAAAAGCCCTTGCAAACCTCTCCAGGCTTTTTACAAGCCTCACTGTGTAGTGCAGAGGAGGCATTTAAAGACTGTGAGCATCAGTGAAGAGAGAAGCAAAAGTGTTATAGCCTTGGCTAGTGATCTGCAAGCCGGCAGGAAAAATGGTATCTTAGAAACGGCCCATGCAGGAGAGTGAGTCTGGGCTCTGGGCGGGTGTGATGTCAGTCAGCCACGCTGGGTCCAAAGCAGCCCTGGACGACCCTCTTCTCCAGAGAATTTAGGCATTTGCTCAGTGATTTGAAGAGTAGCCGGCCCTTTTGTGAAGAGTGTGCTTAGGATCTCAGTGTGATTTCCTACCGTCCATCTTCTGCTTGGTGTTCAGAGCCTGACATCAGCTGACTCTGCCTTTCCTATTCAAACATATTGCTAATGTTCACCAATATGAACAACCAGAGGGCAAGGATGAATGAATGGATGAAAAAAAATACTTGTCAAGCACTTCCTGTGTGCCAGCGCCATGATAATCAGTGGGCATGTAAACCAAAAAGGAGGGTAAGGGGCCCTCATTCTAATGGGGAGGGACGCCCTTTTCAGCGGCAGTCTGATGGAAAGGCCCCTTGGCCCCCAGTGGGGTAACAATAAAATAGATGGTAAAGGACTGGGACACCCCGTCGAAGGAGAATTGGTTGAAGAACCTGGGAATATTCTGCTTGGAGAACAGAGGGCCCGGGGATGGAAAGGAAGAGAACATCGACATGACGGCTTTGTTGAAGTGTTTGAAAGGTTGTCCCTTCTGAGAAGGAGGTGGTATTCTCCTTGGCTTCAGAGGATAGATGCAGGAGTGATGGGTGGGAGTTACAAAGATGTAGATTTCAGGCTGGAGTGATCCAAAGTAGAATAGAGTGCCTGTGGTTGCCATGGGTACCCAGCACTGGAAGTCTTCAAGCAGAGGCTGGGCAGCCGCTTGTAGGCGTGTTGCAGCAAGGATTCTTGGTCAAGAGCTGATTTGGTGAGATGGCCACTGAGGCCCCTTCCACATCTGAGGGGAGCCCATGGTGCCCTCACTCCAATCAGGTCCACTTATCCAACACTCAAGTCAGCCAGCTGGGTGCAGCAGTAAGACGCGATTCCAATCTTGCCATAGGCACTTGCTGAGTGACCCTGGGCAAGTCACGTACCATCCCTGGCCTGAGTTTCCTTCTTTGTAAAATGCAGAAGTTGGACTTGGCCAAGTCGAGTCAACAAGAATTCATTTCGTGCCACATTGCTCCTCTCATTTGTGCTCACATTTTCGAGATAAGCGCTGGAGTTTTAAATGCCATGCCCCAGGCCATACTGCTAGCCAAGGTCAGTGCCAGCCTTTGGCCCAAGTCCTGGGCTCTTTCCACGGCACAGCCAACTCGGTTCCCATGCTTGACTCTTGCGTCTCCTCTTTTCCTTTCACACTTGACTGTTGTCTCTTCTCTTGCTACCCTTTGCGCGGGTGCACGCTCAGCCCCCTCAGTCACCCACAAGCTCTGAATAGGAAGGGGCCATGTCTTACACTTCCTTTGCATATCCCACAGTTCCTACTTGATCAACTAATTGATCTTGAGATAGTCAAAATCCCAAAGTTACCTCTCTGGGTTTCTGTTCCATTATCTATAAAATGGGGGAGATTGGTAAAGAATTTCATAATCCAACAAATATTTATGAAGTTGATATTATTAGGGTATAATGGATATGTTAGAAAGAACACTCGATTTGAAGTGGACTTTCTCTTCAGCTATGTATGAGTTCTCTGTGGGTCTCAATTTCCTCATCTGTAAGATGGGGGTATTGGACCAGACACTCACCAAATCCTATGACAATGTTGCTGTTACATGATAGATTAGAGACTCATAGATTTAAAGCTGAGAGGGGCTTCATAAGCTACCTTTGTCCATCTCACTCATTTTACAAATGAGGAAAGTGAGGTCTGAGCACAGGGAGAGAAAATGGCAGAACTTGGATTTGAACTCAAGACTTGGGACTCCAAATCTAGGACTTTTTCCTTGCATTAGTTAGGTTGCAGCTTAATGCATTAAGGAGTCCCAAAACAAAGGGTCTTGAGAGGGTTGAGGGGGAAGGTAACAATCATCAGGGATCAGGGAAAAGATCTTGGAGTACTGACACGATGTGGCTATTGCATTGGACTTTAAAGGATGAGCAGGAATTCAATTGATGAAGAGAGAGAGGCAAGAATTCCTGGTGCAGGAAATAGACTGGATAATGCACAGCTCAGCACAGTGCTGGGCACATAGCAGGCTTTTAGTAATTGCTGCTAACTGCCAGAGGACAGTGTGAATTCAGGAGAAGTCATTATCTAGTTTGACTGGGACGAAGGGTATGTTCATCAGTGAGTCAGTCAGTAAACATTTCTTCAGCGTTAGTATGTACCAGACTCTGAACTAAGCTCTGGGCGTACAAGGGCAAAAACATGGTCCCTACCCTCAGGGAGCTCGAATTCGAATGAGGGAGACAGCATGTAAACATACAAGACATGCTCCTGCTGTGTGTGTCAGCATATACAGCCATCTCAGAGGGAAGGCACAAGGAAGTGGGAGACCCCACATTGGAACTGTCTTGAAGGAAGCCAGGGAAGCCAGGAGTCAGAGCTGAGAAGGGGGAGCATTCCAGACCGGAGGGAAAGCCGGTGAAAAGACACAGAGGCGAGAGATGGAGTACTGTGAACGAAGTACAGCAAAACAGCCAATGTCTTTGTCCGCAGGGTACGTGGAGGGGGAGGAAAGTACAAGAAGACTGGGAAGGTGGGAAGGGGCCAGGTCAGCAAGGACTTGATTTGTTTGTTTATTTTATTTGCATTTGTACAGTGCTTTAATGCTTACACAAGGCTTTTACAAATATCTTCTCACCTGATGCATAGAACAACCCTGAGATGGAGGTCCTTTTATTGCCATTTAAATGGAGGTAAATAGAAATTAAGTGATTTGCCCAAGGTCACCCAGCCAGTAAGTACCTGAGCAGGGTTTGAGCTGCACTCAGTTTTGAACCTACTTCCCTAGAGAGCAAGATGCTATAGGCAATAGAATTCTCCCCCTCTTCGAAGTTTTGGTGGGGAAGTGTTTGTACTTTTGGGCTTGCCCTGCCTTTGAAGCAAATATTCAAATATCAACCTCGTGTGGATAAATGCAATTGGGGAGCTAGTTACTGACTGCTAACAATGGAAGCGAAAGAGCTGGTGGGGGCTCAACTTGATATTGGTAGAGAAGAGAGGTCCCCCCCCAAAGCCTACAAGGCACCCTAGAGCACTTAGGGGAGAGGGTGAAACCAGACTCTGGAAGGACCAGAGGATAGAAAGGACTTTAAATGCCAAACAATAGATTAAAAAAATTTTGAAAATTTGAGTAGGGAGCTACTAAAGCTTATTGGGGTGGAGGAGTGTGACACAGTCGAACATGCACTTTAGGAAAATCATTTCAGCAGCTGAGTGGAGGATAGATTAAAATGAGGAGAGATTTGAGGCAGAGAAACCAACCAAAAGGCTAGTTAGTCCAAGAGGTGAGAGCCTGCTCTACGGGTACAGTGGTGTGAGTGGAAAGAAAGGGGTTGATAAGAGAGAGATTTGACAACTGACTGGGTTTGTTAAGAGTATCCGCTTGGTTGCAAGCCTAGGTGCCTGAAAGGACAGCGGTGCCCTCCATAGTCCAAGGAAAGTAGTGAAAGGGGGAGGGTTTGGAGGAAATGTGGAGATGGTCCCTTCTCACCCCTTTAGCTCTAAAATTCCGTGGGTCTCTCTGATTCACGGAACAGTGTCAACAAAGCGCTCTAACCCTTCTGTCCCGTCCCATCCCCTTCTTTCCAAGGAATCTTCGATGCCTTTGGCCCGTGGGAAGCTGCGTGCTCAGAGACTGGGATTTGTGGCAGTGTGGGGTCAGGGGAACTGACGCTATCTATGGTCTGTAGAGGTCCTCGGACTTATGCCTGACAACCACAACCTCTAAAAGCTCTAACGAGGGGCTTGTGTGTGACCTCTAAATACAGCCGTGCTCAGGGGCGGCTGAACCGGGCAGAGATGAATGGCGCCCTGTCTTCAGCCTGTGGCAGCAGCCACCTTTGTCAGGTAGCCAGCCCCAGTGCCTTAGTGCAGAGCCTAGAACAGAGGAGTAGCTTAATACACTCTGGGATTGGCTGATTGAGACTCCTCCTACCGCCACAAAACTCTCCATAGTTCCATAGTCTAGCGCGGTTCCTGGCATATAGTAGGCATTTGATAAATATTAATTGACTGATTGATTAATTAATTAGATAATTAATGTGAGTCAGCCAACCAGCATTTATTAAATATGTTGCTGAAATGGTGCTAAATGCTGAAGACTCGAAGACAAAAGTGAACCTCTCTGCCCTTAGGGAGCCTACATTCCAATATGTATACAGAATATACCCCAAATGAACACAAGATGGTTATTGGGGGGAGGGTACCAGGAACTGACAGAATCCAGAAAAGCTTCATGTAGAAGGTGGCATTTGAGCTGAGTCTGGGATGAAACCAAGGATGCCGAGAGGTGGTAAAGATGAGATTCCCCAGGCATGGAGATTAGAAGTGGAATGGAATGTGCGTGTGTCTGATGTATACGTGTATCTGTATACATGTGTGTATCTATGTATATGTGTATGTGCATGTCTCTGTGTGTCTGTGTACATGCATTTATATCTGCGAGTGTCTGGCGTGTATGTGTGTGTCTATGCATGTGTGTCAGGTATATATGTGCATCTGTATACACGTGTGTACTTGTGTATCTGCATATGTGTGTGTATGTCTCTGTGAATGTGTGTGTCTGATATATATGTGTCTGTGTGTCTGTATGCATGTGTGTGTGTGTGTGTGTGTAATAGTAAGTGGCCCAGTATGGCTCTCTGGATGGGAGAGTGGGAAGGGGAGACAAGGTTAGAAGGGCAGGACGGGGTCAGGGTATGGAGTTTTGCCCTGCAGCCCCAAGAGTTTATGTTTGGTCCTGAAAGCTGCTTGAAGCTGCTGGACTTTTTTGAGGGAGGGGCTTACTAGCTTAGCATGCTCATCCTTTCTCCTTAATAACTCTTGCTATTGTGAGTTCTCTCCCTGTCCCCATCACTATCATTACTATAACCTCTCTTCTCCTTCCCCGCCTCCTTTTCTGGAACCCTGCCCCCCCCAATTCCCAGAGGTCTGTGCTTGAAACCTGCCAGATTAGAGCCATCCAGTTCATCAGCTGCAGGTCCCCACCCCCATCCCTGTGACTTCAGAGGTGAGAAACCCATCTGACCTACTTAACAGATCCCAGGGATCCCAAGATCTTATCAGCTCCTGGGAGCTGCCTCACTAGATGGAACAATGATGACTCAGACGAATGCCATCTATTGAAACTGGTCAAAGGGGCAAGATATGGATGGCACAACACACCCAGTTCTGGGATGCAGCATCTTCTACAGGAAACCTTTACTAACCCTGCCCCCTTCCAAATAATTCCCTACCAAAAATTGCCCTGTATTTGATTTGCATATACCTGCTTATGGATGCATTGTTTCTCCTATCACACCATAAACTCCTTGCGGACAGAGAATATTTCATTTTGCCCTTATGTCTTTAGAACTCATAGTGCCTGGCAGATAATTGGTGCATAATAAATGCTTGTTGATTGACAGAGTGATTACTTTGTTGCTCCAGCCTTCCTCTCCTGGCCCCCAAAGTCTCAAGTCAAGTGTCTTCCTTCTGTGGGGTAGACTTAAAGGGCCTATTGCTTCCAGTCCTCATTGGCCCACCTAATTCTGCTAATGAACTCCTTTATGTCTAGCAATGGAGCCCAATAACTATCCAGTGAACTTTGGTTGATTAACCATCGTAGGCTTTCAGCTGAATATTTCAGTACCACCAATTCAAGTTAAGTTGTCAGGCTTTGACTCCGAAACTTCTCAAGCCCTAGACCCTTAGCTGCTGTAGAATAGAGGGTAAGAAGGCGCTCCTTTTGATAAGGCTAGTAAAGTATTACATGATATTAGAAAGTTCAACATCCTAAGAAAATTATTAATCCCTGCTAGAAATAAAGCTTCAGATAGGGCATGAGTCCTCCTACTTTGAGAAGTACCAGCAGGTGAAGGGCTTTGCTGAAGGGTGATGAACAAAGAATGAGGCAGATAGTTTAGCAAATTCAGAGTGGATATGCCTCCATCATAACCGTGTGGCTGGAACCTAAGTATTCGTGAAAATGCCTGGGAGAGGGTTGATTTGGTTTATTAGCAGCAACATAACTGGTCTTCCTGAATCCCATCTTGTCCCTCTCCAATCCATCTTTCATGCAATGGCTGAAGTGATGTGCCTAAAATCCAGAGCTGGCTATGTCCATCCATTACTCAAGAAACATCAAGGGCTCCCTATCACCCTAGGATAATACAGAAGTCCCTGTGTTTGGCATTTAAAGCCCTCAGCAATCTGGCCATACTAAGGATTCTTAACCTGTGGGTCTAAGAACTTGAATTTCTTTCATTCACATTGATAACTGCATTTTAATACATTTAAGCACCTTTGCTGTCCTCTGTATTTTAATCCTGTGTATTTAAAAGCCTCACCAGCCTGCCAGAAGGGATCCATGGCACACACAAGGGTCGAAAGTCCTCCTCGAACTCCCAGCTTGTTCCACGTTGTGCCCCTCTGTGCTCCGTATCTCCTCCCAGACTGCCCTGCTTCATTCCCCCATCAGAGCCCTTGGCCACCTTCTCCCTTGTCTGAGACTTTCTCCTTCCTCACTTTTCTGCCTTTTAGAATCCCAAGCTGTCTTCAAGGCTTCTTGCTTCAGGTACCTCAAGGGCCCTTTCCGGAGCCTAGCCTCTCCCCATTGCTAAAGCCCATCCCTCCAAGTTACTTCATATCTATTTTGTTTTTATTTATTCACTTATCAGTGCACACATTGCACCCAGCAGGAAGTAAGGTCCCGGAGGGCAGTGCTTTTCTTTTTTTGTCTTTGCTTCTCTAGCACCTAGCACTCACGGTGTCTTACACTGCTGCTTCTATTTCCACCTAGAATGTCAGCTCCTGGAGGGCTGGGCAGATGGAGTTTTTCCTTTCTTTGTATCCCCAGTCCTTAGCAGTATACCTGGAATACAGTAAGTGTTTCATAGATACTCATTGACTAACGGCTTAATTGGTAAAATATGTAAACTGCATTGCAAGCCTTACAGCACTATGTAAGTATTAGTACTTGTTATATCGACTTTTACTGAACCTAAGCGTTCTGCGCCTTGGGAGGGTGGCTGGGCACTGAGTTCTTAAATCATTTTAGTCACTCTCCCTGCCTCCTCCCACTGTCCCCTCTGGCAATCCTACACAGGTCAACTATACTTTGATTCTGCTTCATTTTCTTTCATTCATTCTAACCTTCTGGTCTCTAGGTCAATCTAAAGGGCATTTTCATTAAAGCTTTGTGGATTGAGGAGCAAATTCTCACTCCCAGGCATGCTTTATGGTTTTCTTTTTTCTTTTAAAGAGGATGACAGCTTGTCACATTTGCAAACTGGAAACCTCATCCTCCTTAGATTGAGTGGGCATCGCTGAACCATGCCCGGGCTTACTAATAAAATGTATGGCTATCTTCACTTAAGAATGCAAGCACTTCAAAGAGCTCATTTCTGCCATAAAATATATGGATCCTCTGTGCCCCAGAGCCTGAACAGAGACTTTTGGACTCTGTAGATGGAAGAAGGGACTTTTCAAACCCGAAGCCTATGGCTAAAGATGGGTCAAGAGGAAATGTGTTTTCTTTTGGATCCAAGTTTGGCATAGGAGAGAGAGCTATTTGTACAGTAAGGATTCTAGGCCAGGCCTTTTAACTCTAAGTCTGGGGCTCTTTTGCACGTGAGGAAACACAGCCCAGAGAGGTTGACAACTTGGCCAAGGTCATATACTTTGGGGAGTCTCGACTTGAGCCTCAGTCTCACAGGTCTTGAGTCTCTAGTTCTCTCTACAACTTTGCCCTTCTGTTACGGATTGTGGCTGTTTAGGGCAGAGCAAGGCTTGGGAATTATAGAGAAGAAACTCTGGGCTCAAGATGAGGCTGAATGTCCTAACAACACAAGCTGTCTTGTAGGGGAGGAGCTTCTCTTCATTTTAGGTATTTAGTCAGAAGCTGGACTGCTTGGATTCCTCCTGGAGGGCATTCGTAGTTAACAAAATGGTTGGACTAGCTGATCTCTGAGGTCCCTTCCAACCACTATAATTCTGTAAAATTATTCCTTTCATTAATAAATGAATATTTACATTAATTAGTATTCACAAAACAATTCACAAAAGCCACAGGATGACAGGCTATATTAGGAACTCAAGCTGAAGTTTGTTGTGAGCCAATGGTAAGGTAACAACCTTCCCACCCACCCCCATCTCTTACCAGGGACCTCATATAATGCTTTGTTTTATTTTATTTTTTATTTTTTTAGGCAATTAGGGTTAAGTGACTTGCCCAGGGTCACACAGCTAGTAAATGTCAAGTCTTCGGTCTGAGGCCAGATTTGAACTCAGGTCCTCCTGACTTCAGGGCCAGTGCTCTATCCACTGCACCACTGAGCTGCGCCTATAATGCTTCTTTTTATGTGGCCCAGTGCATGGAGTGATGGACTTGGAATCAGGAAGACCTAAGTTCAAATCCAGGCCCAGACACTTATAGATGAGTGATACCAGGCAGCTCACTTAACCTCTTTCTGCCTTAGTTTCCTGAGCTATAAAATAGAATCATAATAGCACCTCCCTCTCAGGGTTTTTGTGAGGCTCAAATGAGCTAATCTTTGCATAGCTCGTGGCATGGTGCCTGGTACACAGTAGGTGCTTAATAAATGCTTGCTTCTTTCCTTCCTTGTAGTCAGCGTGCACAGTGAATGCTCGTTGAGCTGACTTGAGTGTTCTATCTGCAATCAGCACCAATAGCCTTCTGTCAGCTAGTTCCAAGATCAAAAACCTGGCCCAGGCTGATACTGTCGGAAGAGGAATTTCTCCCTCTGTGCCCTCTCTTCTCCTTCTTTATCACCTTTGACCACGTTCTGTGGCTTACCATGAAGTGCAGATAGTTTGGCCTTTGGTATAGGCATTCAAAAAAGACTCCCTTCAAAGACCAGGAAAATGCCTTCAGCAATGCCTTCACCTCAACATAACGTACAAAGGTCAGTATGAAAAGAGAGGCTGTGTGTCCCTGGATGGGGTCTTGTGCCTTCTCTGTCTTCTTGACTCTAGAAAAAGGGCAACTGCAAGGATTCCCCATCGGTAGCATCTGGCAGCCTGGGAGGAGGGAGGAAGACTTTCACTGTTGGGAAAATTTGATGTATTCACTTAGGAGATTTTTAGAGAAAAGATAGGCCTGGGAGCATCCTTTCATTTACATAGGGACAATTCAATTCAACATGCATTTTAAAATTGTCTGTATGTGTCAGGTAGTGACTGCTAGATGTTGGGAACACTGAAGCAAAAATTAAATAAAACCTGCCCTCAAAGAGTTTATATTTCACTGTAGTGGGCAGTAAGGGTGTTACATTGAGAAGCCTGTTTTTCAGATCAGGCTGTTTGAATCATGGGAACCAGGCAGGGCTGGGCATCAAGGACATTCTCAAGGATCTCAGGAAGGCCGGAAGATTCCTTTCCCAGATACAGTGGCAGCAGCTGCTGAGGGAGGGTTGTTCTGGGCACTCTCTCTATCACCCTTCTCTCTCCTTCCTGACAAATGGCCTCTCTGGTAAGTGGTAAGATTGGCATCATCTTTCCCATTTCATCTGCCCTGGCCTTTGGGAATGGTCTTTAATTCTGTGTAACTTGTTTGGGTCACATTTCACATTTTATGCTTTGAATGCCAGTGACTGTGAAGCCACCTCTGAGCTGGAGAGGAAAATTGTGCCTGGGCTAGAAAGATATCATTTGTATTTTGGTAAGTTGGAGGTGGGCCTCCACGGACTGAGACCAGAGGGGAGATGACATAGGAGGGAAAGAGAAGGCAAGTCAAAAGAAAGGATTCTGCTTCAACATTAAAGAAAACCGAAACTCTTTAGCTCCAGCGTGAGAAATGTGAAGGTAAAGATGGCATCATACAATCAGAGATGGAGAACTGGAAGGACCATCTTAGCCAACTCCAGCATTTTACAAGTGAAGTAACTGAGGCCAGGGACTTTATGGGACTTGCTTAAGGTGACATAGGCAGGGTCAAAGATGGAGCCCAGGTCCTCTGATTTCAGAGATGCAGCTTTTCAGTTGTACCCCATGGAGTCAAATCAAGTCAAAAAGGGTTAATTAAGGACCTACTATGTGCCAGGCATTGTTGTAAACCCTGAGGATACAAAGAGAAGTTTTTTAAACCTCCATGCTTTCAAGGAACTTACGGTCTAATGCCCTAAATGAAGAGCCTGAATGATGCTGGATGGATGGAGGAGAAGTAAGAATATCTGTCAGACAATCACATGTATGTACAACACATACATATGCATGTGTATATATGTGTGTGTATACACACACACACACACACACACACACACACACACACATATATATATATATATATATATATATATATATACATATGTATTTACATTATAGATTTCTCAGGAGATGCATCAGAACCTTTCATTCCGACTGTTATGTTTTTGTGTATGCCCATAATAAATGGAGCTTGCTATGAATCGGTGACCTACTTGAACGTTCTTTGCATCAAACAGGGAATCACAGAATTTCAGCCATGGACCTCCTAGTTCAACCCAGAATTGAAAAACATACCCTGGGGCAGCTAGGTGGTGCAGTGGATAGAGCACCAGCCCTGGATTCAGGAGGACCTGAGTTCAAATCTGGCCTCAGACACATAATACTTACTAGCTGTGTGACCCTGGGCAAGTCACTTAACCCCATTGCCTAACCAAAAAACCCCAAACAAACAAAGAAAAACAAAGAAAAACCCAACAAGTGATCATCCACCCCAAGAATATTTACCCCAGGTGTGGCACCCCTTCCCTCTGCCTGTCTCTTCCTTTCCACTCCCCAGGAGCATCAGGGCTGTGGTCCAGTTGGGGAATATGAAAGGAGATGGCTGCAGGAAGTGGCCACACTCAGGGGATGCTGTACTCAAGGTTAGCTGGGTTCTAGGTAGCACTGCTTCCTGCCGCGGCTAAGCCTGCTCACCCCGCTCCCAGCTGGGCTTAGGGAGGCCAGAAGCAGTGAGGGATTCCTGCCAGCAGCCACACCACTGGGCTAAGGAAAGCATTTGCCGTCATGAATCCTGGTTCTTACCAGGACTTGAGTACTGTGTCCCTGGTTCAGCCCAGATCTCAAGTCCGGAGGGTCTGTGGCTTCATCTAAAGACCGGCCCTCCTGGAAGCATGAACTGAACGTCAATCGGACAATCTTTGGTGCACTCACAGAGTGGTCAAGGGAAATGAAACGAGTACAAACTGTACATTTCCTAGAACTCCTGAGGTTGGATCCGCCCCGAGTCTGAGGACTGCCGAGGGTCTGAGAGAGGCTGTGGGTGAGTAGGTGCTCAGCAGATACTCTATCCTGTATTCTTCCTTGGTTTCGTGTTGTCCCTAAGCTGAGTAAATTCTGCGTATGGGATCCTGTATGCATGCCTATGTGTTCTACGGAGAATTAACTCCATCGGGCCAAGTTTATGTGTCTAGGGCTCCCTGGAAGATCATTGGTTCAAAGAAGAGGTGGGTTTTGCTAGTAGAATGGGAACTTTATAGTGGTCTTGATTAGGTAAAGTCACAAATCCACATACCCTTTGATAACAAATGAACAGATTTGTAGATCGCTGAATCTCCTGAAAACCATAGAAAACTTGGCACCTAATATTTATTATTATTATTAATTATTATTATTATCATTATTAGCTAGAATCTATATAATACTTTAAGGTTTGCAAAGCATTTTGCATATGTGATCTCATATTATTTTTATAATAATCCTGGGAGGTAGGTGCTACTATTATCCACATTTTACAGATGAGAAGACTGAAATAACGTGCCCAGGGTCACGTAGCTAATGAATGTCTGAGGCAGAATTTGAATGCAGGTCTTACTGATTCCAAGTCCAAGCCTCTATCCGCTATGCCCATCTATGTCTATGCCCATCCAGTAGGATGGAGTATGAACCACTGAAGTGATCATGAAATTCCCCATGGCCAGAATCTTTTCTGAGTAGGATCAGGTGAATGCCTATCAGTGCCCTCTAGTGGTTAAATGTGGAGGTTTCATCTGGGCTTAATGTTTTCAGTGGACTTTTTTTTTTTAAATAGCTCACAGGTATCCCATAACTTTTCCTACAATTCCATGACTTTCCTAAAATTGTTGTTGTTGTTGGGCAGGGTCAATAAGTGGTTATCACCATACCTACAGGGTACTTTGATGTACAAATTCTGTTCTGGGTTCTGGGGATACAGAGACAAGAGGAAAGTCAGTCCTTGCCCCCAAGGAGCTTACATTCTAACTGATGTGCTTGTAACCGTTGCTAAAGTCGCAGAACCTCAGAGTTGGAAGGAACTTGGAAGCTATTAAGTCCAGCCCATGCCTGGAAATTGGGCCTTTCTGAAGCCTCCCCAACAAGGGGCTGTTCAGGCTTTGCTTGCAAACCCGCCGTAAGAGGATGCTCATCACTTCCTTTAGCAGCCCATCTGCCTTTGGGCCAGCCCTGATTAGTAGGGAGTTTTTTGTTGGCATCAAATCAAATTTGCCTTTCGGCATCTTTCACCCCCTGCTTCTAGTTCTGTCCTTTCTGGCCAAGGGGATTAAGCTAAATCCCTCTTCTGGGGGACAGCCCTTCAGAAACATGTCAACTCTGAGCAGTGATTTTGCTGACATATGGCAGTATTTGACCAAAAAGTAAAAAGATGGAGAAAGGGATAATGAAACGAAGTGGAGCTAATGGCCCATTCAGTTCTTAATGTAGAAAAAGCAGGGAAGTTCTTAATGTAGAAAAAAAGAAATGCATTTAGGAAGACAACGCCAAGAATAGTAGTAGGACATACTTGAGAAGGATGAGGCTGAGAAGGCTCCAATCAAATATTCAGTTGCTGCTGGGAACCCAAGCAAGTTTCTTATTAAACTTGCAGAGTTGACATTCTGCCATCCCCCCAAATGAACATCTTCATTTACTGTGACACTGGAAAAGAAAAGTGGTTCCTTCTGTATGAGAAGGTAGCCCAGGAATTCTAATTACAAAGATATATAAGTAACAGTTGTTTCCCTCTTCCCAGCCTAACCCGTGAAGGGGAACTGTTCAGGAAAAAATGCTGATTTAAACTCTAGCTGCCTCTTCTTCTGTACGTGATGTGAGTATCAGGAGAGGCAATTCCTGGAGCCTGATGCTTTGGGAAGTTGCCAGGCTGGTTGGCAAGAGGTGCATAGATGGCTTTCTCAAGTCCATGAGGCCCATTTTGGGGGTCTGGGCTGTTTTTCCTAATGATGTATGTGTTGAGTGCTGCAGAGGGCAGAGTAACAGTCTGCTCTAAAAGAGAACATGGTCCTGTCACTCTCTCAGGAGGGCAAGTGTTAATGTGGTGAATAAAGTGGTGAATAATGTGGGACACTGGGAGATCAGAGTTGGGAGCTGGAAGACAGAAGTCATGCCAATGAACAATATGGGATTTGGGCCATTCAAGAATCTGGAAGGTTCCATTCCAGTGTGACAAGAACCCAGTTCCTTGGCAAGGTTGGGGGACTAGTGGTGGTAGCAGAGAGACAGAGGAAGTGTTTCAGTGACTCGGCCTCCAGCCAATGCTAACTGGGATGACATTATTCAGGAAGTATGGTTGAAGCTGATACACATAAGGAAACATCAGTAAATACATTCATCGTAGGATCTTGTTACATGGCGAGAAGAGTGCTGGATTTGCAGGCAATAGACCTGGGTTCAGATGCTAGCTCTGCCATTTACTACTTTGGCCAACCTCTCTGGGCCTCCATTTTTCTCAGTCGTAAAATGAGGAGGTCAGCCTAGGGTACCCTTCAGGTCATTCATTCAACAAACATTTATTCTGACTTTGTGCTAGGTGTGGGGATACAGTCCATGTCCTCAAAGCCTTTTGCATTCTACAAGGGCCCCACCAATACTAAATCTTTGATCTTAGGACCTGAGTTGAAATCCTGGCACTGCTCCTTAAGATCTAGGTAACCTTGGGCAAGTCAGTTAGATTCCAGGCCTCAGTTTCCCCTACTGGAAAATGAGGAACTTGGACTAGATTATTTCTAAGGCTTCTCTCTAGCTCAAAAATAGGCCCATGAGTCCATGAGTGCTTGAGACTCCTTGGGTCCCAGCTTCCTCTTCTGTAGAATAAGGAGGGTAGACTAGACCTCTGGGTTTTCTTCCACCTTGGAGATTTCTTCCAGCTATACAACTCCATGAAGTACACTGAGTTTGTGAACTGGGGTCAGAACTGATGTGAATGCCATCAGACCCTGGACTTGAACTTAGAGGATGTGGTCATAGAACTTAAGTCATTATTGACCATGTGACCTTAGGCAAGTCACCTACCTTCCCTGTGTGTTACTTTTCTCAGCTCTAAATGGGGTGACCCAAATCAAAACCAAACCAAAATAATACATTTTTTAAAAGGGGAAACAAAGTCCAAACTGGCCATAGCAAGATACATCAGCAAGAAGCAAATAGTTTCCATGATATATCACCCACAAACCAGTCATAAACTAGTCATTTGACATGTCTTTCTGTAAAATGGGTAAGATTACACATATACACAGATAGATGTATATATGTGTGTTGTATGTATGTATATTTATATCAGCTGGATGATACAGTGGATAAAGCACCCGTCTGGAGTCAGCTTCCTGAGTTCAGATCTGAACTCGGATGCCTACAAGCTGCGTGACCCTGGGCAAGTCACTCATCTGTAAAATGAGCTGGAGAAGGAAATGGCAAACCACTATAGTATCTTTGCCAAGAAAACCCTAAGTGGGGTCATGGAAAGTCGGACACAACTGAAAAATCACCGTATGACATAGGTTTGTAAGGTTTATCAAGTACCCTACATACACAATTTCACTTAAGCCTCACAATCCTGTGAGGTAGTTTCTATGGGTATTAATAATCTCACTTTACAGCTGATGAAAATAAGGCTTAAAAAAGTTCATTGACTTATCCAGGGAAATAGAGCGCGTGAGTGTCCGAAGCTGGATCTGAGCTTGGTCTGATTAGTGAGTGGCGTGGTACAAACTCACTGAAGCCATTATGTCAGCTGGCCAAGACCTTGCTCCACATTGCATCCATCCTTCCCTGGCTCTACTTACCATCCCGTCCCTGTCATTCCCCAGACCCAATCTCCCTACCCTGGTCAGCACTCTCCCCCCATTAGAATGCAAGCTCCTTGAGGGCAGAGACTGTCTCTCTATTGTTTTTGTATCTTCAGAATTTAGCACAGTCCCTGGCAAATTTTAAGTACTTAATAAATGCTTCGTTCGTTCATTCGTTCATTCATTCATTCATTCATTCATTCATTCATCCCTGACTCAAAGTCCAGGGCTCTATCTACCATATCTTACTGCCTTTATTTATTTTCTGAGAAATTCCCTCCCAGCCTGAGGTAAGTCAGTTGCTCAAGCAGAAAACCTAGCTTTAGAGCTTGGAGTATTATTGCATTCAGTTCAGAGCCATGTACTTAAAAATCAGAAGGACTTCATGGAAATCTTGGCTTTGCTGGGACAGCAAGGAAGAAGTCTATATGACTTCCATGCCCTAGGAGAAAGAAATAAAAAGTGCAGAGCCTGAGAGCTGCTTTTTTTTTTTAACCAGGTTTCAGAATATGTGGCTGCATCTGAAACCAAGAGGGATGGCCCTTTTGTCAGACACTGACCAAATCTCAGGTTGAAGGGCGAAAACTTGGCCCACAGGGGTCATCAGTCTTTTTCTGCTTCCCCCACAGCCTCAGTGGAACATGAGTCACAGAAACAGATGTTTCCTGTTGAATCAGTCTGGTTTATAAGTGGATTCTCTCTCTCTCTCTCTCTCTCTCTCTCTCTCTCTCTCTCTCTCTCTCTCTCTCTCTCTCTCTCAAGAGTTCAGAACCAGTTTTTAGGACCTAAAATTGTTTCCTGGACCATTCAGTGTATGTGGGCAAGTTGGTGGAAGAAGTGGGTCTGAAGGAACAGGGGGAGTTCGCTGACGATGACAGCTGGCCATCACAGGGCAGAACTCTTCCCCGGAGGAGGGCAATCTGACACTGACCTCGAGCTAATCCTTGTCACCTCCCTTTATTAGTGGGATGAGCAGATGGAATGGTGGGAAGGATCCCCGCTTTGGTGTCAGGGACTTGAGTTTGAATTATAGTCGAAAGGAGGTAGCGGGATTCAAGATAATACGCTGACTCTGCATCTCCAGGGCCTGGGTTGAAACCTTCCCTTTGACATTTGTTCCCTGTGTGACCTAAGCACGTACAGGTGAGGTTATCACGGCCATAGGGCATGAACAGTGGCAGGGCCAGGGAAGCACCCAAGTGGACCCATTTCTTCTGCAACTGAAAACAAAACAACCCCTCCCCTGCAAAGCTCCAAAGTGCCCAGAGAGCAGGGAGTTGTTAGGCAAATTACAATTCAAAAAGGATGTGGATTCCAGATTTAGAGCAGGCAAGGCCCCTTGAGGCCTTCTACTTCCACTGGCTGAGGCTCAGAGAAGAAGGATCTAGCCCGAGATTACAGAAAGTAAATGTTTGAGGAGGGATTTGAACTCATATCTTCCTGACCCTAAGTCCAATGGCCCAGCATAAATCTGGAAAGACCCTTATGATAAAATGTAAATTTTAAAAAGGAGAGTCGGAAGAGAACACATATGAATAATGACTGAAACGAGAGGAAAAGTGAATGGGAATGAATAGACAAAGAATTCTGAGGGTGGCTTAGAGGGAAAGCCTGAAAAGGCAGGACAATTTACGGACTAAAATTTACTTATTGATGCATAAACAATTATGAATCAATTTTAATTAGTTCCTTGGCTATTTAATATTGTTTAAAATAAATCATTTTTATGACTTAAAAAACTTTAACGTAGTCTATAAAGGGTAGGAGCAGGGAGGGCCCAGCGTCCCTGGAAATCAGTGTGAGACAGTAACGAGAGTGCTAGATTGGGAGTCAGGGGACCTGGTGAGGATTTCTCTCCTTGAGACGGATGACTTCTGTGACCTGGGGCAATTGCCCTAGCTTCACGGGCTTCAGCTTCCTCATCTCATTGTAAAATGAGGCTGTTGGCAGAGATGGCCTCTGAGGACCCTTTCAGTCCCAGGTGACCCTGTGAGGTCTGGCAGGGGAGAACCTGCTGGGTCTGTTGGTATGGAGGTCATCAAAGGAAAGCTTCCATTTAGGAAGCAGTCTCTAATCTCTCCAAAATGCTTCCCCCACCCCAACCCTGAAAAGTTCAAGCATTTTAGGAAAGGGCTGTCATTCTTAAAGCCAGACAAAGATATAGGATGAGTGTTAGTATTCATCCCCATTTTACAGATTAGGAAACTGAGGTTTGGAAATGTTAATCAATTTGCCCTGACTCATATAGTTGGGAAGTGCTGGAGCTGAAACAGGAACCCAGGCCTTCTGCCTTCCATTCTCATGTACAATGGCCTCTCGTCCAGGCAGAACTATCTTGTACCTATCAGAGTGCCTAATGTGACAGAAAAGGAAAATGTTGAATGTTGGAGGGGATGTGGGAAAACTGGGACATTAATGCGTTATTGGTAGAGTTGTGAACTGATCCAAGCATTGTGGAGAGCAATTTGGAACCACACCCAAAGGGCTATAACTATACATACCCTTTGATCCAGCAATAACACTGCTAGGTCTATATCCCAAAGACATAAAAAACAGAGAAAGGACCTATTTTTACATAAATATTTATAGCAGCTCTTTTTGCAGTGGCTAAGAATTGGAAATCAAAGGGATGCTTGTCAATTGGGGAATAGCTAAACAAGCTATGGTATATGATTGTGATGGAATATTATTGTGCTGTAAGAAATGACAAGCAGGATGATTTCAGAAAAGCCTGGAAAGGCTTACATGAACTGATGCAAAGTGAATTGAACAGAACCAGGAGAACACTGTACACAGTAACAGCAATATTGTTCAATGAAGAACTGTGAATGACTTGGCTTTTCTCAGCAATACAATGAATGATTAAAGACAATCCCAAAGGATTCATGATGAAGCATACTATCTGCCTCCAGGGGAAGAACTGATATTGACTAAATACAGACTGAAGTGTGCTATTCTTCTCTTTTCCTTCCTTCCTTCCTTCCCTTCCTTCCTTCCTTCCTTCCTTCCTTCCTTCCTTCCTTCCTTCCTTCCTTCCTTCCTTTCTACCTTCCTTCCTTCCTTCCTTCCTTCCTTCCTTCCTTCCTTCCTTCCTTCCTTCCTTCCTTCCTTCCTTCCTTCCTTTTTTCTTTCTTTCTTTCTTTCATTTTTCTTTTATTTGAGTCTCCTTGTACAAATGACTAATATAGCAATGTTTTACATGATTGTAAAAAAAAATCCAGGTAGAGAGCAGGGAGGGGAAAGAACATTGAACTTAATGTCAGAAGAACAAGCATAGGACACCTGACTTAGAACTAGTAAGATTTGGGTTCAAATCCCACTGCAAACATCTACTAGTTAAGTAACTGTGAGTGACTCTCTGTGCCTCAGTTTTCTTATCTGTAAAATGAGAGTTCATGGATTTTGAACTGGAAGGGTCTTCAGGGACCGTCAAGTCCAGATCTTTTTACAATGTGCTTTGTAAACGTGAGTTATTGTGATTACATGGGGAATCAGAGACCAGAATGTATGGAGGGCAGATAGCCAGGATGGATTCCATGAATGAAGTACAAGGAGTGTCAATTATGGGGCATGAAGTGGAGTGGGGTCAATGGAAAGACCCAGGACCGCTGGCTTTTATAGTGTGTATATCAGGTGTGTATATAAAAATGACAATGATGGTGATGGAATTTTGTTAATATTATGCTGATTTCAGATACTGGACCACTACAAACCTAGTATGAAGAGAAATTTAAAAAAAGGTTTTGGCCATACAGTGTGATAATAAGTATGAATGTCATTCAATGTCTGTCAGATAACTGTTGTTTGTTTCATTTTATTACAATAGTAAAGTCTAAATATGTTTACCTAGTCTTCATGACTCCTGGCTCATGTAGTATGGCTCTCTGTCCGTAACTTAAATGAGGTCTTGATCTCATACTCCAGTTGTTAGCACCAAAATTACTTTGTATTTATTTTCTTTGAATTTTGTATTTACTTTTCCAGTAGCTGATTGTTTTCTTTGTATGGCTAGCATATAGCAAGTGGTTAATAAATGCTTGTTGAATTGAAAAAGTTAGAAAGGGCATTATTCATTCCTCCAACTGCAGGCTGCCGTGTCTGTGCCATCTCCTTACTTGGAAACAGGCAGAGTTCCCTGGTTGGAGTAACAAATAGTGAGTGACAGAAAATAGGCTTGAAGCTTAGCTCAGACTTTACATCCATTAGGCAAGCAGGTCAACTCTCTGCTGTCCTTTGTATCTGTTCTCTCTTTTCTTTTGCCCTCTTCAGTTCTTCTAAAATGCCTGCTTCCTACTCAGCCGAACTTTGGCTGGCTTCCCTTCTTTTGCCCTCTGCTCTTTTTGTTCCCGCAGTCCTTGTTTCTGATCTCCTCCTTGTCCTGACCCTTGTTCTTCATGCACTCTCTGTCTCTGCCTGGCCTAGCTGGTTTTGACTGATCACCAATACTTGCCTGATTCCCTGAGATTAACTTATCTTCAGAATACACATTTGGCAGCTGGTAGCACCAACTGCCTCTGTGCACGCCTTGTCTTGTTCTATTTGTGGTCATGGGAATAAGGAAAGTCCGTGTGGCTTGAACATTGTCAGAGCACTTACCTCTTCTGCGTCAGTGTGAATAGCTCTCAGCAGCTCCTTCTGTCAACGGTAACAAAAATGAAAAACATGAAACAATAATAATAATAATTATTGTTGTTGTCCTTCTAGAAAATTGTTCTCTAATAAAAAGACGTGGAATTTACATAGCCTTGTAGGGATTACAAAGGACTTTACAATTTCACTTGAGCTTCACAACAACCCTATGAGGTAGGTGCTATTTTTATCCCTATTTCACAGATGAAGAAACTGAGGCAGAGGTGAAATAATTTGCCCAGAGTCACACAGCTAACACATGTCTGAGGCAAATATGTGTCTTCCCATCTCCAGGTCCCACACTGTGCCACTGAGCTGCCTTAAATGGACTAGGGAAACAATAGTCAAACCAACTGACACAGAATGTGGCATCCTCCACAGAAACAGTTTAAGCCTGTTTTGGTTCTTTCTGAGATTACATCCATTATTGTTGCTCTGGGATGCAACTGAGTATGGCTTTTGAGTCAAAGAAGGTGTTGTGCCAAAATAATGTATTTATGCTTTGATGTGCATGGATGACATCAAATTTTAGGCTTCCCCTGAAAAGCTCGTTAAATAGCTACTTCATCTGAAAGACATTTTCTCCAGTGATATCAAGATGTCATTTGGATTTGATAAAAGTAAAATTCTTATTTATGCCAAGGAAGGATAGATTGAAGGCTTTGACCTTGAATCATGCAGTCAGGTAGACCAACAGATGAATACCTTGGTGGTTTCCAGGTAATACTTGTCAAACACAAGACTATCTAGGAGACAGATGAGGCTGTGTATGTTAAGTGCTTGACTGGGCCTTCTGACTTCTTGACTGGGCAAGAATACATTTAGCACAGTGAGTATTAACACAATTCTAGTCTTAATATCTATTTCCAGAATGGTGAAATGGATGACAACCATCTACAGGGATTCTTAACTTGAAAAAAAACCAACTATTTCAATAGAAACGGTTTCCTTTGTAATCTAGATATTTTATTTTATTTATTTAAGACCATTATTCTGAGTCCATCGCCATCACAAGACTTCCAAAAGATGTCCATTACATTCACATACATTACATAACTTGTTCAGCCATTCCCCAAGTGATGGGCATCTCCCCAATTTCCATTCTTTGCCACCACAAAAAGAGCTGCTATAAAAATTTTTGTACACGTGGGTCCTTTTCCCATTTTTATGGTCTCTTTGGGATACATCTCTAGAAGTGCTATTGCTGGGTCAAAGGATACCCTTTTTTATAGTCACATTTTTATAGTCTTTTGGGCATAGTTCCAAATTGTTCTCCAGAATGGTTTGACCAGTTCACAACTCCACCAACAATGCATTGGTGTTCCAATTTTCCCACATCTTCTTCAACATTTATCATTTTCCTGTTTCCTGTTAGCCAATCTGATGGGTGAGGTGGTACCTGAGAGTTGTTTTCATTTACATTTCTCTAATCAATAGTGTTTTGGAGCATTTTTTTCCCTATGATTATAGGTAGCTTTAATTTCTTCCCCTGAAAACTGCCTGTTCATATCCTTTGACCATTTATCAATTGGGGAATATATCCCAATATGTTTATTCAATTATAAAACAATTTATTTTATCTAGCTATGGAATAATTCATAGAATGAAATATAAAAGGATAATAACAGGATACTGACTTGTCCTTAGATTATTTCTAGCTGAAGCCCATAAAAAATGAGAATGAGATAATATTGATAATAATAATCTTTATATTTGTAGAGGGTTTTATAGTTACAGAGTGCTTTCACATTCATCATCTCGTTTGCTAAAGTTTATGTGAAGATTCTCTTAAGGGAAGATTTGTGTTTCTGTGGAAAGAGCAGTGGCCTTGGAGTCAGAGAACTTGAATTCAAATCCCTCCTCTGACACTTACTACCAGTGAGACCTTGGGTAAGTCACTTTAATTTCCCTGAACCTCAGTTTCCTCATCTGTAAAAAGAGGGGATTTGGCTAGGAGGCCTCTGAGGTCCCTTCCAACTCAGGATAGATTACCCTGTTACTAGCTCCATTTTATTGAAGAGGCTCAAAGCAATTGCTCAAGGTCCAGATTAGGAGATAGAGGGGATTTAGGGAGGATAAAAGATGGTCAGGCTCTTCTGCTGTTTTCCCACCATTTAGCAGCAAATGCTGTCTCTAAGAGGAAGATTTCATACTAAGTCAGCAGCCAAACCAGAAAGAGGAAAGACAGGTAATGTACAAAATCTAACCTTCCTCAGATCGTGTGTGTTGGAATGGAATGTTGAGCGATGGAGTCAGCTGGACTTTGAGCTTTTGGAGTAGAGCTTCACAACCTCGTCCTTCTAGTTGGGGATATATTCTGCCAGGTCAGCAGAGTCTCTCCAGCTGTTGCGGCATATACGCCTACAGCTGGAAGTCAGAGTCAGGAGAAATGCAAATAGCCAGTGATGAAAACTCCAGGCGTGGCCTCCTCTGTATACGGGAGGAATCCCAGCTGCCTCTGTGGTCTTGACCTTCCCGACAATCCTCTGCTCCCCCTTCTTGATTTTGTTTTGGATTTCCCAGAATTTTAATTGAAGGGGAGACAGGGTGCCTCTGTTTCCTTTATTTCCAAATCTATGCTTTTGAATTTTTGAACAGAGTATGTCAGTTGGTTGAGGAGGCAAAGAAGGAGAAGAAAAATTTAAATGACAGGGATGTGAGTGGTGAGGCTCATTCAATGGCTGCCCCTGAAAGTTTGTCATACACTCCATAGAAATGGGGGCCTCCAGTCAAAGTCTGGAGCTGGGATCTGTGGAGCCTCATTTTTAAATCCCCAAAGCTAGCACATCCCTCTGTATAGATGGCCTATATCTATAAGGGGCTATAGCTTGAGGCAATGTATTCTGAAATGCAAATGCAGCAAATAGCAAAACAAATACAGGACCCAAACCAAAGAGCTATCAAGCTAGTCAGAGGCTGAAGTGATTAACTTAACTCTTAACTTTCCTGAGACAGTCTCCAATCTTTGCTATATAAGGATAGGAACGTGCTATATAAGTATAGAAAATAGCTTAATATTCACTCTAGACTTCTGGTCAATACTTCATATATTGAGCTGCCTTGCATCTATGAATTGGATCAGTAGACAAACTGGGCAAACTCTGTGTGTGTGTGTGTGTGTGTGTGTGTGTGTGTGCTTTAAAAAAAGGATATCCTTGTGAGGACACAGAAGTGATAAGCCAGTGCTTGAATCCATGTCTTCTGATTTCTTTGCTTTCAAAATAAATCATTGTGTTCTTGCTGATATAGGAAAACTTTTACTAGGTGTAGACCAACCAAATGTAACCCTCCCTTGACTAGAGCTTATTTTACATAATCGTACAACCTGTCAGAAGAAGAAGGAGCCTAAGAGATTTATTTAGTTCAATCTCCTAAAACTTACTTTTTTAATGGTCTTTAAAGGATCAGAAATTCAAGTCTAAAAGGTACTTTAGAAGTTCTATGTGGTCCAACCACTTCATTTGGTAACTGAGACTTACAGGGTTAAGTGATTTGCCTAAGTGAGCTCCCTGAGAGTGTGGACTGGGTGGCTGTTGTTGTGGTGATGGTGGTGTGTGTTCACCCTTTGTGTACTACTCGTCCCTTACTTATCACAGACTCAGTCACACAGGGAGCAGGTAGCGTAGCAGTTCAGGGTTCTGTTGGGGGCTTGAGACTCAAAAAGAAAATTATCAAGAGAAAAGCAGGAACTTTGGCCTGGGAAACCATGAACTCCCCCAATCCTACAAGGGGGCTTCCTGGCTGAGGACTTTCACAAACCTTGTCTTCCTCCACTGTTCTTTGCTGCGACCTCCTAAGGGTGTCTCTGCACTTCACTGAAGCTCCCAGAAGGTGGCTCTCCGAGTTGCTTTTTCAGCTGTTTTTGTCTAGCTCCCTGCACCTGGCTCCCCTGGTCGCTGACTTTGTGGTCCTTGAGAACATTTTCCTAGGTTAGCTTAGAATGGATGAAAGGATTGTTTTAGCAGCAACTACTCTGATGATAATAACTCATATAGAATCAGATAATGTTAGAGCTATAAAGACCCTGAGGTCATAGAAAATCATAGAAGGGGTTCTAGATCTTGAGCTGGAAGGGATGTCAGAGGTCATGTAGTCTAATCTCCTTACTTTAAAGATGAAGAAAATTCTGCTGATGTAGGTAAAAGGACTTGCCCAAGGCCATCCAGTCCTTGAAGTCAGACTCTCTTCTACAACATGGCGTATGAGCTTGAACATCCACAGGGTCCCATTGGTATTTCAAATTCAACATGCCCAGTGTCCAAGAGAGAACTCCTATTTCCCTCCAAGTCCTCTCTTCTTCTAAAATTCCCTGTTACTGTTAAGGGATTAATAAACGTGTGTTGGTTGACTGATTGATAGCACTTTTTTTTTTTTGCTAGCTCTGATGGTTAGGGAGTTTTTCGTGATACTGAATGGAATTCTCTTTCCCCATGACTTTCCTTGTCTTGGAGTCAAGCAGAGTAAGTTGAATCCTTGCATGTGATAACCCAAGCCTTCTTTTCTCTAGTACAAATATCCCCAGTTCTTTCAACTAAACCTTATGATCTGATCTTCAGTCTTCTCACCATCCAGGGCTGCCTGCCCTCTCTTGGACATATGAGACCTTATCAATGTCCCTGTTAAAATATGATTCCCATAATTGAATCCCATGTTCCACAGGTAGTTGGACCAAGGCAGAGTACCAGTGTACTGTGACTAATAACATCTCCTCACCCCTGAAACCTTTCCAACCAGGTACATTGGGATACTTTGAGAGTTTTCTTTATCCTGGGAGAGAGTGGTGGGGTGCTGATCTTGATCTACATGGTTTTTGCTTCTTATGACTGTGCTGATTCTTACTTCTTCTGTTCAACATTTAACCACAGGAAACTAACAGGAATTCAGGGAAATGAACTATGGATTTGCAATTAGGGGATCTGAATTTCCAGCTACTTTACTGCTTATGTGACCTTGAGCAAGTAATTTCTTCTCTCTGGGCTTCGGTGTCCTCATCTGCAAAATGATAGGGCTGTAATTAGATGACCTTTTAACGTCTCTGCCACACTAAGCCTATGATGCTCTGAAGGAGAACTTGGGCTTGGGAGGCTAAGATGGGGCTATTAATGTCCAAGTTTCATAGTAAGACTCAGATTGTGTTTTCTTTTCCATTGTCTTTAAAAAAAAGTATTTAAACTTAATGGGAGGTGATTTAAAATACTATACACAGTATGTTGTACTTATATACAGTCAAGACTTTTTAAGCTGAGTCTGGTTTTGCAAAAATGTGTCCAGAAAAATTCATGAGCTTCTAATATGGACCTTCATAGTTCCCAAGGTAACCTACCTGGCTGAGCTTTCAATATTCCACAAGCGATTCATTTAAGACATAAAAATGAAAATTTAATATAGCTAGGAAATATATTCCCTTTCAGTGAAAAATAAACTATTTTTCTTGTCCAAATTAAGTATTTTCCGAAGCTTCTTCTTAATGTGATCTTTAGGGTAGAAAGAATGATTTTCATATAAGATTTGATATGTTCAGACTCAGATTCTCTCCTTAAAAAGGCCTGTATGTAGGTGTGGGCATCTATGTATATTTCTTTTTTTTTAAGTTTGCATTAAATATAATCTTTACTTTGGGGAATATTGTCAAAAGTTTCACAAGTTATTCTGATTGATTTTAATTTATATGAAATCACATTAAAAATAAAACATAAGATGGCTTGTGCAATGCATATATTCCAACTTTTATACCCAAATTTGGGAGCTAGAAAGCACACAGAAATTTTTTTTTCATCTGCAGGATTCTCATAGAAGTATGTCTACAGCTCAACATCTTATCTGAAAACATCCTAGTGAAAAGGTTTAGAATTGACATCTTTTTAGGAAAGGAATTTTATCTTTTTACAAGGTTTATTTATGACTAAGTTCCCCTGATCCAGCTATTTTACATGCAACAGCAAAGCCAGGTGCCTTCCCAGTGGGCATGAATTAAATGTAGAGGATATTAGAAGAAATTGTGTGTGTGTGTGTGTGTGTGTGTGTGTGTGTGAATGTGTGTGTATGTGTGTGTGTGTGTGTGCATGTGTGTGTAGGCAGTGATACATATTGGAGAGAATGCTGGCATTGGAGTCACTACCTAGACTCAAATCCTTCCAGTTGTACTTATTACCTGCATGAAACTGGGCACTTGATTTCTATGCACCTCAGGCAACTCCTTAGAACTTAGATAAGGTAAAGGCTGGTAGTAATTAATCTACATCGGCAGATAAGATTTTTAACAATGAGAATTCCCTACACCGATGGAACCACAGATCCTTGGCACACGTGCACGTGTGTGCCCATGTGGGTGTGTGCTGATGAGCACATGTGTGAACATGGGTATATATGTTGTGTATACTTTCTTGAGAAATGTATGTATGTATGATTGGAAAAGGAGGAGGGCCAGTCACAGCCAGAATGAGGAATGTCCAGGGGAAAGTCTATGTGCTTATTGCTATCCATCCAAATAACAAGACATTTGGAGGAATTCCCCCAGAATGATGGGCTTTCTTTTGGTGACTTACAGGAGAACATAACTGTTACACAGAAAAACCCTACCTGCCTCTTGACATTTGTTAGATGAGAAATAGCTCTGACCCCAGGAAGATGGAAGTCTCAGCTAAAATGCTCTTGTCTCTGTCGTAGCTTCTTTTCCTGCCCCAACAGAATCTGAGTTCTAGTAGCTCTGAACACCATCCAACTATAATTAGCACCCCTTTGGTACATTTGCCTCATAGAGCTAGCCAATGTAGCACACAGCTGCTGAAGGGGCCAACAAAAATCTGGACTGAGGATCTAAGTGGGCGAAATGAACCAGAGAATCATCTTCATTTGGCTGATGGAGGCACCCTGTCTGCATAGATGTGGTGCTCTCCAATGGCAGGTGGCATCTTCTTATGTGCAGAGAAGACAGGAACCTGGAAGGAAGCCAATTCAAGTTTTTGATCCAAATGCCAAGTTGGAAGGGCTGGGGTCCTGAACAACTTCGCAAAATGTGTGGCAAAGCTTTTATGTGCTATGCAACAACCCTGAACTGCTGGTCATGGGTAAACTGCATTTGTTCCTTCTAGAATATCTAGAAGGGATTGGAGCAGTTTTAGTTGTTGAGATTTTTGTAATCTTTCAGTTGTAATAGTAGTGCAAAGTACTTTGTTCAATGTGAATTTGGTATCACCCAGTCCATTAGATTTTCCTTTCTTATGCATGATGCCCTTTTCACACCTTAAAGCCAATGTACATGACAGCTGTCATAATAATAATAGCAGCTAACATTTACATAGTGCTCATTATTTGCCAGGCACTGCCCTAAGTGCTTTACAAATATTATCTCATTTGATCCTCACAACCACCCTGGGAGGTAGATGCTATTATTAGCCCCATTTTACAGATGAGGAAACTGAGGCAAGTGAGATTAAGTGATCACATAGGATCACACAGCCATTCAGTATCTGAGGCTAGATTTTTACTCCTATCTTTCCCCATGCTGACTGAATTTCTTCCTGTTCTTTGAGACCTGGATCTGGAGTTAGGAGCTCTCTGCTAAAATATGCTCTGACACTTTTCATCTATAAAATGGGGATATTAAAACTTGCCTTGAAGACTTACTGGCTGTGTAGGGTTCAGGACAAAGGATAAAGCCTATTGTAAACTTAAATGTGAGTTATAGTTTTTCCAGTTCTGTCAGATCTGAAATCATCTCACATCTTTCTTTTTATGTGTTTCTTTTCTTTTCTTTTCTTTCTTTTTTTTTTTTTTTTTTAATAAAAAGGTAATCCTGTACCTTTAAAAGATTCATGGGCCGCAGCCAGCAATTCTGAAGGTTGACTTTGAAGTGACTCCTTAAAAGCCTCTGGAAAGTCTTTTCCTAGGCCTTAGTTTTCCTCATCTGCATTCTGTAATGACCTGGGAATAACTAGATCTCTGGTGATGTGCTGCTCAAGACAGGCTGAGCCCAGAGATAGCTCCTGCCTGCTTCTCAGACAGTCCTCGAAAATTGCGTGGAGTCAGATCAGAAATAAACCCACTTGTTCTTCCTCTTGTCTCCCACTTGCTTCTAATTAGAATCACATAATTTGAAAGTTAGAAGGAACTTAAGTTTGCTGGATTGGGGGTAGGGTAAGGGAAGGCAAAGGACTCTCTTACCAGCAACCCAGCAATTGTGCATCCATTTACTTTGCTGTCAAATTAATCTGATCGCCAAGTAGCAGGGGCGTTTTGTTGTGTTAGAATATATCCTTGGGACAAAAATCTCCTGGTGCTGTGAAGGGGGATTCTGATGCTAAGGAGATGAGAAATTTTCTCTGAAGTCAGAAGAACTGGGTTTAAATCCTGCCTCAGTCTTCAGGCCTATGCGACCGTGGGCAAGTCGCAAGCTCCCTGCCTCGGTTCTCTCATCTGTAAACTGTGGAGACTTCACCAGGTGACTTCTGGAGACTCTTCCACCTCCAGATCTATGAATAAATCTGATACTGGTCCACTTTTTTTTTTAAAAGGATGCAGATTCCATGGTTTCTCTTCCAATGTATAACCTGGTCTATTATTTCCAGAAAAAGGCATTCACTTAGTAGGGTTACCATCCAGCTTAATCTTCCCCTCTTCAAACACTGTGCAATTGTACGCAGTTATTAAATCGGTAGTGTCCGGACTTGGAAAACATCTGGGAACCCTAACCCTCCAGTTTGTCTGTGTGGTTTAAGGGAAGGGCTAAGTCTGCAGGCACACCGCTTGGACCTGCTTATAGTACCCGCACGCCCTTCTCTATTCCTCCCACTCCGCCCCCTTGGCCTTCCTCCTCTCCTCCCACCCACATCCTCCCTCCCAGAGCCGTCCTTCCCCGTAGCCTCCTTCGCGCCCGGTGCAGCGTCTGGGGAGGCTGCAGCACCTAACGGCTGACACCTACGGGATTGCTTCCGGGCACTCCGGAGCTGGGGGGCAGCTGGCCAGGGGCCAAGAGCCTGGCAGGGCCGGGCGGCTCGGCTCCAGCCCGGGATCGGTAGGCGGGCGGTGGTTCTAGCATCATCAGCAGCAGCAGCAGTGGCAGCGGTGACGGCCGCAGCAGCCAACACGAGCTCTAGCTCCCTCCTTTCTGTACTCCCTCCCTCCCTCTCTCCCTGGCCCGCCCACCAGGAGTCCCGTGCGCTCCAGCTCAGGCGGTTCCATTGCCCGGGGATCCGCGCTCAGCCCAGGGCGGAGGCTTGGCGTAGCCGAAGTGCAAACCGTCTCCTTTGGCGTGGGGAGGAGCCGCACGCCCCTGCACGCGCCCGAGGGTGCTGGGAGCCTCTTCCTCCTCTTCTTCCTCCTTCTTTGCTCCCCAGCCTCTTCCCCTCTCCCCCAGGAAGGTCATGCACCTATGATTTCCTTCCTCCCCTGAAATTCCCCCTCCTTCATTACCTTCATCCTCCCCCTGCCTCTCCTTTCTTCGTATATTTATTTATTCGCTCCCCACTCGCCTTGCCCATGAGCCTTCTCGGGAGCTACCGGAAAAAGACCAACAATGATGGGTACGAATCTTTGCAGCTGGTGGACAGCAGCGGTGACTCGGGCGCTGGCAGCGGCGGGAGCAGCGGCGGCGGCGGCGGCAGCGGTGGCAGCAGCGGCGGCGTCAGGCTTGGAGTGACCCCGGCAGCGGCGACAGCAGCAGCGGCAGCAGCTAAAAGTCCCGCGCGGCGCCCACAGACAGGCGTCAGCACCATGGACAGCTCAGGTGCTGGGCCCAGGGAGTAGTTGGGCCGGGAGAGTAGTTGAGTTGGGGGGAGGATGGAACATGAGGCCCTGCGGGGCATCGCCTTGCCGACCCACCTGGGAGGCCCAGCCCTGCTCTTGTCTGTGCCCCAGCTCTGGCCCGCTCAGCTACTGGGATGGGACCCGGGGAGATCTAATACCAGGTCACCCTCGTCTCCAATTTCCCCGGTTCAGAGAGCGAGGAAACATTAGATGTGGCCAGGGGCCCTGCAGCCTGGAAATTGCGCCTCTTAATCTCCGGGCTAGTGAATACACCAGCTGGGAGGAGGAAGGGGAGGGCGGGCCGGCTGGGAGGGTGGCAGAAGGGCGGGGAACAGCGGCTGCCTTAACTCTGTCTGTCCAGTAGACGAGAAGAGGGGAAAGAGTAAGTATCGTGCCTGTTCGTGTAGTCTTTCGGCGGTTACCAAAGCTCAGGATTTTCTTTGCAATCACGTAGAGTAATGTGCCATATTAACTCTCCTGCCCACTCTCTGTAATAACCTTTATTGAGCATCTCAGAGATGGATGCATCATTACAAAGAGCTTTTTAGTGTTTTCAAAACGACATTTACTTCTCCATTTTTATGCTTGTCCCTTTTATATTTGTATTCCTTTACCTTGCATACAATTTTTTTTTCAGACCTTTAAATGCAGGCGAGATTGAAAGGCCTTGGGATTTTATCTAGTTTTGCAATTAAGCATCTTGAAAAGCGCTGGTAGAAAGCTGTATCTTTCTAGCTAAAGCTGTGTCCTTAGCTAAATGTAAGTTTAATCTAACCGTGATGAGGCTCTTTGGCTAGGGGGTAGTTGTTTAACTTTTCAAGCCACAGAGGCTGGAAGATTGTTTTTACAAGAGTGATTCATTTTAGGAGGCCTTGGAGATCATGTTAGTATTGGGAACTTTAATACAGGAAGCCCGAGGAGTCCTTTGGATGGATTATTGCTTGTGTCGTTTTGAAGTGGAGCTGAATTAAATGTGGGCATATTGCATGTGGAAGTAATTATTTGTTTTAACCAGTTGAGAATCTCCCTGAGAACTCGTTATCTCAGTCCATTACCCACCCCCAGTTCTGCTTTTTTTTTTTTAAATGTGCTTTGTTGTAACCGAATTTTACCTGTAAAGCTTTCCTTGAATAGAAGGTAACTGGCTGCCTTCCTGAAGTAGCACTTTTACAAAGCAGAAATCACCCTTGAGGCCCTGGTTAGCCAAGGGGTTAGTTATTGATGGTGTAAGAATGTAGTTCGTTTTGTTCTGGATTGGTAGTAGTTGAAAGTCCCTTATTGTCTTTTTGACAGTAGTCATGAAGATGGCGCAGTTCTGCTAGAGAAATAAGAGAAACTTGAAACCTGGCCTCTTTTAGGTGCACCCCAGGGCAAAGGTTCTTAACCTTTTTTTGTGCTGTGGTCCCATTTGGCAGTCTGGACCCCTTCTCAGAGTAATGATTTTTAAACGCATAAAACAAAATACATAGGGATTACAAAGGAAATCAATTATGTTGAAATACAGCTATCAAAATCCTTTTAAAAAATAAAGTTCATGGACTCTAGGTTAAGAACCTCTGACCTAGGGATTAGTAGTCACTGAAGGTTTTATAAATCATGGTTACCTAAATTGTTTGAGGGTACTTATTATCAATAAATCACACATCCTCCATGAGTCCAGGGAAGGAAGAATGCATTGTTTTGACAAATTCATGTCCTACAACAAACCATTTGAATTAACGATGCTGTAATGGCTATTGTACTTCTGATGTGGTTTGGTTCTTGGTTTTGGAGAGCGCACACGATGCAGTATCATGCAGTTTATCATCCAATCAACAGTTTTGTTAAACAAAAAACTACCAGATACTGTGTGGGGAAGCTGGGGATACAAAGGCAAATGGGACATAGTTTCTGCCTTTGACCTGTGATGGTCAGCACCTTACTACTCCCTGACCTTGATTTAAAACCAGATCACTTCACTGGGCCTCAGTTTCCTCATCTGTAAAACAAGAGCACGGATCTCTAAGAACTCTGGCTTTAATCTATGATGCTACCCACAAGATTGTTGTCGTTGTTATTGCTTTTATTTGTACCCCCAAGTCTTAGCACAGGGCCTAGCATGTGGTAAGCACTTAAGAAATGGAGTTGCCTTGCCTTGATCTATAAAATGGGTACAGCAATGACTGCCCTGCCTACCTCACTGGGTTATCGGGAGGCAAGTACTTTTTAAACTGTAAGGCACCATGTGAAAGTGAGTGATAAAATGCTAAAACAGGATGTGAGTATCAGGGGCTGTTATTTTTTCTGACCTTGTTCCCTTAATCTGTTTTCATTAATTTATAGAAGAGATGCTCTCTAAATAGCTCTACGTCAAAGGGAAAATGTCTTGCACAGAACACTGGCCTTAGGATCTGGTCTATCTGATTTTGACTCTTGCCTTAGAAACTTAATGGCTGTGTGACCTTGGGCTACTTGCTTAATCTCTCTGAACCTCAGTAACCTCATCTGTAAAATGCGGGTAATAATGGCACTGACCTCTGGGAGCTGTGGAGGATAAGATACAAGTACAGTGCCCTTCTGCAAGTATCATGCCCTTCCCCCTAAGGTTATCTCAGCTTCTGAAGTTATCTTCCATTAACTCTGAAAGTATCTTATACATACCTATCTATCTGTCCAGTAGAACATTAGATCCCTGAGGGCAGGGACAGTTTTTGGTCTTCTGGGTGCTTAGCTTCCTTACCAGCTCGATTACGACTTGCTGGTCGTTGATTCCCAGATAAAGGCAGATTCTAAAAGCAGTGTTTTGTAAAGAAGGCATCTGATGTTTTAACCAACCCTCCAGTCCTATTTTTTGGATCTGTGGCCTGAGACGTGAATCAGATAATGACTCTGGTTAGGCAGGCTATACCTGGAAGCCAAATTAACAAGGATGAGTTTTTAGTCCCCAAAATATTCTGTCTTGGGGTTCAGATCCTCAGTTCCTTAAAATTTTCCTTGAGAGATTGCTTTGGGACAGGGGGAAAGCAATGCAGAAACTTCAAATTTTTGCAAAAAGTCTTTTGTAACAATACTTTTTGTGGTAATTGAAGGGTGCTAAATCAGTGCAGTGAGAAGCAGATGGAAGAATGAAATGTAAAAATTATCTTTAAAAAATATTGCCCCAGGTTAGGCTTTAGCATATTCAACTTTGTAACTCCTCCTAGGTGTGACCTGTGTAATCTAGGATGAGTTTTGAGCTAGAAGGGATGTGAGAGAACATTTAGTCCAATGCCCAAACTGATCTGGGAAACTGAGGCCCAGATCTGAGGAAACTGATGGTGAGTTTCCCATGGTCACATAAATAGTAAATAGAAGGGTCTGAATTTGAACTTGGGGCTTTTAGTTTGGGGGAAAGGGCCCTGAACTTCAGTCAGATCACTTGGGTTTAAGCCTCTCTGAAGGTGCTTTTCAGCTGTTCGCCTATGAGACGGTCACTAACTTCTCTAGGCCTCCTTTACCTTGGTCTCGAAGAGCTGGCTTGGCCATTGAAAAGTCGTACTTGCTGTCACACAGCTTGTGTTTGGGGCCATCCTTCTATCCGATACTTTAGGCAATTACCTTTGGAAGGTAATGATGATAATAGTATGATAATAACAACAGCAATAAGTAGCCGACATTTATTTACCAAAGTAAGGCTCACAAAGAAGTTTTCAGGCATTGCCTCTTTTGATGCTTACAGTGACCCTGGGTATGAGCCAGGTATTGCAGGTGGTGTCACCCCCATTTTACAGATGAGGAAACTGAAGCTCAGGTGGCTAAGGATGGATCCCACAGCTGTTTTTTAGGTCTTGGAGGGAGGACTTAAAACCAGGTCTCACCTGACTCTTCAGTAGAGGGTTGTTGTGAGATTCATGTGATGAAGCATGGAAGGTTCTTTGAAGATTTGAAAACATGATATAAATCTCCTGACCTAGGTTTGAATCACAGAATGTTAGAGCAAGGGATCATTTAGTCACAGAAGAGCAGAATTTGAGAGTTGACTTGGCTCTCAGCAGCCCTCAAGATTGACCCAGACCTGAAAGCAACCCCCATTATGGCAGATCTGACCACTGGTCAGCAAAGCCCTGCCCTTTACACGTGAGGAAACTGAGGCCAACTGCTAATTTTCCTTTTAGTTCTAACATCCTCTGATTGCTAAGTGACATCACATAGCAACCTAATCATGGAACCAGCTCTAAAAAGCTAGCTCACCTTGCTCCCTGTGGGGTGTTGTTTCTACAACTCCTTCCTGATACCTTCCTTGCCTTCCTGTTTGTAGAAGGTTCCAATATTTTAAGGAGAAATAAAGCACAATTCTTCATTTCTTTTATTAGAATATAGCTAGCATT
The DNA here is from genome assembly GCF_003287225.1 of Phascolarctos cinereus. Taxonomy (NCBI): domain Eukaryota; kingdom Metazoa; phylum Chordata; class Mammalia; order Diprotodontia; family Phascolarctidae; genus Phascolarctos; species Phascolarctos cinereus. The sequence continues at coordinate 466,487,880 of NW_027555958.1, forward strand.
TATATAGCACTTTAAGGATTAAAAGCACTTATATATAAATTATAAATGCAAATATGAAATATATTTAAATCTGATATAATAGAAATTATTTACATATTTAAATATATTAAATTAGGCAGCTAGGTGATAAAATGCATAGAGTGCTGGGCCTGGAGTCAGGAAGACCTGAGTTCAAAAATAGGCCTTGGACACTTACTAGCTGTGTGACTCTGGACAAGTCACTTTAACCTTTGTTTACCTCAAGTTTCCTAATCTGTAAAATGGGAATGATCATACTTCCCATGGTTGTTGTGGGGATGGAATGAGATTATATTTTTAAAGCTCTTTGCAAAGCTGAAAGCACTGTACAAATGCTAACTGAATGTAATTATATGCAAATATTAATATGTGTGTATAGATGTGCACGTATACACACATGCACACGTATACACAGCACACATATGTATTCCATGTGTATCAACACACGTGCACACATGTATGCGTGCCATGCACACGTGCGTATTTCACATGTGTGTATCCACACGTACACATGTACATGTATTTGTACATGAAATCTCATTTGATCCTCATGGGATGCTCTTGTGAAGTGGGTGTGGCCATTATTCCCACTTTGCAGAGGATGAAACTAAGGCTGGGAAAGTTATGACTTGCCCAGGGCTATATAGCTAGTGAATGTAGTCATTTTAAAAGCAAAAAAACTACGGGATTTTGATCTCGATGCCTTGGAGCAGATTCTGGGAGTAAAAGAGCCTGAGTTGAAATGAGGAGTTGAGTGCTGGAGTAGCCCTTGGGTCCTGCCTCCCTGGACAAAAGCTGCTCTTTCTATAGTGCTTCTAGTCATTCGTTCATCTGAGTTTCACAGCACCCCTTGCTTGAGAGGTTCGATAGATATTTTTTATTCCCATTTTTCAAGAGTGGAAGGTGAGACTCCCAGATGAAGTGAATTGGAATCACATAATAATAACATTTCCATGGTGTGGAGTTCTCATAAACCACTCTTTCCCAACTCAGCATTTTTCCTGCTATCTCTGAGCTTCTCTGGTTTCCTCCAAGTCTCAGCTAAAGTCTCACCTTTCCCAGCCCTCCAGAATCTTCAAGCCTTCCCTCTGAGACCACCTCCAATTTTTCTTGTCTATATCTTATTCCTGCTTAGTGGTTGCATATTGTCTACTCCCTTAGACCGGAGCTCCTTGAGAGTAGAGCCTTTTTTGCTTTGCTTTGTATTCCTACTACTTGGTACAATGCATGGCACACAGCAGGTGCTTAATAAATGCACTAATAAATGATAATTGACCCATAAAGTGGAAAGTATACTGGTTCAGGAGTTAAAAGACCTGGGTTCAAGTCCTGACTTATTTCCTATGGGACCTTAGGTGAGTTATCTTACTTCTTTGAGCCTCAGTAGCCTCATCTGTAAAATGAAGGGGTTAGACTGGGTGGCCTTGAAGATCCCTTCCAGATCTGGGTCTATGATCCTATGACCTCTCTGGTCCTCATTTTCCTCTTGAAAAATGAAAATACTGGAAGTTAGGACTTCTTATAACGTGTAGTCCCTGAACTTGTTTTTAAAATTTTTTTTTGAAAACTATATTTCAGTATACTTGGTTTCCTTTGTAATCTTATGTGTTTCATTTTATACATTTAAAACATATGATTCTGAGAAGGGGTCCATGGGCTTCACCAACTTGCCAGAAAAGTCTAAAATACACAAAAGTTAAGAGCCCCATGACTAAATGGCTTCTGAGGTCCTATTCTGCTCTAAATCTAGGGTCCTGGGGTCCCATAAAACCCACTACATCTATTCTCTCATTTGAGCCCCATTACTGTCCTGTGAGCATTTCCTACAAGGATTTTTGTTCCTGTTTTACATATGGGGATAATTGGGAAGTAAAGTGCCATGTGCGTGGTCACACAGCCAGGACAGTGGGTGTCTAATATGTCTAATACCTACTAGAACTTAATGAGAAGAAAAAGATACTTTTTAAGAATCAGGGGAATTCACCAGAGAACAGGTGAAGTCTTCATGGATATTTTTGCTGCTTCTTTGGGTTGGGAATGGGAAACCTCCTATTAGAAGGGACAATGAGACCGATGATGGAAGGTGTTTATTTCCATGTAGAAAACCAACAACACTCATTTTAGCTGATGTGAAAACATACAGAAGTTTCATCCTGATGTGCTGGTTCCCAGCATCCATGATTCAATCATCCATATTGAATCCAATTGAATCCATGATTCAATTCATACATAGATTCAAACCCTTCTTCACCCTAGCAGAGGGATATGTGATTTTCTGAGGCCAAAAAAATCACCATGTGGTGGTAATTCATCAACTGGTGATAAATGTCTTGGAACTTAGATTGGTCCATGGGCAGCAAGTATGGAATTTGTTTGCTCCCAAGGCTGTATCTGAGCCTTCCCAACTTGATAAGTCTTTCTTAGAGAATGTGCTTCAAAGACTTTGACAGTGGGAACCCAGAGTCACCTGCACACTACCATGACGCTTCAGAAGTTGACTGACAACTTGGAGAAAAATAATGAAAATGTAGAATTGAGCAGGGTCAGGTTAAAGGTAACAAATCATATGTAGCAATGAAGAAGGTACTATGGTATAGAGGGAAAGATTTGCAGTCGGAGGACCTGGGTTCAAGCCCCGGCTGTGACACTTACTACCTGGGTGACTTTGGACAAGTCATTTCACTTTTTTGGGCCTCAGTTTCTTCATCTGTAAAGTGAAGGGTTTGGGCTAAGAAGGCCTCCAAGGTCCCTTCCAAGGCATATGGTCCTATGATCCTCCAATTCCACCACCTTGAATGTCTATTCTAGCTTTAAATTGATGCTCTTAAGGGGATTTAGTTCTTAAAGCCATCTTTTTGCTGAAACTTAGCAAGTTTATAAAATAGTGCCTTGTTCATGAAAAATTGTTAGGTAATTTATCTCTCATGAGATGATAGGATTTAAACAAGAAAACTTGGAGTTGCTCTAGTCCTTCCCCCTCTGGAGTTCAGAGAGGGGGAGCAGTGATTTATCCTCTGGGGTCACGAGGATAATAAGGGGCAAGATTGGAGTTTAAACGCAAGACCCTCCTGATCCCAAGGCTGTTTTTCCCTTGGCTGCCCCACCATAGGAAGATGCCTGTAGAACGATGGAAATTCACATGGAGCTGGGGTTCGGAAGAAATGAGGTTAGGCCTAAAATAACTCTGGCTGTAGGCAGCATGGGGCTTTTGGGTGGTGACTGTTCAAATCGGAGGATGTGGCCTATGGCGTCAGGACTCTGTCTTCAGGCATTTCATCTGTGTGACAGACAGTGAAAGGGTGGTGGATTTTTGAAGGACTCTTCCCATTGGACTGCTATTATTATGTTACGAGTATAGATATTTAGATGTGAATAACAACAACAGCAATTTCTAGGTGGTAGCACAGTGTGGAGAGAGTTGGTCTTAGTGTCAAAAATGTATGAGTTCCAGACTGTCCTCTCACACAGGCTGTATGAGCCTGAGCAAATTCCTTGACCGCCCAGTGTGTTATAGCTCTTTGATGCTAAGCTGCACAGAGGAAGACAGTTTTCTTACTGGAATTTCCCTTCATGAAAGAAATCTCCTAGCCAGTCAACTCAATGTATCATTTATGCAGTTTAAGGTTTACAAAAATAGTTGGACTCTTTACCTTCTTTTTGCCTCAAAATGACTTTGTGAGGTAGGGTCTGTGGCATCTGAAGCTGAAAGAGTGATTGACCCATGGTCCCATACCCAGGAAGTGTTGAAGCAATATTTGAACCCAGGACACTTTGATCTTCAGCCTAGTCCTATGCACTATGGCACTTTGTCTTTTTGATAATCTGGCCAGGAACATGTAGGAACCAAGGATGGGGTGGGGGGGTTTGGGTATGGGTCAGGGGAACAGGCAGAAACTATGAGACCAAACACGCAATCAGTGACCATTTCTAAGGGCCTGTTATGTTCCTACATGTAAGGTTTTATGTTTTATGTCCTGGGAGGCAGAGGGACATAGCTAAGACATGTGTTCCCCTTAAAGGGGTATATAGTAGTAGGAGTGATAAGAGAGACACACAAATATAAAATAAATGAGAGTATGACAAGGGGATGAGGAAGGCTCTAGAATTATAGACCTTTCAATGGGGGAGACCAGAGAAATCATTTTAGTCACCTGAGTTGGTCAACTTCCTCCTTCTACAGATAAAGTGCTATGGGTTCAGATGAGGGAGAATTACTTATTTGTTTTGGGAGTCAAGGAAGCATTCATAGGAGAAGGGGGACTTTAAAGGCCTCTGAGATTTCCATGGGCAGAGATGGATTTGGGTGGGTAGAAGGGGGGAGGGCAAGTAGGAGGAGAGAACCCATGAGTTCAGGTGGGGGACTTAATGGGACTTAGGGAGTATAACAGTGTAGACTTGGAGATCAGAGCGTGAAAGGAAGTGAACTCAGGCGTGTTCAGTCGGTGGTTGAGTGAACGGGGTGAGAGCCTGTGGGTTGCTCTGGGGAGAGTCCGGAACATGCCCACAGTGTCTGCATTTGTTACTGAAGCCAGTCCTGGCTAGGCCTCTTACTGACCGTCGACCATGAAAATCTGGTATAGCCTCTTGGAGCCTCAGTTTCCTGTCCATAGAATGGGGATAAAAATACTTTCATGATCCACTTTGAAAGGAGATTGTGACACCAGTCTTTTGTAAGCTGTAGAAGGTGATCTAAATGTGATATATATCTATATCTATATCTCACACATATATATCACACTTATATATATCACACTTATATATAGCATCCTTATATATATCAATCACACTTATATATATCAATCATACTTATATATATCAATCACACTTATATATATGTATATAAATTTGATTTAGATAGATAGATAGATAGATAGATAGATAGATAGATAGATAGATAGATAGATAGATAGTGTTATTATAGTCAGTGAGCAGCACTGTATGAAGAGTGGTGCTGAATTCTCATGTTGTTCCCCATGGTCAGATCACCTGTGGAATATTGTGTTGAGTTCTGGATGCCACAGTTTAGAAACTAGAGGCAGTATAGACTAGTGAAGAGACAGCAGACCTAGGAATCAGAAGAGGGGGAAGGGAACAGTGATAAATGAAGCACCTAGGGTGTGTCAGGTACGGTGCTAAGTCCTTTACAAATATTACCCGGGAAGACCTGGATTCAAGTCCTGCTGTTCTCTGACACTTACTAGCTGGGCTACTCTGAACAAGATATTTAGACAACTTTCTACCAGTGCACATTGCTGATGTGAAAGTGTGGAGGGAACCTACCAGGACCTCCCTACCCTGATGAAATCACAGGCTTAGGCAAAGCCAAACACATAATGAGCTTGAGAAAGTTCAAAAGAGGTGATGAGGATTGTGAACTCCCACCCCAAAAAGATCAGGTGAAGGGGGAATGTTTAGTCTAGAGATGATTTGGGGGGGCCAGGCTAGCTGTCTCCTGGACTGCCTCTGGAAGAGGGATCCCGTTAATTCTTCAGGCCCCTGGAGGGAAGAACAATGGAAGACCCTCACAGAGAAGTGGAGCTTCCCAACAACCAGAGCTCTCTCCAGGTGAAATGGGCTACCTCTGGAGGTGAGGGCCTCTCAGAGAGAGGATGACCACTCACTGGGGATGGTGGACTATGGATTCTGATTCAGGCTTGGATTGGACTAGACCAAAGCCTCAGGGCCTGCCCAGCTCTGAGATTCTGTAACAACAAATGATATGATTACACATCAGATTGAGTAGAACAGGAGCTCTTACCCTGGGTCTAACCTTCACCTTGGGGCAGCTGGGTGGATAGAGCTCTGGGCCTGGAGTCAGGAAGACCTGACTCGGCTTCAGACATTTAATCGCTATATGACCCTGAACAAGTCACTTAACCCTGTTTGCCTCAGTTTCCTCATTTGTAAAATGTGCTGCAGAAGGAAATGGCAAACTACGCTAATATCTTTACCCAGAAAACCCCAAATGGGGTCACACAGAGTCGGACATGACTGAAATGACTAAACAACCAAAACCCTAACCTTATGTTAATGTTTTTATAACTGTATTTCCTTAGGATTGGTTTCCTTTGTAGTACTGTGTATTTTATTTTATGCATTTTAAAATATTATTCTGAGAGGGATCTATGGGCTTCATCAGACGGACACAAAAAAGTTAACTTTCTAGATCAGGGTAACCTAGAAAACTCTACCCCCCCATTTTTTGATATTGAAATTGTTGGGCTGGATCAAGTGGTAATTTTCAGGTTGCTATAGAAATGGAGCATTGTCCTGAAAGCAGCTCCTCCCCCCCCCCCCGTGTCAGGATGTGGGGCTGGCAGGAATGTCAGCAGGTGCCCGCTCCCCACCCTTCTCTGAAGCCTGTGAGTCAGCATCATTTTAGGGAAGAGCAGCCCAGTGCCCTGGGAGGTGCATCTCCATGCACGTGACTTCAGAGAGGCCTGCTGTGGCCGTCTAGGTGTTAGCCTCGGTGTCAGATTCCAATTTGGGTAATTGCATTTGGCCTACTTAAAATTTCACCTGCTGTGTCAATTGGACAAAATGGGCTGGCCAGGGACCTTGAGTCAGAGGTGTGTGATCCCAGAGGCAGCCGAAGGTGAGGAGGGGGAGGCTGCCACCGTAGCTGTGGGTGGGAGTGGGGGAGGGCCTTTTCCCCACCCCGATCCCCTATGTACATACTTGGAACTGGGTTGTCACAATGTTGCTAGTTTGTCGTTTAGCTCTTTTTCCTGGGCTCCCCCCTCCCTTCCTGGAGTAGGGACATGGGCGGTGAAATGAACGGTCAGTTTTTTGCTTGTTCTGATTGGCTGACAACAGTGAGGACCTCAGGGAAAAGCTGCTATGTAGAAGGGAGGTACAGGATGCCTCTCTTTGGCTTCCGAGGGTTAGACTACGTGAGTGGTGGGAAGATGCAGGGAATCTCATTTCAGGACAATATAAACAACTTCAAAAACCAACCAGGAACTGATGGGAAATGACACCAGCTGCCTATTATTTCAGCAGTTCAGCAATCACCAAGTGTGGACTATGGGCAGGCTCTGAGCTGGTCAGTGGGGATACAGAGCCAGAAATGAAATATCCCTTGTCCTCAGGGAGCTACTAGTCTAACAAGCACAGAAATGAGAAGTAAATACAACATCCGGGACCTGGTGCAGGTAGTGGCCCATGAGCTAAGGACTGAGAGGCGCAGATGAGGAGAGGATGCACTCTGGACATGGGGGATGAACACAGGAGTGAGAGTGAGAATGGTCCTAAGTTCAGCAGTCGCTCAAGAACAGGCCCTGTCCCTGTTCTAGCTTTCTCTAGCACATCACACAGGGAAGGAGAAAGAATGTGCTTTACTGGGCACAGCTAGCGGGCCAATATGATGCTAAAGGTAAGTGTGTGAAAGGGAACGATATAAAATTAGCCTGTAAAGGTATGGATGTTGTAAATTCCTTCTTACTTGAGAACAGAGCCAAGACTAGGGGTAGAAAAAAAGTGGCATCTGGCCAGAGGCCCATCCCCCATGCCGAGGATGGTGGTATATGGGAAGTGTGTAACAAGGGACCTTTACAGATATTAGTTTTCATAATTGCATATGTAGTTAATACCATAAAATAGCTATCTTCATACCACGTTGCTATTTAGTTTATATTGCCATATGTTGTAATGAAGGTGTAAAAGCTGCTAGGTGCTAGTAACTCAAGTTTTTTAAATGCAGGGTGAAAGTTCATGTTTTAGAAAATTTTATTGATATCTTTCGTTTTAACATCATCTTCATTTCCAAATCTATGCCTCTGAACACTCCTAACCAGCTAGGTATTCCTTATAACAATGACTGGAAAAGAAAGGGGTAAAAAGTAGCCTACCAGAATTAACAAATACATCAACCGAGCCTGATAGTATATATAGCATTCCACACCCATAGTCTCCCACTCCTGCAAAGTGGGGAGGAAAACACATTTTTTCATGTCTTTTCCAACACTAAGTTTATGCAGTGTTCCATTTCCATTTTTTTTCATTTTTTTTTTTAGGCAACTGAGGGTAAGTGACTTGCCCAAGGTCACACAGCTAGTAAGTGTCAAGTGTTTGGTCTGAGGCTGCGATTTGAACTCAGGTCCTCCTGACTTCAGGACCGTTGCTCTATCCACTGTGCCACCTAGCGGCTCCTTGAATTTTTTTTCATTCTTACCATTTACATTGTTGCAGTGATTCTGCATGTTACTTTTCTTATACTGATAGACTGTGTGTGTGTATATATATATATATATATATATATATATATATTATATATATATACGTATATATATGTATATATATATATATATATGTATATATATATATACATATATATGTATATGTATGTATACTGTATATAAAAAGGTATATTTCCTTATACTGATAAGCATCCCTTTATAAACGTCTCTCCTTGGTTCCCACTGATTGTTTTTTAATGGTCTTGTAATGTTTTATCACATTTGGGCACTACAGAATGTTTATCCATTTTGTAATGAATGGGAATCTATTTGCTTTCCAGTTCTTTGCCATAAAAGTACTGCTATGAATATTCTGGTGTAGATGAGACTTTTCCTTCTTTTGGGGGAGTGTGTGCCTAGTCATGGGATCCCTGGATTAAAGGGCATGGACATTTTAGTAACTTTTTTTTAAGCCAAATTTCAGATTGCTTTCCAGAATGGGTGGCTCAAACCAGAGGTCTAACAAGAGTATACTAGTGTGCTTGTCTTTTTGCAGCCCCCCCAGCACTGACTATTCTCATCTTTTGTTCCTTTTGCCTCTTTACTGGGTATGAAATAAAACTTCAGACTTGTTTGATTTGTACTTCTCTTAATACTAGTGATTTGGAGTAATTTTTCACAGGATTGTTAATAGTTTTCAATTCTTTTGACAACTATTGAATATTCTTTAAGCTTTTTATCAATTGGGGAATGACTCTTTGTCTTCCATATTTGTATTAGTTCCCTAGGTATCTTGGTCCCTTATTAGAAATATGTAATACAGAGATTTTCCCCAATTGACAGCTAATCAGTTCAAATCCTGCCTCACACATTTACTAGCTATGTGACATTGGACAAATCATTTTAATCATTGTCTGTCTCAGTTTCCTTATCTGTAAAATGGGGATAATAATGCAACCTACCTCTCAGGTTGTGGTGAGGATCAAATAAGCTAATATTTGTAAATCACTTTGCAAACCTGAAAGTGCTATATAAATGTCAGTTATTATTATTCTAGTTATGTTGACTTTGCATGTGCTTAAGTGTTTCAATTGTATGTAATAGAATTTATGTTTTATCCTTTTGCTAGTCTTTATCCCTTGTTTGATTAAGAACTCACTTCCTAGCCATTGCTATGAAAGGTATCTCAGCTAGTTCTCTTCTGATGCTTTCTTTTTTTGGGAGGGATGACCTTTTATATATGTAGTTTAATATTTTTAGATTCTGTATATTTGGGCTGCACATTCATTTTGAGCTTATTGTGGTATGTGGTATAAGATGTTGATAGAAACCCAATTTCTGCCAAGCTGTTTTCCAATTGCCAGCTATTCTTGTCCAGTGATAAGTCATCGGGAGTCAGGGTAAGATTTTGAAATGTTCAGGTTTTGCCCAGGGCACACAAATGTTGTGTTTAGGTTTTGCTGAAAGCTCCCAGCTAAGGTTACATGATCCACTGCTATGGTGGGGAGTACTATCTAGGGTAGGATTTGGATTAGATAACCTCTAATATCCCTTCCAGGGGAAGAAATGCAAAGAGCACCCTGGGTCTGGAGTTAGAGCCGGGCTTGGAATTCTAGCCCTCCTGCTCAGTACTCATGAGCCGTAGGGCAATTTAGTTCCCTTCTCTGGACTCAGTTTCTTCTTCCATAAAATGAGAAGGTTGGGGCAAGTAATTTCTGAGGTCCCTTCCAGCTCTAAATCTATAAGACTAGCATCCCCAGACACTACAAATTGTCACTTTCCCCTCAGTTTCTCCAGAAATACTCAGGGATTGGACCTCTCATTTCATTGGTATGGGGAATTCCTTGACAGGGAAACTCCAGAGCAGGTTGGCAACTTACAGGGAGTTTCCTAGGGCTGTTGTTCAATTGTGTCTGACTCTTCATAAGCCCATGTGGGGTTTTCTTGGTGAAAATACTGGAGTGGTTTGCCATTTCCTTCTCTAGCTCATTTTACAGATGAGGAAACAGAGGCAAACAGAGTTAAGTGACTTGCCCAAGGTCACACAGTTAGTAAGTATCTAAGACCAAATTTGAACTCGTGTCTTCCTGACTACGGGACCAGTGCTCTATGCACTATGGTGCCACTTAGCTGCCCCTGAATGTAATCTGGGACAAGTCACTTAACATCTTAATGGTCTAGGTCCATGATGTCAAACTCATATAGGAATAGGGGTCAGTAAAAGCTGTATAAGGATCTGTACAAGCCACTTGTGAACTTCATTTAAAATATAATATTATCTGTTGTTCTGTTGTGTTTTTGATTTATTTTGTTAACTATTTCCCCATTATGTAGTGATCTGTTTCAGACTACACTGGAGAGTGAGTCTCTTACTGCCTTGTGTTTGCCACCTGTATGCTAGGAAAAGGGCAGCTAGGAGGCGCTATAGTGCATACGGTGCCAGGAAGGCATGAATTCAAATCCTCCCTCAGACATTTACTTATCTGTGTGACCCTGGGTAAGTCACTTCACTCTGGCTTGCCTCAGTTTTCTCATTTGTAATATAGGGGTAATAATAGCACCCACCTTCCAGAGTTGTCATGGGGATCAAATGAAGTAATATTTGTAAGGTGCTAAGCACAGCACCTAGGACATGGTAGGTGCCATCAAAATACAAGCTCTTATTATGGTTGTTAGTAAATTTCTTAGGCAGGATTTGAACCCAGGGCTTTCTGACTTTCAACCCAACAGTTTATCTACTACGTGACAGGCTCAATCAAAAAGGAAATACGAAAGGATCCAGCTCACTGGCCTAGAGCTGGGAGAGACCCCAGAGGCCATTTAGCCCAGCTCCATCCTGTTGTAGACACGGAAACTGAAGCCCATGGAGGTTAAGTGACTCGTCCAAGGTCAAAAATATCAGAGACTAGATTTGAACCCAGCTCCTTCATTTGACTCCAGAACCAGTGTGTGCTCTTTCCAAAGTCCCGGGCTGAGATCTTGCCCTCTGGATCGTGAACTTTAAAAAGCCAACCCGCCATGAGGCTGACTAAGAGGTTTTGGGGACAGCATGGAACCCTGTGGCCCCCAGCAAGTCAGTTGGGCCTCAGTTTCCTCATCTGTAAAACCAGGGAGTAGGACTTGATGGCCATTAAGGTCCTTTCTGGCTCAAAATCAATGGTCCTAGCATCTTTTTTTTTTATGGGGAGTTGGAAGAGGGGAGAAAGAATCCCCAGCTCAATGTGGTTGGCTGGGACATCACCGCCACCAGGGAAACGGGTTCAAGTGCCTTCCGAGTGTTGGGTGTTCCATTTCCATTGTCCGTGTGGAGATGCACCCATTGAAACTGCTGCCTGCCAGCTCTGCCTTTGTCTCTCCTGCGTCCTCAGAGAGATATCTCCATTATGCGCCTCCCCGGCATCCAGTGGGGGCAGCTGGAACACAATGGCTTGTTTTGTGGATAAGCCTCTTTCCAGAAAGAAGGCTCTATAGTGGGTGGCATTGTTTACAAAACCCTGACTAGAGGCAGTTTGAAACTGGGCATTTAGTGATGCTGGAATTCAAAGAGAGGGGCTATTTCCCCACCTCCTCTTCTGGAGACACTGCCCAGGATTGTTTTGAAGATCAAAAAAGATCTTTACTCCCCTCCCCTACCTTCTCTTCCCCTTCTTCCTCTTAAATGCCTACTATATGCTAGGGACATGAAGGCAAAAGTGAAGCCATTCCTGCCTTGAAGGAGCTTGCTTCGCAACAGGGGAGACAATGTGTGCGCTTGAGTAGGGATGTGCCAGAGAAATACACAGTAGGTACGGGAAAATGCTAATAGGTGGGGGATTCTGCACAGAGAATGTGTGGTATGGCCAGTGATAACATAGGGGTCTTAGAGTGGAGGCCAGTACAAAGAGATCAGGAAAGTAGGAAGAGGCCAGGTTTGGAAGAGTTTTGAATGCTTAACTTAGGACTTTGGATTTGGACCTAGAAGCAAAAGAGCCACAGGAGTTTATTGGGAGAGTGACAAGGATCTGTGCTCTGGCTGCTGCATGGAGGATGGATTATAATGAGGTGGGATTGGTACCTAACGAAGACTTACCCCTAGAAGGCATCTGACAAGTGATTGTGAAGGCTTTCCTGGAAGAATTCTGTTGAAAAAGTCCACTCCATGTAGATGAAGGAGTTTTCCCCCCAAATCAAGCTGAAACCTGCCCGTGAGCAGCTCCCGGCATCCTCTGTGTACACTATTGTCTGGATGTTCTCTCTCTGATTATACTGTGACCTTGTACTATCCTTTGCATTTATTTGCATCCCCAGCCCTTGGCACGGTGCCCAGCACATAGTAGGCACTTAATAAATGTGTAATGACCAAGCGAATGACTAGGTCTCCCTTTCCTCCTCTGTAAAATGAGTGGATTGTAATAGATGACATCCAACATTCCTTCTGGCTCTAAATCCCATGATGTGAGGAACTCCTCATAACCAGAAGCTTGTTCAAGCACAATAAAAGGGATTATGGATTATTGTGCCCTCTCTTCTCTGCAGCCTTTTATTTCTAGGACCCTTCTTAAGCTCTGGAAGCAATTTGTGGTCCACACAATCTCACTTTTAGCCTCTATGTAGGATTTTCATTGTGGAGACTTTCTGCTGAGAGAGGGGGAACTCATGCCAGATCAGGAGGTTAGATTTGGTTGGTTTAATTGAAGTGATAGACTGGAAAATCACAAAGCAAATGCCAAAGATAATCTATAGTGACACTTTGTGAGGTGACGATGAAAATAAGAATCACTTACAATTATAGAAGGCTTTTTATAGACAAAGATGGTGCCAAGGCAGAGTACTTCAAATGAGGGCCGTGAGAACAAACCCTGCTCTCTTCTGTACTAGTGGACAACCGTGATACTGTCCCCAGTCCTGGACCTCCCATTTTCAGAAGGATGTTGGCCCATTGCAGTCTATCTGGAGAAGGCAGTCAGCTAATTCACAGGCATTTATTAAGCCTCTCTCCTAGGTGCTGGGCATACAAAGATAAAAGAGAAACAGTCCCTGCCCTCACAGACTTTACCTTCTGTGGAGGGAGCAACATGTACACAGACATATCAGTATAAAAGCTATGAAAAGTAAGAATGTAAGAGGGCAGTGTGGTGAGGTGGGCAGTGCTGCCCTCAGCGCCAGGAGCGCCTGGACTCAAATCCCTTTTGTGCCACATGCTGGTTGTCTGATCCTTGGCAGGTCACTGTCAACACCACATGTAACTCTGTAAAGATGATAAAATATGGAATAATTACTTATCAGCATTGTAGAGGGACTTTCCTTACTGGGAGTTCCCTATGTCAGTGGGATCATAGGATTGGTCCTCCCCAAAATGTAATTTTTTTTTCAGTGATCGCTAAGAGAATCACAAAAGGCCTCATGTGGGAAGTGGCATTTAGGAAATCAGGCCATACAAAGACTGGATGAAGAAAGTGTGTGTTTATCCAGGGAAAGCTATGTCTTGGAGGAAACATGTTAGTTGTCTTCTAGTGGTTAAAGGATCATGCAGAAGCTAAGCGTCAGAAGTGACCGCAGTGGCCATCTTGTCTAACCATTCCTGAGCAAGAGTTTTTCCTGCAATATACACGACTAGTTGTCAGTCCTGCAGTCTTGCCTTGATGACCTCCAGGCGGGAGGGTACCACCCCTTCCCAGGCAGCCCATTCCACTGAAGGATGGTGCCAACTGGGGGCAGGTTTTCCTTATTGAGACCAAATTTACTTGATTACAGCTTTGAGCCCTTGTTCCTCCTTGTTCCACCCTCAGGGCCCGATCAGAAGCATCCTCAGCCTTTGATCATATCGTCCGTTACTTAGTTTCTTGAAACCAGTCATTACCTTCCTCTGGCCATCATCCTCCCCTCCCCTCCCCTCCCCTCCCACCCCTGTCTTCTTTTATCCTGGCAAACATCGCTGATTTGTGGGACTGATAGGGGAGTAGGGGCAGCTAGGTGGTTTAGTGAATAGAGCTCCTCGACTTGGTTTCAGGAAAACATGAGTTCAAAATTTGCTGTGATCCTGTTTGCTGTGTGACTGGGCAAGTCACTTAACTTCTGTTTCAGTTTCCTCATCTGTAAAATGGGGATAATAATAGCATTGACTTCCCAGCGTTGTTGTGAGGATAGAAGGGATAATATTTGTAAAGGGCTTTGCAAACCTTAAAGTGCAATATAAATGTTAGATATTCTTCTTCTTCTTCAGAGTGTCCCAAAAGTCTTAATGCCATTTAAGCTTTAAACAATTTTGATAAGCTTAAAACTATCCTAAGGCTTTTGGGACAGCCTGTAGAGATGATGCTGAGGTCTTTCCTCATCCTGTTTGCCCCATTTTGTATGCTCTCCAAAGTCTTTCCAAAAAGGGGATTCCCAGAACTGAGTATAACATAAGGCTGGTTAATAACGCTGGCTCCAAATTGAGGCGTCTTTCTTTGATCTTACCAGGCCCCCCGGGGTCACTAGGGGTGAGGGTTTGATTTTTCATAGTCCAATTAAACTGGTTGTTCAAGTGTCCTTGAACATTTCTCAATGCTGGTAATTAAACTCAGTCTTAAAAGGACTGTCCACCTTGTCGGAGGAATAGCTTTGATTTTTTCAGAGACAAGCTGTAGGAGGATACCATAGTAACAAGACAATTAATACCTAATCATAGTTGATTAAGAGATTGACCAGGTGCAGTGTGGTGTCCTGCAAAGTTGAGGTCTCTTCAATCTTTCATGTTGTGCCTGGCACATAGTTAAGTATTTAATAAATGCTTTATCTGCTCTCTGAGCTTGACACAACCTCAATTAAAAGATAATAATTAAAAATAACAAATAACAATAATAACAGATGAATTATATAACACTTTAGGTTTGCAGAAAGCTTTCAATGTATTATCTCATATAATCAGTAAGAGGTGGTAGAGGTTTTTATTTGATTAAACAAATATTGATTGTATTCTGGCTATGTGGCCGGTGAATAGAGAGTCCTGGGTTCAAGTCTGCCTCTGTGTGACTCTGGACAAGTCCCTTAATTTCTTACTGCCCCCGTCAACTCTCTAAGACTCTAATTACCCAGGGGATGGTGATCAGCATTGGGAGAAGGGATTTATTCACTGGGAGTCACCTATACCAACAAAATCGTGGGTTTAGTCCCATCCTGTCCCATCCCATAGTAACTAGTCAGTTACTCTAGTTGGGAACATTTAGATCATGCCCCCTTGTTAAGGGATTTCCAACTTAGAAAGAGTGTGATCAGTCTTATCATTACACTTTGTAAAGTTAGGCCAATTACATACCCCAACAAATCGTTCCTTTTATCTGTTCAGAAGTTGCAGGGCTTGGGAGTTAAAAAGTGCCTTATATCACCTCCTCATATGAACGGGGAGCAGAGGGGAGATGTGCAGGAAGTCCCCACATTGGCATAAAGTCTGGAAGGATTCACGGGCTGAACCAGGCTTGGAACCGGCATGAGCTCTTACTCCAATGGGGCATCTCACCAATGAGTGGAGGAGATGGGATCCAGGCTTAGAACTGGGGGAGAATTTAGAGGGGTCCAACCCCTCTCATTTTAAAGTTGAGGAAGCCAAGGGCTAAAGAGGGGCAGTCACTTGCCCTAAATAACATGATGAGAGCCAGAATCTGAACCGTAGGATAGTTAGAACTGGAAAGATCCTCAGCAGCCATCCAACCCAATCCTGCCTGAAAGGAGTCACCATTGTAACATACCGAGCAAGTGGTCATCTAGGCATTGCTTGGAAGGGAGGGGGAGCCAGCCCCTCGTGTAGCGGCTGACTCTGCTTTTTGACAGTGTTAATTGTTAGGAAAATCTTCCCGGCCTGAAGCGTGAGACCTGTCTCAGCAATTGCTTCTGGGCCTGCCCTTTGTGTGCAATACAACAAGCCTCATCCTTCCTCCCTATGACAGGTCTTCCAAGACATGAAGACACCTCTTGTCATCCCTTACTCCGCAGCCAAAGTCGGGCCTTCTCCAGCCTAAACACTGCCCCATCCTCCAATGAACCCTCACCATCTTCACCCCAGGTCCTCAGTCTCCAAATAAAGCATTCCTTCTGAGAATGACCTCACAGGGAAATAAGAAGATGGCAGAGTCCTTTTAAAAACACACAAACCAACAAAGAAGTAGGCCTGTGATTTCATCAGACTAGGGTGTGTTCTGTGGTGATTGCTTGGGGTACTGACACGTGAATTGATTGACCCAAGGTCACACAGTCAGCATGTGTCAGGGGCCAGAATTGAACCCTGGTCTCCTTAATGCTGAGGCCAGCTTTGTAAACACCCTTCTCCCCTTGCCTCTCTGAGGCCTCATAAAGGATTTCTGTTTAGGATCTGTGGGCCAGGGGTAAGAGACCACAGAAGAATCCGGCAGCCTCCTTTATCTTCATCTGCCTCTGTGTGTGTGTGTGTGTGTGTGTGTGTGTGTGTGTGTGTGTGTACAGACTGTGGGAAGTCATTTCAGTGCCCACTTTGGCTGTTCAGGCAAAATGCTAAGTTTCTTATTAACGCCAATGAATCCCACTGATTTCACAAAGCTGGCTTTCTATGTCCCTTGGAAAAACCAAGGACATTTCTAATTATAACCTGTGGAGGAAATTTTGTTCTCAGTAGCGACACCTGTTAGAAGAATTCCAAAGCCACCATTGGTCCTTCTGTGGTCCGAAGTGCCTGGCACGTGATCGGTGCTTTGAAAACGACGTGTTAAATAATGATAAGCGGGAGAGAGGAAGCATTTGTTCTGGCCTTTCTCTTGACTGTGGGCAAATGTATCTTGGGAAGTTTTCTTGCGAGTGCTTAGGTGGCATTTTAAAATACACATATATTCATTGCTGCATCTTCAGCAGTTTTTATTCCTAGCCAGTTTCTTATGCTAATTATCTCTGATGGAGAAAAGGGTCCTGCTTTCTGCATATTCCAGAGTCAGCCAGTCCATTTTTGGCCTCATTGCCAGGTCAGCCACCATTCCCCATGACTTATTACCACTTCCCTGAGTCAAATTTATGTGCCTTTCTTTTGGCCTTTACTGGTTGTTGACCTCATCACCTGTTGTCCTTTCCAGATTAATAAAATCCTTTCATTTGCTTTCCCATCTCATGCTTCTCCCACAGGAGAGGGTCCTTCCCCCTAAAATTACCTTTGTCTCTATTTTGTTTATACCTATATGTGTGCCTGCTGTTTGACAGAATGAATGTAACCCAGGCCCCCCTGACAGGAGGCCAGGCATCTACATCTACCTATTAGACTACATTGCCTCTTTGGGTTGTTACATGGGGAATCTCCATCTTCACATCTGGAGTGATGGGAAGAACATTAGACCCATATACAAGAGTCCAGAGCCCTGACCCTGCTCCGTCCTTTACTTAATATTGTCACCTTGGTCAACATCCTTCATCCTCTGAGTCTCAGTTTTCTCATTTATAAAATGGGAGTAATACATACCTATCTCCATGGGCTGAGCCATTGTTGAGCCATTTCAGTCACGCCTGACTCTTTGTGATCCCAACTGGGGTTTTCTTGGCTAAGGCACTGGAGTGGTTTGCCATTTTCTTCTCTAGCTCATTTTACAGATGAGGGAACTGAGGCAAATAGGGTGAAGTGACTTGCCCAGGGTCACACGTCTAGTAAGTATGTGAGGCCAGATTTGAACTCAAGAAAATGAGTCTTCCTGACTCCAGGCCTGGCGCTTTGTGCACTGTGGCACCACCTAGCTGCCCTAATGGGCTGTTTAGAGGAAAGCTATTGTTAAATCTACAAAATGCTACAGAAATATGTACTAGTGTATTCTGAAGTCATCAGTGCTTGATTTTTTGGCATCCTTGAAACAAGGAGGGTGCAGGGACAGAAAGCAACCTTGATGTTTTCTTGAGCATGGGTGGGAAGATTAAAGCTAGTGCCCTATAACAAAAGTTATTTAGTTTTGCACAAATGCATTTGGTGTCTATGCCAGGGTCTGTGAAGAGTAGAAAGATGTGCCTCTGACCTCAAAAAGCCTTGAGCCTCCACACAAATGTCCCGTCCTCTGATCACTTTGTCCTCAATCCTTTCTCCCTTTCCGTTTTCATTCCCAGAATCCCTAATTTCCTTCAATCTCAGCTCATTTTCCCTTTTCTACTAGAGGTGGTTCCTAGTTATCCCCCCCCCCGCCCCATCCCTGATGTAGCGTGCCCTCAAATAACCTTATATTTTCTTTGCATGTAGGTATGTGGAAATGTATCTATATCACGTGCATAAATACACAATAGGCAGGTGAACGCGCATTATCATATCCCTTTTATAGATAGCGCAGCTGAGGCTTAAAGGAAAAAGGGCTCTATCGTTCCTGATGGGCCAGTAGCTCCCTGCTTTGTTTTGATCTTCATACGTATGATCTTGTTGCTGTCAGTTGTTGAGTCCAGTCTGACTCTTTGTGACCCCATCCATGCTGCCCATGGGGGTTTCTTGGCAAAGATGCTAGGGTGCTTTGCTGTTTCCTTCTCCAGTGGATTAAGGCAAACAGAAGTCCAGGGTCACACAGCTAGTAAGTGTCTGAGGGGAACTCAGGTCTTTTTGACTCAAAACCCAGGGCTGTATCCATTGAGCCACCTAGCTGATTGGTTTTGAGCTTTAGGATCTTAGAATAAGAAAAAAAAATAATAATGAAAATAATTCTCCTGCACAGAAGGTAGAAAAATGGCATGATGCCAAAAGCTCTGGACCAGGAGTCAGATCTGAGTTCAAATCCCAGCTCAGCTCTTTGATTTTAGGGACAAGTCACTTTACTTTGATTTGGTAAAAAAAATAAAATAAGAACATGAGACTAGTTAATCCATAGAATGTCAGCTCTTTGGGAATATGGATTATTTGTATAGATTTTGATCCCCAGTGCTTAGTTAAAACAGTGCCTGGTAAATAGGGGCTTAAGAAGTACTTGGGCAGCTGAGTAGCAAAGTGGGTAGGGCACTGGGCTTGGAGGTAGGAAGACTCTTTTTCATGATTTCAAATTTAGCCTCGGCCACTTCCTAGCTGTGTGACCCTAGGCAAGTCATTTAACCTTGTTTGCCTCAGTTTCCTCATCTGTAAAACAAGGTGGAGAAAGAAATGGCCAACCACTCCAATATCTTTGCCAAGAAAACCCCAGATGGAATCAGGGAGAGCTGGACATGACCGAAATGATGCAAGAACACCAAAAGAAATGTTCGTTGATTGACTTCACAGAATTCTAGAATCTCAGAGTTGGAAGAGACCTCGGAAGCATCACTGAGTAGCAGTCCTCACAGCATCCCAGACTAGCAGTCATACAACCCTTGAAGATCTCCATCGATGGAGGGTCCACTGCCTTCCATGGCAGAGCATCCACTTTGGGAGAGCTCTCATTGTTAGAGCGTGGTCTTCTGGCATCAAGCCTCATTCTCTTTGCAATTTCCACAGCTTCTCTCTTCTTCTGCCCTCTGATTTTGCCAAGCAGAAAATAATTGCATTTCTTTTCCTTGGGATAGCTCTTCAAATATTTGAAGATTCCTTTCAGACCCTTCCCCAGGCGTTCTTTATCTCTGTGTGGATAGATTTCAGGGCATCTCTAAACCTAGATGAGGAAAAATGACATCTTCATTTTCAGTTGCTCTGACTGAAATGTGGCATTATTTAACAACAATTTTTAGGAGGAATCTGTGAGCTTCTCCAGGCTGTCAGAGGGATCTAGGACACCTGAAAGGTTAAGAACAGATCCAGAGCACTAGCTGATCCCAAAGGTCTCTTGGAGCGCCACTTTTCAGTGAATCTGTCAAGAGTTCTATATTGTCTTTAGGTCCCCATTCAGATCTCCTCTGGGAGTTACAAGTAAGATGCTAAGATGCTGTATAGATTTAATATTAGAATCACCAAATAATAGGCCTGGAAAAACCCTGGGGATCCTCTGCTGCAGAGCCCTGCTAGAGGCCACTCAACTCTTGACTCTGATGAAACATAGCTGCCTCATGGGGCAGCTAGACTTGGTTCCAGAACTGGGACTGTTCAGAACCTCTGGATGACTCCAGTTGAAGCAGACAGTCCTCCCTCTAGGAACTGCCTAAGGTCAGCTGAGGGGAGACTGGGAAGTATACTGGTAAAAGCACCATATTTGGATCCAAAGATTAGAGTGTGAATTCTGGGTCTCTTGCTTATCATACGCAGGCCACTTTTCCCCTCTTTTGGATTTGAGTCCCCTTTTAATAGAAGGGTGTGGGCCTGGGGAAACTCTAACATCCCTTCTAGCTCAGGGGTGGCTATGATTCCTATAGCTTGGAAATCAGGCCTGTATTTGACAGTAGCTGACATTGAACCTTCTGATTGGCTCTGAAAGCTGTCACTCATAATCAGTCCTGACTTCAGATCTGGCTATCTCTTCTCTACACCTTGTCGCCTGTCTTGTCTCATGGTGGAAATGGGGTGGAGAAAGGAGAAGAGAGTAAGCATGCACACTGATATAGTGACTCCTCTGTGCCAGACACCGTGAGAAGAACTTTAAAGATATTATCTCATGGGATCCTTACAACAACAACTCTGTGAGGTAGATGTTGTTATTTTACATTTTACAGTTGAGGGAATTGAGGCAGATGTAAGTTAAGTGACTTGCCCAAGGTCACACAGCTAATAAATGTCTGAGATGGGATTTGAACTCAGGTCCTCTTGACTCCAGGCAGCTAGGTGGCACAGTAGATGGAGCACTGGGCCTAGAGTCAGGAAGACCCGAGTACAAATTTGGCCTCAGACACTTACTAGCTGTGTAACCTTGGGCAAATCTCTTAACCCTCTTTGCCTCAGTTTCCTCATATGTAAAATGAGCTGAAGAAGGAAATGGCAGACCACTCTTGTGTGTTTGCCAAGAAAATCCCAAATGGGGTCACAAAGACTTGGACACAACGAACAGTACTGACAACTTCCTAACTCCAACCCTATCCACTGCCCGGCGTAACTGCCTCTCCTTGCAAATGTTGGCAATTCTATTGCTGACTGTTGAGTGCTGTCTGTACTCTGTCTGGACATGGTGTAAGCATGGGGCACGTGACCGAGGCTCCTGGGAGCATAAAGAAGATCTTGCCTTGAAAGATGAAAGATCTTTTTTAAAAAATTTTATTAATTTATTTTGATTTGTCAACAATCACTTCCATATGCTTTTGAGTTGATAATTTTTCTCCCCCTTCCTCCCCCCTCCCACCCTCCCCAAGGTGGTACACAGTCTGATATAGGTTTTACATTTACATTCCTATTAAACGTATTTTCACATTAGTGAAGTTGTAAGTAAAAATTAAAACCAATAGGAGGAACCATCAGAAAGATGAAACAAAATTCAACAGGAGGTAAAAATAACTGATAGCGATTAGACTTCCATGGTTCTTTCTTGGGATGTGGACAGCATTTTTCATCCCAAGACCTCTGGAGATGTCTTAGATCCTTGTAATGCTGAGAAGGGTTCGGTTCAACAATATTAGTAGATGAAAGGTCTTTCAATGCTCTCATTTTGGAAGACTCAAATTAGGGTGTTTTATTGTGAGTCCAGTGTGTTTTGGGGAATCAAACCCTTGTCTCTGAGTTGCTTCCCACGGATGCCAACGAGAGTCCAGATTGATGGGTTCTGGCCAGATTCGACACTTGTGTGCCTGCCAGGAGCCTGCTGGGAGTGATGGAAAATGGACTTTCTGAGGCTTCAGCATTTTCTAAGCAGCAGCGCTGTTGCCATGAGACATGTATTATCCGGCGGCTCTTCCTTGCATCTCAGAACCACATAATACACAAAAATTCTAAGATCCTGTGGGAGAAAAAAAGACTAGATGAGTCTCTTGTTTATTGCCCTGAACAGCAGGTGACGGGACACATGTTTTAGATTTCTCTTAGTTCTGACCCAGGTGGCCACAAAAAGCAAATAAATAAGTAAACAAACAAATGAATGAATGAATGAATGAATGTATAAATGAATAAACAAATAAATAAATAAAAGGGGAGAGAGCTCGTGGTGAAGCACAGGGTTATGGAACTGAGCCCCTGACTTCTGGTCTGGGGTCACCACTGGCTATTGTAGTTGCTCAAGTGAAAGCAGCCCAGGTTTGGGCCATGGTTTATAATTAAGAGAATATCAGGCCCAAGAGATCTCTGAGAGTGAAAATAAGAGGAGAAAGAAATTGCACAGGGTAGAGCCAGAGAGAAAAGATTCCAGAGGCAGATGAGTGCCTCCAACCAGGTTATACAGAAATAAACTTCTGCTAACAGCCAGGTTACCCCGAGGCAGATTCCTGCCGACAGTTTTACTAGACCTAACAAGTTCCTCCTACCCCCACAATGTTCTAGCCTGCCTCATGCAATGTGAAGAATTGGGGGAAAGTGGATTTGCCAGGTGGACAGCCCCTGCTATCCAACTGCTGGCGGTGGCCCCACCCAAGGGAGATGCAATCCACTCCTATACTGGGTTTTACTCAATCTTAGGGATATTATTGTGTTTGTCCTTCGTTCTCAAAGAGGCCCATGACATCAGGGAAATGATGACATGACTTGCAGTTGACTTTGATTTGAGGGAGGGAGGACTGTCCAAGGTTGCCAGCCTCACTTTCTCTCCAGAGCCTTCTGGGTCCAGTGGCTACACACCCATCCGGGCGACTGGAGATGGCCCAGCCTTAGGGATGTTACCCAGGTGGCAAAGAAGCAAGTTCAGTGAGGCCTTTGGAGTGGCTCAGGCACTCACCTCATTTGTTGAGGAATTGGTTGTTGGGAGGATCAAAAGTTGTAGCAGTGGTTCAGTGCTTTGCAATCCCTAAACCTGTATAAATTAGTAGCTGTTATTAAGGGGCTTAACATTATACCCAGGGAGAGAACATGTGCATAAATAAGTCAAATACAGAGTAGCTCCATGTCCCAGAAGCTGCAACTTAACAAGTAATGAAAAAGAGACATCCGGGGAAGAATGAATCAAGTTCAAAGTGCTTTTAATCCTGGCAGCTAGGTGGTGCAGTAGACAGAGTGCTGGGCCTGGAGTCACGAAGACCTAAGTTCAAATTCAGCCTCTGACACTTCCTAGCTGTGTGACCCTAGGCAAGTCACGTAATCCTATTTGGTTCAGCTTCTTCATCTGTAAAATGAGCTGGAGAAGGAAATGGCAAACCACTCCAGTATCTTTGGCAAGAAAATGCCGAATGGGGTCACCAAGAGCTGGACGTGACTGATTGACTGAACAATGACACTTTTTAATCCTATACTTACTTCATTCAATTCAGTTTTATGACTTACTGAACATTTAGAAAGCACATCCCATGTGCCAGGTTCTTCCCTGGGTTGCAAAGGTAAAAATGGGTCAGGCTCCACCCTCCAAGTGTTTACATTCTGGATGAGTGGGGGTGGGGAATGGTAGTGTATAGCTTATTGATCTTTGCAGCCCCCTTGGCACGTGGCACAAACCCAACTTAATACACATTTGTTATGTGCCTACTACATACATATGGCTACGTTTGGCCACTGGAGATGCAAAGACAAGATTCAAATACTGTACCCCTTCCACATATTTATACTGTACTGGGTGGCCAGAGGAATCTTTGAATGTTTCTTGAATGAATAAATGGGCCAGAGCCACATCCTATTTCTATTCTGGCCTTGATCATGTGCCCAAGAGCTTGAAGGCAACACTTGGCTTGTGAACCCTTTAAAACTGGATATCAGCATGTTATTTCTAAGGAGTGTGTCAAGGAGTGATTGATGAGTTCCTTTTCCTCTCTTGGCCTCAGTCTGATGATCTATAAAATAAGGGGGTTGGGCTTATTTCTAACATTCTGAGCTTGAGAGAGAAGTTTAGAGACATTGGAGATGAAATGTGGCCTTGAGCATGGCAGCCTGCCCAGAGCTCCCAAACATCCTGTTTAACGTTTGAACTTTAGCCTCTGGACTAACTTAGCAAGAACCCCTATGTATGGAGAAAAGGGCAGGTTTAGTGAGGCACGATACTGAATTCTGTTTTAGAATGCTTTCATAAATTCAGCCCAACAATGTGCCAGATGTGATAAGAATTGGCTCTGAAGTCTCAGAGGAGCTGGGCTTAAATCCTGCCTCAGTGTTTCCTCTGTGACTTCGGCAAGTCACCTAAACTCTCCTGCCTCCTTCCTCTTCACCGCACTGAGAATGTCTGCCTATTTTTCATCTCCTATCTTGGTGATGCAGCAGTTTTTTTTTTTTTCTGAAGGGCAGGGCTGCTGTAGCATTTTTCCTGCTTCATGCTAATGGACAGCTTGTCTCTTTGTTGGAGGGATGCTCTTCAGGACCACTGCCACGATTCTGTTCATTTGCTGATCAGCATCCTGAGTATTACATTGTGTAAACACATTTATTTTGGTGATAGTTGCCGTTGCAAAACCCAGCAACCTTGATCTTGCCTCTTACTGTTGGCAATAGCTGAAGCTGGAAGAAAGGGGCATGCTTGGAGGCCTATGGTCCCTACCTCTCTGTAGTTATTTAGTTACCCTGAAGTGATCAGCAGAAAGGCATTTGGAGCGAAGTTTTGCATTCAGTCCTCACTTGGGTTCTGCAGTAGCTTTGTCACAGAGCTTCAGCTAAGGGGTGGTCACAGTCCTCGCTTGATCAACTCCAATGTGCTTGGAGTGATCCGGTTTAGTGAGCTGATGTAACAGAAGAAATGTGGGGTCCTAAGGAGACTTGTTTGTGGAGTCCAATTGGAGCTGGCTGGGTTTGACTCTTTCCTTGGATTCTTAATGCTGAGCAATGTGTGCCACAGTGGATTTGTAGTTTGAGGATATGTGTCAAATAGTAGAACCATTGGCATCCAAGGGAGGCCGCTGGAGCTCTCTGGGCCTCAGTTTCTGAATCTGCAAAATGAGAGAGTTGGAATAAATGACCTTTATGTCCCTTCTAGTTCTAATCACATGATTCTACATCACTTAAACTTTCCGTTTCCCCACCATTTCTATAAAATGGGCATAATAACATGTTTAGCATCTATCCCATGCAGTTTTTGAGACTGTCAAGATAATATATGAGAGTAAATTATATAAATGTTATTTTTATTATTGTTATTATCTCAGTGAGCTGAAAGACTCCCCTCCCATCATTTTAGGGCTGGAAGCAACCTCAGAAGTGAAATCTGACTGTCTCTAGGCCTTGGTTTCTGCTTGTAATAGTTAAAGGGGCTGGACTGAAGATCTCCTGCTGTATGTCTTAGGATACCGAGACTTGTTCAAGGTCACACAACCCATCGGGGACAGTTGGGTCTAAAAGCCGAGTGTCCTGTCTAGCTGTCTGGTGCAAGTTAATAGAGTCCCAGATGCCTCAGTCCCTGAGAGGGACAGCCTGGTGTGATAGGAAAGTACAGGAGAGGAGGCAGCGAGGTGGTGCAGTGGATAGAGCACTGGCCGTGGAGTCAGGAGGACCTGTGTTCAAATCCAGCCCTAGACATATAACACTTACTAGCTGTGTGACCCTGGGAAAGTCACTTAACCCCCAATTGACTCAAAAAAAAAAAGAAGAAAGTACAGGAGAAGGGCCAGAGGAGTGTGGTCCTGGTCAAGCCCCTTCAACCCGCTGAGTCTTTGTTTTCTCATCTTTAAAATGGACAGATTAACAATAGCTAACATTGATATGATGCTTTAAAACTCATGAAGCACTGTATAAGTAGTATTTCACAACAACCCTGGGAGATAGGTGCTGTTATTTGCCCTGTTTTACAGAGGAGGAAACGGAGGCAGACAAAGAGTAAGTGACTTGCCCAAGTTCACTCAACTAGTAAGTGTTAGAGGCTGGATTCCAATTTAGATCTTCCTGATTCCAGGCCCAATGCTCCGTCTGCTTCACCATGTGGTTGCCTCTAAGATGAATTTTAGAGAAGTACAGTCTTGGAGTCAAGGAAGAAGTACCATATGGGAAAGGAATGGCTAGGCAGCAGCTCCTCTGAAAAAGAGCTGGGTGTCTTAATTGCCAGTGTGACCTTGGGCTCTTTAAGAGAGGCAGAGCTGCAGGAATCGGGTGGCCAAAGCCTCGCTGTCCTCTGCCTTGGTCAGCCCACCTCTGGATTGGTTCCAGGCACCCCATTTTAGGAAAGATGAGATGAATGGTAAAAGCCAGCCCTTATTGTGCAATCATTAATTGTATGTTCATACAATTGGGGATGTTTATACTGAAGAAGACATGACTAGGGGTGAGGGGGTTGGGATAGGGGACAGACGTGATGGCTGCTTTCAAGTATTTGAAAGTCTGATTCACTGGGTTGTGCCTGGCCAAAGAGAACAGAATTAGGAGTGATTGTTGGTCAGGAGAAATGGAAAACCATTGCTCATAGCTCCCAAATTCCGGATGCCTGATAAGATTACTCTTTCTTATGTATCTCTAATGGGGGAAAGCCCATCACTCCTGGAGGTAGCCCATTTCCTGTAGGGGTGGCTCTAGTGGTTGGGATGCTTTTCATTACAGCCAGCCTCCATTGGTCCCTGCAACCTCCACTCTTTGCTTCTAGTTCCACCACCTGGGGCCAAACAGAACAAATCCAGTCCCTCTTCCACGTACTTGGACTCGAAGACAGCTGGCCCATCACCCCAAGTCTTCTTTTCTCCAGGCTAAACATCCTCAGAATCTGAATGAGAATCTCCTCCAAGTTGTACCCGCCATGTGGCCATCCAGCCTTTGCTTGGAAAATGGAAGGAAACCTATTCGAGGCTGGAGGGCTGGCTCCTGGTACTGCACAAAGGTGGGGGATGAATGTGGACTTCAGTGAACAGCCAGAAGTCCTTATTGTTGGAATGTCAAGACCTAAAGTGACATGGTGTGGAAAGAGGCTTGAATGGAATGTGAATCAGCAGTGGCTGGAGTAGAAGGAGGTACTGGATTTACAGGGCTCCGAATGCAAGGTTAGGGAGTTAACTTTTTTGTCATCTAATTATTAGAGAGCCGGAGAAGCTTCGGCTTGCTTTTGAGCAGAGGCATGGGATGGTCAGACCTGGACCTTCAGGAAGACTATTTTAGCAGCCCTTTGGATGATGGATCGGAGAAGGAGGAGACTGGAGGCAGGGAGAGCAATTAGGAGATTTCCAATCACTCAGGCAAGAAATACTCGTCATTCAGTGAGCATTTCTTAAGCATCCACTATGTGTCAGGCTTGGTGCTAACTAAACTCTGACTACACAAAGAAAGACAAAACCAAAGTAAAACAAAAATAGTCCCTTCTCTGAAGGAGCTCACATTTTAATGGGGAAGACAGCTTGCAAACAGTTCTGCCCAGACAAGATGGATACAGGATGAATTGGGGGAGAGTCTTAGTAGGAAGGCACTGAGATTAAAGAAAATTGGGAAGGGTGTGTGCAGAAAGTAGGGTTTCAGCTGAGACCTGAAGGCAGCCCAGGAAGCAAGGGGGACCAAGCTGCTAGGGGAGTGAGCCAGCTGTAGATCACACAGTAGAGGAGGTAGAGTCTTGGACTTGGAGTCACAAATAGCTGCTTTCAATAGGACTTCAGATAGACGTTGTGGTCCCAATGGAATTGCTTTTCCTTTCTGAGCTCAGTTTCATCATCCATGAAATGGGAATAATAATAGCTTCTAGCTTACAGGTTGTTGTGAGACTAAAATGAGATAATGTTTGTAAAGTGCTTTGCAAACCTTTGAGCCCTATATAAAAGCAAGCATTTATCATTATGGGAAGAGAGAAGAGCATGGATGTGAAAGGACAGGGAGAGGTACAATGGACAGCGCTTGATCGGGATCACAGAAAGAAGGGGAATTAGGATTTCAGAAGCCTTGCCCTCGGAAGTGGGAGGGAGAATAATCCTTATACAAATAGGTACGCAAATATATATGCAAAGTAAAGGAATCAATCAACAAGTGTTTATTAAGCACCTACTCTATGCCATGCACTGTGCTGGACTCTGGAGATGTAAATACAAAAAATGAAAAGGAAAATCCCTGCCCTCAAAGTAGCTTATGGTCTTGTACATAGAGGTCATCTAGCCCAGACTCATTTTATAAATAGAGAAACTGAGGCCTGGGAACGGGAGATAACATTCCCTGGGTACTCTGACTTCAGAGTCAGTGTCTTTCCACGGCACCTTGCTGCCTCCTGTAAAATATAAGGAAGTAGAAAGAGGCGCCTGAGGTTTTGACTGGAAATCCTGGTCCTTGACTGGTACTGTCAACAGAAACAGAACTTTGAGGAGAAGGAGGCATGAGGACTGGCACAAGGATCCATTTCCTGAAATGCCCTAAAGGAGACATGCTTGGTGCTGAAGGCCTCCTGCTTTCAGTCTCATTGGCTCCTCCCTTGGCCTGGGTTTTCTCAGTGGCTGCTGTTTTGTTTGCTTTAGAAATCCTTAAGTCTTCCTGCTGTTAGCCAATGATGGGATTATTACCCAGCGTCCTCTAGCACCTACCACAAGGCAAAGTGTGCCTGGTCAGCTCATTAGCTTCTATCCATACCTCCAGATTGCCATCTACACTTTTTGTCCTTTTATTATATCAAAGAAAAGCCACAGATGCCTGGTTTTAGAAGCAGGGAGGAAGTGATTTTTTTTGGGGGGGAGGAAATAGATCAGAATAAATCCCTGATTGTGTAAATACAGTTTTGGGTCTCTCTACCGCTCCTTCTCAATTCAGTTTAGTGATTATGCCTCCTCACTACACATGCCTACTGTGTGCCAAGTTCTAGGGAAGGGGTCACAAAGTAAAAAGTGAAATGGTGTATGCCCTTGAGAAGCTTCCATTCCCTTGGGACTGGGGGATGCAGTGGCTTACACAGAGAGGTAAATGCAAAATGTATTCAAAGCAAACTAATCAGCAAGCTTTTACTGAGTGCCTACTTAATGCCAGGTACTGTGCTGGACTGTAGGCATACAAAAAGAGAGATGAAAAAGTCCCTGCCCTCAAAGAGCTTATATCCTGCAGGAGACATTATACACATGTATGGTTGTATGCAAAAGAAATACGAGATGAATTCCAATAACTAGAGAGGTGGGGTGTGTGGAGTGTCCCTTGTGCCTCGCATGATTTCCCTCCTTATCTGACCTCCTACTGACCTCCCTGGCTTCAAGTCCCAACTAAAATCTCATCTTCTATGGGAAGTCTTTCCCAGTTCCTAATTCTAATGCCTTCCCTCTGTTAATTATTTCTTGTTTTTATGTATTTGTTTGCTTGTTGTCTCGCGCATTAGATTGTGAGCTTCTTGAGAGCAGGGACTGTCTCTTGCCTCTTTTCATATCCCCGGGGCATAGTACAGTACCTGATGCCTAGTAGGTGCTTAATAAATATTTATTGACTGCTTGAATAGGAAGAAAGGTCTCATTCAGGAGGTGATACTTCAGCCAGCCACAAAGGGACCCAGAGGTCCTTTCTCCATACAAAAGCTTGGCTGTGTTTAGCTAATATGTAGGAACAGCAGAGGCTTTGACTAAAAGCCATACTCATTGTTCCCAGAGTCCTCTGCTTAGGGAGCAGGGCTCCTTTCTCTCATTGTACAGTCAAGCAGAGCAGAGCCTGCCTGGGACTTTGCCAAGTTTCTGTCTGTCCCGTCCATGCCTCGATATTCCTTCCTTTTTGTGAGAGGAAGAGTTTAATTAAAACTGGACATTCCCTGGGTCTCCTTGGCCATTGTGGTTTGAAAGGGATTTTTTAATGGTTCCATCCCAGATGATGCATTTTGTTTCTGGTATTCCACAGATGCCACAAAGCTCAGTAAGCAGCCCTAGGCCTATGCATTTCATTCTCGGCTAATGCTTTGTGGGTTGATTCTCTCTCCAGGTTTTATGCTTTTAATAATAATACTGTCCCCCACCCACCACCAAATCAAACAACGCCTTTCTTCTCAACAAGTCTCCTAATCCAGGTTTGGGGGAAATGATACTATAGAGAAAAATTTTGGAGACCCTGAGAAATGATTGTTCAGGTCACGTATTGTTTCTTTGGTCTCTCAGCTGTGAGGGAAAGAGTGTGCTTAGCATTTATTAACAACTACTGTGCACCAGGCAAAGTGCTTTACAGATATTAGCTCAATTGATCCTCTCAATGACTCTATGAGCTAGTTGCTATTTTGACCCCCACTTTACAGTTGAGGAAACTGAGGCAGATAGGTTAAGTGACCTGCTCAGGCTCACACAGCTAGTAAGTGTCAGAGGCTGAATTTGAACTCAGGTCCTCCTGACCCCAGGCCCAGCACTCTATTCACTGTGCCACCTAGCTGCCAAAGCTTAATGTGGACGAGTATTGGGATCCAGAGCTATAACAAGGATAGGGCAACTGGGCCTTTGTCCCCAGGCACCAAAATTAGAAGAGAGCTTTTGTAGACCCAGAGTTGCAGAATTTTGAGAGTTGGAAGGGACCTCAGTGGCAATCTAGTTCAACTCATATCCCAAATAATTCTGTCTTTTGCTTGAAGATCTTCAGCACAGAATCAGCAGAGGTTAGCACCCAGGTGGCACCCTTCTTCTTCCCCATCCCTTCCCACAGTGGAATACAAGGTAAGTATCTCCCCAGGCCATCCCTGCTTTACTTCTGTCCCACGGGGGTCTCCCTGCAGTAGGAGGTCTATGGACCTGTTTCAAAATGGCCAGTTACAAATCTGGTGGGATCACTAGGGGGCCCCCAGTAGCTCCGCCATTTCTGCCCACTGGAGTGGGCATCAGAAGGCTTTGTTCTCACTACTCTGGTGCACTAAGATATGTGGGGAGAACAGGTGCTCTAATCCCTAAAGGTCAGGCAGTAGGGAGAGGCTAAGGGATGACCTTTGTAGCATCTCATGGTCGGTGATGCTGCCACTACTTTCAGTGGTTCGCAGTCATATTTGCATGTTAACTCCTTTTTGCTATGCCCCATCCCTCCCGACATCAGCTGATGCAGCAGCATCTCACTTGGGCTAGCTCCATGTGGGCAAATCACCCTGGTCCTGGCAAACAGCATCCAGCTGGGGGTGTTAGATCTCGTTTTCAATTAGGTCTGTGATTTCAAATTAATGGGACATCATGCCAAGACTGAGATCAAGTCATTAATCTTATTTTTATTTTAGGACTCCCACTGACATACTTTGCAGCTTATCAGTGAACAGTGGTATTGTCAGGGCTGCTGCAGCATAATTACATGCAAGCCTTGCTGGTTAATAGGGACACCAGGGAGTGATTGCTCCCCTGGGACCCTGGGCAGGCTGGGCTGTGGACTCTGATGAGGCGATGAGGAAGTAGCTCTTAGGGGCTCCCATCATTATGTTGGGGCAAGAGAAAGAGAGAGATGGAGAGAGAGAGAGAGAGAGATGGAGAGAGAGAGAGAGAGAGAGAGAGAGAGAGAGAGAGAGAGAGAGAGAGAGAGAGAGAGAGAGAGAGAGAGAGAGACAGAGAGAGAGAGAGAGAGAGAGAGAGAGACAGAGAGAGAGAGAGAGAGAGACAGAGAGAGAGAGAGACAAACAGAGACAGAGACAGAGAGAGAGGGATGGATAGAGAGAGAGATTTGGAGTCACAGAGCCTGTAGCTTACTTCCGTGAGCCTCAGTTTCTAAAGGAGAATGAAAAAGAGACTAGATTTAAAGAATGCTGTTGGAGGATCCTGGCTCTGCCACTGAATTTTTTGGTGTAATCTTGGGAAAGTCACTCTGGTCTTTAGTTTCCTTATACAGAAAATGAGGGAGTTGGACTTTTCACCTTTGAGGTTCCTTCCAGCTCTGATATCTTTGCCTGCACATGTAATTATCTTCATTCATGTTGGATTCCATCAGGAAAATGGAAATTCCTTGAAGGCAATGACTAATCATTTTTTTTGTATGCCCAGCATCTAGCAATGTCTGGCACATACTTGAATAATGGTGGTTGGATTGCATGTCATTGTCTTTACTTCCTCATACTTTAGTGTGTGTGTGTGTGTGTGTGTGTGTGTGTGTGTGTGTGTGTGTGTGTGTGTGTATGTATGTATGTGCAGTTGTGCAGTTGTGTCTGACTGTTAGTGAACCTGTTTGGGGTTTTCTTGACAGAGATACTGAAGTGGTTTGGAGCCTCTCCAGCTCATTTTACAGATGAGGAAACCCAGGCAAACAGGGTTAAGTGACTTGCTAGGATCACACAGTTAGTAAGTGTCTGAGGCTAGATTTGAACGCAAGTCTTCCCGATTCCAGGGCCAGTGCTCTATCCACTGTACTGTCTAGCTACCCCTGACATATATTAGTTGCATGGTAAATGCATGTATGCTTCATTGATGCTTGCCTGAAATATGATTCCCCTCTACATCATTCCCAACAAACGATTATCCAACCTCTGCTTGAATACCTTTGGTGTTAGACTGTGAGCTCCTTGAGGGAAGGGCCCACTTTTGCTTTTCTTTGTGTTCTGAGAGCTTTTAGCACAGTCCCTAGCACATAGTAGATGCTTCATAAATGTTTATTTACTCAAATTGCTAGGAAGCTCTAGACTTCAGGCAGACCTGCAATGTCTCCTTTGAACTTTTATCCGCTGTTCCTACTTCTAAGGACAAGCCATGTAGAACTAATCCATCTTCTACTCACAGGTCTCCCATTTTTTTAACCCCCTCCCCCAAATTCATTATTTATTTATTTTAAACATTCATTTAACTTTTTTTTGAATTCTGAATTCTCTCTGCACCTCCAGCTCCTACTTCACCCATTGAAAAGGCAAGCAATAAATCAATTATACATGTGAAATCATGCAAAACATTTCCATATTAGCCATGTTGCCAAAAAGCAAGAAAAATAGTGAAAAAAACTATTGTTCAATCTGCACTCAGAGATCATCAGTCCTCTCTCTGGAGATGGATGGCATTTTTTCTTCATGAATCATTTGGAATTGTCTTGTGTCATCGTATTCATCAGAGTGACTAAGTCTTTCACAGTTGATCATTGTTACAATATTACTGTTACTGTGTGCAGTGTCCTCCTGGTTTTTCTCACTTCACTTTGCATCAGTTCATGTAAATCTTCACAGGTTAGAGGAGTGACTTAGCTAAGCTCACACAACTAGTAATTGGCAGAACAGGTTTCAAACTCCAAAGCCACTGCTCTTTACAGTTTACCATATTGTTTCCTTCTCCCTTTCTGGATTTCTTCTATATGTGTTATGGACTAGAAATGCAGGGCAGCTACGTGTCCCAGTAGCTAGAACACTGGACTTGAAGTCAGAAGACCCGAGTTCAAATCTAGTATCAAATAAAACTTAAGAGCTAGATGACACTGTGGGTAAGTCACTTCACCTATGTTTGCTTTAGTTTCCTTGTCTGTGAAAAATGAGAATAATAATGACACTGACTTCCCAGGGATGTTGTGAGAATCCAACAAGAGATAATAGTTGTAAAGTGTTTAGCATGGTGCCTGGCCTATATAGTACGTGCTATATAAATGATGGATATTATTATATCTGGCCTCAGATGCTTATTAACTGTGTGAACCTGGGCAATTCACATAACCCCTTTCAGCCTCAGTTTCTTTATCTATAAAATGGAAATAAACCTCAGTTTTAGTGTGAGGATAAAATGAGATAACATATCTAAAGTGCCTCACAAACCTTAGAGTGCTATAGAAAGATTAACTGCTAATATTATTAATTTAGCCTACATAATTATTATATAAAGAGCAATACATGCTATATAAATGCTAGCTAGTATTATTTCAGTGCACACCATAAAATATTATCTCATTGGATCCTCACAGCAACCTTGGCAGAGATGAGGAAATTGAGGTTGAAGGAGAAGAGGTATGGTCACACAGCTAGTAAGTTCTGAGGCCAGATTTGAATTCAGGCCTTCCTAACTCCAAGGCTGGGGCTCTATCTGCTGTACTACACAGCCACCCAGTTCTGGTGTAAGCCTGAAGCTCATGTGGTATGGTGGGGTTCCTGTGCATTTACTCAACATTTAATTTGCCACGAATGCTAATGCCGAAAGACTCCAAATCATCATGACACAAATTAGTCGCTGCAGTTTTTTCCTTCTCTAATCACTGATCTGACCAAGGCTTCATGAGCTCTGTCATCACTGGTTATTTTTCCCTTGTCCACTTTGTTTCTAATGTATGCTTTGCTTTTTTAGGGGGACGGCAGAGTAGTGCTTTGATGCTTTTGTTTTATTGTATGCTCCATAATAGCACGACACCTCATTTCGTCTTTTACTTCCTTAGAGTGTCTGTCCAGTGACAGTGAAATCACAGAGTCAAAGGGTCCTCCCCATCTAGTCATATGTGCTGGGCTCTTTCTGCCTCAGGGCTAATTGTCCTGCTGCTTCCTTAGTTATCAGTCAGCTCTGCATGTGCTCCCCTCAGGTCCAAGACTCAAGCTGAATTTCCATCGTTTTTATGCGTGGCGCACTGAGAGGTTGGCTAACAGAGAATCGACTGAAATGACATTCAGCCGATAATTAGAGGTCTTGAAATTTCTTTGGAGTGCCTCAGGATGAAATACTTGTTTTTGGAATGTATTCTAAAGGATGCCTTATCCTTAGGGAAATGCACTCCACTCCACAAAATGCTGTCATGGATCTGGGTGTGAGATCTTGCAAATCTGATAATAACATGGGAGTCTTGGTGGACAGGCTGGGAGAATAAGCAGCTATGAGAATCAAGCCAGGCCCACAGCCTGGAAGACTTTGAATTCTGGGTGAGCGAGAGCACTGATAAGATTTCAGCTTTGCCATTTATTTCCTAGGGACTGGTTTTTTTTTTCAATTTCACCTTCCTTTGTATCCCCAGCCCTTAGCACACTACCTGAAATACAGTAGGTGTAAAACAATTGCTTGTTGACTTGACTTTGGGGGATTCTTTCCCCTCTGTGGGCCACAGCTTGCTCATCTCAAATGGAGGGAGTTGGATTCAATGACCTAGGGGTCTCTCCAGCTCTAAGTCCATGCTTTTAGGATCTGTGAATGGTTGGTTTAACATCATCATCAGCTGATGCGCCATTTAGCCTTCATATTGTCTTTCCCTCATGAAGACGTCTTCATTCCTGTAGTCTATACTCCAAATAACAAAACCTCAGAGTCATCTAGTGCAGCCTGTACCCACTGGAGGTAGCTGGTGGTGTAATGCATAAATCACTGGACCTGGAGTGAGGAAGACCCTGGGCAAGGCAATTAACCGTTGTCTGCCTCATTTTTCTCAGCTGCAAAATCAGAATAATAATAGCATCCCAGGGTCGTGAGGATCAAACAGAATGATAGTTATACAAAGCACTTAGCACAGTGTCTGGCATGTGCTAGACACTTTTATAAAAGTGCTTCGTCCCCTTCCCTATATATGAACCAGAATTCCTCCTCTAGCATCCCTCTTAGGTCCTCGGTCTTGAAGAGGCAGTGTTGTGGGTTCACATCATGCCTCAGATGTGTGACCCTATTGAGCAAGGCACTTAATCACTCTGTGCCTCAACTTTCTTATCTATGAGGTGAACATTTGTCCCTTTTAGCTCGAAATCTGTGCTCCTATGATCCTTGCCGCTTGGATATCAGGCTTTGCTGGAAGACCTCCAGCTCATGCAAGCCTGTGACATCCCATTTGCTCCAGGGTCATGCTCACTGCTAGGAGCATCTCCTGGCATCTAGACTCTGCAGTTTGTTCTCTGTTCCACCCTGTAGGGCTCTCTCACCAAGTGATCTCGGAGGATCTGCTCTGGCTTTGACCTTGGTCATGTGCACAGATTGCTTTTGTCGTCCTTTGGCGAGTGTCTCGCAGTCCCTTCTTTGGATCTGCGTTGCCTCTCCTCATCGAAGTTCTGTGAAGGCAGGGGCTCTTTTCATGTGATCTTTGTATCTTTTGTGCCCAGTGTAGTGCTTGGTACATAATAAGCACTTTAATAAATGTTTGTGGGTTGGAATTGATCTGAAAAAAGCCTTGAGAAGCACCATGGCGTGATGGATAGAACGTTGAGGGTAGAGACAGAAATAGATGGGTTTAGATCTCCTGGCTATAGGGCAGGTGCCTTCGAGTTACGGAGCCTCCATTTCCCCAACTGTCAAATGTTTATTTATAATACCTACCTCAGGGTTGTCATGAGGCTCAGATGAGAAAATCTATGTAAAGGACTTTACAGATTTTAAAGGCTATTATTAGTGGAAGGATATTCTCCCTTTCCTCCAGTGATTCTGGTGTTTACATTTAGCAAAAGGCAAAGGGACTCTATAAACAGAGAACTAATTTAATGCCTTTCCCTCTATCTCTCTCTGCCTTCTTCTTCCATCCACCAACCCAGCCAGGCTGGGGTGATAGTTTTGTAGAGAGAGCATTCAGGTACATGGATTTGGATTTCCAGTGTTTTATGAACCTATTATTTAGCCCTTATAAAAGGGAGTTCCTTTATAACTCGGGTGTCAGGAATTGGATTGACATCCACAATACAGGCTTGATTTGGAGAGCAATTTTTGAGGGGAGGGCATGCCACGTGAATCCTGCTACAGATACAGCTATATAATTGTGACTCTGCTACTAACTGGTTATGTGGCTTTTAGCAAGTCTTCCTACCTGTGGGACCCAGGCAAGTCACCCTCTCTGTGCCTCAGTGTTCTCAGCTTTGGAATGAGATTGGGCTGCTTGAATTCTGAGACTCTTTCCAGCTTTAAATCTGTGCTATGATCCTAAATCACTTGCTTTCTCTGGTCAGTTTAGAGCTCTAACACTAGTGTGTGTGTGTGTGTGTGTGTGTGTGTGTGTGTGTCTATGTGTGTGTGTCTATGTGTGAGTGTTGTGTATATACGTGGATATGAGTGTTGTAAGTGTATGAATTTGTGTATGTGTAGATGAGTGTGTGAATGTATTCTGTATGAGTGTGTACATGTGTGTATGAGGGTATTATGTATGTGTGTGTGGTGTGTATAAATGTGTTGTGTGTATGTGTCTATATGTGTGTGAAGACGTATCTTTGCTATTTTACTTATAAAATGAAGGGATTAGCCAGCATGCTTGATGGCAGAAACCTTTGGCATCCCCAGTGCCAAACATGTTGCCTTGCTTAGATATGCTCCTATTACAAATGCTTGTTAAATTGAATTTCAGCTCTAATAGTTGGTACCTCTATGAGCTGTTTTAGAAAGCCCCCTTGTAAATCTTCTGGCACTGGATGGATGGACCTCTTTGGGACTAATGATGCCATCAATGGCTGCCTATGTTGTCTACCTGCCTCTAGTTCCCCCTTCTAGCTCATCCTGAAGCAGCTGATGAATTAAATTTCCTAAGGCCCACATCTAATCATGTTACTCTTCTGCCTACAACTTTCAATGGCTCCCTATTGATTTTAAGACAGAATGTAAACTCCTTCACTCAGTGTTTAAAGTCCTGTACCATTTGCCTCAAGCATACCTTTCTAGCCTTGTCTCACATGTTACCTGCCCTTAACATCATTTGTGTTCTAGCTAGATCAGGTGACCAACTCTTCCCGAATCTTGTCTTCCTCACTTTCCTGGTTAGAATCCTCATCTTCCTTCAAGACTGTCCTGATTTCCTGTCTCCCCACCCCCTGCCCAAAACCAGTGTTTTCCTATAGTACTTTTCAATATTTCCTTTGTCCCCCCCCACACTCTGCCTTTTTGTCATAATTATATGTCTACATGTCAGCATGTACGTGGCACGAGAGATACTTTGGTGTAGTGTGAAGCATGTGGGGTATGGAGTCAGGAGAGATCTGGATCTGAATCATGCTTCACATGTTTACAAGTCATGGGACTGGGAACATGTCCCTCAAATGCTGATCTGACTTAAAGTGGAGAAGACCAGGGTGGAAATCCCCTCATAGAAATTTACTAGCTGTGTGACTCTGGGTGAACCAGGCAACCCTTCTGTGCCTTAGTTTTTCCATTGGGCAAAATAATGATACTTGTGTCACTTGGTTGTTGTGAAGATCAAATGAGATAATGTTTGGAAAACATTGTGCAAATTGTATAGCATAATGTGAATGTCTGCCACCACCATTACCACTACCATTATTAGCTGCCCCCCGCCATCACCATCACTACCACCATGATCATCGCCATCACCACCATCATCATCATCACCATCATCACCACCATCCCCATCCCCACTGTCACCATCACTACCACCATGATCATTGCCATCCCCACCGTCAGCATCACTACCACCATGATCATCTCCATCACCATCACCACCATCATCATCATCACCATCATCACCACCATCACCACCATCCCCATCCCCACCATCACCATCACTACCACCATGATCATCCCCATCCCCACTGTCACCATCACTACCACCATGATCATCACCATCACCACCACCACCTTCACCATCATCACCATCACTACCACCATCATCACTACCATCCCCACCATCACCATCATCACCACTACCGCCTCATTAGGAGGTGCTGTTGCTATGTTTTTTTGGAGGAGAGAGGAAGGGAGGGGAACAGAATCTGTGGTTTGATCGGCACAAATCACTTAGAGTGATGACATTCCCTCCACCGGTGCAGATGTTCTAAAGAGTTAGCTGGGCCACTGAAATGTCACACGGTTTTCCCACAGTCACACTGCTACAATGTATCAGAGACAGGGCTTGGATCCAGCTCGTCCTGACCCCAAGGCCAGGTCTCTCTCCCCTAGGCCACAGCTCTCCATTACTAATAGCACTGTTATTCTCATTGCTGCTATTAGATGGTGAGCTCCTTGAAGGCAGGGGTGGGATTTGTGTCGTTTTGGTGTTTCCAGCACTGAGCACGGCTCCTTAGTTCCTTGCTTGACCGTACCAGAGACTTAATAAATGCTTGTCAAGCTGATTCTGACCATCGTCCATTGTATTCCCCTAGCAGCGTCTGACCTTTTGGCCTTGAGAAGGATCTACAACAGTGTGGGGATCATGCTAGGTTCCAGGCATGTTGACTCGTGATCTCCAGCCTCCTTTAGCTGGGGAGCCCTTTTTCCAATTTCATACTCATTTCACTCCTTTCTGCAATTTTAATGTCTTTAAAGCTACTTTTGGATACTTTATTAGATCATATTTGTCAGTCTGAACATGAGACTTTCTTAATGGGCTCCTATTACCCTTTTCTCTTCCGCTCAATAAGTCTGCTTACCGAATTGTGTGAAGTTCGACTCTGTCCAATGGAATGGTCAGCACAGAGCTGGAAAGGGCCTCAGGAACCATCTCATCCGACCTATGCCTCGAGTAGAGTCCCTGTTATCACATCCCACGGGTGGTCACCCAGCTGCAGCTTGAAGAGCTCTAACGGGGAGGACCCGCAGCCTCCTAAGACAGCCCATGCCGTGGACGGGAAGCCTTCATCGTTCCAAAGCTTTGGCGTCGAGCTCTAAGTGACTGCTTGTAATCGATCCCCCTTCACTTGAGTTCCTTACTAGATGGAGTTGATTGTCTCCTATTTATCCTCCACCGGTCTTGTTTGTCTTGTTGTCTCCTCCATTGGACTGAGAGCTCTTCGAGAGTGAGGACTATTGTTTGCCTTTCTCTGCTTCTCCCACACTTAGTACAGCGCCTGGCACAGAGTAGGTGTTTAATAAATGCTTATTGACCGACTCATTGTAACTTCCATCCATTGCGCCTGCTTTTACCCTTGGGAACAAATAGAACGAGTCTAATCCTTCTTCCACGTGACAGCCCTTCAGAGATTTAAAGACCGATAACATTTTCCCCCAAGGTCTTCTTTTCTCCAGGCTACAGATTCCCAATTATTTCAACCAATCTTCCTAGGATTTGATTCCTGGGACAAGCAAGGAGATTGTAAGGGGGAACCTAGGTGCCCTCAGTGAAGTCAAGTCACTTGGCTCCGATGAGCTCTTATATTCTCAGTCATGTATGAACTGGCAGATGTGATGGCTGAGGCATTATCAGCGTCATCTGAGAGGTTGTGGTGCGCAGGAGAGGGACCGCTGAAGTGTTTTCCTCATATTCAAAAATGGGAGGGAAATAGAGTCTGAAAACTGTAGGCCGATGAGCTTTACTTGGATTCTTGTGAAAATTAGCTGAGCCCTTAGGGCAGTTGTTGGTGAGTTTCTAGAAAAATCGTGTTCAGGAGGGCAAACCTGTTGAGAAATGAGTACAAAGGAATCACAAGAAACCTTGTGTTTGCCAAATGCAAAGATTTAAGCTTTCAGGATAAGAATTCATTATTTGGTAAAAAAAAATGTTGGGAAAACTGGACAGCAGTCTGGCAGAAACTGGGTATAGACCAATATCTTATTTATTTATTCATTCATTTTTTTGTGTGTGTATGTGTGAGGCAATTGGAGTTAAATGACTTGCCCAGGGTCACGAAGCTAGAAAGTGTCAAGTGTCTGAGGTCAGATTTGAACTCAGGTCCTTCTGACTCCAGGCTTGGTTCTTTATTCACTGCACCACCTAGCTGCCCCCTAGACCAATATCTTAATCCATTTACCAAGATAAGGTGAAAATGGATATGTGACCTAGATATAAAGGGAAATATATGAAAATTAAAAGAACATGGAACATATTACCTATCAGACTTATGGATAGGAGAAGAATTTATGAATAAACAAGAGACAGAGACATTGTGAGATGTAATATTAGTAATTTTGCTTACATTAAATTAAAAAGGTTTTGTGCAAATGAAACCAATGTAGGCTGATAGAAGGAAAGCAGAAAATTGGGGGAGGGGGAATTTATAGACAGTTTCTCGGATTAAGGTCTCTTATTTCAAATATATAGAGAACTTGGTCAAATGGTGGTCTCCTCTAGTGCAGAGTGGGGAGGGAGACACAGAGAGAGTTCAGAACTTAAAATGTAACAAAATAATTGAATTCAATAATAATAATAAAAAAGAAAACCTATGAGAGAATCTAGCTGCTTTCAATGACTTCAGAGCGTCAGGCTCTAAGAACCATCCCAGGGCCTGAAAGGCCTTGAGAGATGTGCATCACCATCTGTGACCTTTGCAGAAATCGAGTGAGCAGGAGACAGTCTGAGGGGGTGGAAATAGGGAGATGTTAGCAGGATTTCAAAAAGGGGAAGACGGGCCATTCTTCAGCTCATAGGCTTGTGAGCTTGATTACAATTCCTGGAAGAATTCTAGCATATATCAGCTTGATGACTTTTGTTTTAGCATTTTGTTAATTTCTGGATAGATTCCTCCTTTCCCACTGAGTGAGCCTTTCCTTATTAAAATATTTTAAAAAAAGATAGAGGGGGAAAAAAAAAGCCATCCAGCACGACCACTCAACACATCCCTCATGTCTGATGGTAAGTATTATTCCCTGGGCACACCTCCACCTCTGGCAGAGAAGGGAGGGGCTCTGTCTCCTCTGCCTTGCTCCAGGGCCAAACTTGTATAACACATTATTCAAGTGTTTTTAGCCTTTGGAAGCAAGTAGCAATTGCTGTATGTCAGCATGGCCTTGTTCAGAACGAATCTTGCCAGACTAACCTCGCTTCCTTTTTTGACAGGGCTACTCTGATAGAGGAAGGTGATGTCATAAGCAACAGTGTGCCTGGATTTTCTGGAGGCATTTGTTCTTTTCTCCTTGGGAGCAAGATGGGGATGTGAGCAGAACTAGAGAGCAAAGTTATGGGGGCTCAGAACTAGTTGATCTCTGAATGGGGATTAATAGATAACTGAGGGACAAGTCTCTAGTGCAGTTCCCCAAGTCTCTCCCCTTAACTCTATCCTGTTCACATTTTAAAATCAGACCTACTTGCAATTATGATAAGGGGGGGGGGAGAGTTTGTTTCTAAAAGGTATAGAGAACAATGAGGATTTGACCACAAGTACAAAATACTGCCTTTCTACCATGACCAAGTAATTATTATTTGGACTAATTTAAATGAGACAATAGCCCTCCTTTCTCTTCTCCTTTCCTCCCTCCCTCCCTCCTTTCCTCCCTCCCTCCTTCCTTCCTTCCTTCCTTCCTTCCTTCCTTCCTTCCTTCCTTCCTTCCTTCCTTCCTTCCTTCCTTCCTTCCTTCCTTCCTTCCTTCCTTCCTTCCTCAATATATAGGTCAGAAACAAATGATAAACATTTATTAAATGCTATGTGCTAGACATTGGGGATGCAAATCACTCCTTTCAAGGAGCTTCCATTTTCTCCAGTAGAGATATTATATACATGTATAATCATATACAGAATAAATACAAAATACATAGTAGAGAGGAAGGGTACCAGCAGTTCAAAGGTCTCAGAAAAAGGTGGGATTCTAGAAGCTATAATTCATGGGCTAATAACTGTAGATCTGGAAAGGAAGTTAGAGGCTGAGTCTAAGCTCTTCGTTTTACAAAAGAGGAAATGAAAACATTAAGTGACTTGTCTGGACTAGTAAATGTCTGAGGCAGGATTTGAACCCAAGTCTTCCTGATGTCTGGTCCAATTCTCTATCCACTACACCATGCTGCTTTTTTTTTAAGAGGGAAAATCAGACAAGTAAAAGGAGCCCTAAGAATGCAATTCTGAAAGTACAAAGAAAAAAAAAGAGGAAAAGGGAAAGTTTTGTGTAAAGAGAATGATGTGAGTACCCAGGGAACTCATCAACCCAACCGTATAGATGTTTGAAAGGGACATAGAGGGTGAAAGCATGGGCCAAAAATGAATGCAAAAGTATGGCATTGCCTTAGGAGAGACATTTAGGCAGCGCTGAAGGTCAGAGACAGAGCAGAGTCTGGTAAAGAAAGCGAGGGAGGAGAACTCCAATTGTAGTTGTAATAGGGGGTGGGGGTGGGGTGGCCGCACGATACTAGTGACAGCGAAGACCACTGCTCAGGATTGTGGCTCCAATACCACATGACAGAAAGAAGGCAGAGCTAAGCTCTTGTTCTGTTTATTTTTTTCTCTGCCAAGGA
Organism: Phascolarctos cinereus; assembly: GCF_003287225.1. Lineage (NCBI taxonomy): Eukaryota > Metazoa > Chordata > Mammalia > Diprotodontia > Phascolarctidae > Phascolarctos > Phascolarctos cinereus. The sequence continues at coordinate 466,530,771 of NW_027555958.1, forward strand.
GATACTCTCTGTGCCGAAAAGGTCAGAACAAAAATGGTGAACAGGGAGTTGAAACTCAAGATAACTAGGGAGATGGTAACCTAGCACCTAGCTGCCCATACCAAGTTTGTCACCAGACCAAAAGACCTAGAATACTCAATAGAATGGTAAAAGTTTACTAAGAGAACTGGCTGCTATCGTTGCTCAGCCACTGGTAACGTCCTTTGGAAGATCCTGGGGACTGGGTGAGTTGCCACAGAACTACAGAAGGACAAATTGCTACATTTTCCAAAGGAAGAGAGGGAAGTCTCTTGACTATAGGTCTGTGAGCCTGAAATTAATTCCTGGGGAAATTCTAGAATATTTTATTAAAGAAAATGTTAGCAAAAGTCTACGAAAGGAAGAAGTAGAATGTAAGCCCCCTGAAGGCAGTGACTACATTTCATTTTGCCTTTGTATCCTTAGTGCTATAGGATGCTTATATTCTCAATAGCACAGTGGTCTTGACACTTGGTAATGTGCTTAATGAATGCTTAGTGATTGATGGTTCTCTCCCTTATTGGGGTAGCTGGGTGGTGACATAAATGGAGCACTGGGCTTAGAGTTAGGAAGACCTGAGTTCAAATCTGGCCTCAAACACTTACTAGCTGTGTGACCCTGGGCAAGTCACTTTACCCTGTTGGCCTCTGTTTCCAGATCTGTAAAAAGGAGTGGAGAAAGAAATGGCAAACCACTCCAGTATCTTTGCCAAGAAAATGCTAAGAAGAGTCTGACATGACTGAACAGAAAAACTCTTTCCCTTCATAGAATATAAACAGTTTAAATGCCAAAATTTTTGTTTCTGTATTTGTATCCCCAGTGCCTAAATCAACACCTTTCACATAGTAGGTGCTTGTTTGCTCAAAGTAAGCAAAAAGAGTCATGATACCTTTATCAAGAACAGGTCATGCCAGGTTATTTTATTTTTTTTTTTGACAGAGTTAAATAGTTCAAGGAAATGTTTGAGATATCTAATTTATTGAGACTTTAGCAAAGCATTTGACGACGTCTCTCACGTTATTCTTTGACGGAAGATAGAAAGACCTGAGCTAGACAATATGATTGAGAAGTACATTTGGAATTAAGTGGCCAAAGGCATCAATGGTTTGATGTCCTATTTGTAGGTGGCCTCTACTAAATCCCCCCATGGATCTATCCTTAACCCACTACTGCTTAATATCTCTTTTAACGATGTGGAATCAGGCACAGATGGAATGCTTGCTATATTTGCAAGTCACCCAGAACTAGGAGAGAGAAACTAATATATTGGATGAGATATTCAAAACTCCCCAAAATGTGGACAGGATGGAGTGTTGGGCTAAATCTTATAAGGCCAAATTCAATATGATTAAAAGTAAAGTCTTGACATGAGTTGAAAAACAATCCCCCCAATCCCCGTTTTCAAGGAAAAAAAGGGGAAGGGAGGGAAGGAGACATGGCCACACAGCAATTTGTCTGAAGAAGTTCTCAAAGCATTAATGGGCTGTAACCTCAATATGAGTGATCTGTGTGATTTGGGGTAGCCAGAAGTGGTAACCCAATCTCGGGCTGCATTGAGAGAGGTGCAGTGTTCGAGGCTAGAGACTCCATCTGAAGAATTGTGTTCCGTCCTGCCTGCCACATTATAGTAATAATAACAGCTAACATTTCTAATGCTTTAAAGTGTGCAATGCACTTCCTAAGTATCATCTCATTTTATCCTCATGACAATCCTGGAGAGGAGGTGCTATCATTATCACCATTTTGCAGATGAGAAGACTGAGGTAGATAAAGGTGCGTAGACACAGCTGGTATCTGAGGTCCCATTTGAACTCAGGTCTTCCTGATTCTAAGTCCAGTGCTCTCTCTGTTCTGACCCTTGATGCCTACACAGTAAGGATCTCGATTAGTCAGAGGAGGGCAGTTAAGACAGTGATGGTCCTGGCTATCCTGGCTTATGAGAATCAGCTGAAGGAAATAGAGCTGTTTAGACTGGAGAAGTGAAGACTTGGTAGGAAGAGATGATGTACTAAGAGATTTAGCCTGTTGGAGTGGGATTAGCTTTGTTCTATTTGGCTGCAGAGTAGAACAAGCAGGTATAGGGGGAAGTTTCAGAGATAGGTTTCATATTCGTGTCAGGGAAACGAATCTAACAATCCCAACTATCCATAAGTGGAATGAACCACTTTGGAAAGTAATTGGTCCCTCTTTTCCCTCCCTCTCTCAACCCCATGACTTCTAAGTACATACTAGATGACCAGCTGTCCACCATGCTGGAGAGGGCCTCCTTGGGTAGGTATGGGCTGGACTAGATGGCCTTTAAAGATCTTCCTAAGGCCAAGATTCTGTGCTTTGAGATGTAGGAAGAGATGACATACATAGCCATTATATGACTAACATGGAGCTGTTTGATGTCAGATTTGGAATTAAAAAGATTAGATAGGTTAGAACAATGGGGTAGCTGTAATAAGATGAATTTTAATAGGGATGAATTTGGTTGAGATAAAAAACAAAGAAATTGACTTTCATTTTGCTCCATTCATAAAATAGACAGTTTGCTAGTTATGGCTTTGACAATGGTGGGCCTCCATTTGCTTCACTGTGAAGTTTGAAATTCTTCCTGTGATATGAGCAACTGTTCTTTCAAATACCCATCTCACATTGTCCTGCTTCAAATATCCCAAAGTAGTCAATATTTTTTCACGTTATTTCTGGATATTATTCCCATATGAGTCTGAAAGGATAGAGTTCCATTGATTATCTCACTCATATAAAAGTAATTACTCTGTTAGGTAAGAATGCTTGTTGACTGAGTCAATTAATCAGAACTGATTGTGAACAAGTCCTGAGGGAGAGACAGGAGGCACTATATATTGGGCAAGACAAACCACCACCACTACTACTACCACCGCTTTGATGCAGACTGCCAAGAACCATGAGCCTTCTGAATGGCAGTTTCCTCTTCCCAACCCCAAACACAAGTCTTGCTTCTATCCCAGTCTCCGTAGCCATCGCTGAGGGTAGAGATCACTGAGGAGAAGGAGCTAACCTTTCTCATCACCATAAGTTACAGGTACTGACTGGCTGACACCAGCAGACAGATTATGACAAGACCTGCTGCTCCTAACCTGATCATCAGTCCTGCTTCTAGCCCAGACCTCACAGCCATTATCTGGGAAAGCAATTCCTGTGTAGAAAGGACTAGACATCCACGCAACTGCAAATGAGCTGCCATCCATGGAGAAGGTATACCAACTTGGCTGAAATAGCCAGGTATCCTGAGGAAGAGACAGTAGGCAGGTCAAATCGTCACTATCACCTTGACCACCATCTCTCTTCAGACCTTAATAAGAGACAACCTAGAACTCAAGAACATTGGGAACAGCCATGTTTCCAGCCCAGTGCCCTCAGCCGCCATCTTGAGAAAGCATCCTACAGGAACTATAGACATAGCTACTGAAGACCCAGAACAGAAAAATTTTCCTCTAAAGTCTTTGGCCCTGTCCAGTGGTTTAACTTCAAAAAAACAGACATAATATTATCACTGGAAATGACATCAAAGACAAACACTAATGTCTACTATGCCACTGTACCCTAAGGACTATGGGCCCTTTCCACGTGAGATAGTTGAAGCCATTCCCATTAGAATGTGGTCTAGTGACACCAGTGTCACTGTGTCTTGAGAAAAGTTTTGCTTTCTCCCTCAAGTCCCCTGCTGATTCCTGTTTATACACGAGCACTGTAATATGATCTATTCTGATTTCATTTCCCAAGCATTTTAAGTAACTGAATTTGCCTGTCGCACAAGTGGCCAGGGATTAACTTGAGACACATATAAAAGTAAATTTAGAGAGTGAGCCCAACTTCTGCCTAAATGTTAGGAATTTTCCTGAGGGCTCAGAGCAATTGTGATTGAATTCATAACTTTCCATGTAAAATACACTTCCTAAAAGTGCAGAGTACAGAGCCACATAGACTTTAGAGGCCATTATACTGCCCTAGACTGTAATGACAACAAACATTTATTTAAGCACTTTAAGCTTTGCAAAGTACTTTAAATATTACTTCATTTCACAACAAGCTAAATTATCATAACAGGTTATTATGAGTCAATTCTCTAATTATTGGAAATTATAAAGATCAAGGACATCACATAATCCTTCATGATTATGCTTTCTGCCCTGAAACTCTAGTTTTCACCTCTGACATCTTTTGTCCTACAGCCAGCAATATGCCAATGAAGCATTAGAGGACTTTGGACAACATGTAGGGCCTGATTGGCAATTCTGGTCTTGAGCCCATCAACCTCAGCTTTGGTACAATCTAGGAAGAGAAGGTTTTAGCCACCTGGTTTGAAAAGAGAAAAAGAGCAAATAGCCTAGGAGTGATAGGGAATATTAATGGGCCTTTCTCTGTTGTTTTTGCTAAAGTTTGGTTCATTAATCACTCCCCAAACTGGCCTATCTTAAGTGCTATGGAGCTATAACTCACAGTGACAAGTGGTATATGAGTCAATATGATGCCCTGTGGATCTGTTTCTTTGAAGGCAGAGTAGGAAAAGGAAGAACTACCCTCTGGAGATAACAGAACAGATATTTTACGTATGGCTTCTGCTCACACTATAAAAAGAGTCACCTGCTCTCATCTCTTAGGTATTTCACATACTCTATCCTCCTAGGTAATTACACTAGAGCTGAGCCTCATTTGGTATTGTCAGAAACCATGTCATGGGTCCCTTAAGTACACTAAGGTATTGAACAATGTTCCTGGAAAGCTCTTGGCCCTCTAGCTGTTAAATGGAAAGGAGGCTTATGATACAGAGAGATTGTGGGCCGTGTTTAATTACTTTCTGTAGGCCATGATGGAAAATGATTGTATGGCTACATGCCATATCAAGTCAGGAGCAATGAAGCCTAGAGGTTAGTGAATGTTGAGTCAAGGGAAAGTGGAATATTTCAGGCCTCTCTTCTTAGTCTACTTCTATGGAGAATGCTGCCATCCTCTGATGTGTACCTCATGTCAGGAGAGTCATAAGAACCTGGAGAGCATCTAGAAGAGGGAAACCAGGATTATGAAGGGCTTTGACTCATGGCAGATGAGGATCTGTTGAAGAAACCAGGAACATTTGTCATAGGGAAGTCTTGGGGTGGTAGAACTTGATGTCTTTGGGAATTTGAAGAGTTATCATTTGGAAAGCAGGCTAGAGGAACTCTTCTTATTACCAGAGGGCAGATCCAGAAGCAATGGGTGGGCATTGTAGAGAGGCAAATTGAGACTTGATTTAAGGAAAAACTTTCTGGCACTAAGAGCTGTCCTAAAGTTGAATGACCAGCCTCCCTAAGTTGTGAATTCTCCTCCAATGGAAACCTTCAAGCAAAGGCTGAATGACTATTTGCAGGTGTATTCATATAGTAGATTACAAGTCATGGATTTAGAGTTGAAAAGAGACCTCAGAAACTTTCTATTTAAGCATTCTTATTTTACAGATGAGGAAACTGAGACCCACGTAGGTTAAATAACTTGTCTAAGGTCAAAGATGTGTCAGAGATGGGATTTGAACCCTGGTCTTCTCCCAGAGTCAGTGCTCTTTCCACTGTACCGTGCTTCTTATAGGATGATGCTTTTTTTTAAAAAAAACTACATTGGATTGAGGTCCTTTCCAACTTTGAAAACTCTGTCTAGAAAGAACTACTCCCACATCATCAAGTGATATTTTAATGTAGTTTTTGTGATTCTCCCCCCCCCCCAAATACATTTGTCTTTTCATGTTATTTTGATGCATTGTCTGAGTGGTCAGGAATTGAGGCATAGCGCCTAACCCATAGCAGGTGCTTAGTAATTGCTTCCTGACTGAGGGTCCCGTGTGTGTGATGAGAGGTCGAGGGCAATCACATGGCATCCTTTTTCTTTGTTTCACCCTATAGTGCCCGCTGAAGATGCAACTGGCCCTTGGGACACGTTGCTGATGGTGATCTAGTTGAAGCCAGTTCTTCTCAGCTTAGTCACCTGAGTCCAGTTAAGGTCAGATAAGAAGACAATAGAGACAGAACAATCTCTAAGTTCTATTAAGATGGAAAGTAATTTCATTAGTCAACACTTAAAAGCTCCCCAAATGGTTATTTATATTTATACTACCAAGCTTGGGAATAGGGTTCTTTTCTGATGTACACCACCTTTTCATCACTTTGCCTGTCAGTCATTCAACAATCATTTTTTAAACGTTTAGTGCTAAGGATTGGAGGTGGATCTAAAGAAAGGCAAAGGTAGCCTTCAGGGAGTCACAGTCTAGTCGAGGACACAATTTATAAACACCAGGTACTGGGAAAGAGGGTGGGATATGAGCTGAGTCTTGAAGGAAACATGGAGGTGGAAGGAGAGTATTTCAAGCATGGAAAGAAATGTCTCTTTCAAAGTACAGATACAATCATCTCTAGTTTGGAGACCTCAGGATGATGCTTTTAGACACTAAATATATAGCCTGAATGCGGGCTGTTTTATTTTAAAATCAGCAGTGATCAAATGGTTAATAAATTTAGATGTGTTGGAGTCCCTTAGCTGACAGGTGGGAAGGGAGCTAGTTCATAACATCTGGATAGACCAATAGACAGAGCACAGATTTAGGAAGTGGAGTGTTTGGCTAGTATAGGGACTGAAATGAACCAATCGTAGAGCAAATGTGCTCATTGCAGAGAAGGTATAGGAGAGGTGATTTTGGCAATGATGACTAACACATAAAGAGATAGTTGGTGCCCTGAAATTTATTAAAAGAACTAAGGGAGTGCTTATAACATATTGGGTTGAGACCTAATGGAAGACTTAGAAAGCAGCTTGGTGTTGTGTCAGGGGAAGGTTGAAGCTAGACCAGAGAGAATATCTGATGAGCAAGTTCCCCCAATAGCACCTTGTTTTCAAATGCAGTTTTTGAAGAGCCAATAGGGTGATGTCTTCCTTATCTTTCCCTTCTACCTTCCCCATTAGTCTCCACTGCCCATTCCCCAGTGGGATTGGCTTTGAGGGGTTACTACTTCTTCTGCAAGCGAGACTAATTAATTGTAAGACCTCCATGGTTTGGAGAAAATCATGAAATTGCAGCATTTGGGTCCACTACAAACTTATGTTGCATAATTTGGGCCTTCATTGTAGCAAGGCCATCTTTTTACACTCCCCTAATTAATGAACTATTTAATTCACCATTGTAGTTATTTCAACCACTTTTTTCCTCCTTATGCTTCCCCCAGCACCCTCTCCCCACCCTTCACCCTCTCAGCTGAGAGTCTGCCTCATCTTTCATCTCCCTCCTACCCCCACAAAATGGAGGCTGTTTGCCTAAAACTCCCTCTTCTTTCCCCCTCTTCATATCACGTCACTCAGACATCTTTGTGCGCCGTCTTGACCTTTACTTGGCTCTCTGATGAAGAGGTGGTCCTTTTCTTTGTCATAGTAAACTTTTCTATAAGTTTGTCTGGTTCCATTCCATTCTATCTGCTCCAAAAGATTGCTCTCATTATCACCAGTCTCTGTAATTTTCAATCTCTCCCTGTCTATGGGCCACTTCTTTGCTACTTATCTACCTTCCTTTTCTTCTCCATGCTTTTAAAAGCCCTTGCTTGAGCTGATTGGCCTGTTAGCTGTAGTCTGATTCCTTTCCTCTTCTCAGCCAAACTCTTTGGAAAAGCTGTCTCCAATCGATGCCTTCACTTCTTCATCTCTTACTTGCTTCTAATCCCTCTGCAATTTGGCTTTCTTTTCCCAATCCTCAGGCTTCTTGACCTCCTTGCAGCCTTTGACACTGATGATTACTGTCTTCTCCTAGATTGTCTTTCCTTTCTAGTTTTTTTATACCATTGCTCTCCCCTGGTTATTTTATCCCAGCTGGGATACTCTTTCTGAGTCCTATTTGCTGGTTCTTTAGGCCATGCCCACCAACTGTGAGTATTCTTCATGGGGTGGCTCCTTCTCTTTTTCCTATTTCTTGGTGATCTCATCAGTTCCCAAGGATTCAATTCTCTATGCAGATGATTGCTAGATCTATGTATCCAGGCTTAACTTCTTTCATGAACTCTAGACCTGAATCATTAACTGCCTTTTATACTTTATAAAAAGGTTGCCCTGTAGGCATCTCAAAATAAAAATATTCAAAACAGAACTCATCTTTTCTACCACACTCCCCTCTTTCCATCTGTCCTATTGCTGTCCAGGATACTCCATCCTCCTAGTCACCTAGATTCACAATCTCCAATCTTCTCTACTCCTCATTCACACTTAACCCACACATCCAGTCTATTGCAAAACCTTGTTCTTTCTGCCTTTATGATATCTTTCATATGTATTCACAGTTTTCCACTCACACAGCCACGACCCTAGTTTCAGACCCCCATCACCTTTCATTGGACTCTTAACCAGTCTTCCTCCCTCAAATCTCTTCCCAATTCAATTCCACCTCCACTCAACAGCTAAGGTGATTTTTCTATAGTGTAGGTCTGACCAATATCCCACACTGTATACCAAGATAAGGTAAAAATAGGTACATGATTTACACATAAGGTGTGATACCATAGGCAAATTAAGAGAGCAAGAAATAGTTTATCTGTCAGATTTATGGATAAGGGAAAGATTTGAGACCAAAGAAGATATAGAAAGAATTGTAAAATGTAAAAGATAATTTTGATTATATTAAATTAAAAAGCTTTCGCACAAACAAAACCAATGCAATAAAAATTATAAGGAAAGCAGAAATTGGGGAAAATTTTTTTTGCAGCAGGTATCTCTGATAAAGGCCTCATTTCTCAAATATATAGAGAACTGAGTCTACTTTAGAAAAATACAAGTCAGTCCTCAATTGGTAAATGGTCAAAGAATAGGAAAAGCAGCTTTCAGACAAAGAAATCAAAGATACCTATAGTCACATGAAAAAATGCTCTAAATCACTATTGATCAGAGAAATGCAAATCAAAACAACTCTGAGGCTCCACCTTGCACCTATCAGAGTGGCTAGTATGATAAAAAAGGAAGATATTAGATGTTGGAGGGGATGTGGAAAAAGTGGGACAGTAATGTACTGTTGGTGGAGTTGTGAACTAATCTGAGATTTCTTGAGAGAAATTTGGAGCTATGCCCAAAGGGCTATAAAACTGTGCATACCCTTTGATCCAGCAATACCACTGCTATGTCTATATCCCAAAGACATCCAAAAAAAGGGGAAAAGACCTATTTGTACAAAAATATTTATAGAAGCTCTTTTTGTGGTGACTAAGAATTGGAAATTGAAGGGATGCCCATCAATTGTTGAATGGCTAAACAAGCTGTGGTATGTAATTGTAATGAAATATTATTGTGCTTTAAGACGTGAAAAGCAGAATGATTTCAGAAAACCTGGAAAGACTGATGCATAGTGAAATGAATACAACCAGGAGAATATTGTACATAGCAACAGCAATATTGTTCGATGAAGAACTGCAAATGACTTAGCTATTCTCAGCAATAAAGTTATCCAAGGCAATCCCAAAGGACTAATGATGAAGCATATATGCTATCCACCTCCAGAGGAAGAACTGATATTGATTGAATACAGACTGAAGAATACTATTTTTCACTTTCCTTCTTTCATTTGGTCTTTTATTCAAGTCTTCTTGTACAAAATGATTAATATGGAAATGTTTTATATAATTAAAAAAAGAAAATAAAGAATGAGGATGAAAAAAAAAAGTGTAGGTCTGAGCATATCACCCTTCCCCCACTTCCCCAACCCTCTCAATGCCCACTAGTGGCTCCCTGTCTCAGTTTGGCTCTTAAAGCTCCTCCAAATCTGACCCTTCTTCCTCTACCTTTCCAATATACTTTACACGCCTCCACATACTCCATGATCCAGCTAAACTGCCTTACTTGCTGTTCTAACATTCTATCTCCCATCTCTGTGTCTTCACACCAGTTGTCCCCTGTACTTGGAATGCTCTCCCCTTCACCTCCAATTCTTAGTTCCCTGGCTTCCTTCAAGATTTAGCTCAAAGCCCACTTTCCAAGGAAGCCATTCCCAGCCTCCCCACCCTTCTAATGCTTTCCTTCTGATATTACCTTGTATTTAAATAGTTATTTACATGTCTCTCTCATTAGAATGTAAACTGTTTAAAGGCAGGGACTAGATTTTTGCCTTTTTTTGCGTCCTCAGCACTTAACATAGTAAGGACTCGGTTAGTGCTTATTGATCGATTTATTGACTGGTAGCTGTCACCTGGGGCGAGGTGGACATTCAGATGGACAAGGCATGAGGGAAGTTATAAACTTAGAGGTCTAGAGCTGGATGGGACCTTAAAAAGTCATCAAGTATAACCTTTACATCTTACAAATGAGGAAACTGAGGCTCAGAGAGGTTAAGAGACTTGATCAGAACATGTAATCTAGGTCCTTCTTACTTGGAGTTCAGTAACCTGTCTGTGATATCTACACTGCCTCTCGAGTCCTCTGACATTCTAGTTCCGGATAACAAAAGGAGGTGGGGTGTTCTTTGGATTGAGGAAAGCAAGGATGTGAGGGAACAGCTAGGTAATGGGGATAAATGTCTGGGACAGCTTTCTGGAGCTGCTCTCTTCTGTCCCAGAACTTAAATTGATAAGATCAGCTGACAGGGGATCCAGACAGATATTTGTATTCAGGGGCAACATCTATTTTTTTCTCATTAGCGTTTTCTTTATTTAAACGAATTTGAATAAACATAAACATTTCAATATGTAAAGAAGACCAAAAACACATGATTGTAAATGAAATTGACTTCTATTTTATTTTTTAACATTTTATTAATTTATTTTGATTTATCAACAAACCCTTCCATATGCTTTAAATTAAAAAAAAAGTTTGAAATTTTTCTCCCCCTTCCTCCCCACCACCCTCCCCAAGATGGCGCACAATCTCATATAGGCTATACATATACATTCCTATTAAACATATTTTCACATTAATGAAGTTGTAAGTAAAAATTAAAACCAATAGGAGGAACCATTAGAAAGAGGAAACAAAACTCAACAGAAGAGGAAAAAAAATGATAGCGATTCAACTTCCTCAGTTCTTTCTTTGGATGTGGATAGCATTTTCCATCACGAGGCCTCTGGAGATGCCTTAGATCCTTGTAATGCTGAGAAGAGTTAAGTTTATCAATATTAGTCATTGCACAACGTGGCTGTTATTGTGTACAACGTTCTCTTGGTTCTGCTCACTTCACTCAGCATCAGACCATACAAGTCTATCCAGGTTTTTCTGAAGTCAGCCTGTTCATCATTTCTTATAGCACAATAATATTCCATTACATTCATATACCACAACTTGCTCAGCCATTCCCCAGTGGATGGGCATCCTCTTAATGTCCAATTCTTTGCCACCACAAAAGGAGATGCTATGAATATTTTTGTACATGTGGGTCCTTTTCCCATTTGTTTGATCTCTTTGGGATATAGCCCTAGAAGTGCTATTGCTGGATCAAAGGGTACGCACATTTTTGTAGCCCTTTGGGCATGGTTCCAAATTGTTCTCCAAAATGGTTGGATCATTTCACAACTCCATCAACAATGCATTAGTGTTCCAATTTTCCCACATCTTCTCCAACATGGATCATTTTCCTGCTTTGTCACATTGGCCAATCTGATAGGTGTGATGTGGTACCTCAGAGTTGTTTTGATTTGCATTTCTCTAATCAATAATGATTTAGAGCGACAACTTCTATTTTGTAGGTAGTTTTTTTCCAAAGTTCATGTTATTGTACATGGTAGTAACAGCCCTGCCCTGCTTGGTTCTGTCCCCTTCTGAAGTGCCTTCTGTTCTCTTCTGTGCATTTCAAAATATTTCATGACTCTCTCTTTTCTTTTTTTTTTAAATCACTATCACTATTCACTCATTCTCCTTCCCCACCTCTCCCTGAACTCTTTCTCCTCAATAGAAGCCCTTATCCCCTGTAACAAATTAGTCAAGGAAAATAAAACAGACCCACAAATAGTATATTAGTATGCCTGCCCTCCTATTGCCCTTCCAATAATTGCCATTTTCTTGTTTTCATTTTTTTTCAATCTGATGGTGTGAGGAAGTAGTTCAAAGTTGTTTTAATTAGCATTTCTTTTATTGGTAGTGTTGTAAATAATTTTTTCATATGGTTGTGGATGGATTGCATTTCTTCTTTTGAGGACTGCCTATTCAGTTCCTTTCACCACCTTCCTCCCCTCCCCCAATATTAATTCAAACTCATGCTGGGAAGGGGGATGTATCTAGCAAGTATGTTGATCATTCCCCATCCTCAGCACCATTTCCAAGTCTAGATTTAGCTTTGTCAAAGCATTTAGAAAGTGAATTTATTTACATCAAAGTATGGCCTCTATCAGCCTAGACATAGCTTTCTCCAGGCAGATTGGGTGTTGATCTTTGAGAGTAGAGTTGTTGTCTTTGCTTTGATGTATCTTGAAATTTATCCATCTATTTCCGTAGCCAGACTGGACCTTAAAACATACATTTCAAGCTTTTTTTGGTCTTCCTTTCACGGATCTTATCTGGAGCAGTCTGCATGCCCACTTTAAAAAATCATTAGTCCAAAAATATAATAACATTCCTATTATTCTTTGTGTCCTAATCCATTTCCTATAATTTAGCTGTATCAAGGTAACAAATGAACTCTGGTGGCCATTTCAGATCCAATAGGCTTGTAGGGTTCTAATGGACTAAGTTCAGTTTGAGGGATGCAAGCAGCTGATTTATAGATCACCGGGAGACATTTATGTCTTTTAATAGTTCTGTGCCTTAGAATTCTATTCCCAAATGTAATAGAGAAGAGGACAGCACCCTAGATCATCAATCTGGTGTCAGCTCTTGGAACAATGCTCTGGGAAGGGGGGGAGGTCCTAGTTGGAAATAGAACTTCTGATGGTTTTGAAATGAGCAAGTAAAAAATTCCTCCCCCTGCCTCCCTCCCTTCCCCCCACCCAGATTCAGTAATTGCCATATTAGAGATGATGACAAAATTTGGCTTCCAACTTGGGGATTTTTTTTTACACGATTATAGCAATACATCATGTCACATGAGAATAAACCTCAGAATCGTTTTCTCCACTCTATCAAGCTAAATCTATTTATATCATCTAGCACTTTATCACACTGCTTTTATGATATTTTAATCAGAGCTGTGAAGGAAGGATGACTCTGTGAACCTGGGCTTGACTCCCTATGAAGCCTGGCGATGGCTAGGGTCTGTGGACATGATTTATGAGTGCTTCTTTCTGTGATCACAACGGAAGGGAGCAATAAGTGAGTAGAGGTAAGGGGGGAGTGTTGGGTAGTAGTCAGTCTGTCAGTCAATAAATGTTTATTAAGCAATTACTATGTGCCAAGCACTATGCTTAGTTCTGGGGATACAAATACAAAAAGAAAGAAAAAAGAAAGAGAGAGAAAGAAAGAAAGAAAGAAAGAAAGAAAGAAAGAAGAAAGAAAGAAAAAAGAAAGAAAGAAAGAAAGAAAGAAAGAAAGCCAATCCTTGCCCTCAAATACAATCTCACTTTGCATGGTGAAAAAGTCAGAGACATCCCATAGTAGGGCAGCCAAGTAAGAAATGAGATGTCTGAGTTGAGCTGCTTCCTTAAATGGAGGTTTGGGGGTTCATGGCTCCAGTCTCCAATTGGGGGGAGAGCCTGGTGATGAGATAGAATACCAGGGCTGCTAGGATCTTGCAAGATGAAGTTTTTCCAACAATGAGTTTCCTGGGGCATGGTGAAGACACCAGAAATGTCTACACCCACCATAGTGCAACCAGGTGAGAAAAGGTTGAGGGAGTGGTGTGAGTAGGGAATTTTCTTGTTTTTGCTAGGACTGATCAAAAGCAGATCCTGGGTGGCAGGGATTGCTATTTCAGAGAAGTGGTTCTGTCATTACTACCAGTTTGGTGGGATCAATGATAGAGCAATGCTGTCCCTTATACTTTCTTATGGTCTGACTCCTCTTGACCTTTCATACGTCCATTGCAGACTTCTGGCAGGAGGAATGTCTCTAGCACTAGTACCAAAGGAGCCCGTGGTTTGACACTTGATAAAGACCCTTAGTGCAGCAGTAAGTTAGGATATCCTCCGAGCACAGGAGCTATCTTTAGGTATGCTTCTTATAGGGTCAGCTATAGGTGACTAATATGTTCATTTTGGAATGAAGAAGGATAAATCACAATCTGAACGTTGGCCTTTCGTTGTACCTCGGTTTTGTTTTGCTTTGATCTCAATTTGACTTCCTTTCCTGCTTTTGCTTTGCCAGGTGCCTCATCCCCAGACATGGAATCCAACTATGGTGGAGGTCTGCTTGACATGGTAAAAGGAGGTGCAGGGCGGCTCTTTAGCAACCTAAAGGACAACCTCAAAGACACCATTAAGGACACTTCTTCCAAAGTCATGCAGTCTGTTGCCAGGTATGCTACTTGTCCTGTCTGTATTGAAACAAACCTTTGTAGTGAGGCACCTAACCAAAACAAACCCTCCCACTGTTTGTTATGCTCGATGACAGCTGTGTTTGTGGTATGATTACATGGGACCATTGGCCAAGAACCTTTCCTGCTGAGTGATGTCAAGGTTTGAAATGGCAGTATGACTGAAGAGCTAATGTGAGACTTGGGAAGACCTGTCTCCAAGTCCTGCCTCTGACACACACTGGCTCTATGCCCTTAACACGTTATTGAAATTTTTGGTGTTTCCACTGGCTTTTTAAGACTCTAAGTTTCAAAATCATTGTTGCTCCATATTGGCATAGGGAGTTTCCTCATTGCATTAGTCCATATTCCAATGAATTTGCAGGTCTGGACAAGGGGAAGAAAGTTATTTACAAATATGTTCTTCTGAAGAATAAGAATGAGCATTCTCTGGAGTTTTTCCCATCATCTACATCAACAGTTTCAAACCAGAAGCACTGACTGGGGGCCTTGTAATACTCCTGAGTGCCCTGGAACTAGATTAAAAAGGAATTGGGGGGGGGCAGCTAGGTGGTGAAGTAGATAGAGCTCTGGCCTTGTAGTCAGAAAGACCTGAGTTCAAATCCTGCCTCAGACATTTGACACTCACTAGCTATGTGACCTTGGGCAAGTCACTTAACCCTGATTGCCTCACCAAAAGGCAAAAAAAAAAAAATGGAATTGGGAAATATTTCACAAAGTAAAGAATAATACAGTATAACTAGATAATGTTAATTTGTGGTTTTCTAAGTCAATGAGCAGTTGTTGTGGCCTCCCTTTCTATTTGAGGTAGATTTGGCCTGTATCTCCATCCTTGCATTTTGTCATTATGCTTTCTTGACCCCTTCCTGCAGGGGAATTTTTGCCTGAAGACAATCTCATTTCATCTATTAATGATTTTTCAGTGATATTTTCTCTAGAGCAGTAACAGACATTAGCTACCCTAACACACCATGGGAGATCTGGGCTTTGGCATTTAGAAGTGGTTTTTGATCCAACAGAATGCTGCTTCTGGCAAATATGTATTCTAGGCCACACTCTAAAGGTTCCAAATTGCATCAAAGGAACTGAAGGGAGTTTCTTCCCCAGAGAGTTCCACATACCAGTGAAATCACAGTTCCGGTCCCTATCCCTACTGTATCTTTTGGATACACTTGGAGAGTTACCAAGGACAGCACAGTGGATAGAGCACTAGGCCTGGAGTCAGGAAGACCTGAATTCAAATTTGACCCTTACTAGCTGTATGAGCCTGGGCAAGTCCCTTAACCCTGTTTGCCTCAGTTCCTCATCTGTCAAATGAACTGGGGGAGGAAATGGCAAACCATTCTAGTGTCTTTGCCAAGAAAACCCCAGATGGAGTCACGAAGAGCTAGGCACGACTGAAACGACTAAACAACCAAAGCAAGTTACCAGTATTGTACCAAGGAACATCTGGTGAGCTTTGTGGTCAGTGAGGCAATTTAAAAAGATCCTGAAACTCCATACTTGGAAGAGAGTTTTGATGGGTCCCGTTTGAAGTTCCTTGTGATGTTAAACTTGAGGGGAAGGTGAGACGGAGGCTTATTAGATAGGTTGGAAAGGTGGGCCTCATGCGGAGGAGGTAGAGACCTAGATCTGGAATGCTGTCCGAGAGAAAAGAAAGAAGAAAGATAATCATCAGAGACACAAACACGGTCAGGATCTCTATGGGAAAGAGGATGGAAGTGGAAGACTAAAGGATGGACGCTGTCCACGATGAGCAGGCAGAATACGGGAGTGGAAATTTCCCAAATGAAATCTAAGGGGGCTGTTGTTGGAATCAGTGAAGAAGGTAATGCGTGTCTCCATCTAGAAGAAGCTTAGCAAGAAAAGGCTGATGGACCATGTCAGAGAGCTGGAGAACTCAGTGGTAAGAGTGAAGCAGACTTTGGATCAGGCCATTGGTAATCTTGGCAGGTTAAACAGTGCCTGCTATGTTCAGACTCATACTTGGTTATTTACATGCTGGTGCCTGCCCCTGTGATACTTTCTATGTGTCTTGTATGCAGTTAGTTATGCACATGTTGTTTCTGCCATTAGAATGTAAGCTTCTTGAGGGAAAGGAGTGGGATTGGCTTTTTCTTTCCATTTCCAGGGCTTAGCCCGAATGCCTTGTAAATAAGTTAGTGCTTAAAAAACACTCAGTTAGAAACTCGGTAAGATGGTTAAGTTATAGAGGAGATGATGACCTGGATTGGTAGAAAGGGTTTCCTCTCCTGGTGGTTCCCTATGCCAAATGAAATAACATTCCCTGTCCTTGCAGTGTGCCAGGCTGGAAGGGGACCTTAGAGGCCATTGACTTGTAACCTCTTTGTTTTATAGATGAGGACATTGAGTCCCAGGGAAGTTAAATGACTTGCCCAGAGTCACACACAGCTGATTGGTTGCTTGATTGATTTGCGTAGCTTTACAGGAAATTGAAGCCATTGTCCTTCCCCACCAAAAATGCTTTAAACTTAATTGGGGAGATAGAAACAAATAAATGCCCCTGAACAAAAGTGATGGAAAAATGTACAGCCGTCTGCCCCTATATAGTGACATATGCCCATGTAAGGTAATGTGGAAGGATGTGAATGGGGAGAATTGAAGGCGGTAGGGAAGGGGGGATAGTATAGCTCTTCTGGCATGATGGGAGTTGTAGGTGCTTGCTATTAGATACTAATATACCTTTCTGTTCAAAGTCTGCCATGTCTCCGGGCTTGCCACCGTGAGTTATTTCAGGCCAGATTGCTGCTAATGAGTATTCAAAACTTCTCTGTTCTGGAATGTCATGTGTTCTTGGATTGACAGCTAAAGGGAGAGTGAAGAGGTCGCTTTTGGGCATTGTGGATGGGACGCTTAAGTAGAAAGGATTGTTCAGTGAATCGATGTTGACAGCAGAAGGATGGTTCCTTTGGCAAAGTAAATGAATCAAGGTGGTCAAAATTCATCTGTATGTTAAAAATGAAACGTAGGAGGTCTCTTGGAATTATTTTTAATACTCTTATTGGGGTGGAGGGACAGGTGATTTGAGGCCAGAAGCTAAGTGAATAGTTTTAGTACATTTGGGGCCAGTTATTAACCAATATCTTTCCATTTCTTGTCTTCAGTTACACTAAGGGAGAATTAGACATTTCCTACATTACCTCCAGAATCATTGGTAAGTTTCTCAGTTTTCATATGACCGCAAGGATGTAGCCTTGACCTGATGCCAATCACCATGGACAGTCCTGTGTATCAGAATTCTTTTTCTTTCCTTTTTAGTGATGTCCTTTCCTGCAGAAGGAGTTGAGCTAGGATTCAGGAATCAGATAGAAGATGTTCGAACCTTCTTGGATTCCAGGCATCCTGACCATTATACAGTGTTCAATCTATCACCCAAATCTTATCGCAGTGCCAAGTTTCACAACAGGGTGAGTTGTCCTTGAGCTGGGGTCACAGCTAGGCTCTAGCTCAGGGGCTGTTTTTAAGAGTTTGGCTGAAGGTGCCTTTTCCTTTGGGTGCAGAAGAGATTAAGAATGCCAACTCTGGAGGATTTATATCATTCAGTGTTTATGAGGTGTTTCTCAGAGATCCTGAAAAGTTTCTTGGGTGAAAATATATGCGGGAAGGAATCATCTGTCACCATGGTTCAGTTGACATTCACACCTTTTAATTTAGGGTGAAAAATATTCTGTGGTTGGTTAGGTCAGTGGCTTAGTGTTGACAAAGGCCGTGCTGGAGGCTCTCATCCCAAAGAAGCCAGTCAGCTTCCGTAGGAATTGTAGGATTTAGAACAAGAAGGGTCTTGAGAATCCATTCAGTCAAGTCAAGTCAAAAAGCATCCATCATGTGTTTCGTATTTGCTAAGCACTGGGGCTACAAAGAAAGGCCAACCATCTCCTTCTATCCCTTCATTTCTCCAATGGTGAAATGGAGGTAAAGAAGTGACTCAGGGCGACCCTGATAACTTCCTTCTGAGTATTTGGAGGGTTCTCTCATGGAAGATGGAATAGATTTATCTTATTTGGAAGGAAGGAAACATTTATCAAGTGTCCATTATGTGCAAGGTTCTGTGCTAAGTCCTTACAAATTTTATCTCATTTTATCCTCACAACAACTCTGGAAGTAGGTGCTATTATTATCTCCATTTTTATAGATGAGGAAACTGAGGAAGAGGTTAAGTGACTTGCTCAGGGTCACATAGCTAGCAAAGTGTCTGAGGCAAGATTTGAATTCAGCTCTTCCTGACTCCAGGCCCAGTGCTCTGTCCACTGCGCTGTTCAAATGTGGTCTCAGACACTAGCTGGGTGAACCTCCTCCAGACTCAGTTTCCTCAACTGTAAAATGAACATGATAATACCACCTGCATCCCAGGCTTGTTGTGAGAGTAGAAAGATATTTGTAAGCATTCTTCAGACCTTAAAACACGACATAAATGCTATTTATTATGATGATCATCTCTGGCCTCATGAAAATATCTAGGAAACAGTGAATTCTCTCCTTTTTTATTTCTTTATACCAGCATTTGGATCCTTCAGGAATAAGGAATAGGCAGCACTTTCCAAAATATTTCTAAAAATCTATTGTTTTTAAAATGCCATTTGAAAAAATGCAGCCATTAGAACAACCCACCTGGTAACATATCTTTTCTGACACTTCTGTTATATCTGTAACCAGGTCTAAAGCATGAGAATAACACCACACTGAAAATGAGTTGTGTGATGCTTTTTTAATTAAAAACAACAGCAACAACTATGATGTCAGCCAAAGGATGTGAATTATTTTCGTGTCATGGATTGGACCCTTTGGCTATCATCTGGTGAAGTCAAAGGACCCCTTCTCAGAATTCTTAAAATTAAACATGTAGGATTACAAAGGAAACCAATTATATTGAAATACAGTTCTTGAGCTAAGTTCCCAGACCCCAGGTTAAGAACCCTTGGTGGAAATAAACCTTTAGAACCTCACTTTTATGTTGGCTGCTTTCTCTGTGAACTGTCCTGCCTGATCTTTTGTATGGAGGTCAACACTTTTGAGAACTTGGGTTCTTAATATGGCTTCATGGATAGATTTTGGGGAATCCATGACCTTGGATGGAAAAAAAATTGCGTCTTTATTTTCACTGACATCTCATTGAAATTTAGCATTTCTTTCAGTTACAAATTAAAAAAAAAAACAACAATAACCACCCCACCCACCATTCTGAGAAAGATTCCATGGGCTCCACCAGATTGCCAAAGATGTCTAGAACACACAAAAACGTTTAGGAACTTATTTCCGTTTCTGATTTGTTGTATGGGAGGTAGCCTGGTAGTGGGCATTGTCATGATAATACCAAGATGTTTGCCTAAATATAGAACAATATACCCCACAGAAACCAAAGCTCTTTGGGGAGTCCTCAGGAATTTTTAAGAGTGTAAAGGGGCCCTGAGGCTACAAAGTTTGAGAAAAGCTCAGGTTATGCCATCTTCCACAGGGATTCCCGATCCCCCCATCTGTACCCCTCCCACTCCCAGGTGCTTTTGTTCTCTCTTTTCTTCTTAAATTCCTTTGTATTTTCTTTGTGTATGTTTTGGATTTATTTGTATGTTTTACATGTTGCAATGCCCTCCCTCGCTGAATGTAAGATCCTTGGAGGCAGGGACTGTACAATTTTTTTTTTCTTTGTATTCCCAACACCTAGTGCTTTGCACACAATAGGCATGTGGTACAGTGGATAGAGTGCTTGACTTGGAGTCACAAAGACCTGGGTTCAAATCCTGCCTCAGAAATTTAATAGCTATGTGACCCTGGGCAAGTCACTTACACACTGTCTGCCTCAGTTTCCCATCTGTAAAGGAAGGATAAAACTAGAACCTACCTCTCAGAACTGTGAAAATCAAATGAGATCATTTGTGAGAGGTAGCTGTTTTATGGGCACTATCTGGAAGTAAATGACTTTCTGGTTATGTTTAATGAGCCAAATAGCCTGTTGTCGGGCTTTGCTGCAAGAGTACTGATGCCATTTTTACCTGTTTGTCATGGACGGGGCAGCAGTTGGATGGATCAGCTGGACTCTTCCTCCCTGACCATGTTTTAGTCTTTGTACTAAAGCGGCTTAGGTAGACGAGCCTTGGATCTCAGGAATGTTGTGCAGGGATTTCCGTCCATACTCGTTTAATAAGCTTTTCCTTTGAGTCAGGCCCTATGTGAGGCTGTAGGAATACAAAGGCAAATAATGAAACAATACTTACCACCAAAGAGTTTACATTCTGTTGGGAGAGATAACAAGTATCTGTTTAAGCAAAGGTGGAATAAAATGAGAATAAATACAAATAAATACAACGGTAGTTAATGTAAAGGTGGCTAGGTGGTGCAGTATCCAGAGTGCCAGGCCTAGAGCCAGTAAGACTCATTTTCCTGAGCTCAAATCCAGCCTTAGACACTAGCTGTGTGACCCTGGCCAAGTCATTTACCGCATTTGCCTCAGTTTCCTCATCTGTAAAATGAGTTGGATAAGGAAATGGCAAACCATTTCAGTATCTTTGCCAAGAAAACCCCAAATAAGGTTACAGAGAGTCAGACATGACTCAAAATTACTGAACAAAAGAAAATTAATGTAAGGTACTCGGAAGTGGGCTGCGAAGGAGGGGAAGGCACTAGCAATTGAGGTCCACGTTAGGATGCTTTCCAAATATTTTTGCTTTCCTTAATATTAGTGAACGTGGTCATGTTGAATTGAGCTGAAAATTAGCAAAACGATGTAGAACAGACAAGCGAGCCCTCGGTAAGTGCTAAGCAGCTGGGGACTCCCGTTCCATAAATGCTCTGTGGTTTCTGAGCTGGTAGAGGGCGGTGTGGTCTGGAATAGCTAGGGGTGCTTTCCTGCAGGAGGAGAGCTGTGTGGGATTTGGGTAGGAGCAGAGGAGAGGAAGGCAAGGGACCTAGTCTTGCCTTGAGCAATGTCCTTCGTCATTGAAAATGTGACAGCTTCATTGTCGCCAGCATTCGTGTCCCCTTCCCTTGCTCCACTTGGACAGGCCTGTCTCGTTCTCGGCCTCTGCTGGCAGCCGCCTGCAGGCCCCTCTAATGCCACCCCCTCCTACTCTGTAGCAGATGGCCCCAAGTGAGCAGGATTGCTTAATCAGGCGTCACCCGGGTTGATTCTAAGCACAGCACTCTATCCCCTTGGCCCCTTGGCCACTTGTGGGTTTTACTCACTTTGCTTCTTCCAAAGAGTCTTTGCTTCCCTTCTCCCACATAGCAGCCTTTAGGACTTTCAGAAACACACACACACACACACATTTACACTATCCTTTTGTTAACAATAACAATGGCTGATGTTGGTCTAGCACTCACCCATTATAAAGTGCTCTGTGGATATGCTCTCCTTTGACCTCACAACAAAACTACTGAGCGCTGGTACCCCCATTTGACAGAGGGTAAGTGAAGCAACTGTCCCAATGTTACAGAGTCCAGATCCTAACCTACGTTTTTTGATTCCAAGCCCAGGGTTCTTTCCTTTGCATTACTACAGTGTTCCCGCATCATACTCTAGGATTACTATACTATAGTATAGATATACTATAGGATTATGGAATCATAGATTTAGAGCTGAAAGGGACTTTAGAAGTGATTGAGTCTAACTGAAAACCATATTTTACAGATGAGAACATTTAGGCCTTCACAGGTTAAATGACTTGCCAAGGGTCACAGGAATCTTAGGAAAGATTTGAACCAAAGTCTTCTGAACTCCAACTTCAGTGCCCTCATTCATCCAGTACACTACAAAGTCATAGTAATGACAGAATCATTTAATGAACATGTATTAAGCACTTCCCGTATGCAAACCACAGTGCTTGGGGCTCTGGACAAAAACTCTGTGGTTGTAACATCTCCCACCAATCACTTTGTTTTGATTTTGATATATTAGGTACATCTCTTCTATTTGCTTCTCTGTGAATGTGTTGTTTCCCTTAACAGAATATAAGTTTCTTGAGGGAAGGTGGTGTTATTTTGGTGTTTGTATCCCCAATGCCTAGAGCATTGCCCGGCGTGTATTAGGTACGTAGTAAGTGCTGGTACATTGGTACACAGATGTTATTTTTCACATCATCATAGCACCTTCTTTGTTGACTTAGCACTCTGCTCCACTTGCTTCATGTATGTATGCATGTATGTATGTATGTATGTATGTATGTATGTATGTATGTATGTATCCCTCCCCTCACATTCTAAGTTTAAGCTAATGGAGGGAAAGAGGCTCAACTTTCCTTCCTAGGGCCCAGCCCTGACCTGCATGCCCAATGTGGGGCCAAGGCCCAGCTGACAGACCAACCATGAGATTTTGTAGCATTCTATGCCATGTTTGGATAAGATCTCATTGGATACACCCCATTCCCTGGAGCTGTCTTTTATACAACATGTCGAATGTCTCCCTTCCAGCTCTTCCAACATGGAAAGATCATGCTGCTAGAGGGAATCACAGACTCTCTCCTAGCGGAGGAGGTGGCATTTGAGTTGGCCTGTAAAGAGTGGGTAGGAATCCAACACTGAGAGAGGGCATAGCAGGCCTCCGGAACAGCAGGAGCACAGAACGCAGGGACAGACATGGCAGATTTAGCTGAAGTGGGGCATTTGTGGTGAGCTGTACCCTCAGAGGAGGCCAGAGAGGCATCCAGTCCACACTCTGAACTCACAGTTGCTTTATATTCTGCTTAGAAATGACTTCCCTGAAGAGTTTCCTCCTGCTGCCGGTTTTTAATGGGTGACTTTATTAGTATTTAACTATGCTAAGAGCCACATGGCCTGGCAGGGGCTACATGAAATAACGATGTTGCAGAGTATTTGGGAACAAGTTCATGCCCAGGCCCTTGGCAGCTGCTGTGATCAGGGCTGAGCTGAGCAGCTGTGCTGGGGAAGACCTGGGGGCAGAGGGACTAACTGTGCATCCTCTCAGGCCCATTGACTGCTGGGTGACCTTGGACAGGGCGGGCACCTCCGGGCACCTGAGTAACAGGAGAGGGTGAGACTAAGTAGCCTGCAAGGCCCCTCCAGCTTCAGATCTATGACTTAAATTTGAATTCCAGCACTACCATTTACTACCTGGGTGTCACTGGACAAATCTCTAAACCCCTTTGTGCCTCAGTTTCTCTCTCTGTAAAATGAGGTGGTTGAACTAGAAAGCCTCTAAGAGTCTCCTAGCTCTAGAGTTAAGATCTTATGATGCCATGACCCTCCTTGATCTTCTCTTTCTCCCCTCCCCTCCCTTCCTGCCTCTCCCCTCCTCTCTTCTCCTTTCCTCTCTGACTCTCTCTCTCTTTCTCCCCCCCCCCCACAGAGATTAGATACCTCAGCTATGGTAGGGGTATCAAGCTTCCATTTCTAAGTCTGGCTGGGGTACAGTACATAGAACATTCCATGGCACTTTTCTATCTACCATCCCATGTCATTGTGGGGTTCCTAATCCCCACAGGGGTAGCAGGTGGGAAAGAGAAAACCAGTGTGAGTTTCCATTAAGGACAGGCAGAGTCATCCATCTTGCCCCATGTCCTTGACTTGGGAAGGCAGCAGATTTAGAGGACAGATAGCACATTCCTTCCTTCGGCAGTGTGGAAACCACTGGGCTGAGCACCTCATTAGTGAGATTAGTTAAAATAGGAAGCAACCAGATGGTGGCTGGGGGGAGCATTTCCCTACCTCTCTCTCTCCCCTTTCCCGTGTAGAAGCCTCCCTAGCAGTGACCTTGTACACATAACCTGGGGTCTCAGTCTCTTCCCTCAATCTCAAGTCAACAGAGAACCTGGTTTGTAGTACTTGCCCCAGGTGCCAGAATTCCTAGGTATGGCTCTCTGTGAGAGTTTAAAAAGAATATCAAGTAGTTTTCTCAGTGATCGTCCATTTTCTCATTTTTGAAATAGGGATGAGTGGTTTGGATTAGAGCTGGGTTTTTAATCTGAGGTCAGCTGGTCACTGTTGGTTTTCAGAGGGGGGGGCATGTGAACTTGGAGAGGCAAACAATTATACCTCTTTATTTTCACTAACCACTGCCTAAAATGCAGCCATTTCCTTTGATTATGCATTAAAAACATAACCAGCATTCTGAGAAGGGGCCCATAGGTTCCCCAAGCCTGCCAGAAGTTCAGAACTCTTGGCTTAGGGGATGTTGGTGATTCCTTCCATGATTCTGAGACTTTCTCTAGGTAAGTGGCACAGTACAGACAGTGTTGGGCTTGTAATCAGAGAGAAGTGCGTTCCAATCTTGTCTTAGACACTCACTTGTTATGTTACTCTGGGCAGACCACAACACCTCTTCCAGCCTCAGTTTTCTCATCTGAAAATGGGAATCATAATTGCATCAACCTCACCGAGTTGTTTTTAGTATCAAATGAGATTGCGTATAAAGTGCTTAGCAGAATTTAAAGAACCACACAGACAATGATGATAATTAGTGATGATAGCTCGTTCCAAGCCTATGGCTATTGTCGGTGGGGATGGAGAGGGCTCTGGGTTTGGAGGTGGAGCATGTAAGCTTGAGCTCCACTCTGCTCCTTGCTATCTGAGTGACCCTGGGCAAATCATTTGGCCTCTAATTCTCAAGCTTCTTCGTGTGCTTAAAAAATTAGGAAGAGTAGACATCCTGATTTAGAGACCCTTCCATGTGCAATGCTCATTATCCTTCTAGACCTTTGTTCTCTTAGACAAAGGTAGTATTGTCTTTAGGTCATTAAAGGAAAATTAGATGTGCAGCCCAGAAAGGCTGGGGTCCCCATCTTACTTATTGAGCCTGATGTCACAGTGGACACCTTGTTGTCGTTCAGTTGTGTCCAACTCCTCATGAGCTCAGGGACCATACTGTCCATGAGGTTTTCTTGTCATCGATACTAGAGTGTTTTGCCATTTCCTTCTCCAGTGGATTAAGGTGAATAGAGGTTAAGTGACTTGCCCAGCGTCACATAGCTATTAAGCATCTGAGGCCAGATCTGAACTTGAGTCCTGACTGCAAGCCCAGCACTCTATCCACTGCACTACCTAGCTGCCCAGGGACCCTTCTACAGATCACCCCATGGCACCTCTGTTGAGAGTGAACACTAGGTGGCAGATTAACGAGGCTGAGCCAATGTGGCATTTCTTCAATGCTCAGTTATGCTATTCATTTTGTGGACTTGGAGGATGAAGGCCTGATTCGAGTCTTCATTCTATCACTTAGTGTGACCTTGGCAAGCTTCACTTCTCTGGGTCTCAGTTTACTTCTCTATAAAATGCAGAAGAGGGCAACTAGGTGGCACAGTGGATGAGCTCCAGTCTTGGAGTCAGGAGGATCTGAGTTCAAATTCGGCCTCAGACACATGACACTTACTAGCTGTGTGACCCTGGGCAAGTCACTTAGCTCCGATTGCCTCACCAAAAGGCAAAAGAAATAAAATTAGAAAAAATAAAATGCAGATGAGCATCCCTTCCACATCCAGCATTCTATGATGCTGTGATGTTACCTCCATGCTACAGAAGGGGAAAGCAATCACATTGGAAGCATAGAAAAGCCTTCCAGTCGGTCCCCCTTCCTTGCTTTCTTGTCTGTAGAGTGTTTTTAGAGTCAAACTGATTGTTACTTCAGAAATCAAAGTACTTTGGCCAACTCCAGGATATCACACCAGAGACCTTTTGAAATCACTTGTGTGTGTGTGTGTGTGTGTGTGTGTGTGTGTGTGTGTGTGTGTGTGTTTGTGATATAATAGGTATCCAGAGATTGCCTAAGAGCCCTTTGGAATGCATTTTTTTCTTCTGTTTCCATTCTCAGTCTCTGGGTTCAGGAGGGAAGCAGGAAGAAAAAGTAGGGTCCTCTTCACCTTAGACTTCATCTTTGCCTGCCTGTGGAGGCAAGAATCAATTTATCAACTATCCATATTAAGTGTTTCAGGTGAGGCCATGTAGCACAATGGACAGAGCACTGGTTCTGAAATCTGGTTAAAATCTATCCCTGACTAGCTCTGTGACTCTGGGCTGTTCACATTCCTTTTCTGAGCATCAGTTTTTTCATCTGGAAAATGGGATTGTACCTGGATCTTTGGGTTGGTAGGAATATCTATAGAGAGAAAGATTACAAAGCTATTTGTAAATCCTAAAACCCTCACTGCTTTCTCTTGCTCTGCTGGGCTCTTTACCTCAGCTTATGAACATACTCAGCTTTCCCCTTTCCTGAAAAACAAAAGCAAAGAAGAAAAAACCCTCAGCTTTCCTTGATCCTGCTATTCCCTCAAGATATGACTTTCCCTCTCCTTCCCTTCACTGTCAAACTCCTATTAACAAATAATCTGCCCTCACAGATTCTCATCTACACCTGTGACTTCTGTGATCCCCACTTGGCAAATTACTCTTGGCATTCTTACCTCCATCACTTGACTTCTGCCCAGGCCAGGCCCCTTATTTCCACCTGTCAGGTGGATGCTGGATCTTTTCCTGGGTTTCTTGTCATCATATATTAAGGACAAGAGTTTATGATACAGAACTCACCTTCTTTCCTTAAATTTTTTCTCTATTCATGGCCCCAGACTCCTCCTAGTTGCTAAGTTCATGACTTTGGTGTCTGTCCGGTGAAGAAGTGCCACTGTTTCTTCCTTGGCCATGTGCCTGCTATCTGGCCATACCTATCCACTGCAAAAGCCAAAATTCAAGCCCCCATCTCCTCTCACCTGGACTAGTGCAATTGAATCTAGCCTTTAGGTCTCTTCTATACTCTCTGCCATCTATTTTATATATTGCAGCTACTTTAATCTCTCTGATGCAAAGTCAATCCAGTCCCACTTCTGAGAGCTTCAGGGGCTTCCGATTGGCTGCCACGTCAAATGTAAGCTCTTGCTTTTCCATTCAAAGCCCTTCCTGGTGTGAGTCCAACCGTCCCCCTTTTCTGCTTCACTTTTTTATTTTCTATATTTCAGCCTATGAACAGTAGTGGGGTGTAGTAGAGGTAGTAATGGTTTTGAAGGCAAGAAGACCTAGTTCACATCCTGCTTGTGATGCTGTATGACCTAAGGGTCTTCTTATGTATTAGGCAACTCCTTACCGTTTATGTTTTAAGACACAGACAAAACCCCAAACCAACCATTTATCAGGTGCCTATCATGTGCCAGGCTTTGTGCTAAGCACTGAAAATACAAAAAGAGGTAAAAGACAGCCCCTGCCCTCAAGGAGCTCACAGTCTAATGAGGAAAGACAGATTATGATCTCCTCTTCAGAGTTCCTCATATTGTTGTATTTGCTTGTATTCCAGCCAAGCCGGGCTCTTCTCCATCCTCTGAGATCAGGGCCTATGTTCTATCCATCTTTGTATCCCCAGCTCTCAGAACAGGGCTTTGCGTAATGTAGATGCCTTATAAGTGGGATTCTCCGAGCCTCAGTTTCCTCATCTTCTAATAATACCTGTATTAACCTCCTCTTTGGGTTATTGTGAAGATTAAATCAGATGATGTATGTAAAGGGCTTTGAAATCTTGAGAATTTCATATTAATGTCATTGCTTCGTAGTGGTGTGATTATTTCCTGGGTCCGTGATTTCATTGGCACAGGGAACTCCCTTGTTAGGGAACTTTCTCTACCAGTGCAGTTCAACACCTTCTCTGTAGCTTACAGCCATTGAGAAGTTATGTGACTTGCCCAAGGTCACACATCTGTCAGAGGCAAGACTAGAACCTCAATCTTTCTGCTATCAAGGCTGGCCCTCTATCCACTATAAGGTTTCTCTTTGTAGTAATTATATTGTTTTGTGGTTATTGTAGTTTTTATTGTTGTTGGTTTAATTGACTTAAGTACACCATACTGTAGTTTTCGAGCAGAAAAGATGCAAAAGTTTAATGTAAGTTAAATGCTAAATGGTGCCGTGGCACCATAGTACATAGAGCGCCAGGCCTAGAGTCAGGAAGACTCATCTTCGTGAGTTCAAATCTGGCCTTAGATACTTACTAGCTGTGTGACCCTGAATAAGTCATTTAATCCTGTTTGCCTCAGTTTCCTCATCTGTAAAATGGGCTGGAGAAGGAAACAGCAAACCACTCCAGTATATTTGCCAAGAAAACCCCAAATGAGGTCATGAAGAGTCAGACGTGACCAGACAACTAAAAAACAACTAGGTAGCCAAAGCCTTCCCCTCTAGGGGCTTTGAGAACTTTAGAAAATCAGCAAAGAGCATCTCAGTTTTCTTCTGACTATAACAGCTTTTGCTACTGCCCTCAGCAGATAAAATTCTGCAACCCATCCAGGACAACTTGTTCTTGGGGAAGAAAGAGAGGTGAGGATAGAATTGGATTCGGCCCAGGTAACTTTCTGTCCCCTTGCTCTTGGATGATAACGTGGACCCAATTCCATCAGCACCATGTTTTGTGACCTGGAGTGTCAGGGTTTGCATACTCATGGGCACTGAGCAATCTTTGACTTAATGATTTTGTTTATTTTGTGGGACTGAGAACTCCTAAGAGTTACAAAAATGGCTTTTTTGATTGATTTTTTTTGTTTTTTTCATTTTAATTGATTTTTTGTTTTTATATCATCATTTCCAAATGTATTCTCCTCCCTCCCCGATGTAATCAGCCATCCCTTGTAACTCAGAATGAAAAAGGTATGGAGGGGGATGGCACATTTGAGCAACAGTTATTAATGTATCAACTGAGTATGGTTTATGCAATTTCCCACACCTATAATCTCCCACTTCTGCAAAAGAAAGAGCCAAGTATATTTTCTCATCTCATCCTTAGGGCTGAGCTTGGTGAATATAATTAGGCAGGATTCAGTTTTGTTGTTCTGTTTGGCCATATTTGTCATTTTCTTATCTTAATTCCAAATTTCTTTCCAGTAAGTTTGGACCAATATGCAAGTCTACCAACAATGCTTTAGTGTGCTTCAACATCAACTATTCTTATCTTTTTTTTTTCAATACATCTTTCGTAATTTGCTGGGCATCAAGTGAAAGAAACCACAGAGGTGATTAAAAAAAAAAGTATTTCTTTTGTTACTAGTGGTTTGGAACATTCTTTCATATGTTTGTTAATGATTTGCAATTCTTCAGAACTGTTTGTATCCACTGACTACTTATCCATTAGAGAATTCACTTATCTTTCTATATCTGTGATAGTTCCCTTTAAAAATCTTGTTCATCAGATCCTTATCAGATCTGAGGAAGGCCCTTGAAATAGGCACTGTGAAGTCTTATGCTTAAGAATTCCATTTATTGTGTGGGGTTGAAAACCCTAGAGAACAAAAAATAGCCTTCTTTGATTGAATTTTCCTTTTTTAAAATGCCTTTATGGTATTTTTTCTTTACACCATATGCATGCTTAAAAATTCCTAATTACATGTTTATTTAATCGTATGCAATTATATGTCAAGTAAATATATAATTATAGGTGGCTTTAACTGCACATTGTTGACTTGATTAAATTAGTGACTTGGGAGCTAATAGTATGTTTAGCCAAGCATGGTTTGTCCAATTTTTGACCCCAAGGTCACTTATCAGATGGGCATTGTGGCTGAATGCCCTTAAAGCTAGTTTTTTTTTTTGGGAGGGGCAGAATCATAGATAACAGAGCTACAAGGAACCCTAGTGATCACGTAAGCCAAATCCCTCTTTTTTATAAATGAGGGAACTGAGGCCCAGATAGGGAAAATCATTGCTAAAGTTCAGGCCGTTAATTAGTGACCAGGGCAGCATGCCACCCCCAGTCTCCCACCTCTCAGTGGAATTTTTTTTTCTGTTACATCATGGATATTTTCATAAAAAAGTTATCGAGGAAAACAAATTTTAGTTACAGTGTGTCCCATCCCTTTGTCACACTCCCTTTCCTTCTTATCTGCACATAATTCAGCAAGGCACACAGATAACTCAAAACTGGATAATCCCAAGTCATTTGTATCTGGCATGGATAGGAACGGGCTTGATATTCTTAGGGCCCCTTTCGGGAGGGGTGAGAGGCAGGGCCAAGAAGTTTTCCTGTTCATGCTTGATCTTGTCTGTCTTTATCTTCTTTACTTTATGAAGAAGTGCGTCTGGTGCTGTAATGTTAGAGTTCAAATGGGGTGGGCACAGGGGAGGGAATAGATATTTCTCAAGTGCCTACTATGCCATGCATTGTGCTAAGAGCTTTACAAATATCGATCTCGTCCGAGTGAGGTAGGCACTGTTATGATTTCCATTTTACAGCTGGGGAAACTAAGTCAGACAGAAGTTTAGGAACTTTCCCAGAGTCACACAGTGAGTGTCTGAGGCTAGATTTGAACTCAGATCTTCCTGATTTCAGGCCAAGTTCTAGCCACTCTGTCACCCATTGCCTCTGGGTAGTTCTCACAGTACTGAGTACTACAACAGAATGAGCAATTCTGCTGTCTTTTATGATAAAAATAATAAAATAAAAAATCTTTACAGATCTTTTCAAATTTCCATCTCTTGGGCATCTTTTTTCCAGACTGAAGAATATTATTTGAGGAAGGGACAATTATGACCAAAAAGATATGGTGCCTTCCAGCTGCAAAATGTTTGTGCTTTAATATGCCAGCCCCCACCCCATTCCAATCTTCTAAATCAAACACACACAATGGATGACCTAGCATTGCCTTCATAGGAAATTGTAAGCGCAAAGAATAACTGGTGAATTACCCACGTTGTGCATTAGCACCCCTTAAATACTAAGAGAACACAAGGCCCCAGCATGGTGGGTATGAACCCTCCATAGTGCATGTATGGAAGATGTGAGGAGAACCGCAGAGGCTTAGCAGGCATGGCTAGCTTGAGCAAACATTCCCTTGAATGAGATCACAGTTGGAATATGCCTACTATTTTTGATGGCAAACTTACCTCCTCTAATTGTGCTTTACCTGGTTCATATAGTGAACTTGCATCTTGTGAGAGGAAGGACATCTACTGACATTCAGCTGTAGGGGAGGGAGGGCTGCAGAGGAAAGGATTCGGATTAGAATCAGCTCAGAATTGTCCTGGGCGGTGGAGAGCCAGAGGGAAGCAGACCAGATGAGATTCTGCGAACCTTACAAGTGCTATGTTGATGCTGGTTATCATCATTATTGTCTTCATCGTCATCACCATTGTCATCCTCGTTGTTGTTGTGTTGTTGTTATACTAGAAGTTGACCTTGCAACAGTGCTTTATCTTTGGCATAGCAGTGTCCACATCGAAGCCTGGGAGGTGGTGATTCCTTTTTATTCCTAGTCCATTTTAGAGACCGAAGGACTTGTGCTAGTCAGTGGCCAGAGCTGAGACTGGCACCCCGGTGTTCCCCGAAATCTTTGAGGTCTTTTTGACCCTTGGCCACTGCCAGTATTTCTAACTCCCTTATGTAAGCTGGAAGTGGAGGTGGAACAGCATGCTCTGAACATACTTGAAATCTCCTCAGCACTCTCGCAGGCGCATATCTCTTTCCACCTTGCAGCTTGGGTGAAAACTTGCAAGGGTCTTCGAAATATCAGTGCTCATCCCCATCATCATTTCCTTCTCATCTTTTTCCTTACCGAGGCAGTCCTGGGGCAAGTGGCGGTCCTGCTGCCATCCTCTTATGTTTAGTCATCAGAGAATAATGGCTCCTGGAGATAAAATGATTATTGAATCAAAGGACTGGGGTCCAGGCTCCTCTTTCGTAGACTCATTGGAGGCACCTTCAGGACAGATCCAGTAGCAGGCAGGAGGATGGCCATGAGATGTCCCGAATCCTACTCTCTGATGGCTTCTAGTTCACTTGCTCAGTGTCTATATTTTGAGAATATTTCATTCCATGTACTTTGGATATTATAAATATTTAGTATGATGATTGTTATGAAAAAACATTCTTGAATTTCTGTGGGTGCTTGCAAGGTCTACATGATTTATTGATGACAATTTTATCTGTGAGAATACCCTGACTCCATTACAGTTTATTTGTTGACTTCTCGAGGTTATTTTGAGGTCTATATGAGTTATGAAGATGTTGTTAAGGCAAGGTAATATAATATTAATGGTGTAAGTGATGAGTTTGGAGCAAAGAAGATCTGAGTTCAAAACAAACCCCTGACACCATGATTTTACCCTTTCTCGGCATAGTTTCTGGGCTAGTTGGTATTTCATAAATGCTTTATCTCCCTTCCTAGCTCTATATACTATGCTACCTAGCTGTGTTCAATTACCATGGAAGAGAACACTCCCCCAACCCTTTCTCCTCCCACTGCCTTCCCCTATCTTTTCATGCCCCATCCCTCCCTCTCCTTCTTATATCCCTCTTTTCATTACATTTATTTCCTCTGATTCCCTTCCCTTGACACCAACCTATTTAAAGAAGAACTTGTGTGTGATGTAGAAACCACTCCAGCTAGTGTTTCCTCCTGAGCACCAGGCCATCTATCCAAAAGCAACACTCACATCTTTGTCGTGGTCCCCAGGTCTCAGAATGCAGCTGGCCGATGCGACAAGCGCCGAGTCTGCACAATCTCTTTGCTGTGTGTAAGAACATGCATAACTGGCTTCAACAGAACCCCAAGAATGTCTGCGTCATCCACTGCATGGTAAGTCAGCCCCACAGAAGCCTGCTTCTCTAGGGCCCTTTGGGAGAAACTCAGCCTGTGCCAGCACCCTTAGGACTTGTGCTGGGTGGCACGGCCCTCTCTGCTCCTTCATTCTGAGCATGCTAGACACCTCTCCAGGTGCCCAGACTTCCCCTCATTCCCACTTTGTATCTGCATTGCTTAGAAGGATGCACAGAGTAAGTGACTCATTCATGCTGAGTGATCGAGAGAGCTTTCCCAGCAGCCTCTCTTGTCTTACCCCTCCCAGCTGGCCCATGTTCCCTTCCTTTGGGATTTCCGAAGCGACAAGTCCCTAACCTGTAAGAGGTTTGTGTCAGCAGATGCTCATGGGTCGGGGGAGGTTACTGGACTTCTCCTGCACTCTCAATCACTTTCCCCAGGGGGAAAGAACCATTCATTAATCCTAGGGAATGGAACCAGTTAACAATACTCTTCCAAGACAATAACACCATTGATGCTAAAATTACAAATTAAGTTGAGGGTGCTATTTTTGAGGTTTAATGATATCAAAGCAATTCAAGGTATCAGTAGGATCATAGATTTTAGACCTGGGGGGACAATTCCTTAGAAGTTCACCACATATTTACAGATCAGGAACCTGAGGGCAGGAGAGGTTAATTGTTTTGCTAAGGGTCACACAGCAAGTAAGTTACAGAGCTGGGATCTGAACTCAGAGCCTTAGACTCCAAATCCAACACTTTTTTCTGCTGGACCTAGAAGACCTGAGTTCCAGTCTTGTCTCTGTCACATGCAACCTGAGTGTCCTGGAGGTAAGTCACTAAATCTCCCTAATCTTCATTTCTTCATCTATAGAATGAGGCACTTGGACAACATGGATTTGAATGCAGGTCTTCATTACCCTAGACCCAGAGCTCTTATCCACTGTGCCCTCTAGCTGCCAACCAGACACAGCAAATTTTAATGTTCAGTGTAATATGAAAAGCACGTTAGCGAGTTGTAAAACAAAGTGCGTTGCCAGGTCTGAGGGGGAAGGTCATCACTGAGCCCTGGGTTCAAGTGTTGGCTTTGATACTGAATAATCCTAGCGGCTGAAAAATGTGAATTCAGTCTTGGGCTACGTGGAGAGAGACTTAGCTTCCAGGAGCCCATTGCAAGTTATGGCCCACTGGGCTCCACCCTGCCCCAGCTGTACCTGAAGTACTCACTGTGTCCTGGTCTGAACCTCAATTTACTCATATCAAAAAAGAAATTAATTCTTAAACAGATTTGTGATTTCTTTGGTTGAGGCAACTCCTAATGGTAGAGAAAGTTTCCTCACCTGGAAAACAAGGATATTTTGAGGCTCAAATGAGTTTGGGTAAGTCAAGTGCTTTGTAAACTTAATAGCAGTTTGTAAACTTTGTAAACTTATAGCAATATCAGCTACTATTATTTTGAAGTAAGTTCGTCATGATTCTGCCTAGCATTTTGGGCAAGGGAAGAGATGAAATATAGGTTTTGGAACCTAGAACGGGAGAGAAACTTGAAGAAAATTTCCTCTTGCCTCCTCTCTCTTTTCAAAATTCCCATTATTAAAGCAAGAAGATTTGACATTTCATTAGGGGCTCAGTGGCCAGATCCAAAGGGGTGTGCTTCCTTAGACTCACTAGTTTGTACATCTAAGAGATATCCTTAAGGGAACAAATGGAAAAACTCACAGGATCGGAAATGGCTATTCCTCAAGCCATTAGACTTCAAAATCTCAGAGAAATATGATTAGAGTCTGAGTCTGGCTTTCATATTTGAAAGCCTTTCACCTCTCTAGAGCCATCTTCCCTTTTAGAAAGTCTAGTGAACCTAATGAGGGAATAAAAGGGAATTAAACAAGAAGATGGGTTTGAGCCTGGGGTGCTCTTTGACAGGGATGGATTTACAAAGAGCAAGTCCAGGAGATCAAAGGACAGCTTAGCCAAATGCAAATCCACAAGAGTGAGGAGACCCTGAGTGAATTATCATCTGTTTGCTCATTGCCCCCAGATCTGTGTGTCCAGCCCCCAGTCCTACTCCTACATGTGTCAGCTTTCTGCTTGACAACTTTGTCCGAAAATATCAAATAGGATTCAGTATATTTTTCCTCCTAAAAGCCTTTTTTTCTTTAAAGGGACACTGTCATACTTCTGCCCACCCAAGTTTGTCACCTTGGAGCAGTCTCTGACTCCATCCTCTCCCATCCCTTCCAGAATCATTAAGGCAGTCAGGTAGGGTAAAGGGTTGAGTATTGGACTTGGAGTCAGGAGACCAGAGTTCAAATTCTGCCTCAGACACTTACTTGCTGTATGACCCTGGGCAAATCACTTAACTTCCTTCTACCTCAGTTTCCTTATCTGTAAAATGAAGATAATAACAGCACCTACCTCCTAGATTTGCTGGAAGAACAAAATGGGAGCATATCAAACCCGAAAGAGCTATATAGATTATTAGATGAAACATGTTTCCTCTCTTCATAGAGGTTATAGTCTAGCAGGGGAATTATAATAGTAAATAATAATAATAATTAATATATAGTGCTTTAAGGTTTGCAAAGTGTTGATCCTTACATATCAGCCCTGTGAGGTAGGTGCTGTCTATTATCTCCATTTTATAGATGAGGAAACTGAGACAGAAAGCGGTTAAGTGACTTGCCCAGGGGCACACAGATAATAAGTGTCTGAGGCTGGCTTTGAACTCGGGTCCAACTCATTAACCAGTGTATCACCTGGATTCAAACAGAGATTAACTAAATGACATGCTATTACACATTAAGGTCATCTCCTCCCAAACCAGCCTTCTTTGCCTGGGGTGCAAAAATGCCTAGTTAATAGTGAATTGGCTGTTGATCCCCAACGAGCCTTCAGGACAGATTCAGGAGCAGATGGATTACAATCGCTCAGTTAAGGCACATGTGACCATTAGGGGTTGGCCAAAACCAACCTTAAATCCTTTGTTAATGGAGTTATTGTCTTGGAGGATATGTTCACAGTTAGCGGAAACTGCCTCTGCCAGGGCCTGTTGGCACCTTCTCTGCCACTTGTAAGTCTTATGTGCCTAAGGGCACTGAGATGGTAACTTCTAATCGTACCAGCTGACCAAGGGAATTAGGCATACATGTCTGGATTGAGGTCAGCTGGAGAGTTTACAGATGGTCTCATCATATCCATGTGGAGAAAATGAAGAAATCTAGGCTGTGACCGTAGTATGGGTAACTGGACTCATAGCTGATGGAGTGACTATACCTCAAGAGTTTGGCTAACACATCAAGGTTCCAATAATTCAGATTTGAACTTAGGTTTTCTGACTCCAGGCTCAGCACTCTATGTGCTGTGGTGTCCCCAAGGCCTCTACTAATACTGAACTGACTGGAAACTGCCTCTTTAGATCCAAAAAATCAAGTAGAAAAGTAAGGAGGCAGAAGTCTGGATACCAGTTTATATGGGGGAGGGAAACAATCTTAGGAATTTGATTTACCATCCATTAATTTAATTTACAATTCATTAAATTATGAACTTCTTGAGGGCAAGGACTGATTTTTACCTCCTTTTTTATCCCCAGAACCTGGCACGTAGGAGGTGCTTAATAGATATTGATTGGTTTCAGTGGACTAAAAGCTCCGTATAAGGAGAATAGCCAAAATGCCCACTTATGCTTAGTCTCTTCCAATACTGTCCAGAGCAGGGGAGGCGATAGACCTTCCACACACTGCCCTGGTCAGGAGAAGAAATTAGACGTTGTTATGTGGTGCTCCAGAGGACAGAACAGAGACCACTGAACGTAAGTTAGATATTAAAGAACTCATAATTGGGGCTGCCTAAAAATGGCCTGGTCTTGTAGAGAGTGAGCTCCCTTTCATGCTGAAGTATTCAAGCAGAGGTTGATTTGACTACCTTTTCAGGATGATATAACAGTAACAGTGATGGTGATGGTGATGACATCTAATGAAAAGTTTTCAAAGATCTTGACATACATTATTATCATCCCATTTTAAGCTGAGGAAGCAAAGACTCAGAGAAATTAAATGACTTGTCCACAATCATACAGCTAGTAAGTGTCAGAAGAAGGTTTTGAATCCCAGCCTTTAAGACTCTAAGATCAGCCCTCCGCCCACCAGGCAACACTGCCTGTGGGGGTTTGTCTTCCAGGCCCCATGTGTCACAATCTCAGTTTCTCAGTACAAAATCCCAGACCAGGTGTCCAGCGAGATGGGAATTCGACCCAGCGCCCACTGCCCGGCTCACTTACTCAGCTTCTGCTTTTGTTTGACAGGACGGACGTGCTGCATCGGCAGTTCTGGTTAGTGCAATGTTTTGTTTCTGTCGTCTCTTCTCTGACCCAGCCCCTGCTATTCAGTTGCTAAATGCAAAGAGACCTGGAATTGGACTTTGGCCATCCCACAGGAGGTAGAGTATGCGGTTCCAAGGTTGGATAGAATACGGTAACTTGTCTCATGCACTGTTTGAAACCCACCACCCCTCATGCGTTGCCTTGTTTGAATCAGGCCCAAAGAGCTGGTGTAGACTCTGGGAGGCACAGTCCTGCCTTAATTAAAGTGCTGAGCTTGGGGGTGCCTTCAGGATATCCACAGTGGATGGCGAGTTTGAAATGGAATAGTCATGGTGTAGGAGATGATGCTTGTTAATTGGTCAGACTTACACTTAGGGCAACAGACTTTCAACACCAATGGAGTAAAATGCCTGGCTATAGGCAGAACAACAAAGTCTTTAATAGAATTCTTATCACACCAACACGAGGATGAGGAAAGACATCATAAAAAGAAATATATAAAGTAAATTTGCTTTTAGAAATCTACAATAGGCAATAAACACACAAATACATGCACAAATACATGCCTACCTAATACAGTGAGGTCCCAATTATTTTGATCAATGAATCCACTGAAATGACATTTCCACTGGGCTGGAACCAGTTACCATATTTTACATAATTATAACTTCACACAGTGTGACTCCAAATACATACAAGCGCTACTCACAATTCACACTAATCAGGACCTGGCTGTACTTTTTAAATTGTAGAGCACTCTAATCCATTATCTTGTTCGATCTATATAACAACTCTCTGAAGGAGGTAATGGGCATGCCATCATTCTAGTTTACAGCTGAAGAAACTAAGGTTTAAAGATATTAAAGTTTGTGTCAGGTCAGATAGCTTAAGTAGCAGCTTAGCACAGTGCCTGGCACATAGAGAGTGCTTAAAAAGTGCTAGGTGACTGTGTGACCCTGGGCAAGTCACTTAATCGCAATTGCCTAAAAAAAAAAACAAGACACAAAAGAAGTGCTAGTTGACTGACTGGTTAACTGGCACAGCTGGGACTCACTTATGGCTTCTCACTCTAATCATCTGTCCAGATTCTCTTTCTGTCCCTTGATCCAATGTAGAGCTCTCACATAGGACTTCACTCATTGCCCTGTTAATGGCTTCAGCATGTTTGGGGAAATTCCCATGTCAGATGTACGGTCGGGCTGCATGGGTTGTGATTTCCATTTATTCTATATTTACTGTGTGTATTCTGACTCATGTATGGTCTTCCTTCCTCATTAGAATATAAGCCTTTGGAGAGCAGGGCTGGCTTTTGGTTTTTCTTTGTATTCTCACCACTTGGCACAGTCGCTGTCAAATACTCAGTGCTTAACAAAGGCTTACTGAATAATTAATTTATCGCTTGGAGGGCATATCACATCAGCAGGGTCACAGCTCGGCAGGAGTTTTTGGTAGAAATTCAGCAGCGTTAGTAGTTAAGTGGTTTGCTGTCTTCATCTCCTCAAGTTCTTCAGTATTTCCTCCTCCAGTGTGCCATTTTAGTGTAGAAGCAACCTTGACTAGGCCAGTGGAGCACAAGTCTACCAGGCAGGATAGGCTTTGAGTAAGGGCCCACTGATAGACTCTATATCTCTTGCCTAAGCCCTGGCCTACCTGAATTTGGAAAGACTCTACACCAGGTTAGCCACAAGATAATGAATCTTTCAGCCACCGTAATTTCCAGAGACCAGGAGAACACACCTTCTACACTGGTGGAGACCTAATCTCAGATCCTTGAAAGACTGTGAAGCTGTATCAGGGAATTTGAAGGAGCGAGGTTTCATTGTAGCATACTGCTTTACAAGTCTAAGGTTCTTACCTAGAGTAAATGAATGGCTTTCTGTGGTGTGATGGAAACCTCCAGAGTAACTTTCTTCTGTTTCAGATACATAGGATATATTTGCGAGCTCATAGCTGACAAACCCATCATTCCGCACTGCAAACCTCTCACAGTTAAATCCGTCACTCTCAGTCCTGTCCCTTGTTTCAACAAACAGAGGAATGGATGTCGTCCATTTTGTGATATACTCATTGGAGAAACGAAAATATTTACAACTTCCTTGGACTATGAAAGAATGAAGTGAGTTCTGGTGTCCTTTCCCCTTTTGACTTGGTTCTCCTCCCAGTTGAGTCAGGATGTCCATGTAGAAGATGCGCCTCGGTCCTCTGTGTTACTATTAAATTATAGAAGCAAAGCATGTAAGAATTGTCTCCGTTTGGTTGGGTTGGCTTTGTGGGACCCAGGATGTCATCTGTGTAGAGAATTCCTGGTGAGGAACCCCTCCTCCCCAGGTAGATCACTATCTGTTCTTCAACTTGGGGTCTTAGAGAATTTCCTTCAGCCATGAAAGGTTTTGTGTTAGAGGCCCAGGTCTTCCTAAATCAGAGGGCAGCTCTCTTTCTGAGTCTTTCTGACTCCAAATTGGGCACTCTATAACACTGTACCACCTAGCTGCCCCAAGATTGTGGTGCTGAGATTCCCATGCAGATCTTCCTGCTTTAAGCCCAGTGCTTGCTACAATATACTACTCTGTTGGATTTTTTTAAAAATGTGAGACAAAACACAATTTTATTTTGTTCTTTAAAAAAAAAACGACAACAACTATCATCTTAAGGTGGGACAGCAGCCAAAGGTTGCTGATAAATATATGAGAAAATGAATGGTTCTATAGAGCAGGGATGAGCCATGTTCTCATCTGGCAAGCCAGATGGACAGAGAGGAGGCCTGGCACTAATGCGGCATC
Source organism: Phascolarctos cinereus (assembly GCF_003287225.1). Lineage (NCBI taxonomy): Eukaryota > Metazoa > Chordata > Mammalia > Diprotodontia > Phascolarctidae > Phascolarctos > Phascolarctos cinereus. The sequence goes on from NW_027555958.1 coordinate 466,570,763, forward strand.
CTCACGTCTGTGGTGGTGTCCTTACTTTGTGGCACCAGCTTGTTCCTCGCTGGTGCTGGCTAAAAGCCAGACATTATTCTGGCAGGGGGGAGGGCAGAAGAATGGGAACAGAGGTTAGTGCTGAGGCTGGACAAAGCCATCTGCTGGGTCAGAACTGCCATGATGCCCTTGCCTGTTCTGACTGTGAGTGTCCCTGTAAGGATTAAAATGATGTGGCAGTTGGTATTGTTAACTCCATGAACTAACTCTTTCTCTCTCTCTCTCTCTCTCTCTCTCTCTCTCTCTCTCTCTTCTCTCTCTCTCTCTCTCTCTCTCTCTCTCTCTCTCTCCCTCTTTCCTTCTCTCCCTCTCTCCCTCTGCCTTCTTTCTTTAAAGAGAATTCCGGGTCCAGGAAGGCAAGGTTGTCATTCCATTGGGTGTAACAGCTCACGGCGATGTGGTGGTGTCGGTTTACCATATGAGATCAACCATTGGAGGACGGTTGCAGGCTAAAGTATGGGCTTGGGCAGAGGGAAGGGAAAGGATCAGCTCTGACTGGGCATATCTGAGTCTCTTCCTACTTTTAATGGAGCCAGAGAGCAGTTATTTACATAACAATTTACAGTTATGCTAATGCTGATAATAATAGCTAACATTTCTATAGGTCTTGAAGGTTTGCACAGTACTTTACATAAATTGTCGTTTGATTCTCATAACAACCTGAGGAGGTGGGTGTTACTACCATCCCCATTTTAGAGGTGAGGAAACAGCCTGTGAGAGATTGAGTGACTTATCCAGGGTCCCATGGCTAGGAAGTGTCAGAGCCAGGATTTGAATGATTTAAGTCTTGTGACTCCAGGTCCAGTGTAACCCAAAGAGCAGCCCTGGGGTGATAATATTTGTACTAATCACACTTGGTCTTTATTTAATGTGTAAACTTTATCATTTGCAAAGTGTGCTACAGACACTATCTCATTTGCTTCTCATCATAGACCTGCAAGGTAGAAATCCCCATATCATAGGTGAGCTTGTCAAGGCTCATTAGAGACCATTCCCCACCCCTGTGCATTCTAGAAACATAGGTGATGGGGGAAAAGGTCATAGATTTAGGGCTAGAAGGGGTTATCTAATCCACCTTCTCATTTTGCAAATGAGGAAACTGAGGCTGGAACAGTTTAGATCAAAAGTTTGAACAGTTAATAAGTATCCAAGCAAAACCTAGGTCCTCTGACTTCAGATCTGGGACTTTTTCTGGATGTGTAAAATGAATTTGGTTGAATATAGAAGAGTGGCTCAAGGTGGTGCTGGAAGACCAGGAAACTTCCCTTAATGGACATTAGATTGGGTGCAGCTCTTCCCTAGTTGGAATGTGCACAAAGCTTTATGATTTTTTTCTAAACTACTTTGTTAGAATAATAGTGGTAATGATTGGCAGTTAAAGTGCTTCATGTCCATCATCTCACTTTCTCACTTGCTCCTCACCACAACCCCGAGAGGTTGGTACTATGGGTGTTACTATATCCATTTTAAAGATGAGGAAAGTGAGGGGCAGAGACATGGAGCTCAGGAATACTCAGCTAGTCTCAGAGGTGATCATTTGACCCAGTTCTTCCCAACTTCAAGTTCATCCATCTGTCTATCTGCTGCTTCCCATCTTGTGTCACCAGTTCTTGATTTGATGTCCCAGGCAGAACACTCAGCTCCTTTTCCCCCACTCTTGTTGTGTTCCTTGGTATATTAGTGCCAAATGGGCGACTTCCCCAAAGGAACCTTCCAAAACTATCCTCCACTGTACAAGGAGGTCCCTTTTCAGACCAAAGTCTGAGTGGAGATGTCCATCGGGAATGATTTGTCATTGTTTCTTTTTCCGATCCCCACCATAAATAGCCCTGCAATGGAGGCGGGGAACTCACCATCACAAAGTCCATTTTATAGACGAAGAGACCAAAACCTCAGAGGTCGGTGACTTGGCCAAGATCACAGAGTTAGCCAGTAGTAGAATAAGGATCAAACAGGTCTTTTAACTGGAAGACTAAGTAAATGAGGGTACAAGAAGATACTGTCACAGAAAGCTAAGAAAGCTGACTTTCTCACTCTGGTTTGGGGATTCAGTTATTAATAAATAAATAAATTAATTAATTAATTTTTTCCGGAAGCATATTACATTCTTTTCTCTTTTCTCATTAGATGACCAATACTCAAATATTCCAGATTCAGTTCCACACGGGATTTGTACCGCTGGGCACAACAGTGTTGAAATTTACTAAGTAAGTGTGACTTGGGCCTGAAGAATCCAGCCTTAGGGGCCATCCTCTGAGTGTGAAGAGATAAGCCTACATGAGATGCTTAGGGACTGTGATACGTGATCACTCCTGAGCCCACGAGTCTATGGCATGTGAGGAAGACTTGGCAGTCAGATGAGGAGAGGGGAAGGGAGGAATATGAGCTGTGTTGAAGTATTTCAAGGGCTGTCATGTGCAAGAGGGATTAAATTTACTCTGTTTGGCCCTAGAGGGCCGAATCAAAAGCAAATGCATAAGTTACAAAGAGGCAGATTTAGGCTTGATATCAGGAAGAACTTTATAGCAATTCATACAGTCTAAAAAGTAGAGTGGGCGCTCTCCAGAGGTGATGGACTTCTCCTTATGTACATCTTCAAGCAGAAGCTGGGGGACAGCTCATTGGGTATGTTATAGTGGGGATCTGGGGAAGGGGGAAGGGAGGGAAGATGAAAGGAGGCAAGGGAGAAAGAAAGGAGGGAGGGAAGAAAAAGAAAGGAGTTGTAAAGAAGGGAGAAGGGAAAGAAGGAAAGGGGAAAAGGAAGAGATAAAAGGAAGATAAAAGGAAGGAAGGAGGAAAGAAAGAAAAAGAGAAGGAAAGGAAAGGAGAGAAGGATGGATGGATTTATTAAGCATTTACTATGTGTTAGGTTCTGGGGATACAAATAAAAACAAAAATAAATAGTCTGTGCCCTCAAGGAACTTACATTCTGATGAGGAAAGATAACATAAAAAGAAAGAGTAAAATCAGAGTTTAGGGAGGGGTAATAAGGTCCCTGGGAAGGGAGTGTGGTTTTGAAGTCCAGAAAGTCAGGAAGAAGACCAGGAGAAGAATCCAAGCTGGCTAACCTGAGCCCCTCCCCAAAATGGAGGTGCTGGGGGAAGTCCTAAGAGGGAAAAGGGGCAGGCCTGGCATTGGGATGTCCCAGGGTGACAAGGCAGCAGGTGCGCTTGGATACTCTGAGACAAGAAACCCCAGGCACCAAGGCCAGTTCCAGGAGGAGACAGCTGCAGACGCCTGGTTCTGACAGCTGGAAGGCAGGGCTGGAGAGAGGGCATGGTCTGGCGGTTCCCGACTCTCAGATTCTGTGTTTCTCTGAAGAATTACTGGAGGAACGTCATCTTCAGTCTCCATCCATGTCTCTGGTTATCTCAGGTCCATCGTCTCTTGGGGAAATGGAATTAGCTTTATTTCTTCCATGGGTCAAAATTGACCCTGCCTGTCATTCAAGGGGGTGGCATGGCTAGAAAGCTAGACATCTGCTGAAGAGCCAGCCATCCTCATGAACTCTGGAAGCTAAATACGAGGCAATAATGTCACTGGGCAGCAAGGGAAGGCACCTCAGAGGTCCAACCTCCTCATTTGGTGTTGTTTTTGAGCTGCTTTCAGTCATGTACAACTCTCCATGACCCCATTTGAGATTTTCTTGGCAAAGATACTGGAATGGTTTTCCATTTCCTCCTCCAGCTCATTTTATAGATGAAGAAACTGAGGCAAACAGGGTTAGGTGAATTGCCTAGGGTCATTCAGCTAGTAAGTGCCTGAGGCCAGATTTGAACTCAGGTCCTCCTGACTCCAGGTCCAGTGCTCCTTTCATTGCAGCACCTAGCTGTCCCAACCCCCCTTTTTACAAATGAGTAAACTGAATGTAAGGTCATAGAGCTACAAAGGATTTAGAGGTCATCTTGCCCCACCCTCTTTTTTTACAGATAAGGAAATTAAGGCCAGGAAAACTTAAGCCATTTGCCCAAGGTCACAAAATTAGTAAGTGTCACAGCCAGGTTTCAAACTCTTACCCGGTGACTCCAAGCCCATTTCTTTTTACACCGTATCCTGCTGGTTGATGTCAGCCATTCAAACTGCTTTGGCACTTCAGATGATGGGAGACTTCCCACTCCTGAAGGCAGGCCATTCCCCTTTGGTTAGAAAGTTTTCCTCTCATCCTGTATCTGTAGCGCCTGCATTGTGAGGCCAAGCAACACAAGGTGAATCCTGTCCTGGATGACTGGTCTTTAAACTCTTCAGTTTACTTGCAGTTTTCTCTCCGAATGTTTATCTCTGAGTCTATCTTAAGTAGTTTCCTTGAAGGGATTTCCGCCTTTATACGGAGTAATGGAATCTGTGGGTAAGAAGGAGCTTAGCGTTAGCTGTGGCCAGTATGCATCTTTGTGGATTTTTAGAAGCAGAATCGTCATTTGGCTTCGTTCGGTGGTTTTTCTATCGTCCTCTGAAAATCAAACCCCTCTGTCCAGGCCCGAGTTGGACGCGTGTGACTCTCCAGAAAAATACCCCCAACTGTTCCATGTGATTTTGGAGATCGAAATTGAACCAAATGACAGACAGACAGACTTGACTCCTCCATGGGAAAATTTCTCCACAAAAGACATCAGTCCCAGCATTCTCTTCTCCTCTCACCAGGAGCAGCAAGACACTCTGGCCTCAGCAGGTAAGAGTCCCCGAGTCACTTCATACCGTACCCGGAGGGGAGAGCGCTTTAGATTCGAGAAGCCTTTATCGGACCCCTACTGTGGGCCAGGCCGGGTGCTAGGTACTGGACATACAAGGCAAAAATGAAACAGTGCCTGTCCTCGAGAAGCTGACATTCAACTGGAGGGAAACAGTATGCACAGAGAAAAGTAACTAAAAAGTACATAGGGAGTAAATACACAAAATGTTTTCAGGAGAGCTCTCTCACCTGAGGGAATCAATGAGCCGAGCCTCAGGTCGGAGGCAGCCCCTGAGCTGGGCTTTCACAGAGGTAGTGAGTGCCTGCAACCTAAAGGAGGAGAGGGAGAGATGGGCTTCCAGGTGTGGGTAAATCCTGTCGCCTTCTGTGTTGCAGGTAGAGCCTCTGCCGATGTTCCTCAAGATAACGCAAGGCATGCTGGTCAAGGGGCTTTCTTTTCATCTCTTAACTGGCAAGGTACTTTGATTTTTTATTATGTCTTTTAAAAATTAAATGTATTGATGGGTTTTTGTTTGTTTTTAAATCGCCCCTCATTTTCAAAGAGCAGTCCCTTATCACAAAGAATAAGAAAGAAGGGAGGGGTAGGGCCACCAATTCAATAAAACTGGGCAGCACATCCCAAAAGACCAACTTTCTGTGCCGAGTTGCCTACTCATATTCCCCCATCTTTGCAAAGAAGCCAGGGGAGGGAGGCGCTTTCCAACTGTTCTTCCTCTGACGGGGTGGCTCCACCAGGACAGCCTGGCCTTCTTGGAGCCCTCTGGAGTGAAATGAGGTTTTTCACCTTGAAGAGCTGGCTGCTTCCCGGGGCACCTGGCCTGTCCACGCCTGTTGGGTCAGTGAAAAACAACAAAGGTCTTCTTCCGGGAGACAGCTGGACAGCCAGTTTAGTGGTCAGCTTGGAAATTTCTCCAGTCAACTCTTTGCATATATTCATGACTTTTCTTTCCTTTTTCTTTTTAAGTTTTATTGATGTGTTTTGTTTTCATGTTATAAATATTTAGAAATTACTCCCTCTTTGTGAGAGGTCTTTTATAACATACTGAAAACTTAAGTAAAAATGAATAATTCAGTGAGCTCATTTGAAAGTACATGTAACATTCAATATCCCCTACTTCTCTATGAAAAAAATAACAGAAATCTATTTTCTGTCTCTCCCCCGTGCTATTTTTTAAAATAAATAATTTCTAGTTTTCAATGTTTGCTTCCATGAGATTTTTTTTTTTTATTTTAGGCAATTGGGGTTAAGTGACTTGCCCAGACTCACACAGCTAGTGTCAAGTATTTGGTCTGGGGGTCATATTTGAACTCAGGTCCTCCTGACTTCAGGGCCAGTACTCTATCCACTGCGCCACCTAGCTGCCCCCTACTTCCGTCAGATTTTGAGTTTTACATTTACTCCCCCTCTCTCTCCTCCCCCGCCCTCCCCAAGATGGCATGCAATCTGATATAGGCTCTACTTATACATTCATATTAAGCATATTTTCATATTAGTCACAATGTATAGAAGAATTAGAATTAATTGGAGGAACCGTGAGAAAGAAGAAACAAAACAACAAAAGAAAAGGAATGGAATGCTTCCATCCGCATTCAGACTCCACAGTTCTTTCTCTGGATGTGGACAGCATTTTCCATCATGAGTCTTTTGGAGTTGTCTTAGATCTTTGCATTGCTAAGAAGAGCTAAGTTTATCAAAGTCAGTCATCGTGCAATGTGGTTGTTACCATGTAGAATATTTTGGTTCTGCTCACTTCTCTCAGCATCAGTTCATGTAAGTCTTTCCAGGTTTTTCTGAAGTCTGCCTGCTCCTCATTTCTTATAGCACAATAATATTCTATTACATTCATATACCACAGCTTGCTCAGCCATTCCCCAATTAATGGGCCTCTCAATTTCTAATTCTTTGCCACCACAAAAAGAGCTGCTATAAATATTTTTGTACATGTGGATCCTTTTCCCATTTTATGACCTTTTTTGGGATGCAGACCTAGAAGTGGTATTGCTAGGTCAAAGGGTATGCATGTCTTTATAGTCCTTTGGCCACAGTTCCAAACTGTTTTCCGGAATGGTTGAATCAGTTCACAACTCCACCAAAACAATGCATTAGTGTTCCAATTTTCCTACATCTTCTCCAACAATTATCATTTACCTGTTTTGTCATGTTAACCAATCTTATAGGTGTAAAGTGGTACCTCAGGGTCATTTTGATTTGCATTTCTCTAATTAATAGTGATTTAGATAAACTGGAGATAATTAATAGAGGGAAGGCAGTAACTTTAATGCTTCCAACTTTTCCCTATAATATCTGTACTTTGTTTACACTGTAAATAAATAATGCCTGATGTGCCACTGTTAAAAAAAATTAGTGACTTAGAGCATTTTTTCATATGACTATAGATAGCTTTAATTTCTTCCTCTGAAAACTGCCTATTCATATCCTTTAACCATTTATCAATTGAGGGATGATAGTCTTATAAATTCAACTCAGTTCTTCATATATTTTAGAAATGAGGCCTTTATCAGAGACATCAGCTGTAAAAATTGTTTCCCAGCTTTCTGCTTCCCTTCTAATCTTGGTTGCATTGGTTTTTTTTTCTTTGTTTGTTTGTTTGGTTTTTTTTGCGGAAAACCTTTTTAATTTAATATAATCAAAGTCATCCATTTTGCATTTGTTAATGTTCTTTATCTCTTGTTTGGTCATAAATTCTTTGCTTCTCCATAGATCTGATAGGTAAACTATTCCTTGCTCTTCTAGTTTGCTTGAAGTATCAGTCTTTATATCTAAATCATGTACCCATTTTGACTTTATCTTGGTATAAGGTATAAGATGTTGGTCTATGCCTGGTTTCTGCCATATGATTTTCTAATATTCTCAGCAGTTTTTGTTAACTAGTGAGTTCTTACCCCAGAAGTTCTTCCCATCCCATTAAAAAAGAAAAGAAAAGAAAAGAAAAGAAAAAGAAAGAAAAACAAGTTACTTCAAACATTCATCCAAAAACATTTATGGATCACCTATAGTATGAGGTACTCAACTGGGCGTTGGAGATCTAGTACCAAAGACAAACCAGCCCCTGCCTACAGAGAGCTTCTATTCGTTTTACTATTATGTGAATGCAGATGAATCAATTCAAAATAGATGGAAAATAACAGCAAGTTAATTTTGGGGTGGAAGGGCACCAGCCACTGGGGTGTGGGGTACAGAACCAGGCTAAGCCTCATGTAGAAGGGAAGTTACTCTGTTAAATGAACCATAGTTTTAATTAGAGGATCATGGATCTAGAGATGGAGGGGATAAGAGAGACCATCAAGTCCAACCCCTTCATTTTACGGATGAGGAAACTGAGGCCAGAAAGGTGACTTGCCCAAGGTCCCACAGGTGATGAACGTCAGAAGTGAGATTCAAAGTCAGGTCTTCTGTCTCCAGGACCGGGGCGCTCTCCACTGTCCCACAATTTAAGCGCTGTCTCACGATACTTCTAAACTCGAAGTGCCCATCTCAGTGTTTTTGAATTTGCTTCCAGAGCAGGCTCTTCCAAGATTAGTTAGCAGAGGTTAGGAAGCATTTGGGGGAAGGGACCTTTCCTGCATGTGGCCTTTCTCAAAGCAACTGTTTTTAACTACAGTTACCAATCAACGTAGGAGGGAATGATGAGCAATCACATTATTTGCTCCTCTTAGTCATTGGAACCCTTGGACTTCTGACACTGGCTTGTGGGTGTGTCTGATGTGGAAAAAAAAAGGATGGAGTTAGCTGACTTGGGACATATTTGGATGCCGTCAAGGTTCCCTGTCTGTCTCCCCTCAGGATTCTTCTCTCCTGCCCTTTCCATGTGAGAGCAAACCCCAATCCCCTCCCAGACTAATACAAATCACAAGCTTCCTCTGAGCTCTCCCCTCTCTAAACTTTCCAGGTTTTCTGGTTTCTCCTTTCTATCAGCTGGGAAGATGATTTAGAGTTTTATTTTTAAAGGCCTCCCTTGGGGAACCCTAGTGAGGGATGTCAACAATGAACAAGGTTTTGCTCTACATAATTCAATCCCCTCAGTGCCTAGATCCCTCTTTTATCCTGGAATTATTTATGCTTAAGAGAGTGGTAAAAACTCAATAAGAACTTTTGAAGGAGAATAGCCAGGAAAGTGAAGGGCTTGGACCTCATTCCCTATAAGGATCATTTGAAAGAGCTGGAAATATTTGTCTTGGAGAAGAGAAGGCTCAAAGGGAATATGAGAGCTGTCTTCCAGTACCCTAAAGGCTGTCATTGGGAAGAGTGATTAGATTTGGGATTCTTGGCCCGAGTAGATAGAACCAGGGGCAAAGGATGGAAAACTGCAGAAAGACAAACTTAGGCTAGATGTCAGGAAAATCTTCCTGTCAATTGGAGCTGTCCAAAAGTAGAGTAGGCTGCTTCAGGGGTCAGTGGGTTCCCCTTCTTCCCTAGAGATCATCAAGGAGAAATTCAGTGGTCACTTGTTGGTAATGGTAGAGAGGGGCTGCTTGCTGGTCCAGGTATGGATTGTGTTAAATGCCCACTGTGATCTCTTCCAACTCAGATTGCGTGAAATAAATCTTCAGCCAAGAAACTAACCAGTTATTTGGAATTCCTCAGATCAGAAATCCGACAAGGCCAGCAGTCACCCCATCTCTGAAGACCGAGCGGCCCTTGTACATGAGGAGAGTGAACAATCAGATGATGAGCTCCTGTCTCTCTCAAGCCAGCACAGTAATGCCAGTGGGGACAAACCCCCTGGAGCATCAAAACATAACAAAAAGCAGCAGGAGGCACCTCCCCCTCCACCCCCTGAAGACGTGGACCTTCTAGGGCTGGAGGGAAGTCCCAGCAAGACTTTCTCTTCTCAGCCCGTGGCTCCCCCCACCAATTCAGACTTGCTGAATGACCTCTTTGGGGGTGGAGGCACGACAGCATCTGCTCAGGCTGGACCTCCCGGGGTGGAGGATGTGTTCCATCCAAGTGGCCCAGGATCAGCCCACTCAACGCCCCGACGATCTGCAGCTTCTGGCTCACCATCTCCCTCTGCAAGAGTGGGAGAAGGTAACTCTCTCAATGTAGCAACCTCCAGCTTAAGGCAGACCCATTGACCCTGGCTGGGGAATCCAATTTTTCTGTGCTAGTATTTTTATGATTTTGAGGGTAACCTCCCAAGAGGTCCTATAAAGAGTAATTAGAAAGTGGGTCAGTTTTCGAGACCCGCACAGGAGACATGAATGCTTTCATTTCACTACACTTTTTTCCTTCCAGAATGTCAAAGCCTGACTTCTTTAGCTATTGCTGCCTACAACAACGACAACACCAGTAATAACTTACATTACCATAGTGTATTCCTGTTTGCAAAATACTTTCCTTACAATAACCTCATCAGAAAAGTGGTGAAGTATTGTGTTCTCCATTTGAAAGAGAAGGAAACTAAGGCACAGAGATATAAAATGATTTTCACAGGCTCACAGTCTGAGTAAAGATCATAACCCAGAATTAAAGCCAGATTTCCCAATTCTGAATCCAAGTCTTTCTACTTCCCCAATCAGCTTCATCTGTAGATATAGACAAATCATCAAGCATTTATTAGGCACCTGTTGTGTGCCTGGCACTATGACAGGTGCTGGGGATACAAAGACAAAAATTCAATAGGCCTTGGCTCTCAAGGAGGTTCCTTTCTATTGGAGGAGGGGAGAGCATGTGCACAGATAACTCAATGCAAAATTAATACCAAGAAAATGGGAAGCCAAAGATTAGTCAGATGACAAGTGATTCGGGATTTGGGAGATTCTTGCAGCTCTTATGCTTTCTGTTATCCTCCTATAATTGGTTTTGAAGAAACACATTCTAAATTGAAGAGAAGGATGAGCTCCATTTTCAGGTACTGAAAGAACTGGCAGACATGATATCTTGCTTCCTTTCTTTTTCCTTCCTTCCTTCCTCTCTTTCTTCCTTCCTCTCTTTCTTTCTTTCTTTCTTTCTTTCTTTCTTTCTTTCTTTCTTTCTTTCTTTCTTTCTTTCTTCCTTCCTTCCTTCCTTCCTTCCTTCCTTCCTTCCTTCTTCCTTCCTTCCTTCCTTCCTTCCTTCCTTCCTACCTTCCTTCCTTCTTTATTTTAGACAAATGCTAAAATTTTAATGCATAGTAAGAAAAGAAAAAGAAACATTATAAAATTAAATATAAAATAAGAAAAAAACAAAAAAAAGTCAAGTGCACAGCAGAACATAGGAGAGGATTCAAATTACATAGCAATAACTTTTTATTTCCAGAAAGCCTATATATTAAATACTGTTCATTATGTTGAAAGCTGTCGACATGATAGCTTTCAAAGATTTTTAAAAGATCATGGAAAACAGGCCTAGAGAGGGGGAAATATCTCTCTGATTTTCAGAAAAGGGAAGAGAACAGGACCATCTACAAACTATAGGCTAGTGAACTTGACTTAGATTTCTGGGAAAATTCCAGAATAGATCGTTAAAAAGACATGGGAAAAGTGCACACACAGGTACAAACAATCTAGGATCTGGAAGCAGGGAAGAGTGAACAGCATCTGAGCTGGTTCAGGATCCTTCAGTTCAGCCCCTTTGTTTTAAGGCTGAAACAAGAGAGAAGTAAAGGGTTTTGCTTTAGGTCACACAGCAAGTTAGTGCCTCAAGGTCAGGTCTTTTGGTCATCGAATGCTCTTTCCATGATATCACAATGCCTCTGGTCGTTCCTCATTCAAGATTCCAGCACCACTCATGAGCATGAATTACACTCTCCAAATGTCTTCAGTTTTGATCTAGAGCTGTGAGCTTTGCTTTGTATCAATTTTATCAATAAATTAATGTCAAACCCAACGCCTACAAGCCTTGAAAATGGCCTCGTAAGCATAGTGGCTTTACTGACATGACGACTGCTTGAGTTATATGAGCTGTTTAATCACCCAAGCCATCTTCTTCCCCCTAAGATTTATAGCATGGCTGATGAACTGTTATGGGCTAAACTTTGGGCCACAGCAGCTCAGTTTGACAACAATCAGAACATAAAGTAGGTCTCAGAGTTGCAGAATTTCATGCTTTTAGGGAACTTAGCAATAATGTAGTTCAAATCCGCCTAAGGTCACACAGCCAGTAAGAAGCTGAGCTAGTCCTAAGACTGAAACCAAAGTCTTCTAACTCCAAGGTAAGGGGCTTGATGCTCCATCAGGCTGTCTTCCATTCCCACGGTAGCCAGCTTCAGCTCACTAAGATGGATTAAAATTCTTTCCAGAAAAGTTTCCAAGTTCTAGTTTTAGGGTGGCACCTGCTGTAGTCTTGGCACTCACATAGTCCCAAATGGCTTTAACTCACTGTAGGACTATACAAAGAGGAGTTGGTAATGTGATCCAGTGAAGTGACATGTAGAAATAAGTGAACCTCATAATGTGTGTTCTTGCCCTCCTTGGGCATTTAAATTGAGTTCCATGTTGTAACTTGGTCAAAACAAATCCCTTCGCAATGTTTGACCCATTCCAAATTGAATCGTAACGTAAGTGAAAATCACTCAGGCCAACTGTCCCATTGGACAGCAGAAAAAAACAAAGCCAGAGGTATTTAATTCCACTTAAGAAATACTTACTAAGTCCCTACTATGTATGAAACACTGTGCTAGTCACTGAATATGCAAATACAAAATAAAATAGACCTTGTCCTCAGTGAGCTTACATTCTACCAAGGGAATGCACCATATATATCCATAAATGGCTACAAAGTAATTTCAAGAAGAAGAGAGTGGTGATAATCCAGGAGATCAGGAAAGAGCTTGTGTTGGGATGTGTACCTGAGCTATGTTTTGAAGGGATTGTAGCAGGGAGAGGAAAGGATTCACAAGATTTACAGCTGGTCATATCTTTGATTATAAGCTTAAGAACTGGACAGCTCCCTAAACATTCACTCCTCTCGTTTTATATAAGGAAGCTGAGGCCCCTCCCCCTCCCTGTTAGATAATTTATTTAAATTGATCTGAGATGTGAACCAAAATCTTCTGGTACCAAATCCAGCATCTTTCTCCTCTAACGATTGAGCCTATTCCAGAGATCTAGTTGAGTTCCATTATTATACTGATAAAGAAATCAAGGAAAAGAATGTCTTGGGGCAGCTAGGTGGTGCAGTGGATAGGGCACTGGCCCTGAAGTCAGGAGGACCTAAGTTCAAATGTGGCCTCAGACCAGACACTTGACGCTTACTAGCTGTATGACCCTGGGCAAGTTACTTTACCCCAATTGCCTAAAAATAAAAAAAAAAATTAAAAATTAAAAAAAAGAAAAGAATGTCTTACCCAAGCTCATCCATAGAATGAGTAGAAACCAAGTTTAGACTAGAGAACCCAGGCTTTCTAGGGCTGCTCCAGGGTTCTTTCCACCACCTCACAGGGTCATGCCCATCCTTTCAGTTTCATCACCCTAGCTTGTCCCTTTGTCTTTTGAAATAATCAGAGGAAGGAAAACATCTGTAATAGGAGGAGTGGTGGATTTGGAGTTGGAAGCCTGAGGTCAAATTCCACCACTTCTCCTTACTATGTGTGGGACCTTTGGGCAGTGGGTGATGTAGCCTTTAGAGGAGTGGCATGGGATAGTGGGGTGACCGATGAATGTCCGACACGAAGTCTGGGTTCAAATCCAGGCTCTGCCACCTCCTAGCTGGGTGATCCTGGGCAAGTATGGTAATCTCTCTCAGCCTCAAGTTTCACATCTGCAAAATGAGGATAAGAAGAGCACCCACCTTTTATAGGGTGATTATAACGATCCAATAATGCAGGCCCTGTGAAGGGCTCTAAAAAGCTGAAAGTGCTGTATACGTATGAATTAGGAATTTTATCAATGTTATTGTTTCATTAGCTATAAAATGAGGGAATTGCACTAACTGGCCTCTAAGATTTGTTCTAGTTCTAAATCCTATGAATTGAAAGAGGTAGAGTGTGGTAGATAGAGGACGAAATAGAGTCAGAAATAACCTGGGGTAGCCTCCTTCCTCTGAAGCATACCAGCTAGGCAAGGCCAGTTTTTAACCTTTCTGTGTCCTGGGCTACTGTGTAAGATTGTTAAGTTACAAAACAGTTCCTGATTTGCATCAGTGAAGGGAGTTTCCACACCAGGAATTCCCTACCTGGAAAAAGTCAGGAATAGATTACCAAACAAAGCCCTAGAAAAGTTTCCTTACCCTGGGCTCCTCTGTTTTATAGCATCTTTTGGAGGAATGTGCCTGAGTGCTATGAGACATCAAGTTTCCTTTGATAGGAGTGGCATTTCACCTGTATAAATTCTTTTCTTTGTCTATACATGAAGAGGGGATAGGATGGAAACGATTAAAAAAAAATCTAGTCATCCTGGTTTTCTCCAGTATAGAAAAGCAGTGTGGAATATTAGAAAGAAGCCTGCACTTGGCAGTCTGAAACACTGGATTCCTCTTATGGCTCTGCTTCTTAATTGCTGTTTGACCTTGGGGAAGTCACTTAACCTTCTCAGGGCCTCAGTTTCTTCATCTATAAAATGAAAGGGCATACTAGATTAGAGGTTCTTAACTTTGTGTGTTTGCATATGTATGTATCATGGACCTTGTGGCCAGTATAATGAAGTCTTTGGGCCACCTTTTTATTTGTTTGTTTGGTTGGTTTTTTGGCTAGGCAATGGGGTTAAGTGACTTGCCCAGGGTCACATGGCTAGTAAGTGTTATGTGTCTGAGGCCAGATTTGAACTCAGATTCTCCTGAATCCAGGGCTTGAGCTCTATCCACTGTGCCACCTAGCTGCCCCTGTAGGCCACCTTTTTAGAGTCATGTATTTAAGTACATAAAATAAAATCGAGGGATTATGAAGGGAGTCAAGAATATCAAAATACAACATTCAATAAATGAATGAATGAATGAGTGAATGAATGAATGAATGAGTGAATGAATAATTCCCTGTTCCAGGTTACAACAACCTTAGAATACATAATCTCCATGGTACTATGCAGTTTGAAATCTATGATGGTAAAAGCAGGGCCATGGAACTTGTCCCACCCCCCTCTTCCTTCCCTAGAAGCTGGGGTCAGTGGGCACCAGTTTCATGGGAGCCCATTTTATATCACCATGGACATAGAAATCTTTTGTTGACTGACTGATTGATCTTACTTTGTAGTTGAGGAACCTGGCTTGTAGAGGAAAAGTAACTCCTAAGGTCACATGAGTGTAGTAAGTGAGAGAGTCAGAATTTGAACCCAGGTCCTCTGCCTCTAAATGTAGCCCCTTTCACATTGCACTGAGCTACTCTTCCACATAGGCAACTTGGGCTTTGCTCATGAAGGGTGGGACAAAGTGCTGTAGCTACTGACAGCCTCGATCTCCTCCAGCAGGTAGAAACAATTAGTTTAACATCGAATTAGTGAGAATAATTAGCTAAGAGAAAAGGTGACAAGAAGGGGATTCCCTCTCTGGTTACCATCTAGGCTGGCTTTACTCTGCTTTCTCCACGTGCTCCAATTCCCCACTGCCTGACTTCAGCAGTGGCCTTGCCAACAGTAGTTTCATGGTGCCTTAGATTTTCCCCAGTGGGGCCAGTTTCCTTGGGTCTCTCTGTTCTCCACGTGGAGCCGCGTCCCCGGGTCTCTGTCTTTCTGTAACCTTGGAGCACCATCCTGGGGTCTCTCCCCATGTGCCTTGTTCTATGGTCTTGGTTCTCTTCCCAGATCCACATACCCAAAGTTCATTCTGTGGTTCTTGCTCAAGGCATCAGACTTGCCGGTCATGCCTCTGCTTTGCTGTGTATTCTGTCACCAGTATTGAGAGAAAAGAATGAACTCACAGTGAATCCAGGAAAGTCACTCGCGCTCCACCTAAAATAGCCAATTTTGTCTTCTTTTCTTTTCCTTCCAGCTGCAACCTTTGACCCATTTGGAGCTCCCTCCAAACCATCTGGTCCAGATTTACTGGGTTCTTTTCTGAGCACATCAAATGCCTCTAGTGATCCCTTTCTTCAAGCCAGAAGTCCTTCACCCACAGTTCACAGTGACCCCTTTAATTTGGGTAAGAAATAAAGCATTCATCTACTTCATTTTGGAGACTGAGAACAGGCGGGAGAAGATTACTGATCTCCATTTGCATATGCATCATGTATGTGTTAAATCAATACTATTTCAAGCCAGAACTTTCTGATGGAAAGGGGAGGGATACCTTTTCCACTAGAGAATGGTGGCTCACTCGTGATTTTGAAGCCCTGTCACAAATGGTGTGTCACATTGGCTCTGGATGTTTCATGGAGAGAGTCTTGTGCCAACTAGGATGGCTCTCTGGGCATGATTGCATTTGCATTTGCCTTGTCTAGTGGAAGGTCGTTAACAATATAACATTTGAAGAGCTGTGAAGTGCCTAGCAAAGACCCTACCTTTATGAATTTTTGACTACAGTTTCTGTTCATACTTTTTATTGGAAAGGCCTAAACACTAATATTCAGTAATGCTATGAATTGGTTCGATGGTTCTGAAAAATAATTTGTAGCTATGCAAGAAAAATCGCTGATGAATTGATTCACATTGACTCAGTGCTCTAACAACTAGATGTATTCCATAAGTAAGACAGTGACTAAGTAGATTTGGAGGTGGGTGACTAGAAGGCCACTTGGTCTCATTACTGAGATCATTTTCTTCTCTTACCTTTACAAAGAAAGGTTAGTTACATTATGAAATATTCAGCGCAGCCCTTTTTGCATGACAGCAAAAAAAAAAACCCACAAAAAACCAAACCAAACCAAAACAAAAAACCTAAAAATAAAGTGGGTGCTTGTCCACTGGGGGATAACTAAATAAATTGTAATAGACTACGATTATGCTATAAGAAATGGTGAATTTCAGCAATTCAGAGAATCATTTGAGGACTTGTATGAAGTCATGCTGAGTGAAGAAAGCAGAACCAAAAGAGCAATGGATACAATGATCATAACGTAAAATAATGCCAAAAGGCAACTGGATTTGGATTGATTGCAATGACCTTTCTTGTTTCCTGAGAAGAGAAGGTGGAACACACGTCCCTCCCCTGGTTGGGCACGATGATTGTGGAATGTAACACACAGTGCTCGACTCAATTGACTTTTATTTAACTGTTTTCCTCTGGTACCAATGAAGGTTCCCTGTGGGGATGATATTCTAACAACTGTCTGTGGCATTAAAAAAAAACAAACAAACAAAAGTATCAATAAAAATGGAGGGAGAAAGGGCTTCCCAAAATGAGTACCCCTTCTCCTGAGACATACGGAGCCCATCCAACTGAATTTACAGAGAAGCCTGCGGTGCCAGCTTGCTCGTGGTAATGCAGATAGTATGTGCCAGAGATAGGATTTGAATTTAGGTCTTCACAACTCTGAGGCCAGCTATCAATTTACTGCATCATTGCCACTGATGGTCTTAGTTACACAGGGAAAAAAATAAGGGCTGAAACGCAAATCTTTGAGACTTCTTTGAATTTATCATGTTCATAACTTTCTTTTATAATCCTATAACACATCATTTTCAACTCTTCCTCAGTTGCTGGGCATATGCTTTGTTTCTAGTTCTCTGCAGCAGCAGAGTGAGGCTGGAAATACTTTTCTATTTTCCCTTCCCCTTTGACGTTTTTGAAGTCTATGCCTCATATAACAGTAGACTCCCTGGTTATGAACAGTTTCATGATTTCAGGGGTATAGTTTCAAATTGCTTTCCAGAAGATTGGACCAATTCTAAGCCCCACCAACAGTCTGCCACTGTGCCTTTCTTTCCACAGTCCTCCAACCATCGCCTTTTTTTTCTTGTCCTCTTTGTCAGTCTGGTTGTGAGGCAGAACCTGACGGCGTTCTTTAAATCTCTGTTACTTTGGGCTTCAATTGCTTGCATTTTTTTTCAACTGAAGCCCAAGATCATACAGCCATTTGAACTGCTGGGTCTAGGGACAGGAAGACTCATCTTCCTGAGTACAAATCTGGTCTCAGACACTTCCTAGCTGTGTGACCTTGGGCAAGTCACTTGACCCTGTTTGCCTCAGTATCTTCCTCTGTAAAATGAGCTGGAGAAGGAAATGGCAAATCACTCCAGTATCTTTGTCAAGAAAACCCCAAAAGGGGTCACAAAGAGTCAGACACAACTGAGAAATGACTGAACAACCACAACTCCCTGACTCCAGATTTAGTCTCTATCCACTGTGCCACCTAGCGGCCTTATAGTTAAAGTGCAGTATCAAAAGGAGAGATTCATGAGCTTTTCTTGTATTGTGGACCCCTTTGGCATTTTGGAGACATCTAGGGGCTCCTTCTGATAATAACGATCTTATGTGGATAAAATAAATCAGAGAGGATTACAAATGAAACCGATTATATGTTTGCTTTCATTACCTACATACACACACACGGACATCTATTTTAATTCATGGACCTCAGGTTCTAAACTCCTGGTTTAGAATAAGGGAGATTTGGTCCTCTGCCCTAGACAGCCTCCCTCTGGAGTAATATCCTCCATTCTGGCCACCAGATATTAGGGAGGACATTGACAAAATAGAGTGCATGCACAGGTAAGTGATGAGGTTGATGGGAAGACTAGCATTCAGGTCATAAGAAGATTGCTTGAAAAAGTAGGGGATATTTAGCCTGGAGAAGAAAAAATGTGGAGATGACAGGATAACTGTCCTCAAATATTTAAGGGTGGTTGTAGGAAGTAGGCTTAGATTTATTCTGCCGAACTCTGGAGGACAAACTGAAGACCAGTGGGGACGAGTTACAGAGAGGCAGATTTTTGACATGTTTTTAGAACTGTTTCCTAGCATGTAGGGCTATCACAGAATAGCTGGGATGTGGTCCAGAGGCAGTGATCCCTCCTTAATGGAAGTCTTCAAGCAGGGCATGGATGACCACTTTTCAGGGATTCTATAAAGGCAAGTCTTGTTGAGATAAATGAGATGACCTCTGAGCTATGATTCTATCAACTAAGAATATAACAATGTGAGTCATTATGGTCACTGATAACATTCAATCTCTTCTCTCTCCATCTCCTGCACATCTCAACTGGTAGACTACTGAAATCTAAATGCAACTTTGCACACAGCAAGCATGCAGTAGCATGATTATGCCTGCCCTCTTATCAGCAGCTACCCTATTTCCTTAGTCTTAATTTAAGATCCAAAGGTCAATTGGGGTTTTTAGAATTTAATAAAATGGCCTTCCTAAAACTGTGTATTAAATTGAGGGAGAAGACAATAAGGGTCTGAATGTTGCAAGTTGGCGCTCAGATTCTTCTGCCGATTAAGCAAGCACCATCTGGCCATTTCTGGAATTGATTTCATCCCAGCATGGCATTCTCAACATCTGTAAACTGTCACTTGAAGGCAGCAATGACACCACCTTGCATTTTACATTGTCAAGCTTGGTGACCCAATGACTCTGAAAGGCTTGACAAGCTCTATAAAAACAGTCAGCCCTGCTTGGTTGGGAAAATAGCACAATTCTTTCTCCAGGAGAAATCATTGAAATGAAAAAGGTAGTTTTTCCTCTCCGTTTTCTTTCAATTACAGAGTTTTAAGAAGTAGAAAAAAGAGGGGCAGCTAGATGGTACAGTGGATAGAGCACTGGCCCTGGATTCAGGAGGACCTGAGTTCAAATCCCACCTCAGACACATAACACTTACTTGCTATATGACCCTGGGCAAGTCACTTAACCCCATTGCCTAGCCAAAAAAAGGAAAAAAGTAGAAAGAAGGCAAGTGTGTGGTTGGATTTCTACCTGGCTTAAGTTCTTTAGGTTGGTAGGATTTTGAGATAGAAGGGACCACAGAACAAAGAATTCTAGAGCTGGAAGGAACCTTGAGACCTAGCATGTTAGAACATAGAATGTCAGAATGTAGAATATTAGAATATAGAATGTTGTAGTGTAGAAAGTAGAATGTATGTTGTCAACAAGTGTTCAGTCAACAAACGTTTACTTTTTAAGCACTTGCTATATGGCCAAGGCACTATGCTAAGCACTGGAATTACAAAGATGAGCAAACAAGAGTGAACTTGCCTTCAAAGAGCCTACATTTCTTGATAAGTGGTTAACCAACCTTCACTTGATGACATTCAGGAGGCAGTGGGGTCCATTACCTGTGGAAGCAGGCAGGCTGTTCCCCTTCTGGACAGCTTGAACTGTTCACAGATTCTCCCTTCTCCTACTCTATGATCCATTGTACCTACTTCCACCTGGCTAAGTAGAATGATGGTACTGGAGGGGACCTTGCAGATCATCTATTCCAAATCCCTCATTGTTCTTAGGAAGAAACTGAGGCTGACAGGTTAAATGAATTGGTTGAGATTATAAGGGAGGAATTAGCAGGGTAGGTTTTTCAAGCCAAGTGTTTTGACTTCCAGCCTGTTTTCTCTCCCCTCCCTACACGAGGTTATTTCTTTCCTGAGATGATTGTGCTGGTGATGCCTTCTTTTCTAAAATATAGGTTCAGACCTCAATGACCAGAGTACCCAAAAGCTTGCAGATCTCCTTCAATGCAATCATTAGCATGGCCAAAGCCTTCCAGGTCAAGCATTCTGTGGCATTTCTAGTTTTCTAAGCATTCTGTTCGTGATTTTTTTTCATTTCTCTCAAAAACTTCTGATGGGAATTGTTGCTATGGGCACCCCGGCCAGACTTCTGAACATTTGAGGCCCATCACAGGCTTTAAAGATTACAAGTGGCAGCTTTATGTTTATCTTTATTTAGAAGTTGAGAGACACGTAGCAGCTTGCAGTCCATTACTAATGACGATTAGCACACCAGCGGTGGCATAAGACGGTGGAGTGGACAGGGCATGATACTTGGGTGTAGGAGGATCTGGCTGCAAATCCCACCTTGGATACTCACTGTTCCTGTGATCCAGAACGAGTCACTTAACCTCTCTGTGCCTCAGTTTCCTCATCTGCAAAATAAAGAGAATTGGACTCAATAGCTCTGAGGCCCTTTCCAGCTCCAGCTCTGTTGAGCCTCCAGACTAGGAAAAGCACAATTGGAAAGGTAAATCGACAATGACGCATCAGGATTGTGGAATGTAAACAAGCCAATTCATGTCTGAGCCTCAACTTCCCATCATCTTTGGCATCTGTCTCAAAAGACTCCAGTGAGGCCATTTCTGTAAAACAATTTGCAAGCCTTCAGACATCAAAATGCAAGCTATTGCTAATTAATGCTATTTCTGCTGCCCCTGTAAGAAAGATAAAGAAGCTTCTAACTGTTGTTTTGTTATTTTTCAGTCATGCCTGACTCTTTGTGACTCCATTTGGGGTTTTCTTGGCAAAGACATTAGGCAGGTTTGCATTTCCTTCTCCAGCTCATTTTACAGATGAGGAACTGAGGCAAACAGGGTTAAGTGCCTTGTTCAGGGTCACACAGCTAGGAAGTGTCTGAGGCTGGATTTGAACTCATGAAGATGAGTCTTCTTGACTCCAGTCTTCGTGTTCTATGCAATATGGTGCCATCTATCGATCAGGGAAGTTTTAGGAGCACTCACTAGTACCACTCCCTCCATTCCTACCCATCACATTGTAGCTATTTGGAATATGTCTACGTATGTATATGTCCTCTCCCCTGGATAGATTATAAGCTCCTTGAAGGCAGATACTGTTTCACCTTTGTCTTGTTATCTCCAGTGCCTGTCACAGTACCTGGCACATAGTGGTGCTTAATAAGTGCTTGTTAGTGGTTTGGACATGATGGGGTTAAATAAGAGATGTGGACATGTTTGTATTAAAGTATATTAAAATATGAGGATCTTGGTGAGTTAGAGATGGAAAACGTCTTCAAGGTCACTTGAGTCTTCAAGGCTTAGCTTTTTTATGTTCTTACTTCCTAATTAACTAATCTGACATTTAATATGCACTTCCTATGTGCCAGGAGCTACAGATTCAAAAGCCGCCCCCCACCCCCGCTTGTTAAGGAGGGACGATTCTGGTGGAAACAGTCTATATACCTACAAATGTCTCCAGAGTAAATACAAGATAAAAACAAGGTCATTAGTGAGGAAGGACTCTGGGCCTTGGTGAAGTGAGGTCACAACCTAGAGCTGAGTTAGAAAAGATTCTCCCTAAAACATCCTCTTTCAAATAAGAATCTTTCAAAGACCACAGTGCCCCAGATGGGTAGGTAGGGCTACTTCAGCACAGATGGGGCACTGCTTGTCAGTTCTGCAGGTGGAACCGGGGGAGGGCACATTGTTAGAATTGTCTGTGTCAAGTTGAAATGGATAAGATTATTTCTTATTAAATTCTGATGAAATTATGTTTCAACACATGCGCACCCAAACTTGGAGAGACAGTGTTATAAAGTGTATGGAGGACCTTGAGAAGAGCTGGGTTAAAATCTTACCTCACAAACATCACTTTTGTGACCATGGGCAAAGCATTTAACCCATCTAGATCTCAGTCTCCTCATCTGCAAAATGGGAAGAATAATAGCACCTACCTCCCAAGGTTGTGGTAAGGATCAAATAAAGTCACGTGTAAAGCAACTTTGCAAAGCTTCAAGTGCCATATTAATGCTAACTATCATTATTATCATTTCTAGCTCTATTACCCTGGGCAAATATTTAACCTCTGTCTACCTCAGTTTCCTCCTCAGTAAAATGAAGACAATTATAGCACTGACACCTCACAGGGTTGTTGTAAGGATCAGATGAGATTATATATGTGAAATGCTTGGCAAACCCAAAAAAGACTATGTAGATAGGAGTTGATGTTATTACTGTTACTGCTTTTATTATCATCACTATTATCACTAAAACCCTCCATAAAATATAATCCTATTATTGTTATCACTAAAATCTTCTATAAAATATAATCCTTACAATATTATTTCCTCATCATTATCATCATTATCATCATTAAAACCCTCCACAAAATGTAATCCCCAAAACATTTTAACTAAACATCATAAAACCAGTGATAGCAGTAGTAGCAATAGCAGCTGCTGAGTTCTAGAATGCTTTAAGTACATTAATGTGCACTTTACCTACATTGACTCTAAGTCCACGTACATACCTGAACTCACTTGAGTAACGTGGGCAGTCTTCCACCATAGTAGTTGCTCTCTGCTCAGAGAAAGTCAACTGCTTTAACTTGAGTAAGTCAGTTCTACTAGCCTTGATGGGTTTTGGTTTGACTGTTGCTGCCATTTTAACTTGTCTTAATTTAGATAGTGTTAGGCGGTATCCATATAGTTGTTTTTTTGGGCCACCTTTCCTCATTCCGCTGTGTAAGGCTGTTTTAAAGGATCAGGTTTGGCACCTGAGCTGGGCAGACAAGTGCCTGCTTCTCTCATGCTTGAGGCTAAAACAACACCTGCAGTCTCACTTGCTCGTGGACCTGGCCCATTTCTTAAGGCAAAGGCAAGAGGAGTGAATTGGTAATCTTTCAATCCTTGGACTGATCATGGACTTTTAAAACTTTCAGATAAGAAAGTGCTGATCTGTCGTGTTCCTTCATTTTGCAGCTTCCAGCACTCCCACTGTTTCCATCCAGCCAGATGTTTCAGGAGGTTGGGACTGGCCCAGTAAACCAGGTAATCATCCCCAGATTTAATGTTGTCTCCCTGTTTTATTTTTTGAGATGATGTCCAAAAGATAGAGAAAGTGCTTACAGGGCATATCAGTGGGCCCTTATAGATTGAGCTGAGTTTTCTTCCAAGCATGCCAACCTGGGATCAGCAGCTAACACAATGCATGACAGTCCGGACTGATCCAGGAGATTCTCAACAGGCTAGAATATTCAGGTAAATCCAATTAGGTGATGTATACCGGAGCCAAGTGTAAAGTCTTGCACTTGGGTTCTAAAAACCAGCTTGCACAAGCATAGATGGGAGAGGGGTGCTTAGACAATAGTCCATGGGATAAAATGGTGGTTTTAGAGTTCCTTAAATCCTATGAGTCAACAATTTGACATGGACCTAAGAAAGCAGATCTATAACTTTAGGCTGAAGCAGGGGAGGCGTAATGTCTGTGACAAGAGATGTTATAGTCTTACTGTACTCTCCTTTAGCAGACATGATTGTTGTGTTCACTTCTGGCTACTGTATGTTTGGAAGGATGTTGATAAATTGGGTCATGGTAGCTGGCATGGGGCAGGCACTAGAGATTAAGCCATTCGACATCTGATTGAAGGAAGTAAGCATGTTTAGAGCAGAGATAACCTGGGGAAAAAACACGATAGTACATTCCTTCCATCCTTTTCCACCATGCCAGGAAGACAGAAAGGCAATTTAATAATTCACTTAGGAAAATTATTCAAAGTATTTGTTCAGTGTCCTTGTACAAAGTCACCAAGCCTTGTTTTTGACTCTCCTGTGAGGCCATATGGGTGATAACTATTCTCAGGGACAGAGGCACTCAGAGAGTAATGGGGCTTGAGATTGCAAACGACGAGTGTTAGCCTGATTGTTGTCTAATGTCTCTACTTTCCTCTTTAGGTGGTTTTGCAATGGGAAGCAAGTCTGCTGCTACCAGTCCCACGGGCTCAATGCATAATACTCCCACACATCAGAACAAACCACAGTCTCTGGACCCGTTTGCTGACCTTGGCACACTTGGTACAAATTTAGCAGGTTAAGGTCAAAATAATAACTTTTTATGGGTGAAAATCTTCCATTATGCATCTGTCTTAGGATGAGCTGGTATTATGTAAGCCCAGAAATTTGTGCATTTCCAAGGCACAATGCCCAAGGCTTGTCAAGAGACATTACAAGACAAAAGTGACCTCACAAATAACCTCTAGTCACTCTACCACTTGCTACTGGGAAGTACAAGTTTATTTAGAAGTGCTACCTTGATTCCCTCTTGAGAGAGAACAGACTAATAAATGTTTGTAGGCCTACAATTTGTACTGTTTGCAAATGAGGCTGATTTCTTTAGAGGGTGCCTCAGCAGTGGTTTGTTGAGATAAATGATACTTTAACCCTGTAAGAGAGTTAGGGACCAGAGCTATGATTTCATGGATAGAGGGAACTTCCTTTACCTGAGCAGGCTGATTCCTACTCTGTAACTCTTTGAGAACTGCCTAGGGTCCTCAGAAATTAAGTGATTTGCTCAAGGTCACACATCTAGTATGTGTCAGAGGCAAGACTTGGACCCATGTCTTCCTGGTTTTGAGACTGACTCTCTGTCCATTTTGCCCAGCTGCCTGTCTTGGGTTTGAAGGAAGCGTAAGGAGAAGTGCATGGAAATTTGATGGGCTTGTGACAAGAAGGCTCCTCACCCCGCCCCCCCCCCACTTCTGGTTACTGCTATCATAAAATGAAAATACAAATAAGAAGCCTTATGCAATTTGGGGAGGGGGGAGGAGATGATTGTAAACAGGGAGTTAAACTGGGAGCCAAGACATCTGTGTTCAAATCTCATCTCTGCCATTAAGAAGCGACTTGTATGTTTCCTCCTTCTGCATCTCAGTTTGTTCATTTTCGAAAGTAGGCATTGGGTTAGATGACTGTGAATGCTGGCTGCCTTTGAGTCCTTGCTGTATACACTTCCCAAGTCTACAGTTAGTACTCCTTACTGTATACACCTCCTGAATCTACAGGTTGTCCTCCATTGATTGGGAACTGATGGCTCTGTTTTTGATGAACAAGACCTTATTAAGCTTCTAGTCTGTGCCAGGCATTGTAGTGAGGATGCGAAAATAGAAACCAAGACTGTCCCTGCCCTCAAGGGCTTATATTCTATGAAAAGAAACAACACAGACACACATAAGATTATACAGAATATGCATAAAATAAATAGGAGATCATATTAGGAGGATAAGTTTTAGCCACTTGGGGAATCAGGAAAGGCATCTACTAAGTGATAGAATTATATGAAAAACATGGCTACCAAGGACAGTCTTCACGTCAATAATTTTATTCACAAGCATGTAATTCACCCCGTTAAAAGGTTTCATTCAGTCATGGACAGAAGTAGCTTTAGTTAGTGTTCACTGAAGAGAAGCAGTGTTATATTATGGGTCTGGAGACAAGGATAGGGGTTCAACCCCACTCTACCATGTACTCCCTGTGTAACTTGGGGAAGTCATTTTCTCTCTTGAGGAGCTAGACTAGATAAGATTCTAAATTCCCTCTTAATGTATAATCCTATGATTAGCTATGATAACAGAAGTGTAAGCAGGATACATGAACAGATTTCCTAATATTTTTTCCTTTGAACCCGCTTCTAACCAAGGTAACTTTCACTGAAATTGTGACATGGTACCTGTGAATATGTGAATTGCAAAAAAAAAATAGCTAAGAGATAGCCAAAAATGTTCATTTTCCTCTTTTTGTAGGTAGTTCTTCATTTGCCAGCAAGCCCACCACGCCAACTGGGTTAGGTGGAGGATTCCCCCCTCTTAGCTCACCACAGAAGCCATCTCCCCAGCCAATGGGTGGAGGATGGCAGCAAGGGTCTGGCTACTCATGGCAGCAACCCCAATCCAAGTCACAGCCCAGTATGCCTCATGCCTCTCCCCAGAATAGACCAAACTACAATGTAAGCTTCTCATCAATGCCAAGTGGTCAGAATGACCGTGGAAAAGGACCTTCTAATTTGGGTAAAGTCATTCAATTCAAATTTGATGTTAGAGTGATGTCTTGCATTCTGGTGTTCAAATTGAATGCGTGTGGGAGTTGAATAGGGGAAGATGGGGGGAAGGGGAGATAAAGGAGAGTGCTGAGGATGAGAAACTGGAGAAAACAGCAAGAAGAAAATTCATTTAATTTATGAGCTTTTAAGGGTAACTTAATACTTTGGGAAAAGGGAGAAGTGAGAGGGTTGAGAACTTCGAAGTGGCTGTTCTGATCCTAGTTTGTTTCTGAATTACAAGCACAAGTCTGTACTTTCTTATGGCCATTTTTATCCCCACATGTTGAGGTCTGTTGGGTGCCTTTGGAAGGCTTCTTAAAATGAAAGACTAGGCAATTAGAAGCATATAAAATGGACCAGCAGCAGTAGCTCTAAGATGGCCCTGTCTGGAACTCAGGATTCCCAATGAATATAAAAGGAGCATATATCAAGGTAGCCACATCACGTGGTAGAGAGCATGCTGAGTTCAGGGTCAGGAAGACCAGAATTCAGATCTGCAAAATAAGGGTACAAATACCAGTAGCATCTACCTCCCGGGGTTATTGTGATGAACACATGAGATCTTACATGGAAAGCACTTTGTAAACCTCAGATCTGGATCAAGAACTTGCAGAAGTCAGATCAGGATGGAAGTGAGCTGACTTCATCAGGATCACATCACTTTGGGAGCACCGAAAGCCTGCAAGCCCTCAACCTGACCTGTGAAAGCAGCAAAAAGCCATAAGAGGACAGGTACTTGGGCCAGACCTTCTTCTTAAGTGGCCAGAGCCCAGTGTTAATATCACGTCCAAAGTCACAAAGTAGGCTAGAAGAATTCACCAACAAAACAAAACAAAAGAATGCCACCATAAAGAATTATTATGATGACGAGAAGCTCAAGACACAAAGCCAGAAGAAGAGAGTGACTAACAAACATCTGTAAATAAAGCCTAAAAAAATGCAGCTTGGACATAAGTCCAAACAGAATTTTTGGAAGAGTTAAATAAGAATTTTTTTAAAAAGAGCTAAAATGATTTTTAAAAAAACAAGTGAGAGCTATGGAAGAAGGACATGAAAATACTTTGGAAGAAGAGGTACCTAAGGAAAAAAAACTCACCAAAAATTGTAATTGACCAAATAAAAGCTAATGACTCCATGAAACATCAAAAAATTAAAACAAAGTAAAAAGAGTGGAAAAAACGTATAAGGAAAATGTAAGGCATCTCACAGCAAAAGCAATTGGCTTGGAAAGCTGAGGAGAGACAATGTATCAGTCACTGGACTACCTGGAAACTACGACCAAAAATAGAGCCTAGACATCATATTTCAAGAAATCAGAGCAGAAAACTACCTAGATCTCTTAGAACCAGGGGGTAAAGTAGAAATTGAAAGAATGCACTATTCACCTTCAGAAAGAAACCCCAAAATGAAAACACCCAGGAATACTATAGTCAAAATCTAGAACTCCCAGGTTAAAAGCAAAACAAAACGTAATGCAAGCAGCCAGAAAGAAGAAATGCCAAAGGAGCCACAGTCAGGAACACAAAAGATTTGGTAGTCACCACTCTAGATGAGTGAAGAACTTGGAATATATATTCTAGAAGACAGAAGATCTTATGCTTACAGCCAAGAACAATTTTCCCAGCAAAACTAATTATAATCTTACAAGTGGGGGGGAAGGATCTTTGATGAGATACAGACTTCTCAAGCATTCCTGATGAGAAGTGAATAGGCAATATAGAAGAAGAAGGAAGGAATGCAAAGGACCTTTTCTGGATCTTGGTTTTCCATAAGGAGAGAAGAGATGTAGACACTAACTTGAGGGAGTGACAAGGTCAAGTAAAGGATATTTAATGATGAGAGGAGACCTGGGCATGTTTGTAGGCAGTAGAAAGGCCAGCATATAAGGTGAGATTAAAGATGTAGAGAGAGCAGATGAGCAAAGAGGGCAAGTAAAGTCAACACTTATTTATTAAATACCTACTGTGTGCAGGGTATTGTACTAAGTTCTGGGGGAGGGGGTACAAGGAAAGGCTAAAAAAAATCCTCTGCTGTCAAGGAGCTCACAGTCAGTAGACTGAGGGAGAAAAAAATGTAAACAATGTAAAAAAAAAGACATATAGGTTGAATTGGAGATGATTTCAGAGAGAAGACAATCTTAAGTCCCCAGAGGAGATAGGGGGTAGGATCAAGGACACAGACAAAAGAGTCATCTTTATGTAGAAGGACCAACTCCTTTTCAGAGACCAGCGGCAAAATGGGAGAGAATTGGGAGGAGGAAGAGGATTTTGATGGGTGAGAGAGAGATGAAGAGTGAATGGTCTCGATTTATTGATATTTTTAGTAAAGTAGGAGGTGCTGTTCTTTTAAGGGCAAAGTAGAGGCAATACAGGAGTGGGGCTGTAAGAGAGAAGAGAGAATTTGGACCAAACATTGTTGAAGAGTGATGAGAAGTCAATCTTCTCTCTCCCTTCTCCCCCCTTCTCCTCCTCCCTCTCCCTCCACCTTTCTCTCTTTTCATTTCTCCCCATTCTCTCCCCCTTTCCTTTTTTCTCTCTTTTCTCCCCTTTCTTCTCCTTTCTCTCCCTCCCCCTTTTTTCCTTTATTCCTCTCCCCCTCTCTCTCTCCACTGATTTCTCTATTCTTCTTATCCCTTTTCTCTCTGCTCATCTCTCCTCTCTTTGTTGATCTGTTAAATGAGACTATTGACTAGATGATCTCAAAGGTTCTTTGCCAGCTCCATGATTTGAGACGTAAAATGAAGAAACAATGGCACCCTCATCTTTGTGGAGCTAGGTGTTGTCATTTTGTGCTTTATACAATATACGTCTACAGGCCTAATTAAAAAAATGTGTGTGAATGTATGTGTGTTTGTTAGTGTGTGTGTGTGTGTGTGTGTGTGTGTGTGTGTGTGTGTGGTATCAAAATAATTTAATGATCATTTTCTTATTTTATAGAGGGGAAATCAAAAGCGGCTGATTTTGAAGACCTGCTGTCTGGTCAAGGCTTCAATGCTCACAAAGATAAAAAGGGGCCCAGAACAATAGCTGAAATGAGAAAGGAAGAAATGGCGAAAGAAATGGACCCTGAGAAACTGAAGGTGAGAAAGGAGCTAGAAATAATTGGGTGGTTGGATCCTTCCAGACTCATGTCAATCCTGCCTAAAGTTGCTGTTATGATTTAGTAAAAAGGTAACTGGATTTGGAAAAGGAAAGGCCAGCCTGAGTTCAAGTCTCTGTGGCTCCATGGGGCAGGACTAGAGAAGATGTTACCACTATTCCTATTATCTCTGGTATTCCCACTGCTGTCACCACCACCATTACTATTGGCTAACATTTATACAGACTAGTGCCTTATGATTTATGAAATGGTTTGCCTGTGTTATCTCACTTGATCCTCACAACAACCCTGTGAAGTGTGAAGGGTGCTTTTATTATCCTCATTTTACAGAAGAGGAAACTGAGACTGAGAAAGTTAAGAGATAAGAGTTAAGTTGAAAGAGTTACCAAAGCTCACCCAGCTAGTAAGTGTTTACAGCAGCGTTTGAACCCAGGTCTTCCTGATTCCGTGTTCAGAACTCTATATCTGACACCAGATGTGTAATTGGGAAATGTTTACCAAAAGAAATAAAAATACAATACAACATAGATAATGTTATTTTGTGATTTTCTAAGTCAATATGCAGCTAGCCGGAATCAGCTTCTGTTGGAATTTGACACCACTGCCCAACACCACCTAACTGCTTACAACTTGTTCATGGAGAAGTAAGATGCTCCAGTCATTCACAGAATCTCAGGGTCAGGCAGGACACCAAAGCCATTCTGGTCCAAACTAGGCCTGAATGAGAATCCCTTCTACAACCTTCCTGATCAAAGGTCACCCACCCTTTGCTTGAAAGCCTCAATTCAGCAGGAACCAAGTAGGAGGAGAGCCAGAACAAAGCAGTGTTGTGAAAACCCAGAGAGAAGAGGGAATGCAGAAGGAGAGGGTGGTTAATAGTGTTAAAGACTGCAGAGTCAATTCAGGCAGATGGGGACCAAGAGAAGGCCATTAGATGTGACAATTAAGAGATCATTGATTATTTCAGAGAGAACAGTTTTAGTTGAGTAAGGAGGCCAAAAGCCAGATTAGAGGATTTAGAAGAGATTGAGGTAAGGAAATGGAGACACTAAGGACAGCTGAGAAGAGGAAGAGGGAAAGAGAGTTCTAGCTAATAAGATGTTAGGAGCTAGTGAGGGCTTTTTATTTTGTGGAGGAGACTTGAGTATGTAGGCATTAAAGAAGGAACCAGTAAGAAGAGAGTTTGAAGACTGGAGTGAGACAAAAGATGAAAATGGGAGCAATCTGATGGAGAAGATGGGAGAGAATAGGATCAAAGGCATGTGTAGAGAGATTGGCATTGACCAGGAAGACTGGTGAGAGTAACAGTGAGGGATGATGGCAGGGGAATGTGAGATGAACAAAGGCTAAGCCTGTGATGAGCGGCTAACAAATTTTTGATATTACTTAATTATCTGTGGTGCCTTTTATCAAAATTTAGATTCCCTGATTAACTCTTTTAATTAGGTCTCTTTTTGCTTTGTCTAAGATTATGATCATTAATCCTGCCTTTTTGTTCAGTCAGCTGAAGCATAATAGATTCTGTTCCATCTCTGTATTATAACACTCTGTGTCTTTCTGTTTCAAATGTGTCTGTTGTAATAAACACTTTGTTGGGATTCTGGTTTCTTATCTATCTGCTTCCATTTTATGGGTGAGCTCATCCCATTTACAATAACAAACTGTATTTCCCTCCATCATATTTTCTTCTGTTTACCCATTTCTCTCTTTATTCTGTCCCTCCTCAAAAGTCTGTTTTGCTTCTGAGCACTGCCTCCCTTAATTGGCCCTCCCTTTCATCATCTGTCCTCTTTCTCTTATTCACTTCCCCTTTTATTTCCCTGTTAGGTAAGATCAATTTCTTATACGCAACTGAGTGTGTGTGTGTGTGTGTGTGTGTGTGTGTGTATACATACATACATATATATGTTTATGTGTATTTTCCTCTTTGAACCTATTCTGATCCATCTGGCTCATGATTTTAAACAAACATCCCACAGATTTACCTGTGGCCAGATTCCAATGTTCTTTGGCTATGAGCCTCCAATTCTTGCTTTCAATTTTCTCCTGTTTAGGGCGTGGTGAGAAGTGACAGCTCAATTTTGAGTTTCAGAGAGGAAAATTGCTCTGGAAAAGGCTAATTCTGCCCTGGGAACATTACCCTTTGATTACACACTCTTAAATCAGCTATCAAACACCCAAGGAGTATAATCTTCTCTTGACAGAGGGAGAAATGGAAGGCCTTAGAAGATTAAATGATTTGAGAGGGTGACACTGTGAGTGAGTGATGGGCATCTTATGCCCCCAGGTTACTTAAGAGAACAAGGCTGCAAAGCAGGCTTGAGAAAATTATTTTGTTGTTATGCAAACAATGATTATAGGGAGGCGAACAGCCACTTAGTTCCACTTTGCTATGGAATTTCACCCTTGCAAGCTCTGGTACCTTCCCACCAAAGAGGAATTTGCTTTGGTCTGATGGCTCCAGAGGTGACAACTAGGATCATATGAGAGAAAAGCTCAGATCATCCAGTGGATGTTTTTGGATATTCCCCTCAGGGTTGAGCTGACAGCAAATCCAGTGGAATTCTCTGCCATTTTCCCCCATAAATCCTCCACTGGGGAGTCTGTCCGGGGACTTACCATTCTAGTCCTTGATGTGAGGAGAGGAGACTGGTGGATAACTCAAGCCGCCAGCCCATTACATCGTCACGCTGACCATCCGGCCAGCCCATCGTCTTTTCTCAGACATCCATTTCTCTTCGTTCTTTATTCCAGTTCCTGTTGGTTCCATATTTGTAGGATATTGTAATCAGCTCACACTCACTACAAGCCTGTCCATTGCTCTCTAAGAAATACATGCCATTTGTAATTTCTTGGAGACTGTTCTCACTGACTCACAGTAATACAGCATCATTGGTAGAGTATCAGTGTTAAGAATGTGGGTCTTTGTTCCCAGAGTGGAATGAGCTTCATGGTCAGTTTAATATATTCCCTATCCTCCTCCCAAAAAATCTTCAAGGAAAGGCTGGGTGGCTACTTGTCAGATGTTGGAATGGAGTATTGATTGGACTCATGGCCACCGAAGTTCTTCTTGGTCTGAGGTTCTGTGACTTACGTTGATTGTAGCAGCTTGATATAGTGGAAATAAGACTAGCTCTGGAGTCAGAAGACCTGGGTTCAAATCCTACCTCTGACACTTTCTTCCTGTATGGCCTTGAGCAAGCTACTTGGCCTCTCCAAGCCTCAGTTTCTTCATCTGAGAGATGAGGAGGTTGTATTTAAAAACGTCTAGGGCCCATTCAAGCCCCGGGACAATGGTCTGCAGATGTTTCATGCCTTGGTTGCCATTTTGTGAGTTGTCTTTTTATTTACTGTCTCTCTGAGCAGAACCATTCTCCCCACTAGCTTCATTAAACATTGGATTTCTGTAATGGAAGGTTTTCTTTAAAAATTTAGCATATATTTCATATGGGACCCATGTGTTGAGAATAGCTATTTTTAATTACTGATAGTGACTGGCACTTAGACAATACTTTCAAAGTTTAGAGGTTGATTTGCACATGTGGAACAATAACTTGGTGTAGCGTCTGGGTGTGAGTCCTGCTCCTTTCCTTGCTAAGTGTGGAATCAATACTAGGCAAGTCATTTAACTCTCAATCTCAGTTTCCTTCTCTGGAAAATAGGAATATTAATTCCTATAGTACACTCTATAAAGGTCAACCTATTCCCTTACAGGTGTTATCTCCCCTATAAGAATGTAAGCCTCTTGAGGGCTGGAATATGCTTCCTTTTTTTTTTTTTTGTCCTTATTGCTTCTGGATGAAATATAAACTCCTCAGGCAGGTATATCAAGTCATCGGCCATCTGGCTCCAACCTCCATTTCCGATGTCATTTCATTTGATAGGGTTGTTCATAGAAGCCTATGGTCATAGATTTAGGTTCCTAGAAGCTGACTTGCAAAAGTCCTTGTGAGGCCATTGAGTCTAGTCCCCTCATTATAGAGAAGAGGAAATTGAGGCTTCTAGAGACTATGACTTCCCTGTGAATCACTCACCTAGTAAATGTCCAAGGTGGGATTTGAAAAGAGGTTTTCTGGACTTCCAGTCCATTGTTCTGTTGACATAAGGCTCAGATGAGATAGCGTATGGAAAAATACTTTGTACTATATAGTGCCAAATAACATTATCATATCTTCTCATAGACTTCTGAAAGAGGGACTCAATCTTCACTTAGATCCATGATACATTTAGGAAGTTCCTTTCAATGATGCAGATTGCCACCCATCCACGTTTGTCTATCCTGAGCAATTCTTGTCCATGTTGTATGATTCCCATTTTAAAGATGGGAAGACTGAGCATCTGAGTGGTTATGTGACTTGCCCATTGTAAGTGGCAGAAGTGGGATTTAGTCATAAGTTTTCCTGACATTGAGTCCAGTGTTATCTTCCCCTTCATGCTTTCACTCACGGATGTACCAAGTTCGCAGACAGCTGAGTTACGCTGTCTCATGGCAGTTCCTTGATGCTTAGCCATGCTCTGTATATACTCTGACACTTAGCTGCCTCTCATGTTGTAGGGTGATCCTGGTTGCTGAAAGGTTGGGTGCTGATTTCTGATTCTTCATTCACAGATCCTGGAATGGATAGAAGGAAAGGAGAGGAACGTCAGGGCATTGCTGTCCACCATGCACACTGTGCTGTGGGCGGGGGAGACCAAGTGGAAGCCTGTGGGCATGGCCGACCTGGTCACTCCTGAGCAGGTGAAGAAGGTCTACAGGCGGGCCGTGCTCGTGGTACATCCGGACAAAGTGAGTAGAATTGGAGGAACATTCCCATGTTCTTCTGGGAATGTGCCCGCTTTGTAGTTTGCTTTGCACTCGTCTTTGGATGCCCAGTGCCTGACACTCTGCCTTGCAAATTTGGGTGAATGAATGTATGAATTACAGAATGAATAAATAAAGAAATCAAAACACACTTATTAAGCGCCTATCATGTATAAAGCACTGAACATAAAAATACAAAAATAAAACAGTTCCTGTCCTTATGGAGCTTATAATATGATAGATGAGACACAACTATAGGGCACTGGGCCAACTGGGATATAGTAGTCCATATAAGGTACTTATCAGTCAAGGTAGCATGGGCCCCAGGAAAGAAGCTCCAGAGCTGAAAGGGTTAAGTCTTCCATAGTGTGATCTCTAGTACAGAAGAATGGAAGACAAGGCCAAGGAGGACAGGATCTGTGATCTTATGTGTGACATAATAATTGTAAAGTGCTTAGCACAGTGCCTGGTACACAGTAGGCACTTAATAAATGCATAGTCCCTCCCTCTTCTGCCCTAGCCCCAGCACCTAGTACCTAGCATATATTTTGTATGTATTTATTTGTATATGTGTTGTCTTTTCAGTAGAATGTAGCCCCTCAAGGGCAGGGGCTGTATCATTTTGTCTTTATACTGCCACCATCTAACATAACATCTGGCATATGGTGGATGTTTAATCAACACTGGTTGATCAATTGATTGACTTCCCTAAATTACAGTGAATCAATAGGGTCAAATTCATAACTTTGAAAATAATTTCCATTCAGTCAACAAACACTGTGTTGAACACTGGGGACAAAAGAGCCCTTGTTCTCCAGGGACTTGCAAATGTCACCTTCTCATTGATTGATCCATGTGCATGTTGACAACTGCATTGCTCAGATATAGGGATATGGATTGACCCAGGATTTCACTGATGCCCCAGAACTTCTGGGTGAGAAAGCTCACTCTGGAAATGGAGGTCTGCATCCTCTAGTCTCAGAGAGTTGCTTAAAGCACTGAGAGGTTGAACAACACGTCCAGGGTCGTGCAGCCTGGGTGGGTCAAAGGCAGATGCTGCATCTGTTCAGGTTTAGCAGAAGACAAAACATCATGAAAAAGAATAACAGGCTGGGCTGGGCCACATTGTCATCCTGAGAACCATCCAATTTGAACATGATGGCAGTATGGTTAATGTAAGACCCAGGGAGCAGGGCTTGTAAAGTACATATGTCACTTTCATCCCATTGTGCCTCTTCTAATAACTGGTCCCCAGCAGGTGGACTAACATGAAATAACTTCATTTTTCTGAACACAGATGAAAAAATAATGATGATACCAACACCAATGATAGCAGCCGCTAGCACTTATGTAAATGTATTCCATTGGATTCCTATAGCTACCCTGTGAGATAGGCGCTGTTATTTACAGATTATTTTTCAGATAAGGTACACTGAGCCTGAAAGAGGTGAAGGGATTTGCTCAGGGTCATACAACCAGTCTGAAGCAGGATTTGAACCCAAGTCTTCCAGACTCCTCCAAGTCCAGCATGCACTTACAGCCTTATCTACGTGCCTTCAGGCTAGAAGCCTGACCACCAACTACTGCTTGTAGCACCAAATTAGTAAGGACAATTAGTTATAATAAGAAGCTACCAGGAAGCAGTATGACATGATGGATGGAGAGGCTTAGAGTCAGGAAAACCAGCTTCTGAGTCTTGTCTTATGATAAGCCCATTGTATCATATACAAAGTGCCAGAGATGGTTATTTAATAATCATTTCTCTCACCGTAATGAAAAGTTGAGAATGTTCTTTAGAAAAGGGAATATAAGAATTTGAAGGCATGAGAAATTAGGGAGACAGAACGTGCCATGAATCTTTTCGCAGTGGGTAGTCACTTCTTTATTAAGTAATCCACCAATCAAAAAGCAGTTATTAAGCGTGTATTATGTGCTGGGCACTGGTGATACAAAGGAAAATAAGAAACACAAGAATAGTCCATACCCTCAAGGAGTTGACATACTGTTTTCTAAAAGCCAAAGGGTGGGGATTGGGGTTTCTGGTCAGAGTTTTCTATCAGGAAATCAAATTTTCCTTCTTTATGGCTAGAAAGGGGAGAAAGGGTAAGACCTGGGCTTTTGGCCCAGTTCACCAAAATTTCAAGGGAGTACTGATAACACTTCCAGCCCTGTGGTAGCATACCAACTATTGCATGTAAGGATAATTAGTTATAATAAGATGTTGCCAAAGCAATGTGACATGATGGATGGAGGGTCTTGGAGTCAAGAAAACTTGGTTCTAAGTTCTGCCTCTGATATTTATTGTCTTTGTAACCCTGGGCAAATCACTCCATCTCTCAGTATTCTAGGCAACTCTAAGTCTGCATTGGTAGAGAGCATTTCCTCACTGGGGGATCCCTACAGTGATGAAATCACAGATAGGAAACAAATTTAAAAAAATAGAAACTATCACATGGCATCTTCCTCTTTCTGGTGGCTGCTCCCAAGTGAGATGTTTCTCCTCCCTCCTCTGCCTGCTCCCTGGCTTCCCCAGCACTCCACCCTAAGCTCAAAGCCTCAAAGTAACACCCTTACAATGTCCTGGGAATTCCATTCTCCTCACACACACCCAACGAACTGAAGGTAGACTTTTATATTGCTTGTACCTTTCTCTCTCTCTCTCTCTCTCTCTCTCTCTCTCTCTCTCTCTCTCCTCTCTCTCTCTCTCTCTGTGAAGCAATTGGGGTTAAGTGGCTCGCCCAGGTCACACAGCTAGTGAGTGTTACATGACTAAGGCTGGATTTGAACTCAGGTCCTCCTGACCCTAAGGCCAGAGCTGTATTCACTACGCCACCCAGTTGCCCCTGCTCGAACCCTTCTCAAGAAGGGTGTAAGCTCTCTGAAGACAGGGGCTGTTTTGTTTTTCTGTTTGTATCTCCAGTGCCTAACATAGTTCCTGGCACATTTAAGTGCTTAATAAATACTTAAATTAAACTGAATTGCCTCTAGTATGAAGACTGCTAGTTAGGGCTGTAAACTTATCATTGGCCTTTCTATTATTCTCCATAGTTGGGAAGTCTTCAGAAGGGATGCCAGTTTAGAGTTAGAAATCAATAAAATTATTACTAGTAATAGTTATCTCAATGATAATGCCAATAATTGTAATGACCTTTAAAATTTTTTATTTTAATTTATGGAATAAAAAAAGCATTTCCATAACATAGTATAATAAAAAAAGGCAATTGCACATGAAACTGAAAATTTTTCATATACAATTTGCTATTCCCTTTTAAATATATAATAAAGTTATTGTGTAAATTTTATTTTTTCTCTCCGCCTCCCACTTAAGGTTTCCAAAGCATTTCATCTGATTCTCATAACAAGCCTGTGAGACAGATGCTTTTATTATCCCCATTTTACAAATGAGGAAACTGAGACTGAAAGAAGTTATATAATTTTGTGGGTGTTACATAGCTACTGTGTGAATCAGGGTTTGAATCCATATCTTCTTCATTTCTAAGTCTAGCACTGTATCCACTAAGCTACTCAACTGCCTTCCAAAAAAGCAAAGGTTTCATGAGGAACTTTGGCAGCTTCCTTCATTAAAAGATCTCTTGTTAAGAGCACAGTTTTCCTTGAAACTGACTTGTGATCCATGATCTGTAAGCCATTGTCTACTCTTCTTTCCTTCCAGGCTACTGGACAGCCCTACGAACAATATGCGAAGATGATCTTCATGGAGCTCAATGACGCCTGGTCAGAATTTGAAAATCAAGGCCAAAAGCCCTTGTATTAACCTATTCTTTCCTCTGTCTCTGCTACAGACCTAGGCTAATGTTTCTTTCTCTTGTCCCAATGGAGATTTTCACAGATGAACCCAAATGAGACATCCTCCAACAGCAAACAGTTAAATTCTCTGCCCGTCCCTTCCCTGATGAATAAAGAAACAGGAGGCTAGGATTCCAGATGTTATCACCTTAAACCTTCCAGAATGTAATAGGCATGTGAGTGACATTGGAGATCCAATGACTATACTCCATAGGCCTGTGGAAACTGAAGCGATATACAGAGAGTTTTAACATGGGGAGGGGAGTGGGGAGTGGGAGGGGTTGGGGAGAGGAGATGATAAACACTGGACCAGAAGTGACCTTCATCTCCTTGCCCAAGAAGGGATAGAATTTTTATACTCTAGGGAAAGGGGAGCAAATATTTCGGAAAGGAATTCACTCTGATGGAAGATAAGGATTTTTTTTAGAGGCTGGTTTTTAGATTGTGTCAGAAAGATGTCTTCCATGTCATGGGGTCAGACAAACAAGCCCACCCTAACCCGTTGTATATCTTTCTGCCTAGAGTAGAGCATCATTCTGTACAGTTAGGTTGGCCCATAAGCCTTTTGTGGCCTACTTGAAAGTTAATGTGAAACTTGGGAAGAGACTGATAAGCACTTGTTTTGGCTGGGTAAATTAAAGCAAAAAGAGCATGTCAGAGGTCCCTGTCCCTACAAAGAGGCTTAGCATCCTCAGCTCCATTTTAAGCTGTGGCTAATTATCTTTTGAAAAACCTACCATTGACTAATTTTATGCCAGATGGAGAGGAACTTTTTTTTTTAACTGGGGGTGGTGGTGGTAGAGTATATTGCCCCAGGATTTTTATTCTAATCATTTTTCTTGGTCACAAATGTTGTCCTTGGCTAGAAATAGGTTCTAAAGGAGTTGACGTTGTCTCCCACTTATCAGAATTTGCATTCAGAAGAAACTTCATTGTATAGGTTCCTAAGGATCTGAGAAATAAGGAATGGGAAGGGTCAGTACTTAGAACACTTCAAGCTTACTTCCAGACCAAGTCACATGATTTACCATTGCTTCCTTGCTTATTATTCACCTGGGGAAAGTCTAGGCCCTCCTTCCTCCATAGCTCCTTCCACAGGGTTAATTGGCATGAAAGAGTCCCGAATGGGAACATACACTTCCACCTGGGAGAGCATCAAACCTGGGAGCCTCACCCTCCTCCAAGCTGGAGTTCAGCACAGCGTTAAGAACAGTTGGTTTTCTTAAAAATGTCCTGGGCCAACCCAATCTCACCTCCTCTTTCTTTACTTCATTGATAAAGTAGGTCCAACAGATAGACAAGAAGATTTCTGGGCTCATTCTTTAGAGAAAATTTCATCTCAAATATCATGGAAATATTTCTCAAGTTGGTGTTTTTAAAGACAATCATTTCTTTGCCCATTTTAATTTCCTTACAGCACTGAAAATACTGAAAAAGCAGCATGTCAGAATACATCCTGTTCCTTAGGGCACCACTCTTCCTCCTCTTCCTCTTCGTCATTGGGTTCTCTCCCCCCTCCCCTTTCTGGTGTATAGGGTTCATATTTATTTACTGCCATTGACTGATGGTGTGAAACCTGCACATGATCTTATCCCCACCTTCCCTTCTATACAAACATAAAGCATTTGGGTAACCATAACCAACTGGATGTTATTTATTAACCCATTCAGAAACTATGTTTTGGTCCAGTCTGTGCTTGTCCTCTTTGAAACTGGAATGTGAGCCCCAGTCCTGTGACTTGTTTTGTTCTCATGCCCTTCTTGTAGATATTGTGTGACCGACGCCTATATAATATTACTACTAATAAAAGAAAAAAGGCTCTCCTGTGGATGTAATGTACATTTTGAAATGATAGAAATCTATTAGCTTTGTATCATGTATGGGATAACCCATCAGTGTCCATAGCTCCCAACACCATTACCTTTAAGTACTCAGCAAAGAGAGAGAGGCTCTTTCCTGACCTGAAACATTTGGGTTCCCCGCCACCATGTTTGCTTTCTGGATGCGTTAAGATTCTGGACCCCTGGCTGATCTCGAAGCTCTTAACTTACATGGAACAAGAAGTTTTTGCATTCCTTTTAAACATTTGGTAGCGACAGCTCGCTGATGTTCAGGTCAACTATTCACTAAGGAAAAAATATTGTAATATATATTTTTTTGTAAATATACTCTACACAATGAAATGTGTGATTGGTCTCAGACGTTTGTAATGTATATATATAAATATATATATTAAAAAGCTCAAACAGTATTTGTTATAAACTTAAGGTATGTTTTGTGCTGTGGAAGTGAAGGGGTCAAAGCTAACTAGAGCTGGCTGGAGCTCCTGTTGGAAGGAATTGGGATGAGACCCAGAGAAGGGGATCTTTCATGGGATCCTTGAGTTTGTGTGTTCGGTCGTCGCCTGCCAGCCTGGACAAGCATATACACTCTAGGTAAATTTTCTGTTGGTCAATCAATGAGAATTTGTTAAGCGCTATCTCTATATCAGGCAGGGGCAGCTAGGTGGTGCAGTGGATGGAGTGCTAGGCCTGGAGTGAGGGAGACCTGAGTTCAAATCCAGCCTCAGATTTTTACTAGCTGTGTGACCCTTGTCAAGTCCCTTAACCCTGTTTGCCTCACTTTCCTCATTTGTAAAATGAGCTGGAGAAGGAAGTGGCAAAATACTCTCATATCTTTGCCAAGAAAATCCCAAATGAGATCATAAAGAGTTAGACATGATTAAAAAATGACTGAACAACAACAATGTATCAGGCACAGTGCTCAATGCTGGGGATACAAAGGAAAGGCAAGTCCCATGCCCTCTAGAAGAAATGGCTACATAGAGCAGATGGCAGGTAGAATTAAGGAAGGGGGCTTAACCTGGCATCCACAGACCTCCAAAGGGTCTATGTTGGGTGGATTTCGGGGACCCTGTGGATTTGAATGAGGAAAAATTACATTTTGACCTCAGTTTTATTGGTCATACTATGCATTTCATTTTACACATTTAAAAACATGATTCTGAGAGGGAGTCTATAGGCTTCAGCAGAAGGGGTCCAGACACACAGAAAAAGGTTATGAACCCCTGCCTCAGAGTTTAAAAACAGCGTTCCTTACATTGGAAAATTGTGACCTCTGATTGTGACCATTCACTGGAACCTCTGGGGCTTCAGGTCATAGTCAGGGACTGGGCAGATCATGGAACCACATCCCCTTCATTTGAGGAAGTAGAAAGCTTAGAGTCCGGAGGGTTAGTGACTTGTGATGGACGGATCCCATCGATAGTGAGCCCTTGAAGTTGTGCTGGGGAGCTTTAATCAAGGTGTTTTCCTTCTTTGGCCTCAGTTTGTCCCCCTACAAAATGAGAGGTTAGACTCAGATGATTTCTAGGGTCCTTTGGGGTTATAAATCTGATGAACCGATGACTTGCCGTGTCACCAAATAAATGCTTGTGTGCCAGTTGGGACAGAAATTCTTGATGTTGAAGATGGACATTTTTTAGCCTCACTTCTAAATGCAATGACCCCATCAAATGTTGGGTGGCTACCTTGCCAAACTCTAATGCTGTCTCCATCAACTATTCATGCAGCAAGCATTTATTAAACCTTTTATTACTATGCAATAGGTACTGTACTAAATACTGGGGATTCAGAGAGAAAAGCAAGTCTACCCTGAAACCACATGTACACAATAAGCCTCAGTTTCCTCATTTGTACAATGAGATAGTGAGACTCAAAGGCCTCTGAATTCCATTCCAGCGATAGCTCTATGAGCATATAAGTAAATACAAAGTAATTTTTGGAGGGGGAGGGAAGACATTAGGCACAGAATTGATCAGGACAGGCCTTGTCTGGGAGGTGGCACTTGAAATGAGCTTTTTTTTTTAAAATCATTTTCAAAATGATTTTTTTTTACTTCCTTTCCTCCCATGCCTTGCACTCCTGAGAAGAAGAAAAAAGCCATTTGTAGCATATATACACAGTCAAGCAAAAAAAAAAAATTCCAATGCTGGTCACATCTAAAAAGGAAGATAGTATTCTAGGGGACAAAGGTGAGGAGGAGACAACCTGTGCAAAGGCAGAGATGAGAGATGATGGGATCATTTAAGGGGAACTGCAAGTCAGCTTCTCCTAGTGATGATCATCTCCAATATCCTTCACTTAACGATGAAGATATTGAAGACATAGAGAGGAATGGGTAGATGCAGAGAGACTCAAGATAAAAGACTTTGAGGCACATGCACAAAAGAGGCCCAGGCAATTATAGAAGGGTAAAAGAGCCCTTTCAGCTGGCAGGAGAGGCTATTGCATGAAGGATGTGCCATCTGAACTGGGACTAGAGCAGCAGGACAAATTTCAGCATGGAGCAGGGAAGCCCGTTTCAAGTATGGGGGATAACTTGGGCTGCCTCGAGGGCGCCATAGTGGATGGAATTCTGGGCCTGGAGTCAGAAAGACTGGAGTTCACAAAGTTTTAAAAACAAATGTTAAAAACTGTTTTTATGTAACTGGGGAAAAAAAATAAAATACAAAATAAAACAAAAATAAAGAAAAAAGACCTGAGTTCAAATGAGACTTCAGATACTAGCTGTGTGACCCTGGGCAAGTCACTTCACCTCCGTTTCCTCCAGGGTAAAATGGTGGATAATAAGAGCATCTACCCACCTCACAAGGTTGTTGTGATGAACAATTGAGATAATATTTGTAAAGCACTTCCCACCTAGTAGGCTCCTATTAATTTTGATTCCACTGT
Source organism: Phascolarctos cinereus (assembly GCF_003287225.1). Taxonomy (NCBI): domain Eukaryota; kingdom Metazoa; phylum Chordata; class Mammalia; order Diprotodontia; family Phascolarctidae; genus Phascolarctos; species Phascolarctos cinereus. The sequence goes on from NW_027555958.1 coordinate 466,613,493, forward strand.
CTTCCCTTTCCCAAAGGCATGGGATTGGTCGGGGGCAGACTGAAAATAAAATGGCAAGTAATCCTGTCTGGCTAGAATGTAAGACCTGACGAGGGATGTTTGTTGGCACCAGACTGTGGAGAGGGTCAGGATTAGTGATTAAGACTTTATTTGGTAGGGCTGTAGAAGTCACTGAAGCTGAAATTAATATCGGGTCTTTTAAAAAGTTGGCAGAGTAAGAATTCAGTTGAATTCAGAAAACATTTATTAAATGTTTACAGAATGGATAAAGTAATGCAAACTAGTATAAAGGAGAGAGCTAACATGGCAGAGATCAGCAAAAGTCTCAGGTAGGAAGTGACCCGAGATGGGTGCTTTGAAGAAAGTTGAGGATTTTCCTAAAAAGAATGGTAGTGGCATCACATATGGGGGTGGGGTGGGGATGTGCCTGTGTGGTGATAAAGGAAGTAAACAAGAAGGGAACTGGCCCCTGTGGTGGGGGTTTGGGAGTTAGCAGAATGTCACATGGAGAAGGAAGAGAGGAAGGACCACTGAGCATATGGAACCATGAAGTAGACAGACCAGAAAGGCAGTTTGGCTTTATGGACAGCATGCCAGCCTCACAGTCATGAAGGCTTGGGTTCAAATCCCACCTTCTGACATCTGCTGGCTGTGTGACCCTGGGGTAATCCCTTAATTTCCCAGTGCCGCAGGCACCAGGACACAACTGTAGGCCTATAAATTTCATAACAGTAGAGGCAGCTTTTTTGGGGGTGTCCTCTACATACAACTGTGAAATCATAGGTTTAGACCCCCCAAGAATCATAGATAAAGCGCTTCTTTTAGAAGAACCGTCTCTAGAAATTGCACCTAATGCTGTAAGGAATGACAGGCCATCACAGTGCCAGTCATTGTCCACTGGATGGTAGCAGTCAATCAGCAAACATCTGTCTGCCAGGCACTAATCTTTGGGCATACTAAGACTAAACAATATTGACCTCTCCTCCTTCCTCATTCTTCCTGAATCTATTATTTGGTCTTCCCCGGTCCCCTAATTGTTCTCACAGATCATCACCCCTGCTCTGGTTTCACTTTTCTCCTTTCTCAGTCTTGATCCTTTTGTTATCCTGTTTAATTATGCACTCTCATCTGTTTTCAACCAACCAACAAGCATTTATTAAGCACCTACTATGTGCAAGGTACCAGGGATACAAAGACATCTTAAAAATCTTTCACTTGCCATAACACTCACTAGCTGTGTGACTCTGGGCAAGTCACTTAACCCCAATTGTCCTCACCAAAAAAAAAAAATCCTTCGCTTGACCCTACCATCCCCTTAGACTATCATCCTGTTTCTCTCACCCCCTTACGAATTCCTAGAAACTTGCTCCCATCCTCTCCTCTTCCACTCCCTTTTCTCCTCACTCAGCTGATCTCGAGTGAACTGCCCAATGCGCCTGTGTTTTCTCAGTCCTCATCCTTTCTTCGCGTGTAGTTAGCATTCAACAGCTACTACCTCTTCCTCTGGAATACTTTCCCCTCCTTGGATTTTCCCAGCTGCTTTTCTCTTGTTCTATTCCTACCTGGCTAATCCTTTGCTAGATCAACATTCATGCCTCACCTGCTCTATATGGGCCTATAGCTCAGGTCTCTATCCTGAACCCTTTTTTCTTCTTTCTCTCTACATTTTCTCTTAGTGATCTCATTAGGTCTCATGAGCTCAACTCTCAGCTCTATGCAGACGACTCCCAGATCTCTCAGCTCTATGCAGATGACATCCCCAGTTACTTTCTTGCATCACCAACTGCCTCCAGAAGATTAAGTTGACCCACTGTGGGTTACCATTGGGTATAAGTATGCTCAGTAAAGGAGGTAGAGCCAGAGCGAAGACAAAGGATGTAAACCCAGGATACTTCACTAGTGCTTAGGAAAAGTAAAATCAATGAGAGGAAAGCCTCTAGCACTTTGGGTAGCTCCTTTGTGTGGCATCTATGAGGATCTAGAAATCTTCAAGAACATGGAATCATGGAGAATGGGAAGGCACAGTTGGACTTCCATCGGCAGAGATGGAGAGGGCTCCTTTATTCACAAGATCACAAATCCACCCAAGCTGAAGCCCTGGAAGCAGTATAAGGCAAGTTCAACATACTATGAAAACACACAAACGAGGCCCAGACAGTTTAAGGGCAGCTGACTGATGCAGTGGATAGAGCTTTCTGGGCCCGGAGTCAGGAAGAACTGACTTCAAATCCAGCCTCTGACACTTACTAACAGAGTGACCCTGGGCAAGTCACAAAACCCCATTTGCCTCAGTTTCCTCAACTGTAAAATGAGTTGGAGAGGGAAATTGAAAACTAATCCATATCTTTGCCGGGAAAACCCCAAATAGGATCACAAAGAGTGAGACACAACTCAGCCACAGTAACGAGTGTTTAGAAGAGTAAGGCTGTCTTCCAAAGGTCTTCAGTGAAAGTCTTCACAGCATGACTGGGTTTACCAGCAGATTAAGAAGGGCAATGCTGATTGTTATCCCCCAGACCTGAAGGAAACCAGGCCTGAGCAAATTAGAGTCTTAATAAAAATGGAAGCAGCTTCTTGGGAAACCTATGTTTTCCACTATCAAGAGCAAAATGAACTGAGAGGACTTAGTTAAAAACACACATTTTCTCAGCTAATTAGGTTCCTGGTGTTCTGAGGGAAAGTAGGAGAACGAGAAGGAAGTGAGAAGGTGGAAGACCATTCAGTCCTTCCTTTTGAAGAAACGCTGTGGACTACGGTGCTGAAAGGGATAGAATAGAGCTGAGGGGAAAGCAGACTCCTGCTCCCCAGAGCTCAGAAGAATCAGTTCCCCAGTGAACTATATTCATCCACCCCAGTGACAAACTGGGGAGGGTTGATGGCAGCTAAAACCAGTCCTAAGAAGGATGCTGACGCCTCTGCGAGGGGCATAGGAAAGCAACCTGAGGCAATGGAAAAGCTGCTGCTGACCTCGGAGTACCAGGATCTGAGTTCAAATGCTGCCTCTGCCTATTATGAGTTATGTGACCTTGGGCTATGTGACTCTCCGTTTCTTTGGGACTCAGTTTCTTCGTCTGTAAAATGAGGACCTTGAAGGTCCCTTCCAGATGTACGATCCTCCGAAATAAAGAATGGAGGACTTGTGATTTGACCGTAATAGAGAACCGCTCGTGCTGGAATGCTTTCCACCTATGCCCATCAACAACTCAGTTCCTGGGTCAGTTTCTAAGAGTTGTCTGGGATCCCTGAGGGTTAAAGTCACTGGCTCGAGGTCACCAAGCTCGTAGGGAGGGAGGGAGGACGAAAGCTCAGCCGTCTTAGCCAAGGCTGCCCCACTCTCCATTACACCAGCCCGATTCAGTGGTCAGGAAAGATGTGTGTGAGCGTGGCTAGGGGTCGGCCCGAGGTCCACCTCTCTCCTTTTCCTGTCTCAGTCCCAAGTCCATCGCTTTGGCTGGTCCATCTTTCAGCATCTTGTTGCTCCGAGACCCTTCTCATCCCTTCTCTCGTTCTTTTCAGGGGGTTCTCAGCCTCCTGTAACAACGACTGTGTCCGAGACCGCTCCCAACCTTCCCCTCTCACAGCTGGTGGCGTGGGTAAGAGGCTCACGGGCTGGGCTGGGCTCTGATTGGGCCGGCTAGGGATGGGGAGCTCCTAGTGGGATGAGTTTGGGGCCGGAGCTGGCTCGGTTCCGCGAGGCAAGAAGAAGCCTGGGGCCTGCTCCTGGCTCCTGGTTTCCTATGAGGTTCAGATGAGGTGGGGACTGGGCGAGCTGAAGGATGGGGAAGGAGGACAAAGGCGCTGACATCGGGGCCCAGGGGAGGTCTCAGAGCTCAGACCAGGTAGAGAAGCAAGTTCTCAGGGGTCTGCAGGGGGGCGAGATCTGGGCTTGGTGACTGCTTGGGCTCACTGGACAAGGAGCGGGTGGGGCGGACGGAAGAGGAGGGCTCTGTGCTGGAGGCAAGGAGGGGTCAGGATGGGGACACCAATGGGCGGCCGCTGAGTCCTGGGCCGGCGACTCTCTGGGATCGAGATGTAGGAGTTGGGGCGGCTGGCGGTAGGAGTATGGCCAGACTGAGGGAGGGGCGATCCTAAGGAGACTCCAAGCCGGGGTGCTGGGTGGGGTGCGAGGTGGATTAGCCCCTTAACGAGATGCTGCGGGGTGTGGTCAGACTGAAGGCAGAGGAATGAGGATCCGAGGGGGCGGGCTCCGCTCTGAAGAGCTGGCCGGGGGATTCGTCCCAAACGAGATGTGGGAGGGTGTGGGCAGGCGGGTCTTGGGGGTAGTGGGGCAGTTCCTGGCTTTGAGGGGAGCATATAAAGGCTCAGATCTGGATGCTGCGAGGTGTGGCCAGGGGGAGGGTGGAGGGTGGAGGGTGGAGGGAGGAAGGAGATGAGGGGGAGTTCGTCCCTTGGGCCGTGGCGCTCCTCTACGGATGCTGACGATTTGGCGGCTGGGGAGGGGATGCCTCTGAAGGGGCAGGCTCAGCGCTGCAGGGAGAGGCGGTCCCATAGGGATGCTACGAGGCGTGGCCAGACTGGGAATGAGGGGAAGGAATACTAGGGGGCGGGTTTCGCACGGGGGTTGGGGGGAGTGCCTGGGACGCTGCAGGACGAGGTCCGGTGGGGGAAGAAGGGATCTGAGGGGGCGGGATCCTTGCCGGGGGCGGACACTGCCTTGGGCGGCCCGAGGGGGGCGGGCCGGGCTGGCCCCGCCAGGCACTAGTTCAGGCAGGGCGGGGACGGCCGCGGGCTGTGGCAGGAAGCCGGAAGCCAGCGGGGCTCCCGCTCCGGAGACATGGCCGGGATTAAAGGTACCTTCCGCTACTCCTCCGTCCTCTTAGCGATCCCTACGGGGGGCCGCACGCAGAGCCTGGGGCCACCCGCCCCTTCGCAGTCGGTGTCTGGCCCGGGGAGCCTCCTTTGAGCCCCAGGACCAGCCGCGTCTCCCTCCCACCCCAGCGAGCGGTCCTTCCTCCCTGCCGTCATCCTTTCCTTTTCCTCGTCCTGCCCACGGGACACGTCGTCCAGCGAGCGGCGTGGCTCCTTCCCTGGGAGCCCCCGGGATGGGACTGGGGAGGGCGGACGAGGAGTTGTGCACGGGCGGGAATGAAAGGGAGGCCCTGCTTGGGAGTCTGGCCTCCAGCTCCGCGACGCTGGGCAAGTCGCTCTGTGTCCCTTAGCCGAGGCACGCTGGGGATGGCCCCCTGGGACGGCTGATGGATTGGGAGAGAGTGCCAGGCTTCCGTTCCGGGCTCTGCTCTTTACTCCCTGTGGGGTCTTGAGCGTGCCGTTCACTTCCCCTGGCCTCAGTTTCCTTGTCTGTAACATGAGGGGGTTGGGCTGTATGGCTTCTCGGGTCCCTTCCAACCCTCATTCTAAGTCTGTGATCCTCTGGGAGAGAGGGAACTCTTGATAATGAGAGCACCTTCACTAACGCAGCCTCACCTTCTTGCCGTTTTATAGTTTTAGGGAGCTGTCACCCTAGAGCACGGAGCGGTGCCTTGTAGATGGTCACATTTTTGTTTAGCCGTGTCCGACTCTTGACCCCATTTGGGGTTTTCTTGGCAGAGATACTGAAGCGGTTTGCCTTTTCTTTCTCCAGCTCACTTTACAGCAGAGGAAACTGAGGCAAATAGGGTGAAGTGACTAGCTCAAGGTTACACAGCTAGTAAGTATCTGAGGGCAGATTTGAACTCAGGTCGATGATTCTTCCTGGCTCTAGGCCTGGTGCTATATCCATTTCAGGGAAGCCAGGACGACTCCTTTTCCTCATGACAACCTCGGGATGGAACTTTAAGCCAAGTGTCTCTAACTCCAAGCCTGTCTCTCTAACCACTATCCTACATTGCTTCTCAAGCTAAAACTGCCCGAGGTAATAATACTGCCTGTTCACATTTATATAGTACTGCGAGGTTTATAAAGGGCTTTTTTTACATACATTATCACATACACGTATTTATAAACATAAGGACTATAGGCTACTGTCCATAGACCACCTGAGCTAAGTTCTGAGTTCAAGTTTGCTGCAAGGCAATGAATTTTGTCACTGTAACTCTTCAAAAGGGTGAGGGAAGAGTGGGAGGGCTGCTATCAGTGCTGGTGGAGGGACTGTCTGAACTGAAGCAATAGAAAATAGAAGAAAGAGAAAATGGAGGTTTTGGATACTCGGTATGATAAGGTCTGCTTGTCCCAAGTCAGCAGCTTTGAGGTTGTGTTCCACTAGACACTAGCCTGTGTTTTCTTCTGGGTCGCTTTTTTAAAAATATCAGTTTGTCAGCATTGGGTTCTTGGACTGTTCCCAATATCAAATGTAAGCCAAAGAAACTGACCCTGAACAAAAGAATCCTATTACAGCCCTTTCCCTCCTAACTGGAGCTCTTAATTAAACTCAAAACATAGACGTCCAGGGAGCATGTGAACAGGAAGTACCGTAGATCAGAGGGGGCAGTGTGAAGGAGGGAGAATGAGGCTTGCGAAGGAAAGGCTTCCTGGTGGAGAAAGCATTTGGGGGGAGAGAGATGCACAAGATGAAAAATAAGAAGGGTCAGTTGTCTGTCCGTGTAAATCGAGCTTTCCTGCCATTTGCTCCTAAGCCAGAGCTGGGGGGGAGGGGTTTAGAGGTCATCTGGTCTAACCTTCCTTGTTTTCCAGATAAGGAATTTGTATCCCAACGAGGGCCAGAGATCTGCCCAAGGTCCCAGAGGGAATAAGTGGTGGGGATCGTAGATTTGAAGAGGGATGACTTGTCCAGGGTCCCACAGCCAAAAAGTAACAATTGAGGCAGCATTTGAACCCCAGCCCTTGAACTCCAGCACCTGTGCACTTCCCACTGTACCATACTGCCTTTCAGTGGGAAGTAGCCCACACCTCAGTACTTGCAGGGACATTAACGTAGCACTCAAGCTCCAAGTTGGGGGTGGGAGACGGGACCTAGACCTAGGTTTTTTGTCAGCTGGGAGCTTTCTCCACTTTGGTCCATCTGTTTGTAACAGGGAGACTTAGAAAATTGACTGGGGCAATGAGGAGCGAAGCGGCTTACTGCATTCTGTCCCTCAGCCAGTATCCCACGTGCCAAGGAAGGCCTGCAGACATTTTAGAGACACTGAGGCTGAGATGCTGCCCGCTTGTCTGTTGTAAATGGCTGCACAGTGCCTGGCACATGGTAGGTGCTTAAATGCTTATTGATTATCTTCTCCATGGTTCTTTAGGGGTCTTTTCTCAGTTTTTATTTTGGAAACACACACACACACATACACACACACACACACACACACACACACACGCTTTGTTATATTTTCCACCCTTTGTCAACTTTTACAAACCATTTTAATGCCACTTTAAGATTGAAACTACTCTAGGAACACTTTGTGCATGGTGCGATGGGAAAAGCCTGTGATTTGGACTCAGAAGTCCTGGATTCAGATTCTAACCCTGCCTCATCCATGGAATGAGAGCATGGAATTCTTCTGGGAAGGTCCTCAGATCCTCCTGGAGAGTAATTCCTCCTGTCTTAGTCCCTTTGACTGGGGGAATCAATCAGTCAGTCCATAAGCATTTATTAAGCACTTACTATATGCCACGCTCAGTGCTAATCGCTGGGAATACCAAAAGAAGCACAGGACAGTCTCAAGAAGCCTGCAATCTGAGAGGCAATGACATGTGAGCAAATATTTACAAAACAAGTTACATACAGGATAAATAGGAAATGACTTTAAAAGGGAAGGCCCGGAATTAAGAGGTTTTGGGGGAGGCTTCCTGTAGGCAAGTCTCAAAGCTAAGAACTTCAGTCAGCATCAGCAAATGGACAGAGTTGCCAGGTGGCTAGGAGCCCCCTAGAACAAAAGGGAGAGTCACATAAATAGGGATTTACAAGAGGCCCAAGGAGCCTGTTGGGTGAGGCTGCTTGGCAACTTTCCCAACTTGGGAGGTTGAGTAATAAAGAGCAACAGGATGTCCAGTGATTTGTGGGGAGGAAGGGGAAGAGAATATCTTGACCTGGAGGTAACTTGTTAATGTTGGTGTCCCAGTGTTTCCCTGTAGTTAATCTCATCAAACCTTCTTGGTGGGGTGGGAGATATCTGTTACAATCTCATCTCCATCCAAATGACTAGAAATCTAAGCTAGTGGAGGCCTCCCTTTGAGAAAGAAAGAAGAATGTGGGTGGAGAATCTGTCCTTGTTCTACCCAACCCTGTAGCTCCCTTTCTTTGACCAGAATAATAACCCTAACTTCATAAAAACCAGACCTAATAATAACCAGAAATAGTAACCCTAAGGTGAGAGAAGATGTTTCCTCCAAACTCATGGCACACAGGTTTCAGCCTCAGTGTCCTCATCTGTAAAATGGGAGGGCTGAGCTAGGTGATCTCTTTGGGCCTTTCCCATCCTAATTCTTAGGATTTAGGCGGGGGCAGGGGCAGCTAGGTGACAGCAGTGGATAGAGCTCAGGGCTTGGAGTCAGGAGGACCTGAGTTCAAATCTGGCCTCAGACACCTGACATTAGCTGTGTGACCTTGGGCAAGTCACTTAACCTTCATTGCGTAAATAAAAAACAAAAACAAAAAAACGACAAAAAAAAGAAAAGGATTTGGACCTTCAGTTCTTCGATGTTATGACTGTGAAGTCAAAGCTAAGCTGGCTTCTTGTATGTACAGATCAGATTGTTGATTTTGAACTAGGATTTCCATTGAATCGTAATAATGGCGGCCACTAAAGAACCAGCCTAATTAAAGCAAGCGTCTCAACAAATATTGGTCATGGTGTAATTTTGTTTGGTTTCGGTTTTGGCCATGGTACTGTTAGAGCATCCAGGAGTTCTGAACTGTCAGAAGCATGAGGGTGGCCCCCAAACAGAGGGAAATCAGATATCCCAGGAATATGAAAATGTATAGATATACATTGTGTGGTGAAAAGGGGCTGTTCTTAGAAATTACAAGGTTGCTGTCCTATTTACGTCTTACATTAATTATCTGATGCTAGTGAAAAAATCAAATTGATCCTGATTCCATTTTGGAATCACCCCTTATAGGTTGAAAAATTGAAAAATTTGTCTCTAAGTTCAGATGTTCAGATTTCCTCTCTGAATTAAGTTATCCCATAAATCACCCTAATTCAAAGAAGTATGTTTTCTCTACACATCTTACTGCCCATGTACAATTAAGGGAGACCTGTTGGCTTGCTAACAAGTCTTGCAAGATGCAGATGGGTGTCGGGAAGTCTGCTGTCTCTGCAATACTGTCTGTCCTTCAAGAAAGTCTGGACTGTTGCCCACGTAGGTGGATACCACCTGGGAGCTTTCTGTAGCAAGATAAAAGGAGGGGTTGTTGCTAGCTCTGTATTCCTGACTTCTATCCAGTAATGTTGTTATCTATTATCTAGGATACTTCAGACTTTGTAACCAGTCATCTGGTTTGATGCTTTCTATTATTGGCTCTTTTGTACTTCCCAAAACTATACGAAGGCTGGTGAACCCCACCTTAGCGTCCTTGGTCATAGAGGCAGGCCCCACCTTAGCGTCCTTGGTCATAGAGGCAGGCCAGTGATCCAGTTTCTGGAGACAAATCACTAACCCCTCCAGTATCTTTGCCAAGAAAACCCCAGATAAGGTGACCAAGAGTCGGACATGACTGAAATACAACAACTGACCCAATTCATTGGTTTCTGCTAGCCTAACCAATAAATTGATCATGCTCCAATCATTGCCTCTCAGTTTACTTTAATCTTCAAATGTAGCAGTTGGCGCCTGTAGGGAAGTCACTAAGGGAGCCTTTTCTAAGTCTCAAGTTCCTCATTTGTAAAATGGAAGGGTGTCCTAGATCAGAGGGGTCAGACACACTGCTGCTGGCTGGTGGCCAGACCAGATTACAATGGAATTGGGAAATGTTTAACCAAGTAAATACAAATGCAATGGAACATAGATAATGCTACTGTGTGGTTTTCTGGTTATGTATGGTTGGCTCATTTCTGTTTGAATTGGACACCACTGCCCAGGATGAGCTCCACAGATCTGGGTAAATTAGCAATATTACTCTTTACCTTTTTTTTTTTTTAAGATCACAGCAAGTTCAGTTTGGTGTAGTAGACGGAGAGCCAGCTTTGGTGCCAGGAAGACCTGGGTTCCAATCCTGTCTTGGATACATAGTGGCCATGTAACCTTGAGCAAATCATTTATCGTTGTGTTCTAGACAAATCTCTATGACTATAGGTTACGGAGCAGGTGCTGTCTGCCTTTGTCCCTCATCTGGGACCTCCTTATACCTGTGAAACCACAGATCTAGCCCCTTAGCCTAACAATGTCTTGTCCAAATGTAAAAGGAAAAACTTGAGTCAGAAAATATAAACATGTTGGCTATAAATCGACTGAAACTGGTGTGTGTAAAAACCAGAAGACAGGAATTTTAGTTCATGAAATAAAATAAAATAATCTTGACAAAATATATCTTTTCCAAACACAACAAGAATAATGATCACACATGTAACTGTAGCAGCATAAAAGAGAGATCAGGAAAGCAAAGAAAAATGTAGTCTGTGGAAAACTTTATTAGGTTACAAGAAACTTTCTCATTGACTCATATGCACACATTAAGCACTTTCTGTATTAAGTATACCTTGGGATCATTGATTTAGAGCTAAAAAAGATCTAATACTGAAAACAGCCAGCCAACCCTTTACAGTTTGCAGAGCTCTCTGCAGGAACTAGCTTGTTTGGTCTCATGACAATGCTGGGAGTCAGGGGCTATTCTCATTTTGCAGATGAGGAAACAGCCTTGTAAAAGGTGAAGTGACTGCCCAGGGTCACACAATTAGTGAGTGACTGAAGCAGGATTCACACTCAGGTCTTCTTAATTCCAAATCCAGCATCTCTCCTAGCCCTTCATCTTACAATTAGGGAAACTGAGACACAGAAATGTGAAGGTTTTAACAGGATCTTAGAGTGGGAAAGTTTCTCAGGAGTCTTCTAGTCCGACCAGGACCTCAACAAGAATTGTCTTTGTTAATAATACCTCCCATTTCTGTATGCTGTCTTCATGCCGACTCTCAGGTCGTGGAGATATCACCCCCATTTTACAGATAAGAAGACTGAGAAGGGACGACTTAGAAAACCTGCTCAGAATTGCACGGCTAGTAAGTGGTGGAGGCATCAGTAGGTCCCACTGCCACCTCCCTAGCTGGTGATCATCCAGGCTGTACTTGAAGGCCTCCAGGGATGGGGAACTCATTTCAAAGCAGGCCATTCCATTTTTAGACAGTGCTCATTGTCTATGAGGCTGAGGTGAGGAAGGAGAGTTCTAGGCATGAGGGCAGTTTACCAAGAGGGGTGCAGATCAGAGATGGAATGTGGGACCTTTGGGCAATTGACTGAACCTCCTCGGGCCTCAGTTTCCTCATCTGTCAAGAGAAAGGGTGGTGCTCAGTGGCCTCTGAGTTTCCTCCTGGTTCTAGATCAGTGTTCTTCAAGGCCTGCGCCACTTCTGAGAAACCGTGAACAGGATAATTTTGAATGGAAGATCCTAAAATAATGAAACACAGAGAATGTTACAACCTTGCAAACTTACCTCTGCCCCTTTGTCTCCCACAGCACTTGTTGCTCTGTCCTTCACTGGAGCCATCGGACTGACTTTTCTGATGCTGGGATGTGCCCTGGAGGGTTATGGGTAAGTTGTCCTTGTCCTTAGAAAGCTTTCTCCTCTGCTCTCCAGGCCTTTCTCCATCGGATACCTCAAGGCTACTCGTGGGTCTGGGTCATTTAGCTCCACTGGCCAAGGTTTGGGTTCCATTTGTGACCACCATCTTAGGATTTAGAGGCAAAGCAGACCCCAGGGGTCAGCCTGCTTTTCCTCCCTCTGCCCATTGGCAAAGGAAGACATTGAAGTTTAGAGATGTCAGTTAGTGAACAAGCATTTTTTAAAATTAATTAAATTTGATTTATCAGCAATCAGTTCATAAGCTTTTGAATTTTAAAATTTTGAATTTTAAAATTTTCTCCCCCTCCCTCCCTGCCTCCCTCCCTGCCTCCCCTCACAAGACGGCATGCAATCTGATATAGGCTATACATATACATTCCTATTAAACATATTTTCACATTAGTACTGTTGTAAGTAAGAATTAGAACCAATAGGAGGAACCACCAGAAAGAGGAAACAAAACACAATGGAAGAGAAAAAAATAGCAAATAGTATGCTTCGATCTGCATTCATACTCCATAGCTCTTTGGATGTGGACAGCATTTTCCATCATGAGGCCTTTGGAGATGTCTTAGATCCTTGTATTGCTGAGAAGGGTTAAGTCTATCAGTATTACTACCTAAATGATTATGTTCTTCCCTTCTTGATCCAAACCTGATGAGAATAAGGTTCAAACAATGCTCATCTCCCTCCCTTCTTTCCCTCTACTGTAATAGGGTTTTTTTAAAATATAAATTTATCTATTTTTAGTTTTCAATATTCACTTCCACAAGTTTTTGAGTTCCAAATTTCTCACCCCTCCCCCCACCCCAAGGTGGCATGCATTCTGAATACCCTTCCCCTGGTCTGCCTTCTCTTCTATCTCTCCCCCTCCCTTCTCTTATCCCCTTCCCCTTCTATTTTCCTGTAGGCAGGATAGACTTCTGTACCCCATTTCCTGTATTTCTTATTTCCCAGTTGCATGTGAAAACATTTTTTTAAAACATGTGTTTTTAAAACTTTGAGTTCCAAATTTTCTCCTTCCTCCCTCCCCACCCACCCTCATTGAAAAGGCAAGCAACTCAATATAGGTTGTACATGTGCAGTTATGCAAAACACTTCCTTAGTAGACATGTTGTGAAAAACTAACTCTATTTCCCTTAATCCTATCCTGCCCTCCCATTTATTCTATTCTTTCTTTTGACCCTATCCTTCCTCAGAAGTATTTGCTTCTGATTACCCTCTTTCCCAATCTGCCCTCCTCTCTATCACCCCCTGCTCTCTTGTCCCCTTCTCCCCCTATTTTCCTGTAGGGTAAGACAGATTTCCATACCCAATTGAATGTGTATGTTATTCTCTCCTTAAGCCAAATCCTATGAGAATAAGATTCCTCATTCCCTCTCACCTTCCCCTGTTTCCCCTCCACTGTGAGAGACTTTTCTTTTCTGTTTTTTTTTTGTGAGATAATTTACCCCATTCTACCTCTCCCTTTCTTCTCCGAGTATCATCCTCTCTCATCCCTTAATTTTATTCTCCAGATATGACCCCTTAATCTTCAACTCACCCTGTGCCCTCTATCTATCTATATATACATACATACAATTTTTTTCCTTCAACTACCCTAATACTGACAAAGTTCTCATGAGTTACAAATATCATCTTTCCATGCAGTAATGTAAACAGTTCAATCTTAATAAGTCTCTTATGCTTTCTCTTTCCTGTTTACCTCTTCATGTTCCACTGGAGTCCTGTATTTGAAAGTCAAATTTTCTATTAGCTCTGGTCTTTTCATCAGAATGCTTGAAAGTCCTCTATTTCACTGAATGACCATTTTTTCCCCTGAAGGATTATACTCAGTTTTGCTGGGTAGGTGATTCTTGGTTGTAATCCTATCTCCTTTGCCCTCTGGAATATTATATTCCATGCCCTGCGTCCTTTAATGTAGAAGCTGCTAAATCTTGTGTTATCCTGATTGTGTTTCCACAGTACTTGAATTGTTTCCTTCTGGCAGCTTGTAATATTTTCTCCTTGACCTGGGAACTCTGGAATTTGGCTACAATATTCCTAGGAGTTTTCCTTTGGGGATCTCTTTCAGGAGGAGATCTGTGGATTCTTTCAATTTCTATTTTGCCCTCTGGTTCTAATATATCAGGGCAGTTTTCCTTGATAATTTCTTGAAAGATGATGTCTAGGCTCTTTTTTGATCATGGCTTTCAGATAGTCCAATAATTTTTAAATTCTCTCTCCTGGATCTATTTTCCAGGTCAGTTGTTTTTCCAATGAGATATTTCACATTGTTTTCTAATTTTTCATTCTTTTGGATTTGTTTTACAGTGTCTTGATTTCTCATAAAGTCACTCTTCCAATTGCTCTATTCTAATTTTTAAGGAAGTATTTTCTTCAGTAATCTTTTGGACTTCCTTTTCCATTTGGCCAATTTTTCTTTTTAGGGCATTTTTCTCCTCATTGGCTTTTTGGACCTCTTTTGCCATTTGGGTTAGGCTATTTTTTAAGGTGTTATTTTCTTCAGTATTTTTTGGGGTCTCCTTTAGCAAGCTGTTGACTTGTTTTTCATGATTTTCTTGCATCACTCTCATTTCTCTTCCCAGTTTTTCCTCTACTTCCCTTACTTGCTTCTCAAAATCCCTTTTGAGCTCTTCCAAGGCCTGGGACTGATTCATATTTTTCTTGGAGGCTTTGGATGTAGGAGCTTTGACTTTGTTGTCTTCTTCTGGTTGTATATTTTGATCTTCTTTTCACCAAAGTAAGATAATATAGTCTGACTCTTTTTGCGCTGCTTGCTCATGATCCCAGCCAATTACTTGAGTTTTAAACTCTTTGTTAAGGTAAGAGTCTGCTTCCAATGTGGAGATGTACTGTCCCAAGCTTCAGGGGTTTTGTAGCTGTTTTCAGAGATACTTGTAGGGACCTGTAAATTTTCAGTTCTTCCAAGGTGGTATGATGAGGGGCAAGGTGTTTACTCCTTTCCTGGCCTGTGACCACAAGTATTCCTTTCTGTCCTGTAATTGTGAGGAGGGGCTCCTCTCCACAGGCACTACAAGCTCCACCACGCCAGCACTCCTCCTCACCCCAGCACTGCCACCCAGAACTGTGACCCAGATCCAAACACGGGCAAAGCAAGAGATTCCTGCCTCAGCACTGGCAAAGAGATCCCTGCAATCCCTCTCTGATCAGCCACTGGATTCCCCCTCAGTCTGTGCACAGGAAGCTCAGGAAGCAGCTGCCCCCCCCCCCCAGGGCCAGGCTCTTGGGGAATGGAGCTGAGACCCCACCTTCCTCTCTGACTGCTGACAGAAACAGACTTTTCCCACTGACCTTCTAAGTTGTCTTTGGCATTAGTGGATTGAGGAGTCTGGACACCTCCACAGCTGCCCGCGATTCAGTCCTCTGGGGCCTGCTCCAGGTTTGCTGCGGCCTGCGCGGGCGCGATACACCTTTCTGATCAACCATCCAGGTTGTCTTGGGCTGGAAATTTGTTTCACTCTGTCTTTTTGTGGGTTCTGCTGCTTCAGAATTTGTTTAGAGCCATTTTTTATGAGTATTTGGAGGGGTTTGGGGGAGAGCTCAAGCAAGTCACTGCTTTCATTCCACCAACTTGGCTCTGCCCCCCTGTAATAGGTTTTTGTGCTTTTTCCTGTAACGTAATTTACCCTTGTCTGCCTCCTCTTTTCAGTTTCTCTCAGTACTTTTTCTTAGTTGGATCAGATTAATCCACTTACTAAGATCCACTTAACCTACTTGATTAAATTTTTTTATATCATTTTTGTCATTACATCAAAGTCAACTTATACCCCTTTAACATGTTGTAATAACAATACAGTTCTCAAAGGTTACAAGTGTCATCTTCCCTTGGGAAGGGATGTAAACAGTTGGCCCTTATTAATAACAGGTTGTTTCTTTCTGTCCCATTTACCTTTTTATGTCTCTCTTGTGTCTTGTATTTGAAGATCAAATTTTCTGTTGAGCTCTGGTCTTTTTATCAGGAAGGTTTAGAAGTCCATTTCCTCCCCTGAAAGATCATGCTCATTTTCGCTGGGTGTGAACAAGCATTTATAAAGTGTTTACTGTATGCCTGGCATTGTGCCAAGTGCTAGGGTTACAAAGAAAGGCAAAACCCATCTATTTTCTCAAGGAGCTCACATTCTAACAGGGAAGGTAACACATAAATAACTCAGTACGAAGAAAATAGGCACTAGACTGAAGGTTGTCTCAGAGGGAAGTGTCTACCTGGGAGCCAGGAAAGTCTGTCTGCAAAACATGGAATGTGAGCTGAATCTTGAAGGAAACCCAGACCTGGAGTTGAGGAGGTAGTGCATTCTAGGCATGGGGGACAGCCAGTGCAAAGACATGGAGTCTGGAGATGGGGTTTTATGTGTGAGGAGCAGCAAAATAAGAGGCTGGATGTAGGTCAGGCAGGTAGTGAGTATCAGAATTGGTATTGATTCTGGATACTGTTACTCCTGCTGACCATCCATCTGGTCCTGGGTTGTGTGGGTGTGGGTGTGACTTCACCCATCCAGTCTCTATTAGCTTCATACATCATACAAGAGAAAGTTTAATTCTGTCTGTTACATAATGAATGAGTGAACGGGTGGGAATTCGTTCATACAGAAGAAAGGTCACTTCTGTCTGTTACCTGATATCCTGCTAATCTGGAGAAGCCATGTCACAGATGATTGTAAGGCGAGGCACCTTGGACGGTGGCCCGAGTGCTGTAGGTCCCCCAGTAAATGAAAACTGGATGTCTAAAATGAACCATCACTGCTTCTTGCAACAAACTTATCCTACTCATCTGATTCAGGGCATAATTCCCATGTATGAAGGATGTCATAGGGCTGGTGAGTGGTTTTTAGTGTATTTTCTGGAGAAAGGCAGCGTGCTGTCAGGGCGGGAGAGCAGGCTTTACAGGCAGGAATTAATTAATTAGTGGGTGAAAATTAAGGAATGAAAAAAAATCATGGATTTACTGTGCTTTTTGCTGGAGACGCAAATATAAAAGTAATACAGCCCCCTGCCTTCAGGAAACTTACATTCTTTTAGGGGAAGAAAGTATGTATAAGGGAGTGGAGTCTGGAAAGGGGTGTTGTGGTTTGTAAAATCACAGATTTGGAGAATGGAACCATAGGGGTTTAGAGTGATAGACTGAAACTTTTCCAGTCACCATGGTAATATTGTTCTGAGTAGTTCCTGAGCTAGAAATTGGGTGATGGTGTTGGGGGTTCACACTAATCAGCGGGGCAGAAGTGAGAAAGTGGACACATGGCTGGAGCCAGGTTGGAGCCTGGGAGATGAAAGGGGTCAAGTTCTCCAGGGTAGGACCCCTTGGTTTATATCCTGCCTCTGACAGATACTGGCTGTGTATCACTTAACCCCTCAGTGCCTGAGGAAACCCCTTGAGATACTAGGTTGTAAAACAGTTACTGATCCAAATTGGTAGAGAGAGGGCATTGGTAAAGGGAGTTTCCTTGATGGGAGTTCCTCATACTGATGAAATTATGGAGCTGATCCAAAATATGAAAATCTTCTTTCAGCCTCCTCCTGCTCCAGTTCCTGAAGCTGCCAATTATCTTCCTAAGCTCTTCCTAAGTGTGTCTTATTCTTGTGCTCAAGAACCTTCAATGGCTCCCTATTCCTTACAGGTCAAACTACAAACTTCTCAACCTCCATTTTAAGGCCCTGTATAGTCATGCTTCAGCCTTATTTCATGTAACTTAATTCAATTCAATAAACTTTCATTAAGTGCCTACTGTGTGCTGTGCTAAGCCCTGGGGATACAAAAAAGATAGTCCTTGCCCTCATGGAGCTTACAATCTAGTGGGGGAAGACAATACACAAAAGGAGGCTGAAAAGCAGGGCTAGGGGCCCCAGGAAGTACCCAACATGAGGTCATGATGGTCCACGGGGAAACCAAACTGAGCTGCTAATGGAAATGGAGAGTTACTGGGAAGTTCTGAGCCCTCTCTGTAAGGGCAGGTTTTGGGAGGAATTTCTTGCTCCCCACCTCCAGCCCTTCAGTCAGAGGCAGCTGAGAAGGTCGGTGAGTATCCAAAGCTGAGTCAGGCTTGGCGATGAGATTTCAGATCATCAGTTTATCCTGGAGGAGACATCATTTCCTTGAAATCTTCCCTCATTCTGTCAGTTGTTAATGCCATCTCCCTATCTGAATTACTTTGTTTTTACTAATCTGGGTCCGTCTTTTAGCCTCTAGGAGAATGTAAGTTCCCTGAAGGCAGGAATTGTTTCATATTTTTCCTTTGTTTCCCCAGAACCTGGCATGTAGCTTTCTACAAAGTCGCTTAACAAATGATGGTTAGATTGAAATGGAACTGAAAATCATTGTTACTGAAGTAACCACATCAGAAATGGAATCTTGTTGGCTTTTAATAACGTCAGACGCTGTCCTAGTTCCTGATAAAGAGGCAAAAATGAAACGGTTAACATGCTATCACAGGAGACACCATGTGCACTTCTAAGTCCATTCAAAAGAGACATGAGATCATGTTTGCAGGGATGGGAGGGGATCAGGAAAGATGCCACGTAGACACCATGAGCTTGAGAAGAGCTTTGAGGGAAGGTAGGGATTTGAAGATGCAAAGGCCAGGAGGGAGTTTCTCCCTAGCATTGGCGACCATAGAGGTGTGAGGAAGGGCCAGAAGTCCAGTTTATCTGGGCTGTTGAGTGAGTGAAGGTGAAATAACTCAAAAAAGCCTAGGAAGGTAGACTGGGACTTGGTCATGAAGGGCTCTACATGCTAGGTGGAGGAGGCTGCATTGGATGCTGTGGGAAACAGGCAGCCCCTTGAGTTATTGAGGAAGGGAGTAACATGATCACACATCTAGGAGAGCTACTTAGAGCAAGTTTCATATTTATGGAGCCCGTAAATACTTGCAAAATGCTATGTATGTGCTATCTCATTTGAGCATCTCAACATCCCTGTGAAGATGTTCTTATTATTCTCATTTCACAGATGAGGAAACCTAGGAAGACAAAGGTTAAATAACATGCCTGGGGTGACAACTTGGAAAAGGCAAGGTTCAAACCGAGGCATTCCTGACCCAGAGCCCGGTGCTTCGTCTATGTGCCGTGTGTTGCAGGGAAGGGAGCTTATCAAATAGCTCTTTAATGTGAGAGCTGGGATTTGGACCAAGCCCAAGTCTGGGGCTTTTCCCACTAACGTGAGCTGCCTCTAAGCCATTTTATCTGGCAAGATCCCCTCCAACTGAGACATGCTGAGGATTTGGGATGCCACTGGTTTCTCCTGTGCCAATTTTTGTTGAGGGCTTGAGGATTTAGTCCGGGCCAGGTTTTACCTCCAGCCTGTTCTAAAATCTAAGAGCCCCCTAAGTCAGAACATAGGCTCTCCGACTCCTCCCTTGTGCTGCCTTTCCCTTGAGAGCAGAACGGCCTTGAAAGATAACCGGGAAGCGAGGGGACGACCCTGGGGGGACTCCCCCCAGCTACTGTTCCCATGAGAAAAATTATTGTTGATACTTCTGCCTTTTTCCACTCTGGGTGCTGTTCCCACAAGTGGGGTGTAAAAATCCTAACTCTCAGATCAATAAACGGAGCTTGTTCTAAACGTGCTGCCCCCTGGGCCGTGTAGATCTTTCTCTCTTTAGCCGGAAAATAAACACTGTCGTGGACGCAGGCGCCTGCAGCAAATTTTGACTGTTTGTTCTTCCTTCTCCACCTTCCCCGACAGAGTGTACTGGCCGCTGTTCGTGCTGGTATTTCACATGATCTCCCCCATCCCTTACTTCATTGCCAAGAGAGTCACAGATGACTCAGATGCCTCGAGCAGCGCCTGTCAGGAACTGGCGTACTTCTTCACCACAGGGATTGTTGTGTCTGCCTTTGGACTTCCTATCATCCTCGCAAGAGTTTCTGTGGTAAGAGATGCCTTGGGTCTGTTCATCTGCTTGTATGTGGGGTCATGCTCAGGCCTGTAATTGGGAGCTTGGTGTAAAGGGAGTAAAGGTGTGAAGGCCTTCGAGTCGAGGGCCTCAGGTGGAATCCTGCCACTTAAACCTGTGACCTCGAAGAACTCCCTCCTTGGATTCTCATCTGTAAAATGAGGAAGTAGGACCAAATGGCCTTGGAGATCTCTTCCAGCTGTCAATCTGTGTCTGTGTCATCCGCACACCTCTATTTGGATTTTTAGCTTTAATTCTCAGGGCCAAATGTATCTGTCTGTCTCTCTGTGTATCTATCCATGTGCTTCCATCTATCGATATTCATTTATCCATCCATCTGTCTATCCATCCATCCATTAGTCTATCTATATCCATATATCCATCAGTCTCTTTATCCATATCCATCCAGCCATCTGTACATCAGTCCATTCATACCCATGTATCTATCAGTCTACCCATATGCATCAGTCTATTTATCCATACCCATCCATCCATCTAAACATCAGCCCATTCATACCCATGTATCTATCAGTCTATCCATATCCATCTATCCATCAGTCTATTTATCCATATCCATCCATCCATCTATACATCAGTCCATTCATACCCATGTATCTATCAGTCTACCCATATCCATCAGTCTATTTGTCCATATCCATCCATCCATCTATCCATCAGTCTATTTATCCATATCCATCCATCCATCTATACATCAGTCCATTCATACCCATGTATCTATCAGTCTACCCATATCCATCAGTCTATTTGTCCATACCCATCCATCCATCTATATCAGTCTATTTATCTATCCATCCATCATCTATACATCAGTCCATTCATACCCATGTATCTATCAGTCTACCCATATCCATCAGTGTATTTATCCATACCCATCCATCCATCTAAACATCAGCCCATTCATACCCATCTATCCATCTGTCTATCCATCAGTCTACCCATATCCATCCATCTATCCACCAATCTCTCTCTCTCTGTCTGGATCCATCCAGTCTCTCTGTGTGCCCATTCATCCATACTTTACTCCATAGTTTTTGTAAGTCAGCCTGTCTGAGGCACTCCAGAACGCCATCTGACCTTGACCTCGCTTCTCTTGTAGTCCTTAGTCATACCACATTACTTCCTATTTGAGTTTTCATAAAAACTGTAGTAGACAGATCATGGAATCATAGATCTAGAGCAGGAAGGGATCTTAGAGGCCATCTAGGTCAACCCCTCATTTTACAGATAAGGAAGCTGAGGCCAAGAGTAACTTTCCTAAGGTCACAAAGAAAATAAGTGTCAGTCAGAGCCAAAATTTGAACTCAGGTCCTCTGACTCCAGCCTGATTTCCACTGTTCCACAATATGGAAATCCTAGATGACATTTGTAGAGTCCTGTAGAGGTTACACACTGTTTCATAAACCTTCTCCCATTTATTTGCCGAGCATGCTATGGTTAACCCCATTTTGGAGATAGACACTGAGGGTGATCAGAGGTTAGCTGACTTTCTTTTAAAATACATATTTTTAAAATTTCTTTTTAATTATGAACTTAATCGTCAATAAACAAAAATATTTCAAGATACAAAGACAAAAAAAGAGATCTGCCAAAGGAACTGAACTGTAGCTCTACCACTTGGGCCCTCAGTATCTTCATCAGGAAAATGAAGGAGGCTTTTCAGGCTCTTTCTGACTCTGAATTTCTGGTCCTAGGATCCAACATACAGGGTTTTCTTCACCAGGCACATATTAAATTTGACAAGGGGGTGACAAAATTGCTCCATTCCTTTGGCTCCCCTTTGTCCATTTTCTGTATAGTAGGAATTCCTTTCTGGGATGAATTGAACTTATTATCTGCTAAGACCCCGCCCAGCTCTGGGACTCTGGTATTCCAAGGCAAGCAATCTATCTTAAATACATTTTTTGTAGAATTGATCGCAGACTGTTGAGGAATCTAGTACAAAATGATTCTCTTCATCTTAGAAGAGACAGAATCAAAGAATCCACCCATTCCTTCTCAAGACAAACTCAACAATCCAATCCAATAAACATTTGTTAAGTACCCATTATATGTCAGGTACTATGCTAAATTCTGGGGATACAATTAATAAAAAGAAAATCCACCCCTGCCCTCAAGGAGTTTATAGTCTAATGTAGAGGGGGAAAGACAGCATGATTAAGGAAGTAGGAAAGGGGAGAATTGGGTGGAGACTGGGGGGTAACTGATGAAAAGGCATCTGGGAGCCAGGCCAAGCAGCTGATGCAGAGAAGAATGACCTGAGAATCCCGTGTCTGCTCTCTGTAAAGGATGGCATTGGGAGGAGGTTGGTACTCTACTTTTTAGCCCTCCAATCAGAAGAGAAGGCTGTGGGAGGTGGTGCCAGGCAAGGCTTGAGTTAGCAACATGGGGTATGGAGAGTTCAGGGAGGACTAGCCCCTCTTGTGAGAGGGCTTGCTAAACCCTTCTCAGGGCTGCTCATCCATCTTTGGTGTCCACCTGGCACTCAGCTCTCACCTGTGGCTCCAAGACGCTGTAGCATGATCAGCAGCCACACCCTGGTCCACTGGCATAGCAGGTGGGGTAAACCAGGTTGAGGGTAACCCATGGGCCTCAAACCCATCAGTGAGTTAGGGGGGTGTCTACCCCATGCATGTGAAGATTTCCCCTGGCAGAATGAACTGAAGCAGGCACTGTGGAGCACTTAGAGCTTGGTTGGAAACGGAAGATGCCAAGGTCACCCACCGCATCCCAGGCTATCACCAGTCCCTTGACTTTTGCCCTGCCACTGGACTTTGACTCTGGAGGAGTGAGGCTGAGGGCTTTGTGCAGCTGACTCACTTAAATCCAATTCACACTTGAGTCAAGACATCACCCCTAGGTGACAGACAAAACAGCAGAAACAACAAAATATAAACTGCAGAGCCTTAGTGCTGAGATTAGAGGTGATGAGCTTAACCTGGGAGGGGCATCATGGAGTTGAAATCAGGTACCCTCCGAGAAGGGGACCCTCCCCAATAAATAAATGGTCAGCCATCCTGTTTTTGAGGACCTTTAGTGAAGAGGAAGCCACTACCTCTCAGACACCCTCACTTGCCCATTTGACAAGGCAACAGTCGTTATTAAGCGCCTGCGGCATGCCACACACCGTGCTAAGCATTGGGCAGAACACATTTCCTCCCCAAACAGCATGTCATTGTTGTTCAGTCCTATCTGACTCCCTGTGACCCCATTTGGGCTTTTCTTGGCAGAGATCCTGAAGTGGTTTGCTATTTCCTTCCCCAGCTCATTTTACAGATGAGGAAACTGAGGCAAACAGGGTGAAGTCACTTGCGCAGGGTCACACAGCTAAGTGTCTGAAGCCAGATTTGCATTCTTCCTGACTCCACTTTGCACTATGGCACCACCTAGCTGCCCCTCAAAGAACCTCATACTCTTATGGGGGCCAGATGCAAATAAAGATGTACACACAAGAAGCAGATGGGATAAATGTGTGATAATCTTAGAGGGCATTCATTGTTAAGGGCTCTTTGTTACACTAAATCTGAATCCTGCTCTTTGTTACTGTCAATGAAGCATTCTAATGAGCAAGTCATTCACTACTGTTCTAATGAGGGTGGATACAGCTAATCCCTCTTCCATATCTGGTCTTTCAGACACTTGATCTTATCTATCTCTTCCCACCTTAAGCATTTCTCCAGGGTAAACCTGTTTGTTGAACTGATCACATTCCATTAGAGATTCAGAACAGAATTAGTCTCTGTGTCTCAGAAAGGACAGAAATAAAAGGCCAGAGCCACTGAATCTCCTAGTTGGAGTTGAACTGGGAGGCCCAGTTCACAATAGTCTATTACTCATCCTCTTAATTCTGGCCTTTCCTTCACTTCTGACCTCGCTATTTCACTTCGGTTAGGAGAAATTATTTTGGACATAATGCCAATTCTCCACTGCATTTTTCCTGTGTTGATTTATATCATCTTTTCTTAAATTTCCCCTTCAGGGTTTGCCTTTCCCCTCTTCTTACATTGAACACTGCATTATGTCTTGTGATCTATAGCACTGAAAGAACATTAGATTGAGAGTCAGAGGACCTGACTGAAATCCCAATTCTGTCACTTGCTGTCTGTGTAACCTTGGGAAAATCATGATACCTCTCTGAGCATCAGTTTTCCTCACCTGTGACACAGTGGATAGAATGCTGGGCCTGAATTAGGAAGACTCATTTTTCTGATTTCAAATCTGGCCTCAGACACTTACTAGCTATGTGACCTGAGCAAGTCATTTAACCCTGTTTGCCTCAGTTTCTTCATCTGTAAAATGAACTGGAGAAGGAAATGGCAAACCAGTCCAGTCACTCTGCCAAGAAAACCCCCAAAAAGGAGTCAGGAAGAGTTGGACCTGACTAAAAACAACAAATACATAAAATGTAAATTCCTTGAGGACAGAGACTAAGTTGTGGTTGTGGTTGTTGTTGGGTTTTTTTGGCATGCCTAGTGCCTAGAATAGTGCCTGGCACACAGCAGATGCTGTTTGTTGAATGAATTGATGCCAGGACCCTGGAAGTTTCTTCTACCTCCAAACTGATGACCATTTTATACTGTGTTGGTTGCATCTGAACCAGATTTTCCATTTCTCTGATGAAACTTAACTTGGTGTGCATGAATGTAAAAAAAAAGGTTTTTTGGTAACTGTATTTCAAAATAATTTGTTTTCTTTGCAATCCTCTGTATTTTATTTTATGCATTTCAAAATGAGATTATGAGAAGGGGTCCATAGCCTTCTCTAGCAGCTAAAACACTAATGTCCGCTAGAGGGCTGTCTCATCTCTCTGTCTGCCATTCCTTAAGACAAAATGTCTGCATCCTATTTTATTTGGTTTAAGACTTCCCGACTCCAGAAAGCTATTTGCCTGTGTATCACAAATGATTTTAACATTGTTTTCTCGAAAAACCAATCTCCTATCCTAACTGAGAGTTCTGGATACACAGGATGGTGACGGACCTCATTTATTGTTACATTTTAAGTTACAGCAATCTTCTCCTTTGAGGGGAAAAATAGATTGGAGAAATGTGCCTAATGGGGAAACCATTGAGGCTGGTATCGGGCTTAATTAGCAGCCATTGCAGCAGTGATTAGTCTAACAGCTCCATAGTTCAGCCTTTTAGCATCTGCATGCGGTATTTGGTTTGACGCTCTTAATGAGTAAAAATCACAGAGATTTTGTAAACAGTGGCCTGTGTCTAAAATCTAGATTGATGTAATGGTCTTTCTCCTCTTGCATTTCAGATCAAGTGGGGAGCCTGCGGCCTGGTGTTAGCTGGCAACGCGGTCATTTTTATCACCATTCAAGGCTTCTTCTTTGTATTTGGGAGAGGGGATGACTTTAGCTGGTAGCGGTGGCAGGATGTCGGAGAGCGGCCACTTTGGACTCAGCTCATGATAGCTGATGCTCCAGGAGTTCCTCTCGGTAGAAGCGTGTGGGGTGATGTCATATCACCTTCCCACATTTTCTTATGCCTTTTTTATATCTGCATAATCCAGTTTATTAAGGGAAAGTACCTGCCACTTAAAGCAATGGTTCTATCACCAGCAGATAGTTCTTTCCCCACGTTCATTTTTATGAGTTATAATATTTAGCTTCCTTTGGTTTCCTCTCATTTTCTAGGCTGGGTTTTGTGTGCGTGTGTATATGTGTGCGTGCGTGTCATTTTTAAAATTATTTAAGACACCTTTGTAATCCATTACTGCTCACCAGTTCTACAAAGCTGGGCACGTGTGCCTATGGAGATTGCAGATGGCTCTCCAGGCGGGAGTCCCATACAGAGGGAGTGGCGTGAAGGGAATTGGCCTCCCAGCATCCAGTGCAAACCCTTCGCCACATAGTAGGTGCTTAGTAAGTGCTAATTGCATAGAGAAGAATTAAATTGCTAAGGTCCCTTGCCCCATCCAGCTGGGAAATATGAGGGTGAAAATTCTTTAGAGCAGGGGTTCTTAGCCCGGGTCCACAAATGTCTGAGGTTAGATTTCTGGGAATCTGGGAATTTAGATGGAAAAGCAAGTTAGCTCTTCATTCCCACTAACCTTAGGTTCCCCTTGTAATTCTATATATTTTATTTGATTCTGAGAAAGGGTCCCAAGGCTTTGCCATTTTACAGAGGGAGGGGTTCATGTTGCCAATGTTGAGAGCCCCTGCTTTAGAGGGATAGTGGAGTGCAGTGGGGAGTGGAACAGCCGTGGTGTCAGGGAGACCTCAGTTGAAGTCCTTCTGGATGCATTCTAACTGTGTGGCCCTGAGTAAATCACATCATTTGTTGGGGCCCCCAGGCGACTCTCTTGAAAACAGTTGGAAGTCACATTGCTGATTTGCATTAGTAGAAGGATATTTCACGGGACACTTCTCTGCAGGATGAAATAATACCTGTGGGACACCCCCCAAAATGATCTAGAAGGACTGCACTGGGAAGTAGGTGCCCTGCGTTCTAGTCCTGACTGCCAGTCTGGGCCTCACTTGGCTTCTCTGTAAAATGGGGCTAATGCTCCCAGAGCAGCTTGAAGGCAGAGCTGGGTCATATGCTTCTCATGGGGTCCCTTTCAGTTCCAAGGTTTGTGATGATTTTCGTCATAATGCATTGCTCCTATGTTACTCTTAGTGAAGGGAGTTCCCAGTAGGAGATGACCTTTCTTCCCCCTCCCTCATTCATCAGACCTGGGTTCAAGTACCAGCTCTGTTATTTACTGCTTGCATGACTTCATGCAAGTCACTTCCTCTCCCCTATGCCTCAGTTTCCTTATCTGTAAAATGAAGGTATCAGGCTACATGACCTCTAGGATCTCTTCCAGCTATAAGTCTGTAATCTATAACTTAGGAACATTGGTCATTTTAACACAGGTGTGGTAGATGTGAGACACTGGTCAGAACACCCCCCCACTTCCCCACCCTGAGTCATCGTGGGCTGGAGAAGCAGTCTAGAGAGTCCTGGTGCGAGAGGATGACTCTTCTTTCCTTCTCATCACTATCCTTTTATTTCTTGTTCTCCCTTATTAGCAGGGTCACTGGGCAGAATTGAGCAGGGATTCTCATACACTACAATTCTTCCTTTTGGGTCCATTTTCTTCTGACTAATTCTCTTTGTTTTCCTTATTAGCAGGGCCACTGGGCAGAATTGAGCAGGGATTCTCATACACTACAATTCTTCCTTCTGGGTCCGTTTTCTTCTGACTAATTCTCCTTGTTTTCCTTATTAGCAGGGTCATTGGGCAGAGTTGAGCAGGGATTCTTTCTGTCTTTCCTCAGTTCTTCCTTTTGTGGTTTCTTTCCTCTTTCAAGTTATTCCCTTGCACCCTGTCCCTTTCTCCAGTGGAACAATGAGTGCAGCATGAGGCAGGTGTGAGTCAGAGTGAACCAGCTGCTGCTTCATTTCACTAACATGCCTATGTAATTGAATGGCCTGTGTACAATCTGTCTGTAGAACTGACACCTTTATCAACTCCTGTAAAATACTGTATATTTGATATAATCAACAGACATTTCTGCCTTATGTTTATTTTCCTTTTTATGTATATCATTCTGAGTGGAATATAACCTTTTTTAAAAACCTTATTGATGTGTGATAACTGACTTTACCTTATACATTGAAAAAATTTCCATGTTATGATCCACAATTTTAAAAAACAAACACATGCTTTTAAATTCCAACAAGACACCAGAACCAGAAGTCATACCTGTTTTATGGCTAACTTTGAAGATAGCTCTGTGTGTGTGTGTGTGTGTGTGTGTGTGTGTGTGTGTGTGTGTGATATCGTATGTAACTTTCTACTTTGTTTTCCATGTGTTTAAATCAACAGTGAATAGCTTCCAATTTTTAGAGCACAGAATATGTATAAGCACGTTGTCATATTTAATAGTTAAATATTGTACAAATAATAATTTTATTTGATTTCAGAGGAATTTGATTTTGGAAAGAAAATATGATTGTAAGGCTTGTTACCAACATGGGCTTGATTTGAGGCTGACTATGTGACAATATCAGCCATCTCCCTCTGAAAAGGGTGCACTTTTGGCACTAGAACATTCTCTGGTAGAATCATGGACATAGCCTTTGAGATATATGTTCCAGATGCAGCACTCTGACAGGGGTAGCTTTGTTGTCCCCAGGCTGATTCAGCCTAATGCTTTGATGTTGACGGGTGAATAATTTATAACAGATTGCTGTCAACCCTTAAAGGCCTCACCTTTTTAAGAAGGCCCACCCACCCATATCCTTGCTCGTCTCCATATTTTTGTTTGTTTGGGTTTTTTTGGTGAGGCAATTGGGGGTTAAGTGACTTGCCCAGGGTCACGCAACTAGTAAGTGTCAAGTGTATGTCCTGAGAATGGATTTGAACTCAGGTCCTCCTGAATCCTGGGTCGCTGCTCTACCCACTGTGCCACCTAGCTGCCCCTTTGTCTCCACATTTTAAATGAGCATAGAAGTCTGAATAAAAGATGGCACCATGGTGCCTCTGGACTGGTGGGAAGCCGTCCCAAGAACTCTGAATGATAGCAATGGCTTAAGGCATGGAGATGTTTGGGTCCATATGCTGTACTGTCCATTGTGGGCAGAATTTTCTCTGCTTGGGAGCAGACGTGTTGATAAATGCATTTGGGGGCTCCAAATACACGTGACTAACATTTCGGAGACCTGTGATGATGCTCTTAGGTTATTTTTTACTACGAAAGGAAGTTGACCTTCCCCACTCCAACTGAAACTTTGAAGGTAGCTGTAAGCCACTTTCTAGTTGTTTTCCATGTATATTTGAATAGACAGTGCAATCGTTGCTTCTGATTTTTAGAGCTCCATGTACTGCCCATACTAATCACTCTATAGAGTCAATAATTTAAGAGACTGAAAGGAAGCTTCATGGCCATTTAGTCCAGTCAATCTCTCTTGAGCAAGCAACCTCTCTCTGCCATCCTTGAAGAACTCCAAGAGACAAGGAACGTGCTCCCTCCTGAGGCAGCCTACTTTTGGGGAGGGGAGGAGCGTTCATTGTTAACAAGTTTATCTCCCCATTGAGCCCCAGTTTTCTTCTTTGTTGTTTCAGCGAGCTGTCCTTGGTCCTGCTTTCTAGAGCTATGGCTAGTCAGGCTAATGGCACTTCCATGCCATAGCCCTCCAGATACCTTGAAGCTTGAGGCAGCTAGGTGGTGCAGTAGATGGAGCACTGGGCCTGGAGTCAGAAGACCCGTCTTCAAATTTGGCCTCAGACCCTTACCTTGACCTTGGGCAAGTCAATTAACATCTGTCTGCCACAGTTTCTTCAACTGTAAAATGGAATAATAACAGCAGCTGCCTCCCAGGATTGTTGGAAAGCTCAAATGAGATTATTTTTAGAGCAGTGCCTGGCACACAGTAGGCTCTTAATAAAAGCTTCTTTATGTTCTTCCTGTCTTCAGGTCTCCTTAAGTTTTCTTTTTCCTTGGCTTCGGTATGTGGCATAACCTTGAGCCCCACCACCATCTTGATAGCCATCCTCTGGACGTTCTCCAGTTTATCAATGTCCTCCCCAGAACTGACCAAAGCATACACCAGGCAGAGTACAGCAACAGTCTGGCCTCCATTTTCTTGGACACAATACCTCTCCTACTGTTGCCTCAGGTTGCATTAACTTTTTTGCCTGCCACAACACAGTTGACTCATATTGAAACTGAAGATGACTAAGACCCCAAGATCTTTTTCAGATAAGACAGACATGTCCCACCAGTTTTTACTTGTAAAGTTGACTTCTTGAACCTAAGTGTAAAGATATTTTTTAGTAAACTTAATCTATGAGCTGATTAAATTGCCTCTTGTTCTATTCAGTCTGACAAGATCTTTTCGAATCCTATCATCCAGTATGCAAGCTACCCCTTCCAGTTTTGTATCTTCTGTAAATCTCATAGGCAAATTTTGATCCAAATCATTGTTTTCATTTTAGTCACACATGGGGAATGTTTACAATGTTTTCACATCATACCCCAAGGAGATCAATGACCAAGAGAAGGTCTCGTAAACACAAAAAAATATTAATAGCATGATTTTTTTTTACAGAATCAAAAAATTGGGAATGAAGTAAATGCCTATTGATTTAGAAATGCTAAGCAAATTCTTGTGCTTGATTTAATGAAAGATTATTGCGTTATAAGTAGTCATTAAAATGATAAATTCAGAGAAGCGTGGGAAGACATGAACTAATGCAAAGTTAAGCTGAAGCAGAAACATTCATAATAACCCACAACAAAGCAAATAGAACATCAAAATCAAAACCAAATGCTTCAAACTGGCAATTATAAGTTTAGCTCCATATGAGCATAAAAAAAACCAACTTATTTCTTGGGAGAGTTAAGAACAATGAGTGTGGTGACCTGCATACAGTAGACTTTTTCAATGTGTTGGTTAGTTTTGCTTTTTTTATTCCTTTTTTTCCTCTTTATTGTAAGTGATGGCCCCTGGGAGGCCATGGAGAAGCAGATATAGTCAGAAATGGAAGGGATGTGAAAACAAAGATATCAATATAATTTCAGTTTATAGATGAGAGAGGAATGAATGTCTAGGAAGCACAAAGGTGGTCTACAGCATCAGTTGCAACATAAGAGATCAAGGAAGATGAGTCTTGAGACAAGACCATCACATTTGGCCTTTAAGAGATTATTGGCACCTTTGGAGAAAGCAGTTTTAGTTTATAGATATAGTTGGGAGCTTGTCTGAAAGAGGGTTAAGGATAGAGGGAGAGGAGAGAAAGTGGAAATAATGAGTACAGATGGTTGAGAAATAGAGGATGGACACAGGATGATAGCTTAAGGGGATGGGAGGTTCTAGAGAAGGTTGAAGACCAATAGATGGAGACAGCTTGACTGTTACAAAGGGGAAAAGTGAACAATTTCCAGGGAAAGATGAAAAGGGGGTGGGATCAAGGGTCCATGTGGAGGGGCTGGCCTGGTTGAGGAGAAGGGCCATATTAATGGAGCTTGTAGGAAAGAAGGAGAGAGGAATGATGATAAGGGGTTTTGAGTGAAGAGAAGGGGGAAAGTGAAAGTTCCCAGTGAAAGGCTCCAATTTTCTCAGTTAAAAAAAAAAGCAAGGTTTTCAGTTGGGAGAGTGGAAGGAAAGGAAGGGGTAAGAGGCTGGAGTAGAGAAGGGTTAACTGTTCATAATAGGCTAGGGAATCACTTACAACGAAACAATTTCTAGTCTAATTGAGATGAGATAGTGTGAATTTATAGTGGACTCAGTACAGCTGTGTGACTTTCTTCAGCCCCACTCAGCAACAGATGGTGAGAATAATCCAGGGATTGGATCCAACAAGGAATAAGTGATGTTGGGGTAAGGGAGTGAGGGAAGAAGCCATGTTACAAATGGGGTTTAGGTTCCCAGGCTAGCCCACGGAACATTGTTCATGGATAATATGATTATAGCGTGGATAGCACTAGTCCGAGTTCTGGTGAGCAAAAGAGGAAGAATGGTGTTTCTGTCCCCTTTCCTCCTCATAGGACTGACTCCAGGTAAAATTTCCAAGTAACTAATTTGTCAGTGATTTCCTTCCTGCTCTTTTTTTGCATAGTTTTTCTATCTCTTTAGGCTTCTTTTTCTCAAGTGCCCAGAATGCTCAGGCTACCAAACTTCTCAACTCTTCCCCTGCCCTGACACACATACTGAGCCTCAGGATCAGCCTGAAGGAGTCCAGCTCTGCCTCTGTGGCCTGTTCTAGCTCCAAAAGTCTGTGCTCCTACACGGCTGCTCTATTTGGCTGGGAGTGGATGAGGCCACCAGGGCTAATTTAATGAATCAGTCAGTCAACAGCATTTCTTAGCCGCCAATTAAGTGCCAGCTACTGTGCTAAGTCTTGAGAATACAAAGAAAGGCAAAAACCAGGCCCTGCTCTCAAGGAGCTAACAGTCTAATGGGGATTAAGATTAATGGCAAAGAAACAACTATGTACAGGAAAGACTGAGAGTAGTCTCTAGGGTTAAAGAGCACTGGGAAAGACTTCTTGTGGAAGGTGGGACTTTGGCTGAGACCCGAGGAAAGCTAAGGAAGCCAGAAGGTAGAGATGAGGAGGGCGAGCATTCCCGGCTTAGGGGACAGCCAGAGAGAGTGATGGGGAGTTGGGAGATGGAGTGTTGTGTGCCAGGAAAGGAAGAAGGCCAGTGTCACTGGGTCGCAGAATATGTGAAAGGGAGAGAGGTGTAAGGAAACTGGAAAGGTAAGAGGAGGCAGATTATGAAGGGCTTTGGAAGCCAAAAAGGCTTTGATCTGGGATGAAATCACCAAATGAAACAGTCTAGAAGAAGAAGAGAAGAGGGCCCAGGACACAGGGTCTTAGGAGATTACAATGGTTAGCAGGTGAGACCTGGATACAGCTCCAGCTAAGGAGCTTGAGAAGGAGTAGTCAGAGAGGTAGGAGGAGAACCTGGAGAGATCAGTGTCCTGGAAATGTAGAGAGTAGAGAGTTTCAGGGAGAAAAGGGTGATTGACAGTTTCAAAGGCTGCAGAGGACTCCAGAAAGGATGAATATTGAGGAAGACCATTAGATTTGGTAATTAAGAAATTATTAGTATGAGGCATCTACACAATCTGCAATTTTTAAAAGGGCCTTTATTCATTAGGCAACATAAAAATGTGAAACCAAAAAAATTCAGATAGGGTTGGGAAAAGACATTTTTGGGCAGGGACTTAGGCAGATGGGTGAGTATCCTTTATCTGTTTCTGTTTTTCATAGCTTCTCTTCCTCTCCTTCTGAACTTGGAGATTCTCACAAAGCTTCAAATTTTGCTTTCCCTCCAAAGAGTTATAGTGTTCATATAGTAGTGAGATCTCAAGATGGAGTAGGGATGAAAATTGGGGAGTAGGGAAGGCGTGGATAATGGTGATGGGCCAGTGATGGCCTGGCCCTTAGAGCATGTATGGATTTGTCCTTCCTTGTGGGTCATGCGTGCAAGCACTATATTCCCTGATTGGTTTCAGTCCAACATATGGAGGCTTCATGGGTCTATTTCTGGCCATGAATAACTGAAGGGCTGGTACTGCAGTAATAAAGAATCTTCTGACAGTTTGAAGAGTGGGACCTCAATGTGCATGCCAAAGGTTTGTCATCTCTCTCTCTTCCTTGAAAATGATCTACTTCTCTTGGTCCAGTAGAGGATTGAGTCATGAGATGAGATGCTGCGTCCCAGAGTGAACTTGGTAGGAACTCATAGAATGGAAAAAGGGACATCTGGTACCAGAAGTCATGAGCTGTACCTGTCCCTGTATGTGTGCCTCTCTGTCTTTGTGCTTTGAGTCTGGGCCTGCCTTCCCAAGACGAGAGCGTGCTGTGAGTTGGATAATTAAAAACAACAACAAAAACCAAACCTATCTTTGCTATGCATTCTTGGTAAATATCCTTTCATAAAAGCTAATGGATGTCAATTAGTTGATAGATATTGGGAGGATCACAGCAGATGGAGACCTACACACAATAATATTGGAAATCCTGACCCCTCTGGGCTACCCTTGGAATCATAAGGAGAATCATAAGCCTCCCATTGGAGTCCTAACCTACCAGTGCAAGTGGAGATTTGTAGAGAGAGCTCAAAGGGCTATATATATGTGTGCTATTTATAAACTGGACACTGCTCATAAGTTGAATATTCAATTTGTTTTTCTAGACTCTTGCTACTCATTGATTTATTAGAGTGGAATCCAATACAATTGGTATTTCTTAAGCATTAGCTATGTGCCTGGCACTGGGCTAGGCATTAAGATAAAAAAGACAAGATCAAAATAATCCCTATCCTTAAGGATCTTATATTATGCTGGGGGATCCCATATGTAAAAAGATAAGTGCATATGTGTATACATGTACACCTATGTGTGTATGTATACATACATGGATACACACATAAACTTAGGGTCTTCACATGCAAACACATATAGGAAGACTCCAATCATCCTATTATGTAACATCTATATGTTCTTTATGTGTATAAACACACATGCATATAAAGAACCTATTCTCTTGTATATCTACATATACCTCGTCTATCTATATATTTATTTTTATACACACATACATATATGCACATGTATATAGTACCTCTAAGTCTAGGTAGAGTTTTAAGCTTAATAAATAAATGTGTGTGTGTGTGTGTGTGTGTGTGTGTGTGTGTGTATGTGTGTGTGTGTGTGTGTGTGTGTGTGTGAGAAAGCCCCAATCATTCTGTCATATATATTCTTTGCTTTTGGAATACCCTGTATGCATGCACACATACATATATACATACATCCCAATCATCTATCATACAATATCAACATAATCACACACACATGTGTTATGCATAGGTATTGACCCCAATGATTCTATCATATATATCTAACTAAATGTATGTCTTGATGTATCTAGATATGCATGTCTATATCTACATCTATGTATATGAGGATTGCAATCCTTTAATCCTTCTCAAGGTCTGTTACCATAAACATTGTCCAGTATGTATTAAAACTTGCCGTCAGAACTCCCGAGTTTGAATCCTGGCTCTAACCTATTGACTTGTGTGAATTTGGTCAAGCCTTCTAACCTCTCTTGGTCTCCTTGCTCCTCTGTCAGATGCTGGGGCTGAACTAAATGAACTTTTAGGGTGCTTTCCAGAGCCAACAATCCTCAGGAAAAGCTAATTATCTTTGAATTTGTCTGTGGGTATTGGCATTGCTGTTACCATGTAACTTTGTTGGAAGATTTGCCAGTGCAAGTAATCATAAGATTCACACATCTGCTGTTACTTTGCCAAGAAATATTTATAACAATTTCACTGGTTTCCAAGCAGAATTATCAGGTTATGGCCAGGGTGTAATGTCCCTATGATTTCTCACCATTGTGTGATGTGGATTCCAGAGTCCATCATTCCAAGATACTGTCAACTTTCTGTCTTGGGTGGTTTGTCATTTGCAAAATCTCTGGAGTGCGTTTTCCAAGAATTATGGCCAACTTTGCATCATCAATGCTTATGGTGAAGAAGGCAGCACAGGTGATTCCCAAGTCTCTTATATTTGACTTGCCAATGGTTTGCACCCTTTTAAAGGGACAAAACAGCCAGATAGGCGAGATAGAACCTCCTCTTGATGCTTTTCTTTGGGGAATACTAAAGTTCAATCATCTCAAGCACATACCTAGAGAACTTTAGTCTAGGATAGGCCCAAGGTAGCAGGAACTAGACTGTTTGTGATGGATGTAATAAGAGCTAATAATAATTGCTACATTTATATAGCACTTAAAGGCATGTTGAGTGCTTTATATCGTCTCATTTGTCTCTCAACAACCCTGGGAGGTAGGTGCTCTTATTATCTTCATTTTATAGATGAGAGATTTTATATCTGATGGCAAGTTTTAATACATACTGGACAATGTTTATTGTAATAGACCTTGAGAAGGATTAAAGGATTGCAGTCTTCGTATAGATAGATGTAGATATAGACATGCATATCTAGATACATCAAGACATACACTTAGTTAGATATATATTATATATATTATATATATGATAGAATCATTGGGGTCAATACCTATGCATACACACATATGTGTATGAATGTTATGTTGATATTGTATGATAGATGATTGGGATGTATGTATATATGTATGTGTGCATGCATACAGGGTATTCCAAAAGCAAAGAATATATATGATAGAATGATTGGGGCTTTCACACACACACACACACACACACACACACACACACACACACACATTTATTTGTTAAGCTTAAAACAGCAGAGAACTTGCCTGAGTTTACCCAGCTAGTCAGTGTCTGAGACCAGAATTGAACTGAGCTCTTCTTGATTCCAGGTCTAGCACCTTGCTGCTTCAATTGACTAGCAATTGGCTGTGACTAACCCACCTGCAGACAGTTCAGTATTTCCTCTACTGGGGAGAGATGTGGAGAGACAGGGGTCAGAAGAAGTAAAAACAACATATGGACAGGCTAGAAAGCCCAGTAAAGTAATGGAACCAAAGCTCTAGGGCTGATACGTCTTTGGACATGATCTAGTCCTGTTGTTATCCTTTCTTACATCACAGACTCCATTGGCAGCATGGTTAGGCTTATGGACTCCTCGGAATTATGTTTTTACATGCATAAAATAAATAGGATTACAAAGGAAGTAAACTATATTGAGATACAGGGTGTAGACAGGAAGACTGCAGTTATATGTGATTAGAGGCAAGTCTAATGATTGCTGTAATTGTGCTGTCATGATGACTGTAAATGTAGTATCAAGTTATCTACCATGACTGTAATGTGATATGAAAAGATTCAGGATTTCTGGTCACCCAGTCACAGATACTTCTAAAACTACCAGGGTTCGTGGCCTACATTCATAATGGAAAGAAATGCTCGATTTCAATTAAAGGTTAGCACAAATAAAGATAGAATTTTTCCCCTGTCCAAGTTCACGGATTCCCTCAAATCTATCCATGGACCCCCTAGAACTCCTGTTCTAGATCAACTACTTCATTTTATAAATGGGGAAGCTGAGGTTCCCAAAGTGAAGCTACCTGCTGGTGTGCAAGAGCAAGGATCTGAACCCAGGTCCTCTGATTCCAAACAACAGCACGCATTCGTAGAGTGTTTTAAGATTTGCAAAGGGTTTTATGGATGTTATCTGATCCTCACAATAACCCTATGAGGTAAGTGCGATTCTTTCCCTCATTTTACAGATGAAGAAATTGAGGATGAGAGATGTTAAATGACTTGCTTAGGGTCACACAGATAGTTAAATAGCTAAGGCAGAATTTGAATTCATGTCTTCCTGACTCCAAATCCAGTACTATCCGCTTTCCCACATAGCTCTATTTTCCCTGTTTCCTCAGGTCTCTCTTTTAAATGGTTTTACTCCCTCTCCTCTAAATAACCCACTTGGCACTGAAGCCAACTTTGTCTTATAAAACATGACTCAAATGAATACTTTATTGACCTTATATCAAACCTTAATGGGAAATACAGCTTTGTTCCATACAATTAAGGGAAGGCTTGTGTAACTAGCTTGAAAACAGAATGTGGCTCCAGTTATTTCTTATTTATGTCCTCAGTGAAGGGCAAAGTCAACATTTCAATGGAAATATCAGGGGCCCAGGCATATTCAGGAGAATGTCTGAGCATGTGTAATTGTTGAGAGTGGCCCATTGGCCATGTAGGGAGAGTAGATGATCATGAATGGATAGCTGGTCCCCGTAGAATGCTAACTGCACTGTTAGATAAAGGCTATGAGGTGAGCAACTGGGGGGATTTATGGGACTCAGCATGGCACCATAGAAAGAGAAATTCATTTATTGTGAGAGGATGTGGGTTCAAATCCTACCTTTAATACTTACTACCTGGGTGACCTTGCACAGATTTCTTCACTTCTTGGGACCTTAGTTTCCTCATGTGTCAAATGAAGGGGTTGGACTGCTTGGCTTCTGTTCTAACGTGGCCATCCACATGAGTTTTGGACAGTCTTAGATCTTTGCTTTTTCTGCAATGCTAAATTCCATTCCCACTGGTACTTCTTCTTGCTACCATAAGTCCCTTCAGCCACAGGGTGAGAGCAACACTTCTCTGAAGGGCCAAGGAGAAGACACTGGGAAAACTGCCCCAACCCATAGGCATCCATCCTCTCTTTTTCCTGATCTCTTTAGAGATACCTGCAGAGCAGTGAAGACAGTGTTACCTTAGA
The DNA here is from genome assembly GCF_003287225.1 of Phascolarctos cinereus. Lineage (NCBI taxonomy): Eukaryota > Metazoa > Chordata > Mammalia > Diprotodontia > Phascolarctidae > Phascolarctos > Phascolarctos cinereus. The sequence goes on from NW_027555958.1 coordinate 466,650,794, forward strand.
GTGGCTCTTAAACGTCTATTCCTTTCAATGATTGATCAAGTTTGATTTTCTTTTTACCTAACTACAAATGAGAGGCAGAGATGGAGCAGTGGGTTACAGCATTGGGCTTAGAGTCATAAAGATGCGGATGAAAATCCAACCTCTGAGGCTTACTGGCTGGGTGTCCTTGGGCAAGTTTCTTTACTTCTGAGCCTTAGCTCCCTAGGGTTTATCAGAGGTGGTTTGCAGCTGTCTTGGTAGAGGGAGCCATGGGTGAAATTTCCACATTCAGTTTCTTCTCCTTAACCCTTCAGAGTTTTCCATGGGAATGATTCACACTGAAGACATTTTGACTAGTGTGGGAAATTTGTGGAGTCCTGTATTAGTGGAGGGAATGGGTAGAAAAAGTTCCTTTTTGTCCCATGCTGAAGTCACAGAGACATCTGGAAAGTATATTTGACCTAGAGTTTGAGGATCTTGGTTCAAATCCTGGCTTTGCCATTCATTAGCTTTATAAAATTGAGTAAGTCACTTCTTTGATGTTGGTCTCACTTTTCTTATCCATAAAGTGAGAGATTTGAGCAAGATAAACTCTGAAGTCCCTTCTAGCTCTAAATCTGTGACCCTATCATATAATTTCTATCATGCACCAACACCTCCCATTTTTAATAACCAGTGAGTAGAAAATTGAATCTCATGCTTTCAGTTCCTATGACTCCTATACTATTTTGTGTGTTCCCTCCGAAATTCCCATTTGCACAGAAGTGTGGCATTCACTCACTTGAGACGACTGACCTTAATCCTTTTTATCAAACAACCAACAAGCATTTATTAAGAACTTTAATTAAGCATGCCTGTCATTGAACCTTAAGGGTGCTGGTACATTGGAAGTTATTGTCAGATTTAATGGAAGCACTGTGTGTGTGTGTGTGTTTGTGTGTGTGTGTGTGTGTGTGTGTGTAAAGCATGAAGCATACATTCACAGTTCCTTATCCTCAAGTGGCCAGTTAGGAGAAGGTGTGCTAAGTTTTATATATGAGTTTTCTGGATAGGTAAAGTTTGGACTAGAAGAAAAGTTCAGAATCAGAGGAACCTGGATTTCTCTGGGTCCAAATCCTGACATGGGTATTTACTTCTTGTGTGATCTTGGCCAACTCACCACTTCTCTTGGCCTCAGTTTCCTCAGCTGTGAAAGGAAGGGTTAGATTAGATGGCAGCTGGGGTCCCTCGCAGCTCCAAGATCCTGTAATTTGATTGCACATGATCTTCTAATTCTGAGAAGGCATTGCTACGCATCACACTTTCAGGGTGGACTATTCCTGAATGAAAGCACAGAGGGCATGCTATGAGATCTGGAACTATTAAAGTCTATTTATAAAACTTGCTCATTCATGTTTCCCATAGGAGGTATACATCATAAAACTGCCTCATTCAATTCTTGTTGCAAAATTGTTTCACTTATTTAGAAGAAAAAAATGGTGGCCTTAAGGCTTGGGATTCTAGCCTTTTTACGTTTTCTGCATTTCACAAATCCAGTTAAAATGAGTCTATGGCATTTGGTATTGCTGTGTATGTGACTGGCCCACAGGCTGAAATGGTAAGAGTGGGCTGCTTGGTATCATGGGAAGGGCAGTTACTCCCGTGTCGGAGGACTTCAGTGGTTCAGTGGATAAAGGGCTAGACTTAGAGCCAGGAGGACTTGAATTCACATCCTTCCAAGCCCTGTGGCCCTAGCCACATTGCTTAAGCTCATCTGTAAAGTGCGGGAGTTCCTGATCCTCTGCTCTGAATCTGAATCCCAGGTCAGCCTTGGTTTTCTCATCTGTGAAATGAGGTGGGTAAATATGATGACTTTTGAGGTCTCTTCAGGGTCTAAGTGTCTGAACCTATGAATGACAGACGACTCAGGAGACCTCCAGTCTCTGGGGTAAGTCCTCAGTGGGTGACTTAAGGGAGAAACGTGAATGAGGGTCTTTCAGGATAAAAATGTGTGGGTGTATTTCTTCCTGTGTCCTCAGAGTAGGGGCTCATATTCAAGAGATCATAGTTCCATTGAAGTATGTGATGCAGATGAGAGAGCTCTAGATCCAGAGCCAGAGAAGCTGAGTTCAAAGCCCGGCTCTGCTTCTTATTACCTATGGGACCTTGGACAAGTCACTTCATTTGTCTGGACCTCAGTTTCCCCAACTGTCACAGGTTGGATCTGATGACTTCCGAGATTACTTTCAGCTCTAAGTCTGTGACCTAAATGTGACCCAACCTTGAGTTTTATTCAGAAACAGACAAGAGGAAATTACTTGCCCCAATTTAGAAACTTTTATGAATACATATTAGATTTTATTTTAAATCTTGTATCATTGATATCTTTTATTTTTTAATATCACCTTGCTTCCCATTATATCTCTATCTTCTCCATTACCCAGTGATCCATCTTTTATAACACACATTAAAAAAGGAAAGAGAAAAGAAAACATTTCAGTAAAATCAGCCAACACACCAACTGTCTGACTGTAGATGCAATATTCCACACCTCTGCAAAGACAGGAGGGAGGGGCATTTTCTTAATTCTTCTCTGGAGTTAATTCTTTTCTTGGCCATTTTGATTGAAGTATTCCATTTCACTTTATTCTTTCCACTTTGATGATCATTTTGTATGTCGGATTCCTGGTTCTGCTTCCTTCACTCCAACAGATTTAAGTGTAATCAGGAAAGAAAGACAAATAAATAGAAATGTATTAAGCTCCTTAAGGCAGTCATGGTTTAATTTTCATCATTGTGTTCTCATCACCTAGCACAGGGCCTGGCATATAGTAGGTGCCTAATATACGCTTCTTGACTGGTTGATTAATACTTTAGATTTCCAGGTTTTCAGGGACGTCCAATGAGAGATCATTTAATGTTCTAGTTAAGATGTAATTTATACCAGACCATATATATCATTGGTAATATATGCCAGTATGATATTTAATATATGGCATATGCTACCTTGGAATGATGTAAATTATAGCTCCTACTACAAATCTGAATTTTGCCTTTTTGCACGTATGTAGAATTTTATTTACTAAATACAAATGTTTATTCATTATAGTTGAAGTCATGCAGCTGAATGAAAAGGATCTTGGAACCAGAGTCAGAGGAAGTGAATTCAAGTCTAAATTCTGCCATTTTTGTGATCTTGGGCAGATCATTTCCCCTCAGAGCCACAGATTCCTTATCCATAAATTGATGGACATAGATTACTTCATGTCCAGTCTAAACCTTTGAAACTATGTGCCATCATGGAGAGCTTGGAGACTTATTTCTAGGGAAGCATTTTAACTCTGGTTTGATTTTAACGGGTACCTAAAAGAAAAGGGAAGAGAAAAAAAATTCTTTTCCCTATTAAATTCTTATAGTTAGCATGTATATAGCCCTTTAAGGTTTACAAAACACTTTATACCCTATGAGGTAGATGTGATTATTTTTATCACCATTTTAGGAAACAGACTCAGAGATATTAAATGACTTGCCCAGGGTCACTCAGGTAGTGTATGAGGCAAGATTTGAATTCAGCGAGATTATTATTATTATTATATCATATAACTTATCTTCCTGAAGAAGATCTGGGTTGTAGTTTGACCTGGCTGTGTGATTCTGGGAAAGGTCACAGCCACTTAATTCTATAGACCACTCTTTGAGACTCTGAATAGAGGAGGCCTGTGGAAGATGGTGGAATAAGGAATGAAATTACTTGGCTCTCCCAAATTAGCTTCCAAATAACTTAAAATAACACCCCAAATTGAATTTTAAAGTAGCAGAAATAATTAAAAGTTGTAGCACGACAGTTATCTAGCCTAAGATAACTTGGGAGGATGTTAGGAAAAATCTGAACTATGGGGTGGTGGTCTGGCCTGAGCGAAGTGCAGATACACCCCCATCCACAAATGGCAAGCTCTGAGGGTAGCTGATTTGGCAGCTCTCAGCTAGTGGGGGTGTGTGTCAAGTGGCTTATCAGGTGAGTGTGGACACAGAGGGGTGGCAGCCTTGCTTGGGGTTCTGCTGTGATCACTCATACTAGAGCAGATTCACTGGTTTTGGTTTCAGGGCAGAGGGGTGAACTGATACTTATGGTCACAGGAGAATGGAGACAGGCGGTTTATTTCTGGGGCCACAGAGTGGTAGAGTGGCAGTGGTGGGAGGGGGGTAAGCCCTGGTCACTGGTTGGGGCTTAAAAAAAGTACCTGAGGTAGCTTATAAACCGCAGTGTAGAGAGGCAGAGACCATACCTGGCTTTAGATCACAGCACATTGGAAGAACTAAAAAGTCAAAAATAGATTTTTAAAAACAAAATGAAAAACCTGAAGCTTGGGACATTATCCCCCACTCCCTGGGAGCTGAGCTGACCCTAATATAAAGTTAACAGCCAAGTAACTGGCCATTAAAAGTGAATAAAAAACAGAAAAAGAACCTGCAATAGATAGTTACTATGATGACAGAGAAGATCAGGGTTCTAACTCAGAAAAAGATGATAAAGTCAAAACAGCTATTTGTAAAACTTAAAAAAAAAAGAAAAGAAAATGGTCATAAGCCTGAAAAGCGTTCTTAGAGAAGCTTTAAAAAAAACTTTAAAAATCTAAATGAAAACTCACAGAAACACTATAGCTGTTTCAAAGTTCCTAGGTCAAGGAAAAAAATATTACAATCAACTAGAAAGAAACAATTCAAATATTGTGGAGCTACAGTTAGGATAATACAAGATTTAGCAGCTTCTATGTCAAAAGACTGAAGAATGTGGAATATGATATTCCAAAGAGCAAAGGACCTGAATTTATAACCAAAAATAACCTACCCAGCAAAGGTGAGTGTAATCCTGAAGGGAAAAAAGCATATATTTAATAAATTTTTAAAATGTTCATTTTTTTAAAATAGTATTTTTTTCAACTACATATAAAGACAAATTTTAATATTCATTTTAAAAAATTGAGTTCCAAATTTTCTCTCTCCTTCCTTCCCCCCGTAAAATATGTAAAACATGTTTACATGTTAGTCATGCTGTAAAAGAAGAAACAGAACAAAAGGGGGGAAAAACTATGAAAAAATAAGGTGAAAATAGTATGTTTTGCTCTGCATTCAGACTATATCAGTTCTTTCTCTGGATGAGGATGGAATTTTCCATTTGAGTGTTTTGGGATTGTCTTGGATCCTGGTATTGCTGAGAAGAGCTAAGTCATTCATAGTTGATCATTGCACAATGTTGCTGCTATTGTGTACAATGCTCTCCTGGTTCCGCTCACTGCACTTTGCATAAGTTCATGTAAGTATTCCCAGCTTTTTTTATTTTATTTTATTTTTTAGGCAATGGGGTTAAGTGACTTGCCTAGGGTCACACAGCTAGTTAAGTGTTATGTGTCTGAGGCCGGATTTCAACTCAGGTCCTCCGAATCCAGGGCTGGTGCTCTATCCACTGTACCACCTAGCTGCCCCTAGTCTTCCCAGCTTTTCCTGAAATCTGCCTGCTCATAATTTCATTACATTACTGTACCATTTTCCCACATCCTTTCTAACATTTATAATTTTCCTTTTCTGTCATATTAGTCAATTTGATAGGTATGAAGTGGTACCTCAGAGTTGTTTTAATTTTCATTTTTCTTATCAATAGTGATTTAGAGCATTTTTTCATGTGACTGCAGGTAGCTTAGCTTTCTTTATCTGAAAACTGCCTGTTCATATCCTTTGACCATTTATCAATCAGAGAATGGATTATATTCTTATAAATTTGACTCAGTTTCTATATATTTGAGAAACGAGGCCTTTATTGGAAACACTGACTTTAAAAATTGTTACCTAGCTTTCTGCTTCCCTTCTAATCTTGGTTGTACTGGTCTTGTTTGTGCGAAACCTTTTTAATTTAATGTAATCAAAATCACCCATTTTGCATTTCCTAATGTTCCCTGTCTCTTGTGTTTGGTCATAAATTCTTCCCTTCTCCATAGATCTGACAGGTAAACTTTTCCTTGCTCTCCTAATTTGCTTATAGCATCAGCCTTTATGTCTAAATCATGTATCCATTTTGATATTGTCTTGGTATAAGGTGTAAAATGTAGATTTATACCCAGTTTCTGCCTGTTTCTGCCTAGTTTCATATTGCTTTCCAGTTTTCCCAGCAGTTTTTGTCAAATAGTAAGTTCTTATCCCAGAAGCTGGGGCCTTTGGATTTATCGAACACTAGATTACTATGGTCATTTACTACTGTGTCTTACGTACCTAATTTATTCCACTGCTTCACTCTATTTCTTGGCCAGTACCAGATAGTTTTGGTGATTACTACTTTATAATATAGTTTGAGATCTGTTAAAGCCACCTGCCTTTGCATTTCTTTTTCGTTAATTCCCATGATATTCTTAACCTTTTGTATTTGCAGATGAATTTTGTTATTATTTTTCTAGTTCTATAAAATAATTTTTAGTAATTTCATTGGTATGCTGAATAAATAAATTAATTTAGGTAGAATTGTCATTGTTATTATATTGGGTCAGCCTACCTGTGAGCAATTGATAATTTTCTAGTTGTTTAGATCTGACTTTATTTGTGTGAGAACTATTTATGTAATTGTGGGTTTCTGTTGGCAGGTAGACTCCCAAATATTTTATATTGTTTATAGTTCTTTAAATGGAATTTTTCTTTCTTTCTCTTGTTGCTGGGCTTTGTTGGTAAAATATAGAAATGCTGATTATTTGCATAGGTTTATTTTATATTCTGTGACTTTGCTGACATTGTTAAATTATTTCAACTAGTTTTTTAGTTGATTCTCCAGGATTTTCCAAGTATACCATCATTTCATCTGCAAAGAGTGATAGTTTTGTTTCCTCATTGCCTATTCTAATTCCTTTTTCTTCTCTTATTGCTGTAGTTAACCTTTCTAGTACAATACTGAATAATAGTGGTGATAATAAGTATCTCTACTTCATCCCTTACTCTTATTGGAAAGGCTTCTAGCTTATCCCCATTACAGATAATGCTTGCTGATGGTTTCAGATAAATACTACTCGTCATTTTAAGGAAAGCTCCATTTATTCCTGTGCTCTGTAGTGTTTTTAATAGGAATAGGTGCTGTATTTGTTGAAAAGCTTTTTCTGCATCTATTGAGATAATTACATGATTTTTGTTGGTTTTGTTATTGATATGGTCACTTATGCAGATAGTTTTCCTAATATTGAACTAGCCCTGTATTCCAAGTATAAATCTCTCCTGGTCATAGTGTATGATTCTTGTGATATATTGCTGTAATCTCCTTGCTAATATTTTATATAAGTTGTTTGCATCAATATTCATTAGGGAAATTGGTCTATAGTTTTTTTCTCTGTTTTGGTTCTTTTTGTTTTAGGTATCAGCACTGTATTTATGTCAGAAAATGAATTTCATAAGACTCCTTCTTTGTCTATTTTCCCAAATAGTTTATATAGTATTCAAATTAGTTGTTCTTTAAATATTTGGTAGAATTCACTTGTAAATCCATCTGGTCTTGGGAATTTTGTCTTAGGGAGTTCATTGATAGCTTGTTCAATTTTTTTCTAAAATGGGGTTAAGTATTCTATTTCCTCTTCTGTTGATCTGGGCAATTTATGTTTTTTGTAAATATTCATCCATTTCATTTGGTATACAATTGGGCAAATAGTTCCTAATCATTTCTTTAATTTCCTCTTCATTGGTGTTGAATTTACGCTTTTCATTTTTGATCCTGGTAATTTAGTTCTCTTCTCTTCTCTTCTCTTCTCTTCTCTTCTCTTCTCTTTTCTTCTCTTCTCTTCTCTTCTCTTCTCTTCTCTTCTCTTCTTTCTCATCAAATCAACCAATACTTTATCTATTTTACTGGTTCCCCCCCCCAATAAAACCACCTCTTAGTTTTATTTATTGGCTCAGTGGTTTTCTTACTTTCAATTTTGTTAATCTCTCCTTTGATTTTCAAGATTTCCAATTTGATGTTTAATTGGGAATTTTTAATTTTTTCCCCTAGTTTTTTTTAAAGTTGTATGCCCAATTCATTGATCTACTCTTCCTCTATTTTATTGATGTAAGCATGTGAAAGTACAATTTCCCCCCTAAATACTGCTTTGGCTGCATCCCATAAATTTTGATATGTTGTTTCATTATTGTCATTCTCTTTGATGAAATTATTGTTTCCATGATTTTTTTCTTTGACCCAGTCATCCTTCAGGATTAGATTATTTAGTTTCTAATTAATTTTTAATCTATCTTTCCATGGCCCTTCATTAAATGTAATTTATATTGCATAATGACTTGAAAAGGATGCATTTAACATTTCTGTGTTTCTGCATTTGATTGTGAGGTTTTAGGCCCTAACAGATGGTCAATTTTTGTGTAGATGGTATGTACCACTGAGGAAAAAAAAAAGGTAGATTCCTTTCTTTCCCAATAATTTTTCTCCAGAAGTCTATCATATCTGACTTTTCCAAAATTCTATTCACCTCCTTAACCTCTTTCTTGTTTATTTTGTGGTTACATTCGTCTAGTTCTGAGAGGGGAAAGTTGAGCTCCCCTACTAGTTTATTTTATTGTCTATTTCTTCCTGTAACTAATTTAACTTTAGAAATTTGGATGCTGTACCATTTGGTGCATATACGATTAGTGTTGATATTACTTCACTGTCTATAGCACCTTTTAGCAAGATGCCATTTCCTTTCTGATCTCTTTTAATTAGATTATTTGTGCTTTGTTGGGAATCATGGTTGCTACCCTTGCTTATTTTTTTTTTAACTTCAGCTGAAGCACAATATATTCGGCTTCAGCTTTTTACTTTTATTCTGTGTGTATCTCTGAGACTTTCAGACATTCTTGAGGAAAAGACAAGAACTGAACAGAAAATTTTACTTCAAAATACAGGAATCTGGAGAAACATGAGGTAAACACGAAAGACTAATCATAAGAGATTTAATAAGGTTAAGCTGTTTACTATCTTCGATGGGAAATTTAAACTTGTGACTCAAGTATGTTATCATTAGAGTAATTAGAAAGAGCACGCAGAGACAGTCTGGGTTTGAGTTTATTATGATGACATGATCCTAAAGAAGTAAAATTGTGTAGGAAGAGGTAAAATGAAGCAAAATATCTCATACAAAAGGTGAGTGAATGCAATGATTTTACAATGGAGAAGAGAATGAGGTGGAGGGCAGGCATGGCAGGGACCTGATTCTTATTGGAAAGGGGTTAAAGGGGGAATAGCCTATACATTTAGTTGGGTATAAAAGTCTTCATAGCTTACAGAGAAACAAGAGGGCAAGAGTATAGAACAATAGAGGGACTCTTAAGAGGATGTCTAGATTAGGGAGGCATTAGGGAGAAGTATATTAGACTTCTGAGAGACAGGGTAAGAAGAGAGAGAGAGAGAGAGAAGGATAAATAGTAAGGAAAAATAGAGTGGAGGGAAATATAGAACTAGTAATTATAACTTTGAATGTAAATGGGATGAACTCATCTATGAAATGGAAATAGGTAGCAAAATGGATCAACAAATAAAACCTGACAATATATTGTTTAAAAGAAACACATTTAAAAATGAGGAAAATGAGTAAAAATTAAAAATAAAATAGAATGCATTATGCTTCAGCTGATGTAAAAAAATGCAGGGTTAGCAATCATGATCTCAGACAAAGTTAAAATTAAAATTGATCTAATTAAAAGATATACAGGGAAACTACATTATATTAAAAGGTACCATAGATAATGACATAATATCAGCACTAAAAAATATTGCACCAAATTATATTGCACCAAATTTTAAATGAATTTCAGGTGGAAATGGATAGAAAAACTAGAATGGTAGGAGACTTCGACTTACCGCTCTCAGAACTAGATAAATCTAACTAAAAAATAAATAAGAAAGAAGTCAAGGAGATGAATAGAATCTTAGACAAACTAGATAGGATAGACATCTGGAGAGAATTGAATGGGAATAGAAAGGAATGCAAGCGTACCTCATTTTATTATGCTTCATTTTATTACACTTTACACATCATGCATTACAACTTGAAAATTTGTGACAACCTTGTTTTGAGTAAATCTATTAGCACCATTTTTCCAACAGTCTCTGTGCCCCATGTGGTAATTCTTGCCATATTCCAAACTTTTTCATTATTTTTATTTTTACCTTATGATGATCTGTGATCATTGATCTTTGATGTTACTGTTGTAATTGTTTTTGGGGTGCCACAAGCCATTCCCATATAAGATGGCAAACTCAATCCATAAACGCTGTGTGTGTTCTGGATGATCCATTGACCTCCCCAACATCTCTCTCTCTCCTTGGACCTCCCCATTCCCTGAGACACAACAATATTGAAGAATATTACATAAATTTAGTTGATAAAGCAGAGGCAAGGTTTGAGAGAATTGTCTCCAATTTTGAATGAAGTTATACGGTTGGTTAAATGCTATCAAACAGCATCACATGCTACAGAGAAATCTTTCATAAAGGGAACAAGCAAACAATGCAAAACAATTATGACTTTCTGAAAACTCAAATGATGGTTAGCATTTTTTAACAATGAAATATTTTTTAATTAAGGTATGTACATTTTTGGAGTGGGGGCAGCTAGGTGGCACAGTGGATAGAGTACATGGGCCTGGAGTCAGGAAGACTTCTCTGCCTTAGATCAAATCAGGCCTCAGACATTTACTAACTGTATGACCCTGGTAAACTTACTTAACTCTGTTTGTCTGTTTCCTCATTTGTAAAATGAGCTGGAGAAAGAAATGGCAAACCATTCCAGTAACTTTGCCAAGAAAACCACAAATGGGGTCACAAAGAGTCTAACATAACTGAAAAATGACTGAACAACACATTTTTGAGACATAATGCTATTGCACACTTAATAGACTATAGTATAATGTAAACATAACTTTTGTATGTACTGACATACCAAAAAATTCATGTGACTCACTTTGTGATATTCACTTTATTGTGGTGGTCTGGAACTGAAACCACAATATCTCTGAGGTATGCCTGTATACCTTTTTGTCTACATGGCACTTTTACAAAAAGTGACCACATATTAGTGTATTAAAATCTTATAATCCAATGCAGAAAAGCAGAAATAGTAAATGCATTCTTTTCAGATCATAATGGCATAAAAATTACATTTAATAAAGGACTATGGAAACACAGATTAAAAATTAATTGGAAACTAAACAACCTAATCTTAAAGAATGAGTTAAAGAACAAATCATAGAAATAATAAATAATATTATTAAAGAGAATGATTATAATGACAATGGAATGCATCAAAAGCAGTAATCAGAAGAAAATTTATATCTTTAAATGCATACATCAATAAAATAGAGAAAGAGCAGATCAATGAATTGGGTATGCAATTAAAAAAAAAACAGGAAAAGAACAAACTAAAAATCCTCAATTAAACACCATATTGGAAATCATGAAAATTAAAGGTGAGATGAATAAAATTGAATGTAAGAAAACCATTGAATTAATAAATAAAATTAGGAACTGGTTTTATGAGAAAACCAATAAAATAGATTAACTCTTGTTTAATATGATTTAAAAAAGAGAGAGAAGAAAACCAAATAACTAGTATTAAAAATGAAAAAAAAGTGAATATATTGCTAATGAAGATAAAATTAAAGTAATTGTTAGGTGTTATTTTGCCCAATCACATGCCAATAAATTTAACAATTTAAGTGAAATGGAAGAATATTTACAAAAATATAAACTACCAAGATTAACAGAAAAAGAAATAGAATATCTAAATAAACCTATTTTAGAAAAAGAAATTGAGCAGGCCACAAATGAACTTCCTAAGAAAAAAGCATCAGGACCAGATAGATCTACAAGTGAATTCTACCAAACATTTGAAGAGTAGCTAATTCCAATATTAAATATATTATTTGGAATAATGGGCAAAGGAGTCCTAACAAACTCCTTTTATGAAGTGAATGTGGTTCAAATACTCAAACCAGGAAGAGCAAAGAAAGAAAATGATAGACTAATTTCACTATTGCACATTGATGCAAAATCTTAAATAAAATATTAGCCTGGAGAACATGGCAAATATATGACAAAAATTATACACTATGACCACATGGGATTTATGCCAGGAATGTAGGACTGGTTCAGTATAAGGAAAACTATTAACAGAATTGATTATATCGACAACAAAAGTAACAAAAATCACATAATTATATTAATAAATGCATGAAAAGCTTTTTGACAAAATACAATGCTCGTTCCTCTTGTGCACAGCTAGTTCACTCAGCTACAGAGTCTGCCTAGGGCCTAGGATTTCCCAATCACCCGATGAATCAAGACCAGCTTGATCTTCTATCTCGAATGCGCATTGATGAGGCTGGAGGCAGGATGGAAGCAACTCCATTTAATTTTAACAAAGCATTCACTTAAGTAGTAAAGTAAAAGGAACTTCTTCTCAAGTTACAATGAGGTAGAGCTCATGCTGTGCTAAAGACAATGCATGCACATCCCATGCACTTATCTGACTCCAAATCACAGATAAACTGCTAATGACCATACAATAACTAGGGGAGTTAAAGACTGTTAAAGATCCATATAATGGAGCCCTGAACCAGGTGACCTTTGCCCATAGATCAGCACCCTAGAGGGTCCTCCACCCATCAGTGAGACCTCATGAACAGCCTGTGGCCCTCTACATCCTTACAGATCCCCAACACATTCCTGTGCAAAACACTTGAAAACATAGGTACAAATGGATTTTTTTTCCTTAAAATGATAAGCGGTATCTACCAAAAAACATCAGCAAATATGAAGTCATTCTCCAATTGATAAATGGTCAAAAGATATGAACAGATAGGTTTTTTTTAAGAAATAAAAGCTATGTATAGTCATGAAAAATACTCTAAATCATTAATTAGAGAATGCAAATTCAAACAACTTCGAGCTACCATATCACACTTATTATATTGGCTAAAATGGTAGAAGGGGAAAAATGACAAATGTTGGTGTGGAAATAGAAAAATTGGAACACTAATACACTGTTGGTGGAATTGTGAACTGATTCAACCATTCTGGAGATCAATTTGGAATTATGCCCAAAGAGTTATAAAACCTTTGACCCAGCTATACTACTATTAGGTCTGTTTCACAAGATGATCAGGGAAAAAGGAAAAGAACCCATATGTTCCAAAATATTTATAGCAGCCCTCTTTGGTCATAACCTCAGCTCTTTTGCTCCATGAAATATAGTATTCCAAGACCTACAGTCCTTCAATGTAGTAGCTGCTAGGTCTTGTGTAATCCTTATTGTAGCTCCACAATATTTAAATTGTATTTTCTTCATGTTGCTTCCAATATGTTCTTCTTAACCTGGGAGTTTTGAAAATTGGCTATGATATTCCTATAAGTTTTCCTCTTGGGATCTCTTTCAGGTGGTGATTGGTGGATTTTTTTTTCTATTTCTGCTTTGCCTTCTTGTTCTAGAACTTCAGGGGAATTTTCCCTGATAATTTCTTGTAATGCTGTATCAATATTTTTTTTAAATCATAATTTTCAGGTAGTCTATTCTTATATTAGTTCTCCTTGATCTGTTCTTCAGATCAGTCATTTTCTGATGATATGTTTGATATTCTCTTCTAGTTTTTCATTCTTTTGATTGTGTTTTATGATTTCTTGGCTTCGTAGAATGTCATTAGCTTCCCTTTGCCCAATTCTAGTTTTCAAGGAATTATTTTCTTCCTTAAGTTTTTGATCCTCTATTTTTTTCTTTTCTTTTTTTAAAATTTATTTTATTAATTTATTTTGATTTATCAACAATCACTTCCATATGCTTTTGAGTTTAAAATTTTTCTCCTCCTTCCTCCCCACCACTGTCCCCAAGATGGTGCACAATCTGATATAGGCTATACATTTACATTCCTATTAAAATATTTTCACATTAGTGATGTTGTAAGTAAAAATTAGAACCAATAGGAGAAACCACCAGAAAGAGGAAACAAAACTCAACAGAAGAGAAAAAAAAGATAGCAATTCAGCTTCCATAGTTCTTTCTTTGAATGTGGATAACATTTTCCATCATGAGGCCTCTGGAGATGTCTTAGATCCTTGTATTGCTGAGAAGAGTTAAGTTTATCAATATTAGTCATCGCACAACATGGCTGTTATTGTGTACAACTTCTCTTGGTTCTGCTCACTTCACTCAGCATCAGACCATACAAGTCTTTCCAGATTTTTCTGAAGTCAGCCTGTTCATCATTTCTTATAGCACAATACTTATTCCATTACATTCATATACAACAACTTGCTCAGCCATTCCCCAATGGATGGGCATCCTCTCAATTTCCAATTCTTTGCCACCACAAAAAGAGCTGCTATGAATATTTTTGTACATGTGGGTCCTTTTCCCATTTGTATAATCTCTTTGGAATATAGCCCTAGAAGGGCTATTGCTGGGTCAAAGGGTATGCACATTGTTGTAGCCCTTTGGGCATAGTTCCAAATTGTTCTCCAAAATGGTTGGATCATTTCACAACTCCACCAACAATGCATTAGTGTTCCAATTTTCCCACATCTTCTCCAACATTGATCATTTTCCTGCTTTGTCATGTTGGCCAATCTGATAGGTGTGATGTGGTACCTCAGAGTTGTTTTGATTTGCATTTCTCTATTGATTCTCTATTTCAAGTTGGTTGACTTTCTTTTCATAATTTTCTTGATTTTCTTGAATTGCTCTTATATTTTTCCATTTTTTCTTGATCTCTCTTATGTGATTTTTAAAGTCCTTTTTAAGTTTATCCAAAAACTCTTTTTGTGCTTGGGATCATTTGATGTTTCTCATTGAAAAAGGAATGGCTTTTTTTTTTAGCTCCATTATCTTCCTCTGAATATGAACTCAGATCTTCTCCAACCCCATAGTAGCTATCTATGGTTAGGTTCTTTCTCCTTTGCTTGCTCACTTTCATTTATTTAGCAGCTATTAGTGTAATCAATTTGTGGTCCAGAGGCATGGGGAATGATGCCCCAAGCCTCAGGTCCATATTACTGTTATTTTCTGAAGTCTGTCCTGGGGCTCAACCTTGGCTTCGCCTTTACACTCCTAAGCCACATTTAGGGCCTTCAGTCACACTGCCCCGCAAATGATTTTGCTCCTTGTGGTACCTCCAGTGGCTGAAAACTACAGCTGTCCTCTCTGCCCTGGAATGAAACCAGGGACTTTGCACTCCTGCAAGTGCTCACAGCCAGCAGGGTCCCCAGCCCTCTGCTACTGTACTCACCAGGTGTGTGCTAGCTCCTTCTCTCTGCAGCCATAGCCCAGGATGGGTCTAGTGAGCATAGTCATGCTTGGCATCCCACAACAGTGGAAAGTCCTTCTATCTTCCCCTACTCAGAGGTCAGACCCTCACAGTGCTCAGGAGATCAAAGTTTCTAAGGTGGAAGCTGCCTGCCAACTCCTCCCAGCTGCCTCCAGGGTTTGTTGTTTGCTGATTCTGCAGAGTTGGCCCAGAGGAGTTTATACTTCATTCAGGCCAAACTCTGCCTTGGGAGGTTGGATCTGTCCTGGAATCTTCTTAGGTTGTATTAGGAGAACAACTGTTTTACCCTGACTTTTGTTTATTTCCACTGCTGTGTGCAATGTTATGTCTTTTTCTATGGAGGAAATTTGAGAGCCAAAAGTTTTCTGATCTACTCTGCCATCTTCCCAGAATCCTCTCCCTCCAAATAAATAAAATTTTAAAAGATTCTAATTTACAAAGAGGGTGCCAAACTGCATTGGTCGAGGGACTTATGTCATCTCAGAGTTCTCTGTACCAACCCAAATACAAGTCCTATTTCTATCTGGTCTCTATCCCAATCTTATTATGTCATATTAAATAAGAAGCAGCTTGACATAATGGATAAAGAGTTATCTTTGAACTTAGGAAGACCTGGGTTCAAATCCTGCTTTTGATATATACTGACTATGACTATGGAAACTTAATATCTCAGTTCCCCTAGGCAAATCTTCAAGGTTGTAAGTTATAGAACAGCTTCCCTGATGGCTTCCATAGAGGAAGTTTCCACACAGAGAGTTCTCCAGAGTGATGAAATCACAGGTTGGGACCAAAAATAGACAAATGCTTAATGTTTATGAAATACGAACACAGAAAACAGAAGTAGGGCCCAGCAAAAAAGTAAACAAATAGTGCTAGTACAGGGCTGGGCTTCAGAACAATATTTAGGGCTGGGTGACTGATGTTAATGGGGCTGACTCACCAAGCTGTAGAGTCATTGCTGAACAGAAGGACTCAGGAAATGACCAGATTCCTAATTAATTAGCCCATGTTTTCAAACTCCTGCACAGATAAATTTAGCTCATGTTCAGTGGAATGAGATGAACCTTGATAAAAACATGTTTTCAGCAACCTGTGAAAAGTGTGATGTGAAAAAAACCCAAAATAACTGCTTCCGATAATGGGCATCTTGGGAACCAATGTCCTTGGTAGGTAATTCTACTTGGGTGGGAGGGTTCAGGAGGATTTAAATTCAATACAATGCGATTCAAATCAATTGATTTCTTTTGAAATATTTATTGAGCATCTGCTATGGACAAATTATTGTGCTGGTCACTGGAATTACAAGTTAATGAAATTAACCTCTACCCTCAGGGGTTTTCTATTCTTCTAGGGCTAAACAATCTCTATATAGGTAAGTATGACTAGATAGATGGATGGATAAGTAGATGAATGGATGGATTAATGATAGGTAAACAGATAAGTAGATATGAGTGGAGGATAGGAGGTGTTCTGTTTTTTAATTTTTATTTAAACTGGAACTGTGATTTCATAAGGACAAGGAGCTCCAGGGAGAAACTCTTACCAGTACAGACCGATATGTTTCCTGAAACTTTTTTGACTTGAGTTGCCTGGGTCACTGAAAAGTTAAATGTCTTGTCAAGGGTCGGTGGCCAGCATGTGTTGTGGGCAGGCTTGGACTCATGTCGCCTTAACTCTGAGGCCAGCTGTCTAGTCACTGCACCCTGTTGCCTTTAAGCAGAATATATACTAAGTAAAATACAAAATCATTTTGGGGGGAGGGAGCCCTCCGTACTGGGAGATCCAGGAAGTCTTCATGCAGGAGATGGTACCTGATCTCTGCTTTGAGGGGAGTTGGGATTTAGTGACATGAGGGTCAGGAGGGAGAGCCTCCCAGGTGTGAGGGAGAGCCTGGGCATGGAGATGGGGCAGGGAATTTGGAGTTTGAGGAAACAGCACATAAGCTAGAACCTAAAGTGGAATAAGCATGGTAAGGAGCCAGATTGTGAAAAGCTTTATGAGATAAACAAAAGAGTATATCATTTATCTTGTAGGCAAGAGGGAGCCATTGACAATTCTTGAGCAGTGGAGGGACGTGGTCAGACCTATGCTTTAGAAATATCAAGTTGGTGGTTTCATGGCAAGCGTCTCTTTTGCCCACATCTGATGTCTTGGCAGTCAGTCTCTGCCTTAGCAACACAGCTCCTCCTAAGTGCCCACCTGGAGCTCCTTGAAGAGCAAAGGAAGAAG
Source organism: Phascolarctos cinereus (assembly GCF_003287225.1). Classification (NCBI taxonomy): domain Eukaryota; kingdom Metazoa; phylum Chordata; class Mammalia; order Diprotodontia; family Phascolarctidae; genus Phascolarctos; species Phascolarctos cinereus. The sequence goes on from NW_027555958.1 coordinate 466,668,293, forward strand.
CTGGCAGTGTTTGACCTGAAGAGAGGTATTTGGGGCAGGTGTGTTGACTGACTTTAAGAATTTAAGGGCTATTCCATTCCCCAATTGATAAATGGTCAAAGGATATGAACAGACAGTTCTCAGATGAAGAAATTAAAGCCATCTATAGTCATATGAAAAAATGCTGTAAATCGTTATTGATTAGAGAAATGCAAATCAAAACAACTCTGAGGTACCACATCACACCTATCAGATTGGCCAACATGATAAAACAGGAAAATGATAAATGTTGGAGAAGATGTGGGAAAATTGGAACACTAATACATTGTTGGTGGAGTTGTGAAATGATCCAGCCATTTTGGAGAACAATTTGGAACTATGCCCAAAGGGCTACAACAATGTGCATACCCTTTGACCCAGCAATACCACTTCTGGGGCTATATCCCAAAGAGATCAAACAAATGGTAAAAGGACCCACATGTACAAAAATATTCATAGCAGCTCTTTTTGTGGTGGCAAAGAATTGGAAATTGAGAGGATGGCCATCCATTGGAGAATGGCTGAGCAAGTTGTGGTACATGAATGTAATGGAATACTATTGTGCTATAAGAAATGATGAGCAGGCTGACTTCAGAAAAACCTGGAAAGACTTATATGGTCTGATGCTGAGTGAAGTGAGCAGAACCAAGAGGACTTTGTATACAATAACAGCCACGTTATGCAATGACTAATATTGTTAAACTGAACCCTTCTCAGCATTACGAGGATCTAAGACATCTCCAGAGGCCTCGGGATGGAAAATGCTGTCCACATCCAAAGAAAGAACTATGGAAGTCTAATCGCTCTCACTTATTTTTATCATCTGTTGAGTTTTGTTTCGTCTCTCTGATGGTTCCTCCTATTGGTTTTAGTTTTTACTTACAACTTCACTAATGTGAAAATATGTTTAATGGGTATGTAAATGTAAAGCCTACATCAGATTGTGTGCTGTCTTGGGGAGGGTGGGGGGGAGGAAGGGGGAGAAAACTTTTCAACTCAAAAGCATATGGAAGTGATTGTTGATAAATCAATAAATGAATAAATTTTTTTTAAAAAAAGAATTTAAGGGCTATCATGTGGAAGTTGGTTTAAGCAGGTTCTGTTCAGAACAGGAGGGCAGAATGAGGATCAACGGATGTAGGCTTCAGAGAGGTAGATTGGGCTCAAGGTAAGTGGTGTGTGTGTGCTTGTGTGTGACACATACGAGTGGTGGCTAGGGGCTGCCTGCAAGGTAGAGGGTCCCCTGACACTGGAGGCCTATTTTCTCTCTCTGTGTGTCTCTGTCTGTCTCCCTTCCCACCCCCTGCCCGCCTTTCTCCCCCCTTTCTTTCTATCCTTAACCCTTAGCACCATGCCTGGTATATATAAGCCACTTATTAATATTTGGTGATTAATGTGAATTCTTTGCTAGAGATTCTAAGCCTACACCACTGGATTAATTTCAGTAAGCAGTTCTTCAAGTCAGATCATTGCAAAGCCTGAGTAAGCATTTTGATTCCTATTCAACAAATGAATTAGGTGTTTTAAGGGCCTACTGTTTGCCAGGCTAACAGCTAAACACTTTGCATTGGAAGACCCCAGTGAGGCAATTTTGGCCTCCAGGTATTTACAGACCATTGGGGGAATACAACATCATCTGGATAAGTAAATACAAGATAATTTGAGGAGGGAAAGTACTTCGATAATCAAGGGAATCTTCACGGATTTCCCAAAGGAAGTTACACCTGAGCAGAGCCTTGGCGGAAGCTAGAGATTAAAAGATTTATTAATAAGAAGAAAATAATCCTTAAATCTAGAATGTAGCTCCTTTAGGACTTTAAGCTACTCTTTTCATTTTAGCTAATTAAAAATGCAGATGGGTAAAGTAGGTACTTCATGTGAGCCACAGATTAGAAGAGGAGATTTCGGTTTTACTGACTGTGTTACCTGAGCATATGTATGAGTGTTACACCTGTGCCCTGCCCTAAAGACCCGGAGTGGCATTTAATAGGGAGTACAGGCTTCAACTGGAGGTTAAGAATGAGCTGGGGAGAGTTGCCTTTAATTAAGCTGGCCTTGCCAATTACTGTGTTTTGTCCATAGCAGGCACTCAATAAATGTTTGCTTATTATCAAATTGATCTGCAAATTATTTTCAAGGTTAGCCCAGTTCTCTCTAGAAAAATAAAAAATCATAGTCTCTGATTCTCTTGTTAGTTGAATAAAGTCATTCCTTCCTTGGAATTAAAAAAGGACCAGTTGTAAAAAAAAAAAATCAGGAGTTGTCATTCCAGGTAGGGCCTTAGTTACACAAAGTACATTAGGTGAAAATTGCATATGATTTTAACCTGAGCGTCAAAGAAGAAATAGCCAAGAGCTGTCCTGGAAATGAAGCATGATGGATTACAACTCTAAGTATGTTATGGAATAAATATGGTAAAACTCTTCGGAAAAAGATCTTTTGTACACTTATTTTGTACAGATTTTTTCTTTTTTTTCTTTTCTTTTTTGGTGGGGGGTGGTGAAGAAAGAAGGTCTGAATCTGTGATTTCATTGGTGCAGGGAATCTGCCAGTGCATATCAGCAATTTATCAGCAAACTGACCCCTTAGAGAATTTCATGGGGCGGTGGAGCAGTTAAGTGGCTCATCCATGGTCAAATATCGAAGGTGTGCCAGGGAATGGATTTGAACCCTGAGTCTGGGCCCAGTATTCTCTTCAGCACACCACTCACAGGAAACCATGAAATTGATAAACTATTGAAATCAATCAACCGACAAGCCTTTATTAAGTGCCTAATATATGGTAGGTGCTGGGCTAAACTCTAGGGACACCAAGACAAAGATTAAATACACTCCGTCATCAAGGAGCTCAAATTCAAAATGAGGAGACAATTTGTTTATATGTAATGGTGCTTGAGCTGAGCCTTGAAGGGGAGCAAGGATTCCAAGAAGAAAAGAGGAGAGGGAGAGCATAGCCTAGGGGACAGCTTGTACAAAGGCATCTGTGTGAGGAACGGTGAGTAGGCCAGTATGACTAGACCATGGAGTGAGTGGAAGGAATAAAGTGTAAGAAGATGGGAAAGGTGGAAAGGAGCAAGGTTGAGAAGAGCTTTAAATGTCAAACAGAGGGCTTATATTTGATCTAGAAGTAATAGTGAACCACTGAAGTTTATTGAATGAGGGTAGATGGAGAAAGTTTTGATGGCAAGTCAACAAGCATTTATTAATCACCTATTGTATACCTGGAACTGTGCCAAGCATTCAGTATGACTGTGGTTAAACATAATGCAGGCTTGGTATGTTCTACCAAGCTGGATGAGTCTTAAGTCGTTGTCTAAGAACCAGCCTCTTTAAGGGCAAAAAGATTCATCACTAAGTTCATCATAAGGGCACTAAACATTGAAATAAGGCTTGAAGGTTTGCAAAGCATTTTCCATATATTATTGCATTTGATTCCCACAACAACTTTGGGAGGTAGGTGCTATTATTAGTCCCATTTTACAGGCAAAGAAACTGAGGCAATTAGAAGTTAAATGACTTGCCAAGGGTCACACTGCAAATAAGCATCTGAAGGAGGATTCAAACTAGGTCTTCACTGTGCAGCAACTCCAGCATTCTCTCATAATGACTAACAACATAATGTAATAGAATTGGAGCTGCCTTTGGAGTCAGAAGACCTGGGTTCAAATTTTGCCTGTAATGCTTGGTACCTGTGTGATATTGGGCAAGTCATTTAATTAACCTACTTGGATGTCAATACAGTAAGTACATGCAGTGTCTGGGGTTAGCACTCAGCTCTCAGGGCACGTCTCTCCAGATGAGGTTCTACGGGTAATCCTTAAGGATATTGTAGGATGAGTCAAGTTGTTAGGAATTATATTCTGATTCCCTCCCCACAAGCAAGTAGGCTTGTATTTCCTTAAAAGGTATTGAACCTGCTCTTGAGATTCTATTGGCTCTAGATAACTAAGGTTCTGGCCAGTGATGGAGCTTCCTAAATACCTGAACACAAAAGGACCAGACCGTGAAGGGCCAGAGCCTCCCCTGAAGCTTTGGAACATAAAACCCAGGTGTGACCAAGGTTGGGAAGCTGTGTCCCACTGAATCAGTGCTTTATTCTGAACTAGCACCTTGGCCTTGCTTTGACCATCCTTTCTTTGATGTAGTTGAGCAAACCTCCTTTTGCTAGCAGTTAGACCAGGAGTTCTTAGCTCCTAATCACTAGATCTCTATAGAGTCCATCTGCTGATTCAGGGGAATCTGAATTTGGGTGGAGAAAAAAAAATCTTCATTTTCACTGACCTCTGGTTGAAATTGAGCCTTTTCTTCAATTATGAATTCAAAATAAAAAGAAAGCCATGATTCTGAGAAGAGGTCTGCAGCCAGACTGCCAAAGGGCCCATGTCACAAAAAGGTTAAGGACCCTTGCCTTAGATGGTTTATGATTGTCTCCTGGGATTCCCTTCTCAGGCCATTTTCTGGCCTGATTAAGGCAGACTGACCAACCTGCTGTGGAAGAGCTGCATTTGGGGTGTAAGTTGGATAGGTTGCTTACTGTTATCATCGGAGGAAATATCTGCCCAAACTGATGCCATTGAAGAGCCACCAAAGAATATGGAGGGAAGCAGGCTAGGCACTGGGAGATGAAGACTAACTCCAAGCAAGCTTGGCCCGCAAGGAACTTATACTGTACACACACTGTGCAAAGATAGAGAAATGCAAGTAATTTGAAGATGAGGACGTAATATTACAAAGATTATTGAAACTTTTTACTTCTATTGCTTTGTTTCAATTCAACAAACACTAATTAAGCACCTACTAAAGGTATAGTGATAGGTGCTGGAGATGCAAAAAAAACCCCACGTTTTTGAACAACTCATTCAGTCATGTACTAATTCTCAGCTAAAGTTTCTCCCTGCTGCCAAGGCTAATTTAAACTGTCCCTCTGCCACCACCAAATTCTTATTTGGCTTTGAGATCTTAGTGGGTTCAGTGTGACTCCATGAGATGCTGTCTGTCTTCCATTTGTTTTTCTGGTATCTAACATATTTTATTGCTCATGTCCACATTAAGTGTGGTATAAGGCATCAGACTTTATTGACTCTCATTTGATTCTCCTTTTTAAGGTCCCTTGTAATGTGTCAGTAATGAGGGAGTCTCAGGGTAAACTCATTATCAAGAGCGATCAATGCCTGTTTTCTTGTAACACCTTCCATAATCACATTATCTGGAGAATATTTTTTCCCAGGTTTTGGGCAAAGTTTCTGATTTGTTAGGACAGAATATATCTGTACTGTAGTTATACTTAAGATAGAAAAGGTGGGGAAGGAGTTTAGGAGATATTTTATTCCTATTGCCAATGACCAAAAGAGGAGCCATTAATAGTCTGCTATCTAGAGGCTCTGTGGCAAAGCTTACCAAGGAAGGAAGGAAAGTAGGGATGGTGGGCATGATGATAGGGGAGACTGTCCCTTGGAGATAACAGACAAGACAACTACAAAGGGGGTAGATGTAAAGTGCAGTAATTGTCTGCTTATTATTAATAAGAATATAACACCACCTAATAGAGGGTAGCTTGACTGACAAGCTGGCATACCCTGATATAGAAAGAAGCATTGAAATGCTAGTGTCCCAGTATGGGTATTCAATTGCTGGCAACTATTGTTAATAACTTCCCATCATTAACCACTAAGGACTGAGTTCTGTAAGGCAATTACTGGTCCAGGACTGACACTGATGATCATGAGACTCACTGGATTACTTCTGGAGAATAATAATAATAACTAAAACTCATGTGGTCCTTTGGGGTTTGCAAAGTGCTTTGCATGTATCATCTCATTTGGTGCTTGCAACAATCCTGTGAAATAAAGGCTAGTATTAGCCTCATTTTACAAGTGAGGAAACTGAGGCTCAGCTATTAGGTTGCTCAGCTAGGGTCGCAGACCGATAAACATTTGAGTCTTTCTGAATGCTAGTCTAGGTCACTGATTCTTCTGGTCAGGCTTCTTCTCAGACACAGAGTGATTGCATGACATGCCAGCAATGGGTTTATCTTTTCAGAAAGCTCAGGCCGGGCTCTGTAGGTGATCTCCTGTTCTGGTGGTAGCCTTGAGACTCTCTCCTCCTCTGTCCTGTGTAGGAGTGATTGCAATTTCCTTCCCTCACGTTCAGGACCAGGGGGTTTCTCCTGTTTATTTGTTTGATGGTAATAAGGATTTCAGGCTCAGAGATGTGTTCTGACTCATCGAGCTATGGGTTATAGAAGGAAGCTGGGATGTGTTTGATTCTACTCTGGTCACAGCCTGTGATACGAAAGGGCCCCAGAGACAAGGGTGAGCCAGGATAGCAGCCTTTGGCAGCTTTCAGCCATGACTCTTACTTCTTGAAAGGGTGAGTGAGGGTCCCGCCCTTAGAGCATGTGCAGCATTCCATGACTACTTCTAATCTGTGTGGAAGCTTAGTGATCTTACACACAAGCATTTGTAATGGAAGGGTCTTTCCCCCAACTTCAGAGCACACTCGGGCATTCTCTGACTGCTTTTTGTCGGCTTTCTATGTTGTAGCCAAAAGCCTTTTAATTGCCTACTGAGCTGGAACTAAGCTCTTATGAAAAGAATTGATATGTCCTTCCCTCAGCTGGTTTTTAGTCTAACTCTTCCCTTATAGCTTTTGAGAGAGAACTGCTTGCTGTACCTCCTGGGCAGAAGGGGCAGCAACTTTGGCTGCCTTGTCTCCCCGCCCAGCTGCTACATGTCCATAAATGCATGGCACATCTAATCTTGGCATGTTTCTTCTTTACTGATCTCTGGTGAACAAAATCCTGAGACAGAAGTGGCTAGGCAACCAGTGAGTTCAGGAGATCCAGTAAGGAGAGCACCCAAGGGACCAGAGAGACCAAAGCCGTTGGAGATCCAATTAATAGTCAGAGTCCTGGAGCCAGCGGCAACTGTAACTAAGTCCAGTGAGGAGACTGAGCAGGAACCTTCTTGACCTAGCCTAACCAGGAGCTGGCTTAGCTAAACAAGGGAGCAGCTCAGCCATTGACTCTCTCGCTCTCAGAAGTGAACTTGGTGGGTGGGGGCTCTGAGCAAAAGACTCCAAGGACCAGGAGCTTCTCAGGCTGGAGAGTGGGGGAGCAGCTTTGTAGCAACCACTTTACATTTGAGTCTACTTTCTCCAGGGACTTAGTAGATGTGTAGAAAAAAGAATGCCTCCCCTCTCTGGGGAAGTATTATTCTACTTTGGTCCTTGGTACGGCTTCTCAGTAAATGGCCCTTTTAAAAAAGCTAATTGATGTTAACCCACCATTTGATGTTGGAGACATGATAGCTGGTTAAATGGTATTGGAAGCCAACTAGAGGGGTTCATAAGTATTAAAGAGCTAAAGAAATTGAAGAGAGCTGTTAGGTCTCTCAGCTTCATCTCCTCTTCTTCAGGTGAAAGAGTCAAAATTTCTTCAAGTGATATTCAAATGGATTAGTTTCTAGACTCTCACTTTCCCCGGACCTACCTTTCCTCTGAAAGATTGCCAATATCCTTCCTATCCTACCAATATCCTATGGTGCCCAGAATAAAAGAAAGCATAGTGCATTGGAAAGGCCTCTGGATTTGGAGTCAGAGGAACTGGGTTTGAATCTTGGTACTGACCCTTACTTATCTGTGTGACCTTGGACAGTCATTTCACTTCCTTACACCCCAATTTATTCGTATGTAAAATGAAGGAATTGTACTAGATGGTCTCTGAGGCTTCTTCCAGTTCTAAATCTCTGCATCTATGATTGCTTTTCTCTATGATAACCCTGTGAGGTAGCTGTTAGGATCCAATTAAATCTCTTTTTCTTCAGGCTAGAGTCCTTGTTTTTTTCAGTGAATATCCACATAGCTTGGTTTCTAAACCTTCTGACTTTCCTGGGATCTCTCCTCTAGAAGGTTACCAACATCATTTTTAAAACATGGTGCCCAGAACTAAACAAGGCTCCAGATGTGGTTTGACAAAGGAGAAGTATTGTGGACTATGCCGTTTTTAATTCCGAAGACCCAGAACAGAAAGGTCTTGTGGCCAAAATCTTTAACAATATCAAATAGCTCAACATTAGAAACCAGTATGACTTTATCATTGCAAATGACGTTAAAGGTACATTAATATCTACTTTGCTGTTGTGCCCTAAGAACAATAGGATTTCCATCTGATTTGTAAATGGAATCTTCCATATGTGTTGTCTCCCCCATCAGAATACGAACTCCTGGATAGCTGGAACTGTCTGACTTCTCTCTTTGCATTCTTAGCACTTAGCACAGTGCAAAGCACGAAGGGCTGTCGTTTAGTCATTTCAGTGGTGTCTGACTCTTCATGACCCCAACTGAGGTTTTCTTGGCAAAGATATTGGCAAGGTTTGTCATTTCCTTCTCCAGCTCATTTTACTATGGAACATAGTAAGCACTTAATAAATGCTTCATTCATTGATTCATTGATGCACGATGCATGATGCTTGCATGCATTCCTAGTGTAGGAGAGTTGGTGTTTTAATACAAAGGTCACAGACATGTCTGGAACCCAGTGGATTTTGCTCATCCATATGCCATTCATTTTACAACACAGCTTCTTCTCTGTTATGACATTTTGCATAATGCCTAAGACTATTATTTAAATGGAGTAGTTTATGTTTTGAAGCTCAAAGTGATCTTTACACATAAGGAAATTTAAGCCTAAAGAGTTGAAGTGATTGACAAAAGGGGTCTTTTTTTTTTTTTCTGTACTGCACTTGTGATTTCATTGAGGTAGGCAATTGACAATGAGGAAATACCCTCCATTAATACAGGTCCACACTTGATCTGCAATTGCTAGTCTTATAGAATTGCCTGGGATCACTGAGAGGCTTAAGTGACCTGCCCATTTAGTGACTTACTACCTCCTGGCTCAAGATAATTTAGGTAGCAAATAATAAAAGGAAAATGTAGAATTCAGGTCCTCTTACTCCCAGTTCAATCTTTCTATTTTACCATTTGGGCAGTGGGAAGAGAGCTGGCTGGATACACGTGCAAAGATAAATGGCAGAGGGTCTTTGGACAGGCTAAGGCTTTTGGACTTTCCTTTAGGCAGTAGAAAGCCAATGTCAGTGTTCTCTGGGACCAAGTCCAGGGGAGATCTGGAAGCAGCACGATATGCTTGCTACGGTGACCCTAACTCTCAGAAAGAATAGAAAGCAGACCAGAATAACATACCCTGACTAAAGCCACTGGGCTATGCCAATAACAGTTAGCCACATGTATGTGTGTGTTTTTATCTATTTACTTAGTACTTACCTTTTTGTTTTGTTGAGAGGTTTCCACCACTAAGGAAAGACATTGATAAGCTAACCAGAGTTCAGAGGAGCACATTCCAGATGATAAAGGGTCTCAAGTCCATGATATAAAGGGATCTGTTGGAAGGACTAGAGACATTTAGCTTGGAGAAGAGAGGACTCATTGAGGGTACTGAAGATCATTGTCTTCACAGGTATTTGAGTTACTGTTGTGGGAGGAGGAAACAGTTTTTTTTTTTCCCTGCTGGTTGGAGAAAGCCAAAAAAAAAAAAAAGCCTGATGTAGGTTGTGTTCAAGCAACTTTCCATAACAACAACAGCTGCCCCAAAGGAGAATAGGCCATCTCAAGTGGTGATGAGCTTCCTGTCATTAAAAGTCTTCAAGTGGATGAACGCTTGTCAGGAATGTTATCTGAGAATTTTTATTCAATAATTCAACCAATAAGCTTTTATTACTGGAGATACAAAGCAAGGCAAAATCATGATGCCTGCCCTCATAAGCACACATTCTAAGGGGATGGGGCAGGAGACAACATGCACACACACTACATCTGGCTATGGGTTGAAATAGATGGCTGCTGAGCTCTGTCCTGCTTCCTCTCGCTCCCAATATACAATTTATTGTTTTAAACATTCATTTTTTTTTGAGTTCCAAATTCTCTCCCTTTCTCTAGCCCCTTCTCTTGCCCATTGAGAAGGCAAATAATATAAGAGGTGCCTTTCATTACTAAAATTCTGTTATTCTGTAGCCTACCATCATAGGCTGTGCTGTGTTTTTCTAGATCATTGCTAACACAGGTCATATGGGCCTTAGCTTTCCAAACACAAGCAAACAAGTTCTTCCTTCTTATTTGTGTCTTAGAGGAAGGATTCTTAAGCTTTTTTGTGTGTCATGGACTCCCTTGGCAGCTTGGTAAAGCCTATAAGTCCCTTCTCAGAATAATACTTTCAAATAATTGAAGGAAACGTTACATTTCAGTTAGTGAAAACAGTGAAAAAAAAGTTTTTAGTAAAAATAAAGATATATTTTTTCTTCCCATTCAAGCTCACCAATCCTGTGAAATATGCCCATGGAAATCTTATGAAACCCTTTCCTAGAGACTTCTTACCTCAAAGCATTTATTATAGAGACCCCAAGGTATATAGACTGAGAAACTGAGCAGCTGTGACTTTATTGGGCAAGTAGCTCAGAAATAAAGTTGACAGCCAGAAAACTCTTCTGCCCTTGGTACACTCCACTAAAAATGAATCATACATCCATATGCAGGTGCCCTGCCACACTCACAGAAAACCCATCTTTTAGGCTCCATTTAGGATGGTGAGGATCCCTCTCTCCTCAGCCCCCCTCAGCCAACCTTTTGCTTTGGGGGACAGTCAGCAGTTTACTTTAGCCTACCCAGAAATTTCATTGTATCTGGCTTCATTGAGTTTCCTCCCCTAAACAACTGCCACATACTTTAGGTTCTTGGGGCTTGTGTTCCAAGGTTTTTCAGGGCCAGAGAAGCTGGAGCAGCTGTGCAGGGGGATCACAAGTCAGAGACTTGGCAAAGCTTGAGGATACTGTTTATAGGCTTTGTGGGAATCCCTTTATGACCCAACTGTGGAAAAAATGAGGTCTGGAACCGATAGAGATATTGGCTCTGCAAAGGCCCTGGGGACTTTGGGTGTGGAATATCATCCATGTCATAAGATACCATCAACATGCTAGTTTCACTTAATTCTTTTTCCTTATTATAAGGGAAGGCTCTCTCTCTCTCTCTCTCTCTCTCTCTCTCTCTCTCTCTCTCTCTCTCTCTCTGTCTGTCTGTCTGTCTTTCTCTCTCTCTGTCTGTCTTTCTCTCCCCGTCTCTCTCCCTCTGTGTGTGTGTGTTGAGGGGTAGAAGTAGGGAGAAGGCACATTAGGAAATTTTTGTGATAAAAAAATAAAAGGTATCATTGGAAATCAAAGGGATGCCCATCAATTGGGGAATAGCTAAACAAGCTGTGATATGTAGTTGTAACAGAATATTATTGTGCTGTAAGTAATGACAAGCAGGATGACTTCAGTAAAACCTGGAAAGACAAACATGAACTGATGCAAAGTGAAGTGAACAGCAGCAGGAAAACGTTGTACACAGAAACAGTGATATTGTTCTATGAAGAACTGTGAATAACTTGGCTATTTTCAGTAACATAATGATCTAGGATAATCCCAAAGGATGAAGCATACTATCTGCCTCCAGAGAAAGAATTGATGTTTGAATACAAACTGAAGCAGGATATTTTTTGCCTTCTTTCTTTCTTTTTCCTTTTATTTGAGTCTTCTTACACAAAATGACTAATACGGAAATGTTTTACATAATTGCACATGTATAATCTATATCTGATTGCTCGCTGTCTCAGGGAGGTAGGGATAGGATTTGGAACTCAAAACAAAATAAAATTTTGATTAAAAAATAAAAGATATCAGCAATACATAAAAAGAAAAAGGAAAAGCTTATAGGATTTAGAGCTGAAAAGAAATTATAGATCATGTTCTTCAGCCCCCTTATTTTATAGATAAGGGGCCAAAGGCCCAAAGAGGTGAATTCCAGCATCACACAGATAAGGAGTAGTAGAGTTGGTCTTGAGACTTGCACCTTCTCACACCAGGTCCAGGATGCCTTCCACAGAGCCATTGTGCCTTGCCACCAGCTATGTCATAGTCAGGAAGAGAAATGCTGGTCAGAGCTTCCCCTGGCACAGGCACTGGATGGCTCATCAAACACGGCCCCCCAACCAAGTTACTGCATTATCCCGCTGGGTCCCTCAATCCTTGTTCCAATGGTAAGGATCTATGATTTTTTTTTCTAATATGGATACTTATTCCACCAAGGCAGGATATGCCTTAGGAGATGGACTTCTAGGTTTGCTATGGCCAAATAAATTATCACTTGGTGGTCAGCCCCTGGCCTTTTCTTTCCTCAGATGACAACCATACAGCCTATCCTCTGATTTCCCACTCAAAGATCTGGATGATCTGCCAGGGCTTATACTCCTCTGGTATAGGCTTCAAGAGTCCAGGGCCACATCTATGCTGTGGATGAGGTATCAGAGGAGGACAATATTACATACATGGGGCAGCTAGGTGTCACAGTGGATAGAGCACCAGGCTTGGAGTCAGAAAGACCCAAGTTCAAATCTGGCCTTGGACGCTTACTAGCTGTGTGATTTTGGCCAAGTCATTTAACTCTGTTTGCCTCAGTTTCTTCATCTATAAAATAAGCTGGAAAAGGAAATGGCAAACCACTCCAGCATCTTTGCCAAGAAAACCCCAAATGAGTTCATGAAGAGTAGAACACAACTGTGGATGACGATAACAACAACAACAAGTATGTAAATACGTATCTATCTGTCTGTCAATCTATTTATCTATCTATTCAGATAATTGTCATCCCGCGTTTTCCTTCCCTTCTTCCCTCCCTTCCTTCTGTCATTTCTGCCTGTATAGTGATGTTCAGATTACTTGGGGACAAGGTAAACTATCAAAGCAAAATGATTTTCACAATAAACCTGACAGCTTTTTCTTCCCCTGCTGTTGGTTTTCATTCTTATTTTATTTTAATTTATGAATAAACAAGATTGTCCATAACATAGTACAATAAAAAGATAACTTTACATGAAACTGCAAATCTACTATGCACAATTTGCTATTCCTTTCAAATATACAACAAAATTTTCTTTTTTTTTCTTCCTTTTCCCTCCTGCCCTAGAGTTGGCTACTGTTAGACACAAATTTTACATATATGTATATGTGTGTGTGTGTGTGTGTGTGTGTGTGTGTGTGTGTGTATATATATATACCATACATATGTATAATTTTATTTTAAAAAATTAAAATGCATTATGTCCTTTTGTTTTAAACACATGTTTTACAATATTTGGTATTGAGATTGTAAGATTTTGACACATATTTGAAAATTCATCATCACGAAACCACAAATCACACTGAATATTTAATGTGCCTTTGATGAACAATTCATTTTTTCAAATCTACTGGTGATTATAGTCCATAATTTTTTTTTTTTTAGTGAGGCAACTGGGGTTAAGTGACTTGCCCAGAGTCACACAGCTAGGAAGTATTACGTGTCTGAGGCTGGATTGGACCCAGGTCCTCCTGACTCCAAGGCTGGTGCTCTATCCACTGTGCCATCTAGCTGCCCCTATAGCCCATAAGTTTTCAATGGGGTTTGTATCAGGTAAGTTTCCAGGTTACTGAAGTATATTTACTTCTACCTCTTGGATAAATTTCTGAATCTTTCATGTCACATAGCAAGGTATAAGAACAGTTATACTATTCTATATCTGTGCAAAAACTTTTGAAATTCTTCAATAACTCTGCTTCTCAGTTTTTAATATATTTTTCAATGTTCATTATTCTTCCATTGGAAGTAAAAGATTCCTTAAACATTTTGGGGAGTTAATGTTTTACAGTTTGATAAGGATATCCATATTTCACAGGCTCACCTGGACTTTTATGACAATAGCATTACCTTGAAAAAGTGAGTTTCATCAAAACAAATGTTTTTTCTACCCAATACTCAGTACTCATCTTTGTACTGCATTGTCCATGCCAAGTATTTTCTTCTTCACAGGAATGGTTAGCAGTTTTTTTTTTTTTAACTTGGCTTTGCTATTCTTCCAAGTTCAAGAACCCTAGGCTACACTGTAGAGGAATCAGTAATGGCCCTATCAGCCATCAGGTCCTTTTTGGAGAGCTTTGTTTTCTGTGGATTAATTAGGTTATTCTGCAGCACTAATTTGCTTGTTCTTGGCATTGTTTTAAATTTCAGCCTCATTTCTCTTTGTGTTTTGGTTCGTTTCATCATTTAATAAAAAACAGTCTGGGAACTTGAATGATCTTTGGAACCTTTGATTTCCTTGTACCAACTATTGCAGCTACTGAAATATCTCTAAAAGACATTGAAGTGTGCTCTTTAAGAGCTATACTCCCTCCCCCCCCCCCCTCCCTTCTGTGGAGTAAAATCCATTATTTAAAACCACAGAGTTAAAAGCAAGACAAAAGAGAGCAATGAGATGCAATCCAGGACTCATTTGAAAGAGAACTAATTAAAATTGTAAAACAAAACAAAGCAAACAAAAAACCAAAACAGCTCAATTCAGTTTCAGCTAGTCAAGGGCAGATGTTCTAAATCAGCCGAATATCAGTAGAAGTGCACACACACGACCACTGCTATCACAAAATGGAACTAACTTGGGACAGTTTGGCAAAGTGGGAGATCAGTATTGAACTGTTTCAAGCCTGGCAATGATCAGAAACCGTAAGAATCTAGAGATCAAACTGGAAACTTGCAAGTATAGTATGCCACAAGAAGAACAAAGCAAAGATTTTCCTTCCTTGTTGTTTTCTTGGAGGCAGCTATTTGCTGTAACAGCCTTTGCAAAGAAAGCAATTCCTCTGAAGGGGGAGAGGGAATTTGTCTCTCAGAAAATAAAAAAAAAGCCTCACTTTAGACAGGGGTGAGCTTCCAAGGTAGTTCTGCTTAAATGAAGGGGAAAAGAGCAAGTGCAAACATCATAGACCTAGAGGTAAAAGGGCTCCCAGAGGCCATGTGCTTCAGATTCCTCATTTTGTGGATGAGGAATCTGAAGTGTAGAGAAACATAATGACTTAACCAAGTTCATAGAACTAATTAATGTTAGACCTGGGATTTGAACTTAGATCCTCTACTTTTAGAGCCACTACTCTTTCTAAAACGCCTTGTGGATATCTTTGGTTTCTAGCTCTTTCACTACCAGAGGAATGCTTTTCTGCTAGGTACATCACAAATGCTTACTCTGTCAGGAGTAGGGAATCTGTTCTATCTTAATTGAATTGAACTGGAACCATAGCTCCTTGAAATGCTGAAATATTTGTGTATCTCTATACATTTATATGTAGATCCATTAACAATATATGTAAAATTGAATGTTTTGCTCACTTACAGAAATATTGGGTTTCCCCAATTATTTTTATTAAGGCATTTGCAAATTAAGTAGAAATGACTCTTGTCCACGTGAAGGTTGGAATCATCCCCTTGCTTGGATGATGCCAGACTAGAGCCTTTGTCCTTCCTGAATGAACTTTGTGAATGAATACCTTTGCCTCCTGGCATCCTGAAGAGAATCTGTGTTTGATATGTTTTTATGAATGAACTTTGGTCAAGTCATTGGTAGATAACACAGAATCATGCTTTTAAAAGAGGATCAGTGCACAAACAAAATGCTAACATAAAATGGAGTGGGAAAGTAGGTCTTTTGTAAGGAATATTGTGGAGTTCAGAATTTAATACTTTTCTAAGTTTTAAATCATAGAAACAATAATCTTTGATATAGCTTGAGTATCTATATGGGCTGAGTATGAATTTTCCCAGAACATTTCATCTGTATCTCTTTAATACATTCTACCTTATGCAATACTCACCTTATCTCTCCATCCAATCAGCTGCCAAATCTTGTCATTTCTACCTTGACAACCTCATATACAATCTCTTCTCACCAGTCACACAGGCCTTCATGACCTCTTGTCTGGACTCATGCCATAGCCTCCTATTTTGTCTATCCCCATTCCAATCCATCCTCCACACAACCAATAAACATTGATTAAACACCTACTATGTGTCAGTCACTCTTACCCTTTCCATAGACCAGAAACCCCTTGAAGTCAGGGACTGCTTCATTTTTGTCTTCATATCCCAGCACCCAGCAAAAATGCCTGACACAGAAATGATAATTAAGAGACATGAGCTGAATTGAACTATTAAGCTTTATTGAGATGATTTTCAGTTTTTATGTGGAAATATTTTAATAGCCAATAATTTTAGTAAGTGAGAAAATGTCATCAATTATAGAAGGTCCAGAAAGGCTTTTAAGGGGGAGATACAAAGGAGAACACTTCATTCCCCAAGATTCTCAGTAAAATGTTAAAAAGCTTTCCCAAAGTCTTGATGTCAGATTTGGTTTTAGCATCTGTTGGTAATTCTGCCCACAGAGCCACCCCGGATTTCATTATTCAATTTAATAACACAGTAAAACTTATTCTTTGTGAATAAATATTCCACTATGAAGTCTGATCCAAAAGATTGTGAGGTCCTGCCAATTAGTCTGTTTAAAATAAGTAGGTGGATTAGGGCAGCAGATTGTGATCTGTGTAATCTGTAAACTAGATTATAAAACCTGGGTTTTGCCCAGCACTGGATGACTGGGAGGATGGCGGT
Source organism: Phascolarctos cinereus (assembly GCF_003287225.1). Taxonomy (NCBI): domain Eukaryota; kingdom Metazoa; phylum Chordata; class Mammalia; order Diprotodontia; family Phascolarctidae; genus Phascolarctos; species Phascolarctos cinereus. The sequence continues at coordinate 466,684,826 of NW_027555958.1, forward strand.
GCCCTGGGCAGTAATGGACAAATTTGGTACTTGGCAAGGTAATGAGTTCAGTTCCTGGCACACAGCAGGCATTGAATAAAATGCTAATATTTATTGATTCAGTAAGCATTAATTATACATTTTACAGTTACTGATTTGTGAATGTCTTTCCTCCCTTGACAAATGTAAGTTCCTCGAGGGAAGGATTCTTTCCTCTTTCCCTTCTTTTCCTTCCTTCCCTTCTTTCTTTTCTTCCCTCCTTCCCTTCCTTCCCATATTCATGACCTCACATAGTACCCAGTGCATCGTAAGCATTTAAGGAATGTTTGTTGAATTGTATGGATTACGTGCCTCCTTCCCTAGCCTGTTATCATGGACATTTCCCATCTTTCTTCAGATGAGACTCTAATTCTCCAATGGAAAATATGTTCTCTCCCCCCTCGATACTTTGCCTGATTTCTCCTTACCTTGTATGTTACTTATTGTTTAAGTCCTGGAAACAAATAAGCTATCTGAGCCTTAAGTTTTTCATCTGTAAGATGGGGATGCTAAAAATTGGCACCAGTATCTATATATTTGGATTGTGGTGAAGAAAGTCCTTTGCAAACCTTCCAGAGGTACAGAAAGGAGCCTTCTTCCTATTGTGTCTTCAGCTGTATTCTGTCTGGTGATTAGAAACAAATGCATGAAATTCCATTTTATCTTTAGCATCTAATTGCCATAGGACCCCTTGGGTATGGTGACTTTGTTAATTACTCATGCTGAGGCAGCTAGGTGGATGGCATGAGAACTCAACTGGAAGGCAAGAAGTCCTACGTTGCAGTCCTGCCTCATCTACTTGCCATCTGCGTGACTTTGCTGTGCCCAACCTTCCTGTGCTCCAGTGTCCTCACCTGTGCCTCGAAGGTGCCTTGCAGCTCAGTCTGTGCTCCTACTATGGTATCTGACAATAGGTTTCCATGCCAACTTACATGTATAACTCTGCTCATTGTAACTGTTAGCCAGCGACCCTTGGATTCTCTGAGACTGTCTCTCCTTGTTCATCTGGGGAGCAGATGATTGCTTTATCCTCTTCCCATTTTTGTCCCAAAGCCTTTTTAGATCATCTTGACTTTGAATCCCATCTGGCCCCCTTATCCCTACTGCCTTCAATTTCTCCTGGGCTTAGCTCATCCTCCTTTCTTTTACTCCTAGTGGTTCTCCCAATGTTTTTCCCTTTCTCTCCCTTCCCGCTTCTTTCCAACTTTGATACACTGGCCAGAAAACAAACTTAGATCTTTTTAATGGAAGGCAGTTGTGTTCACCATTACACAACTGTTCTCAGATCATGGGTATCCCTGGTACTGGAGACACACAACACAAAGGACATTGGTCCATTTGGGTGGATTTCTTACTTTTTTGACTCGGAGGCTACCCAGTGGCTTGAATACTGATTTAAAGTCAGAAGATCTGGGTTCACATTTTCAAATTCCATCTCTATCATTTACCAGCTGTGTGACCTGGTTAAGTCATTTAACAAATGTCAGCCTTGGCTTCCTCACCTGTAAAATGAAGGTGTTAGACTAGGTAACCTCTAAGGACCCTTCTAGTCCCTGCTGTTCTGTGCTAGTCTGTAGCTGCTCTCAGGGACCACGACTGCAGTAATGCTCAGTCCCTGTTGCACTTCACTCCCCAGCCTGTTGCCAACCATCTTATAGCTGTGTGAGTCCCCTTTGTCTCCACCTTCCCCTCTCCTCCCTTTTGTGGAACAATGAACAATCATCAAATTAACTCTGCCATTGTTCCTAGATGGAGGACAGGTTTGAGATATGAGTTTCATTTCAGACATATTGAGTCGGAGATGCTGATGGAACATCCAGGTAGAGGTGTCCACCAACCAGTTGCCAATGCTGTTTAGGAAAATGATTAGAGTTATGTACGTAGATATGGGAACCACCTATGTAGAAATGGTAATTGAACCCGTAGGAGCAGATATGGTTATCAAAAGAGAGAGTATAGAGAAAGAAGATGAGGTCCCGTTCAGAACTGTAGGATACCCCCACGCAAAGGACTGGATGACGATCAGCAAATAAAAATGAGGAAGAATCACACAGCCTGGGGGAGAACAGTGTATGTGGAAAGACGATTCAGCTAGTATTTAGGAGCACTCACAAGGAAATAAGAAAGTGGACGTAGAGACAACCATGGAGGGCTTTGTCCTTGACCCTCCCTGGGCTACATTTTATCTTGAGCCTAAAGGAAGACAAAGAAGGAATTCTTCCAAAATCAGCAGGTGACACAAGACTGGGAGGGATAGATAATATTTTAAAAGACAGAACAAAAATTCAAATTGCTCTTTGTCAGACAAACTGTTCTCTGTCCGTGTCTCCCCACTTTTGTACTTTCAAAGTTGATTTTTCTGAACCCAGGTATAAAACTTTGCATTTATCCCTATCAAATTCCTTCATATTCAAGTCGGCCTAACAAATGTTTCAGCCAGTGAAATCTTTTTGGATTCAGAACCCGTCACCCAGTGTCCCATCCAATTTTATGCCATCTACAACTTTGGTAAACATATCACCTCTACCTTAAATAGATTCATTGATAAAAATGTTAAATAGCGCAGATTCCAAGATCATTCCCCTAGAGAGGTGAAGGGAAGGGAAAAGCATTTACAAAGCATCTACTATGTGTAAGGTACCGTTCTAAGCACTTTCCAAACAGGATCTCATTTGATCGAGGCACCTTTGTCCAAGTTGATATCAAACCATTGATTCCTCCTCTTTTTGTCTAGCTATTCAATCTATTCTAACTGTGCCTAAGTGGACAATTGTCTAGTCTGTCTCTCTTTTGTCCACAAATATTCTGCTTTTATAAATCATACCACTCTTTGAATGCCTCAGAGAAGCATCCTACTTGGCATGGAGCCTTCAATAAAGCAACAGTCTTCGTTTTCCTTCACTTCAGATTTTCACATGCTGGTTTAACAGCTGAGTCCCTGAAGCCTCCCTTTGAAACTGGAATCTGGATCTCCTTGCTACATGTCACAAGCTTAGCATGGGCCGCTTCGGATCTTCAGTTAGGCTCAAGATCCCACCAGTGCAACCCTCCCGATTTATAGACCATACAAGATACAGATTCAATAGTAGACACTTTTAATTAAGATGTGAAAGATACGCAAGTAATACGAGAGAGTAATAGAGTCATTCTCTGCCCCTGTGCTCAAATGGGTACAACTCTTTGCACGTTTCAGTGGATGACAAAAATAAAATGTTTAACGTCCTACTAACTATTTGGGAGAGGACACTGTTTTCTCACTTTAGGAAAGACGCATATAGTGGAAAACATTTAGAGGAAAGCAACCAGGATGGTGAAGGCACTTGGGTCACATGCCCTAGGATGCTCAGCTAGGCTGAAGGAGAGAAGACTTAGGGCCATCACCATCACTGAATTCAGTGTCTGAGGAGGGATCAAAGTCCCTTTGCTTAGCTACAGAAGGCATGCTGGGGAACGGTGAGTAAACACTGAAGAAAGGCACATTAAGTCTTGATGTAAAGGGAAAATGTCCAAGTATTAGAGTGACCCCAAAGTGGAATGGGCTTCTCAGAAGGTAGTGACCTCCCTTTCATGGAAAGTCTCCCAGTCTGATGAATTGTTGTCAGGGATGACGTAGAAGGTTTTCTTTGCCAGGGATGAGTTGGACTAGGTGGTTTCAGAGGACTCTTCCTCCTCTGAGATTCTTTTTCTGTGATAAAATATTGCCCACATGGTAAAAAGCCATCCCATACTCAGGTGTTACTTTGACCCAACAGTTAGCACAGTGCCTGGCAGTTGTTCAGTTGTTTTCAGTTGTGTCCGATTCTTTGTGACTGCATTTGAGATTTTCTTGGCAGAGATACTGGAGTGGTTTGCCATTTCCTTCTCCAGCTCATTTTACAGATGAGGAATTGAGGCCAACAGGGTGAAGTGACTTGCTTAGGGTCACACAGCTAGTAAGTGTCTGAGGCCAGATTTGAGCTCAGGAAGAAGAGCCTTCCTGATTTCAGGTCCAGTGCTCAATCCATTGTGCCACCTAGGTGCCCCTATGTGACTGGCACCAATGTTTATTGATTGGCTATCTCTATGGTTTAATCATGTGATCGTATTCATTAAATATTGGAGAGTTCTGTGCTCTAGCTGTGAGTGACCACGACAACTCGAGTCCACATCTTTGTCTGGCCAAAGTCATATATCCTGGGGTCTTTCTCAGCAGCAAATCGATGCTTTCAGAGTCATTCAGTTCCTTTCCCACAGCTCTTCATCCCTGTGTTGTAGTTTTCAAAGCCACTTAGGTCATTTCTTGGCAAGACCATTGGATGGCTATTTCTGTTCAGTCAATAACATATGTGAGCGCAATAAATTGGAAGCTTCTCAGTATTAATAATGCCCCCAGCTATGCAACTTCCACTCCCACGGTTTGCAGGCAATTTCTTTGAAATCAATCTCAAAATGTTGGACTTTGTTTCCAACATAAGAAAATGGTTTTGCAAATAGAAACCCTTAAGTCAAAAAAGGCGGAAGGGGCAGGACCAGCCCTGTTTGATCTGTTACTTCCCATGTTCACTTTGCTGATTGGCATGAAGGGTTTCTCAGGAAATTAGATTACTCTCATCCCCTGAAACTACCCACCTGGGCAAAGGTTCCAAATGGAATCTGTTTGCTGGAAAATAGTGGGATGGGAAATGCTTTCTGGGTAAGTTATGTGCCCCAGTTAGAGCCTGCTTGGCAGTAGGTCAGACCAGATCTCAGGAGCAGGCTGAGTCAACAGGGAGGTCCCAGTCATGAGAAATGGGAGAGGGTCCATGAAGACAGGAAGTCAGTGTCAGAGGGGCTGGGACCCAGGTCCAGCCAGGAGCTGGGGACCAGAGGCAAGGCTATAAACCTTGATCAACTCTACCTTGTGGAACGGCAGGTCTGTGTCCCAGGAGGATCAGCAGTATAGAACAGGTGAAGGGGCCAAGGAACTTGGTGCTCAGTTACAGAATGGGATCAGCAGCAAAGCCACCCTGCGACCTTGGGGAAATCACTTAAGCCCTTGGGCCTAGGCTTCCTGTGCTGTAAAATGAGCACGAGGGTAGGTGAGACGTATTGTCTTTGGATCTCCATGGGACTGGCGCATACTACATACTTAATTCGTGTTTGTCAGATTATTGATTGGTGAATAGTAGTTGACCCCTCAGGCATTTTGCACTCTAGCAATCCGTGATGTGAGTGTAGCGGAGACTTACTCTGGCCTTGACTGCCTTCAGGTGTTCACACCTCCCTCAGGATTCTCCAGTACCCTTTAGGGGTTGGGAAGGGTCTCACCTCTGCCAGTGCCTCAAGCCCCTTCTGATTTTGTTCTCCCCATTTTATAGGGTCTGAGCACACCAGTTCCGTATTAGTCAGATTAACTTTTTTTTTTTTTTTGTTGAGGCAGTTGGGGTTAAGTGACTTGCCCAGAGTCACACAGCTAGCGAGTGATATATGTCTGAGGTTGGATTGGAGCTCAGGTCCTCCTGACTCCAGGGCTGATGCGCCACCTAGCTGCCCCCTAGATTAACTTTTACAAAGGTGCAAAAGAATAGCAAGAAAAAAAAGATGCAAATATCCCCATTGAGTGCCTGGGGAGGGGAAGGGGATCAGACTCCCCCCTTGGTCCTCCTGAGCTTGTGTCTTGGCACTCTGACTTCTCAGGGGCTTCCCTGCTGGGCTGGTTGGAACCTCTACTTAGAACCCCAAGCTTGAAGGTTATCCTTGCTCCGTCTCCCAGGTTGGGAACTCTACTCCCTGCACCCAGAACCTGAAAAGACCAAATGAACAAGGCCAAAATCACAAGCCTGTTTCTTGGTGAGACCTTTTATGAAAGTTGTCCATTGTGCTTATTAAAGAGGGCAGTGTGGTACAGTGAATAGTTAGACATGGAACCAAACACCGGAGTTCCTGCCTCTGACTGGCTGTGTGACCATGGGCAAATTCCTCAGTCTGCCCATCTGCTTAAGGGAGTCCTAATAGCCACGATGCCTATTATTAGGGTAATTGGGAGACTCAAACGTGTTGACATAGATAAAGCATTTTGCAAACTTTAAAACCCCATACAAATGAGGTCTTCCATGATTGTTCCTGGGACTCTTCTCTAACAGAAACAGTAGGTTTAGGGCAGAGTCTCTGGCATTCTTCCTCATATGCTGGCAGAGGGTCTCAGTCCTCATGGAGGCCTTCCTTGGATTTAATTGTGGAGGAAAGTGGGGAATCTTGTTCCTAGAGATAAAAGGCAGCTGGGGCGCACATTGGAGACAGCATTGCACTTGGAATCTGGAAGACTCGGTTTTGAATCCTGCCCTAAACATTTCCTAGCTGCCTGACTCTGGCAGATCCATCTATTAGCCTCAGTTTCCTCATCTGTAAAATGAGAATAACAAGACCCCTTTCGAGGGTCAAATGAGATAGGATGTTGGGTGTCTCTAGTCCCCCTGGCGTGCACTGGCCCTGGAGGGTCCTGCTGCTTCCCTGTCTGTCCCCATGAAAACCTGTGGAGAACTCCTCTGGGGCTCCCCTAGGTTGCCATGTGTAATTCCCACATTGACTGATGGTTATCGCACCAGTATCTCACTTAGCTGCTGTGCAGCTCCTGGATGGACCAGGATTCTCTTGGTGCTTGGAGTTCTATGTTTGTTATTTTTAAAATTATAATTACAGTTTATTTTAATATTCATTTAAAATTTTTTGAGTTCTAAATTCTCACCCTCCCTGTAGCCCCTCTCCCACGCATTGAGAAGGCAAGCAACATGGTTTCATTTAAAAAAAACCCAAATGATAAAATTATAATTATCCTTTATTTTAACATATGTCTGGCTCTCAATAAATGTTATCTCCCTTCTCCCTCAAGGGCCTCTCTCCCAACAGTCTCTCTCTATGACTCCAGCAATCACTTGTTTAGCTCACTTTGGTAATAAGGCTCAGTACATCTGGGGCAAGAACACATGAATTTGAACACTAACTAGTATTTTCCAACTGTGTGATCCTGGCCATATCATTAAACTTCCCTTGTGTCTTAGTTCACTCTTCTTACAAATGGAGCTGATGGGTAAGCTATCTACTTCACAGTGAGGAATAATGCTTTGTTAACCTTAGAAGGCTAAATAAATCTAAATTAGCATTATTATTATTACTATAGAGGATCTGTGTCTCAAAGAGTGATACACTCATCTCTATAGTCCAGCCTTGCTTAGAGTTGATTGGATGGGGGAGGGTGCGAGGTATCTCTCTGTTAACCCAGCTGACATTAACATCAAGGAGTGGCATCAAACCATTCAGATTAAAGATAGAAACTCTGAGGTCACTTAGCTCAGCCCTTCAGTTTTACAGCTGCAGAAAATGAGAAGTTAATTGGTTTGCCAGAATACCTGCTTGGAACCCAGGACCTTTAACTTCAGAATGATCACTTTTCTTAGCTCTCAAGGGAGCCGTTTTTACTTACTGCTTCCCGCTCCCCAGCTGTCCTAAATTTGCTCAAAGCTGTGGTCTTCTGCTCCGAAAAAGTAAGCCCTGGATCCCCGGGGCTGCCAGACCACCGCAATTATTCCTCAGTTCACTCCCAGGAGGCGCTGGGGCGCATTATGCAAGGTAAACACATACTTTAAAACCAAAGACTCCACCATAACCAGCAGGGGTTACATAAGGATCTGAGACAGGGTTCATGGAGAGGAGAATGGGACTAAAATGTGACCCCTTAGATCAACAGAGAGAAAATTGTTTTCAGTGCTCACTTGGAGCAGCTGTTGAAATTTACGCAGTTGAAACTTAAAGACGGTCGGTTAGGGTAGAATGCTATTTTCCCTCAAATATAATAAAAACCAGGAGGACTCGCTGCTGTTCAGGAGAAAATCGTCTCAGTGTCGAAGAATGTCAGAATTGGAAAGGACCTCAGAAACCATTTAGTCCTTTAATTTGGGGGAAAAAATAAACCAATCCCTCTGCAAAATACTGGCTCTTCATCCTCTCCCTGAGGACTGAGTTAAGTAAACCTGCATTTATTAAGCACCTACTATGTGCCAGTGCTAAGTGATGAAGATGCAAAGCGGGGCAAAAGTCAGTTCCTGCCCTCGAGGAGCTCACAGTCTGATGGGAGAAGATGATATTCTAGCAACTCTATGCAAACACCAAATACATAGGACAAGTTGGAAATCATCCACAGAGCCAAGGCACTTAAGGGAGAATGGGAAAAACTCCTTGCAGAAGGTGGGATTTTGTGTGGGACCTGAAGGAAGTTAGGGTAGCCAGGAGGCAGAGATGAGGAGGGAAAGAATTCCAGGCATGGGGGGCAGCCAGGGAAACACCCCCACACAATCAGGGGCTGGAGGAACAGCAAGGGGCCATGGCCACTGGCTCACCGAGGATGTGCAAGGGAAAAAGGGTAAGGCGTTTGTCAAGGCAAGAAGGGGACGGGTTATGAGGGCTTTAAAAGCCAAAGACGGTTTCACGTCTGATCCTAAATGTAGTCGGGAGTCACTGAAGTTCAGGGACTAGGGGACGCGACATGGCCAGACTTGGTTTGGGAAGGTCCATTTTCAGTTGAGCGGAGGATGGACTCTATAATGGGGAAAGGCCTGAGGGGGGAAACCCTCCAGTGGCCATTGCAATAATCCAGGTGTGAGGTGATGAGAGCCTGCGTCAGGGTGGGGGCAGAGTCAGAGGAGAGAAGCAGGCATATAGAGGAGCAGTCGGGGAGGTAAAAACTAAAACACTTGACAGCTGATTAGATATGGGGGGTGAGAGTGAGCAGTTGCTAAGGGCTGTTAAGGGGTCCCCTGAACTTGCTTTTTTGAGTTGCCATATTTTCCAGAAACACTGGACCCAGAGCACGCAGGACGTGTCAAGGATGAAGCCCACTTCCTCCCCCTCCCTACCCCCGGACAGCTGACAGAGGGGGCCACTGCACCTTTCCCCTCCTATGCCACGCCCCTTCCTGTTTTCTCCTGTCGTTGTGCTGGCATAAATGGGCAAACTTCTGTGAGGACTGGGAACTCTTTGGGTTCCGCACGCACTGCTCTTGGAATAAACTTGGTTTTCACACATGTCTCACGAGGTTGTGATTGCCTGTTGACATGGTTGAGGACAATTACCTAGGTTATAAGCCTGGGTGATTGGGAGGATATTAGTACCTGCAACGATGGTATGGAAATTAAAAATCATTGTTTTAGCCACAAGTAGCAGAAAGAGATGTTCCATGGGAAAAGAGACTATATTTGGTAGTTAATTATGATAACTAGCATGTATATGGCACCTACTATGTGCTAGGCACTTTATGATTATGATCTCATTTGATTCTTACAACAACCCTTTGAGGTAGGTGCTATTATTATCCCCATTTTACAGATAAGGAAACTGAGGCAAACAGGCTAAATGGAGTACTCAGGGTAACACAGCTAATAAGTGTCTAATGCCAGGTTTGAACTCAGGTCTTTCTGATGCCAGGACTGGTGCTCTGCACATTATGACACCCTCCCCAATCCCCATCCCCACCACAGCTGCCTCTGTTAGTGAGTGTTAGGGCTGGGACTCAAAACACACCTTCTGACTCTACCCCCGGAGCCTATTACGGTACTTCTGTGATTTCATCCCAGTAGGTGAGCCGTCCGTGGACACAGATCGCGACCCTCTGCACCTCAGCATTTAGTGTTCTGGCATCATGAACTCATGGATTTGAACCCAGAATGGACCTTAGAGGTCCTCTAGTCCAGCCCCCTCATTTTACAGATGAGGAAACTGAGGCCCTGGGACAGTAAGTGGTTTGCCCAAGGTCATGCAAATAGTAAATAGCTTGTGTGGTCAGAATTTGAACCCAGGTCCTTTCTTTCTAAACCTAGCACACTTTCTTGAGTTACTTTGACTCTGTCTTTCTATATATATAGTCTATACATATGTATGTGTGTATATCTATCGATCTACAGTCTATACATATCTATGTGTATGTATATATCTATCTAGATATCTATCTAGAGATGTTTGAGGTAAAGGCATCGTATAAAACAACACAGTGAGATTTTTCAATAAATCGTCTGCCCTGTAACCTATAGCTAACTCTCCCACAAATACACAACCCATCAATGAGTACAGGATCATGCATGGAGGGTCTGTATATGGAGAACACAGAGAAGAACAGCTTATACCCCTGATTCTAGGGGATCTCTGATGTCTTCAGGGGTGCTATCATACCCCTTTCATTTGACTCACCCATTTCATTTGACTCGCCCCTTTCCAGGGATGGTGTCTGTCCTGGGTGCATTGCCCCCTTGGGCTCAATGGGTGAGTTACTCTGCTGGTCTTGCCAGGTAGTCAGGGTCTGTGTTGGGCTCATCTCTCTTCTGGTCCTGTAATCTTTGCTGGGCATGCTTCCTACTGTAGTACCATGTTCCAGGCTCATTTCTTCAGGACCACCCAAGCCATCCCAGCTTCAGTCTCCTAGGGCATATTGGTTAGAGGACAGGAAGCCAGCTCTGTCACATCCAGCTGATAAAAAGCCAGGCAGAGGGCCCCTAGGCTAAGATTAGCTCTTTCCACTTTGGCCCCTAAGACCAGGTGGGAAGCAAAGCCGCTTTCTATTATGGGTGATTGTCTTAGAGTTCCATACTCTTAGATGTTTCCCAAATCCTCTCTGGCTTAGAAGCAAATGAATTTGACCAGAACAAAAGGTAAGCTAAGGAGGCAGGGTCAATGTTCTCTACCCACTTAGCCTTGATTCCTGTCTTTACAATGTGTGCTTGTCAGTAGCAAAGTCTGATTGCTTTCATACTGTATTTTGGCCAGCAAAAAGAACTCAGTTTCCTCATGCTGAAAATAAGTACAAGGTAATTTGAGGAGGGTGACTGATAACTAGGGGAATTGGGAAAGTCTCTTGTGAGGGGTTGCAAAATTTGGGGTTACTGGGCTTGTAGTCTGCTTTTGCTACTTATCTTTGTACCACTGGTCAAATCATTTTCCTTCTCTGAGACTGTTTCCACATCATAATTAAGCAGTTGGGTTAGGTCACTTTAAGCTCTGAATCTATGATCTTCTGACTTGAAATCAATTGTAATATGTGTTTAGCATCATAATTGCTCTTCAGATAATGAGTGATTCCACCATGCCAGGAACCAAATCTAGTCTCTTTAAAGTTGTCTGGAAACCCAGATGCTTCCCACGGGAACATGGGCACTCACACATATACACATCACATCAGTTTATTATTTTCCTTTCTCATTACAAATTGCCTGCCTTTTTGGGATTGTTCTCAAAGTGGTTTCTAAACAGTAAGTCCTGCAATGCTTTCAGCAGCAATTTATACGACTCACCAACAACATCCTTTGAATGTTACCTTTGCTGAGCAGAAATGTTCTTTTGGGAGCATTCTGTCTCTCTCACTAACACTTTGTGTGCATCACAGGCGAATGACAATGAGCAAATCAGTCAATGCAGCCTGTTGGGAAACCCTTGGGCTGATGTCACTGAAGGTTACTTGCTGCTCCTGGGCCTCTAGAATGGTCTGGATGAATTACTCACTGTCCTCCCCATTGCCCAGTCTCTTCCTGTTAAAAGGGATGTTAGAGATTATTTAGTTCAAGCTCCTGTCCACTCCATCATTCCTTCCCATGCATCCCCAGTAGATGTCTGATGAATACACCAAATAACAGGGAGCTTACTACATTACAATATGACCTGCTACATTGTCTTAATTGCTTTAATTGCTAGTCAGTTAAAAAAAATAAGTAAAGAATATGCTATAGAATGCATAGGAATGAATTATAGAATTCAAATTCTAGGGTTCAAATCCTAGCTCAGTCATTTTTTAATCTGCGCGACCTTGGGAAAGTCTTTAAACCTAAAGGCCTCGGTTTCCTTATCTGTAAAATGAAGATAATGAGAGTGCATTTGTTGTTATTCACTCTTTCGGCTCACAGGTGAGGAGACAGGAAGTCCAAGGCCAACATTCAACACATCACACTTGGAACACAAGGAATGTATTTGCTAACCTTTGTAAGGGGCTCTTTGGCAAAAAAGAAATGTGGATTCTAATGGTTGGTCTGGATGCTACAGGAAAGACAACTGTTTTGTACAAACTGAAGCTGGGTGAAATAGTAACTACTATTCTCGGTATAGATTTCTATGCTGAAACTATAGAATACAGAAATCTTAGCTTCACGGTGTGGGATGCAGGTGACCAGGACAATATCTGACCCCCCTGGTACCATTACTTCCAGAACACACAAGGACTGATTTTTTGCGGCCATGCAAGGACAGAGAAAGAATGAATGAGGCCCAAGAAGAACTGATGAGAAAGTTGGCAGAGGACTGGTCCATCCAATCCACCTTCGCCCTAGTGGGGAAGGACTCTGGAAGGACTGGACTGGTTGTCAATCAGCTGTGAAACCAGAAACAAAACAAAAAAAGTTCCTTCCCCCTCTTTTCCTCTTATTTCCTCCTATTTGCCCTTCACTTTATTCTCATGTGGCAAACTGGGCTACTTTGTGGTGCTGACTGCCGGAAGCTGGTTTTTCCCACCCCTCGTCACAGTATGTATTGAGCCATGTGGTAAATGTGGCAAATACAGGCCTGAAAACAGGTTTTCTTATTTAATATAAATAGTTTTTGTTTCCAACGGGGCAGTTTCTGGCATTCCTATGCAACATTTCCCAGCTTTTTTTTTTATTGTAAAAAAATCAACTCACATTGGCACTTGGGCTGCTGGGGGTTAAAGCACTCCATTATGGTGGTTGGTTTTTGAACCTGAACTCATTGTTTTGACTTCTTTTTAGTGGCTTTTTTTTTTACTATTAAAAAAAATACATTGAGTTCAGCCAAGCACCAAAATGGAGGATGAAGGAGTGTGGAAATTTGGACAAGCCCTCTTATTTGTATTAGAATTGTGTCTGAGGTTGTTCCCCTTGGTCTGCGGCAGGGCCCTCTAGGTCCTCAAGTATGGCCCTTTGACTGAATCCAAACTTTACAGAACAAATTTAAATAAAAGGATTTGTTCTGTAGAACTTGGACTCAGTCACAAGGCCGCACCTAGAAGGCCACAGGAGACTCTGGGGTATCTGCACTCTGCCTGGGAGTTAGCCTACATAGTCCGGTTTGTTGGCATTTCTGCCCTCTGGGAATGGATTCTCCTCTCTATTTGCTTTTTAAATCTCTGTTTCCACGATTGTATTCCCACTTTTCTCCTGTGAATTGAGGGTTTCTAAGCCATTTATTTTACACATCAGCCAGCTGGGGGTTTGGCAATCTTGCCACAAAGGAATGTGGAATATAGAGAAGGGAGAGCAGACAGAAATGGAGATCCTCATAGCCCCCAAGAACAATATGAGAAGACACATCTCCCCACTCTTCTGAAGAGGTGGGAGGGCCACAGGTGTCAAAAGTAGCTTATATTGTCAGTTTCAGCTGATTGTTTCCACCTCTCTCTTAAAATTTTCTCTGTTATATGTGAGAGGGAGAGAGTAAGAAAGAGATAAAAGGGGAATTTTAGGTGATAAAAGAAAGATGTCAGTAAAATTTATTAAAAAAAAAAAAGAAATGAGGACCCTCCATAGGGATTATAGCTTGAGAGACAGAACAAGATTTAGAGAACTGAAGGCCCATCAGGAACTCTATAGAGATTCCCCCTCTACCCTTGACCCGACCTAGAGCCTCAGCATGAAGGGTTTGGCTGCAAAGGCTGCTCCTTGAGACGGTAGGTAATCAGATATAGGTTATATATTTGCAATTATGTAAAACATTTCCATATTAGTCATTTTGTACAAGAAGACTTGAATAAAAGGAAAAAAGAAAGAAAGTGAAAAATAGCCTGCTTCAGTCTATGTTCAATCAATATCAGTTCTGTCTCTGGATGCAGATAGTATGCTTCATGGTGAGGCCTTTGGCATTGTCTTAGATCATTGTGTTGAAGAGAATAGCTGAGTCATTCACTGTTCTTCATCGAACAATATTGCTGTTACTGTGTACAACGTTGGCCCCGTTCTGTTTACTTCACTTTGCATCAGTTCATGTAAGTCTTTCTAGGTTTTTTTTCCTGAAATCATCCTGCTTGTCATTTCTTAAAGCACAATAATATTCCATTACAATCATACATCACAGCTTGTTTAGCCATTCCCCAACTGATTTGTATTAGTTTGATATTCAATTCTTAGCCACCACAAAAAGAGCTGTTAAAAATATTTTTGTACAAATAGGTCCTTTTCCCTTTTTTGGGGATGTCTTTGGGATGTCAACCTAGCAGTGGTATTACTGGATCAAAGGGTATGCACAGTTTTGTAGCCTGTGTGTGTGTGTGTGTGTGTGTGTGTAGAGGCTAGGCTTATCACAGTGCCCAGCACAGTTGCCTGGAGGTAACCTTCTTAAGAAGATCTCTGCATCAGGGGATGTCAGAAGACTGGCTTTGTGGTTAATTTACTGTCTGCCCTGAGTAATTTGCACCACGGGTGTGCTGAAGGAGGTTTCTAAGTGTGAATCCAAGAGAATGGGTGTTGGTTTATATTAGCTTCTGCATTAGATGATACCTTTCTGGATCTATTGATAAAAATCCCAGAATCATAGATTTACGTCTAGAAGGACCTCAGAGGAAATCTAGTGTAACTCTCTCATGTTACTGATGAAGAACCAAACCCTGAGATGAAATCACTTGCCTAGGGTCACCTAGGGAGTGATCATCTGAAGAAGAAGAATTTAAACACAGCTCCTCTGACTGTAAGAGATGGGGTATAGACTGAACTGGTGATTTCACTGGTATTGGGAACTCCCCAGTGAGGAAATTCCCTCTAAAAATGCAGTTTGGCACCTTCTCTGCCCCTCAGAGTCTTAATGAGCTGCTTGGGGCCAGTAAGGTTTTAAGTAGGGACCACTCAGCCAGCATAGGTCAGAGATAGTTGAACCCAGGTTTTCCTGGTTCTAAGACCAACTCTGTTCACTACAGCAAAGTGCTTCAATCTAAGAGATAGGAATAAAATATGCTATTAGTGATAACTACAGAATAACACCTATCATTCATGGAATATCTACTTAGAAGTGTATGCTCCAAATCCTTCCAACATGTCGGGGTCCCTGAAAGCTACCGCCCATTTCAGGCATGTTGTGAGCTGCGGGTGGACGGGAGCCAAGAAAATCAACAAGATGAAAATATCATATTTAATATGACCCATTTGCTGTTCCTACAGTTTTGTGACTTAGAGGAGGCTTTCATAAAAGCCTCAGCTTGGTCAGTAATGTGTGAGGTCTTTGTTATGGAATCTTTTAACTCACTGAAGGGACAGCCCAGGCAAGAGGGGGAACAAGGTCAAGTAAGAGAAGACTCAGGTAGGTAGGCAATCCCTGGACTTAGAGTACAATTGTTAATGGGCCACAAGAGGAAGAGGAAGGTGGTGTGTATGTGGGAGTGTATGTGTGTGAGTGTGTGTATATGTGTGTATTTGTATGCGTATGTGTGTGAGTGTGTATGTGTGTGTGTGAGTGTATGTATATTCATATATGTGTGTGTATATATATGTGTGTGTATGTGTGTGTGTGTGTGTGTGTGTGGAGAGGCTAGGCATGTCACACTCAGTGCCCAGCACAGTTGCCTGCTACACAGTAGGTGCTTAATAAACACTTGATTGATTGATTTCAGCTCACTTTCTCTCCTAGGTGTGTATGAGTTGGCTCAGTCCCATCTACTTCCTCACATGGTGGCCCTATGACTCAGATGAAGGTTATACGTTTTATAATGACAGAATAGGGTTTTTTTTTGCTCATAAATGTCTACAATTGATTTTTCATCTCGAATGTTTTGAGGAGGGAGCTAGTGACCTTCTCCCCACACCTCAAACATGGGACATAGAGGTTTCCAGTGAATGGCAGGAGAAGGTTTGTTAGGCAAGAAGGCATGGGTTGTGGGACACTAAAAATCAAAATCAAAAATCTGAGAGATTCTTCAATCTACTGCAGAGACATCATACACTCAGCCCACAGCCCTCCTAATACTGGAACATATTAAAATATAATTGGGAAATACTGAACACAACGAATAAAAATATAACACAACCGAGATAATATCACATTCTAAAACTAAGTCTAAATGTGGTGCACAGGTATCTTTATATAGCTTAGTGGCCCCCATCTCTACTTGAGTTTGACACCACTGGTCTATGATGTCATTTGTCTTTAATGCAATTCAGTTCAACAGACAGTTATTCAAGATTTGCTGTGTTCTAGGTACTGATGATGCATAGGCCATATGGTCCCACTCCTCAAGGAGAATGCAATCTACATTTAGTAGGTGAGGCAAACAAATTGTTAGTTTGCTGTAACACCAATGGAATGCTGACCTTCAGTTTACTTATCTCCTTCCCCTAGATGTGGATAAAACAACCCTGTTCAACTGGAATTATTTAGTTGGCCCTAGTGGTCAAAAGAATATTGGGGTGTTTTGTCAAGCTTCTATATCCATAGGAAGTGCTGGTACAAGTCAGAACACATAGATACCATTAGGAAGCAAGAGGATAGGAAACATCAGGCTATTGACTTTGCCCTACTGAACCAGTGTCAACAAAAGAGGCATGTTAAAGTTGAAATATTGAGAAGCAGAATCACACAGCAGAAAAAGCCCTGACTCAGAGGACCTGGGTTTAAATCTTGGCTTTGCCACTTAAATCCTTGGCAAGTTACTTAACCCTGAGCCTTTGTTTCTTTATCAGTAAAATGGCAAGGTTGAATGAGATGAATTCTCAGGCCCCTTCTAACTGTCTATGTGATTCTGGACACCTTTGCATATGAGGCCAGAAGTTATTGGCCTCCATAACTCAGAGGAGAAGCTTTAGAATTGTGGCACCATGACCAGGTTTGGCATTTTATCTAGAAGACATCCATAACAGGGAAACTCTGAAATATCCCCCTTTGTCATACTGAGTTGGTGACTCTACAAAGGGGCTTGTTTCTCCAAGGAGAAAAGGCTAGTAATGTTTCTTTTTGGGAGCTGTGGAAAACTGTAATCAGAGAGATGTAGAAGCACAGACAAAGCTGGAGACTTCACCTGCTAGAAACTATGGAGAGCTAGGTAGGCACATATGTTGGGGAATCAGGACATTGAGTCCCTGTCAGAAGCCCTACTGAAAGTATGACTGTGAGTAACTGAAATTCTAGAGGTTTCTGAAGAGGGATTGCTCATTGATGGATGCTCATATTTTCCATGAATTCTTTGGATTATTTTTCTGTGTGTAAATGAACTTTTTTTTTCCTTTTTGAGCTTTGTGAACCTTTGTGCTTGTAAGAGGTATTGATGATAAGGAGCTGGATCTTGTTATATTATGTAGTTCCTAGATTTTCCAACTGAGAACAATGAGGAAGAGATGTGAGAAAACCCCCAAAGCATACTCAGGACCTTTGAACCATGTGAAAGCCTCTGACCCAAAGGTTATGATTATAGCATAAATTAGAATGTGCCAAGAGACTAGCAGAGGTACAAATGAAATCCTCTGAGGGAATCTGAGAGGGGAGATAGTATTTCCATGAGCTGGGTAGACATCTCAGAGAAAGCATGGAAAACAGGGAACCCAAGCTGTGTCTTTAAGGAAGGGACAGAGTTTAACAAATGAAGGGCAGTGAGATTGCCCTCAGGTATGGGAAAGGCCACGAATAATGTCAGAGCAGCAAAGGTAGCCAAACAGGATAGTGAAATGCCTCCAGTTCTATCAGTCGATCAACAAACATCTGTTAAGTAACTACTCTGTGACCAGGCAGCACTGTTCTAGAAACACAAAGAGGAAAAGTGAAATATCCCTGCCCTCAAAGGGCTTTCATTTTATCAAGGGAAACAACATGCATGTGTGTACAAGCAGAACGTTGGAAGGATGGACATTAGCAGCTCAGGGGGCTGAGAAAGGCTTTTGGCTGAAGGTCCTAAAGGAGGCCAGAGATGTCCACAGGTAAAGAGGAGGAAGAGGAGGAATATTCCAGGTGTGAGGGATCACTAATGCAAAGGCGTGGAGACCAGAGATGAAGTAGCATGTGTTATATGTAAAAAGATGATTTCATGATTGATTTTCATACCTGTAGCACACTTGCCTTTCTTTGTGCTCTCAGAAGTTAGGAGAGTTCGTGGCACACATTAAATGCTTGATAAGTGCTTTTTGGCTTGATTCGACTTTAACTAATGGTAGAAAGAGATTAAACAGATGCTGAAGCGTGGCTAAGGGTGAAGCTGGTATTGGAGATGAACTAGTCTGGGATTAAAATCTTGCAACAAATATTTGAGATTTGGAGGAGTGAGAATTTACTATTTCAAAAAAGTATTTTTTTTTTCGTATGATCCTAGATTTTAGAGCTGGTAGAGACCTGAGAAGTCAAAAAGTTCAACCTCCCATTGTTGCAGATAAAGGAACTGATACCTAGGGAGTGTATCTGACTTTTCTAGACTCACCCATGTAATATGTTTAAGGCAGGATTGAAAACTAGGCTTTCCTGGGTCCAGGGCTGTGTGCTATATTCAGTGCTAGAGTTACATTGTGCTGCCTGTGAGCAGAGTTGGCTGATTTGTGATATAAACGTAATCGTAAGAATCCCAGGATCCTTTTGAGTGAATGAGCTTTCCAACCATCCCAGTAAATGAAGAATCCCTTCTGAAGGTTCAAAGAATTGTTAAATGTCCCTATAGTAATAGCATTTAAAGCTAACCATGAATCCAGTCATTGCTTAGGTAAGAGGGGACACCAAGGATCTGTGTTTTCATCAGCATTGAAGAACCTCACTTTACTCACTTACTTGACCCCACTGTGTGCTGGACACTGTGCTGGGTGCTAGGGATACAGGTATAAAGCATGAAGCAATTCAAAGGACTGTCAGAGACACATTTAGATTAAGTGTCTTGCCCCAGTCCACACAGCTGGCAAGTGTTGGAATCCAGAACTGAACCCAGATCTCTCTGACGTGTAGCCTAGCACTCTCTCTCCTCTGCCACACCACCTCAAATCCACAGGACTCCATGAGAAATCCGGATATGAAGCTGGCACTGAAAATGATGCTTCTGAAGGAATCGCTCTTCTTATATTCCGGTTCACAAGTGCTACGGAGCCTGACCAGCTGAGTAACTAGCTATTAGGATAATAGGCTCCCATATTTCCTCTGGGCTTGATCTTAAGGCGTTCTAAGAATTTTGAGTTAAGTGGCTTCTTGGATATAAGTGTGATTGGCTGTGTCCCATTTTCCCTGCTGAGATTGTTCATTCTTCCTATAATATTCTGCCTGGGAAGACCTGAGGATATCTCCAGGCAAGAATCAGGCCTTTAGCAATGGAGCTGATTTCCTGGTAGGGAATATGTAGATGATCTCGATTATACTACCATTAGAGCAGAGGGATGGAGACCCAGGGAGCTGGGAACATTGAGTTTCCTTCCTATTCACATTTATAAGCCTTTTTAGGCATCGTCTATTAGAGACACTTGAAGCCAAATGGAACACAGCTAAAATGGTGGCTTGAGATACAGGGCAGCATTTCTATTTTATTAGCTCCCTGCCTCCCTTTCTATCTCCTGAATGGAGCCCTACATTGCTTTGTCCCTGGTATCATCCAGTCTTTGCTGTATGGAACAAAATTGCTGTCTATCCTTTCTATAGGCAGTGTTTCTGCCCATTCTACTGTGAGCTAAATACAGCCTATTCAGAAGGCTTCACACATACCCATTTCTCTACAGTGAATGAATGCCAGGGTTCTAGCTTGACCCTGGATACTACCTTACAGTAAGAGCATCACAGAATGCCAGAATTGTAGGGGAATGTAGAACACAGAATATCAGAACTGGAAGGGAACTTAACAACACGCAATGTCAGAGACAAAAGGGACCTTGCAGGAAAGAATGTCAGAACAAGGGGCCTCCAATGTTGACAGTGTTGGCAAACTTAGGATGTTAGAACAGAGAAGATAGAAAGTAAGATTTGGAGGAGAATTCAGAAAAGAATGTTAGGTCTATGAGAGACCTTAGTCCAACATGTTCATTTTGAAGATTGGGAAACTGAGACCTGGAGAAGTTGTGACTTGGTAGTGAGTTAGGTTTTGGGCACATGTCCTTTGACTTCTGAAGTCTCTTCTAAAGCCAAGATTCTATGGCTTCACATGCTGTGCTTTTTCAATAGGAAAGAGGCAAAAATAATAAAATTCTGTGCTGGTGGAACTGGTAGGAGGACCTAGGTTCTACTCAGTTTTAATCTATGGTTATTTCAATGAGATCATAGGGATTCTGCTCCATGATACTTGAAAAAAAATCTGTGCCAAGAGTCACATGATTGAGTTCCTAATCCAAGATTGAGCATTGGAAATTGTGTGGTCCTGAGTGATTCACCTCTCCTGTCTGGGCCTCAGTTTCCTCACCTGTACAATGAAAGGGTTTGACTAAATTGGGGGTTCTTAACATTTTATGTGTTATAGATGCCTTTGTTATGGACCTCTTCTCAGAATATTGTATTTGAACGAAATCATAGTTGAAGGAAATGTTCCAATTCTGTAACCTGTCGGTGAATAATGTATTTTTTTTTAATCCAAGTTCAAAGACCTCTTGAAATCTATCTGTGCATAGATAGATACCTATGGTCTACCCTGGAGAAGAAACTCTGGACTAGGTGGAATCTATACTAATTTTCTGATTTCCATCATCTGGCATTTGTTATTTGGAATTATGTTTATTGAGAAATCCCTAGTTCTTTCTGAACCTCAGTTTCCTCATTTATGAAAAGAAGGGATTAGGCTAGACTTTTTGGTCTTTTCTAGCTTCAATGATGAGTAGATGTTGTGGAGACACAAATTCAAGCTTGACGTAACAATTGGATGTTGTTTACTCAAATAGATTGTAAACTCCTTGAGATCATGGGCTTTGATTTTTTCCCCCTATATCCCTAGCACCTAACACAAATGCCTGGCACACAGCTATCTAATGAATGCTTGTTGAATCAATGAATGAAAAGTGATATGGGATGCCTTGGAAGGGGGTGAGTTGCTCCTTACTGGAAGTCTTCATGGAAGGGCTGAATGACTAGTTGTTGGGCAAACTGTGGAGGGGATTCTTACTCCAGAATGGGTTGGGTTCCATGCTCTTTGAGGGCCCTTCCATCTCAAAGACCTTGTGATGCTGCAATTCTGATTCTAAAAGCAGAATCATGTTCTCAATGAAACAGTCCACATCTTGAAAACATTTCCACTTACCTAAGTGAAGGGAAGGCAGCCAAATTAGTAGAGAGTCGGCTGAAGGGACATTTTCTAGGCTCTTTGATAATTCCACTTTCCCTCTGGCTTGCCTGTTGCAGGGGGCTGGTTTTTGTGCTGCTAGACGAGGCAACGACACTTTATTTGTTTTGGGACGACAGCTAGCCGAGACACATGAGTGAAAGGCAGTTTCTATCCTGAGATGTGATCAAATCAAATTTTACTTGCTGTGAAGTTGTTATGTGAGTTGGATTTCAAAATACTTCACCTAGAAAAGTTGCAAAAGGCAAATATATTTACTATTTCGATTTCTGAACCAGGGCTTCCAAAGGGTCATATATACACTAGTACAGAGTCATGGACTCGGGGCCTGAGTTTGTATTTTGCAGGCCTCTGGTATTTACCACCACAGTGAAAATGGACAAATGAGCTAACTTCCCTAGATCCCAGTTTCTTTTTTAAAAGTATATTCAATTTTTGTCAGTCAATGAAAATTATCCTTGTCTTTATCCCATCCCCCTGCCCAGCCCATTGGGAAAGAAAAAACCCAACAGAAACCCTGTTCTGACCATGCATAATCACACAAAAATTTCTGCTTTGACCATGTCCAAAAGAAAATTCTCAGCCTTTCCTTGGAGTCCACAGGAGATTGGCAGTAGGTTTCAGCATGAGTTCTCTGGAACAGTCAGTGGTTATTGTGTTGATCAGAGTTCCAAAGTCTTTCAAAGTTGTTTGTTTTTATAATATTATTCTTATTGTATAAATCGTTCTCCTGGTTCTGCTCACTTCACTCTGCATCAGTTCATAAAAGGCTTCCTAGGTTTCTCTGAAGCCATTCCCTTCATCTTCTTACAGCACACTGGTGCTATTCCATCATAGTCCATGGTCTCTGCAACGGTGTGCTGATAAGTATTTAACAATCAGCAGCTCTCCAAAAAATCCAGTGTATGTACAACACACTTTTAAGTTCAATCTTCATTTGAATGTTTTCTCTGTCTTTTTATTAAGTCTAGACAGTCAACAACACAATAAATCCACTCCTGATTTGCAGTCTTTGCTGATTTCTCCAGCAGAAACATTCCCACTGAAAATTTTAACAGTCGTCTCTAGTGAGCTGGTTTGAGCTGATGCCAGCACCTTCCCCCTCCCTGGGTCTCCCCATTAGTTTCTAATTCTTTGCCGCTACGAAAAGAGCTGCTTCAAATATTTTTCTACGTATGTGCCCTTTCCTCTTCTCTTTGATGTCTTTGGGGGTATAGACCAATTAGTGGTGTCCCTGGGTCAAAGTTTATGCACAGTTCATTCACTGTTGGGGCCTAGTTCCAAACTGCTTTTCAGAATGACTGGACCAGATCACAGTTGTCAATAACAGTGTGTTTAAGTATCTGGTTTTCCACAGCCCCTCCAGCTTTGGTCATTTGGGGGGGAGGTTTAACGTTGCCAATCTGATGGATCTGAAGTGGAACCTCAGAATTGTTTTAATTTCTCTAATTATTAGTACTTTAGAGCACTTTTTTCCCATATGGCTATTGATAACTTGAATTTCTTTATGTGAAAATTGACTATTCATATCATTTCACTGTTTATCAATTAGGAAACAGCTCTCATTCTTCTGAATTTGAATCAGTTCTTTACATAGTTTAGCAATGAGATTTTTGTCAGAGAAAACTTGCTACCTAAGTTGTTCAGGGAATTGGATGCTTTTATTTTGCTGGCCTGAGGTTTCCCTGGTGGAGAGAAGAGAGTCCCTGTAAAAGGCACACGGTCACTTGCTCTGCGCTTCAGTCTTACCAAGTTTCCTGGGCCACTGAGACCTTAAGTGACTTTGTGTGTCAGGGCAGGACTTGAACCCAGTCTTTCTGATCCCAGGTCGTCTCTCTAGCCATTGTCTCATGTTTTGTCTCTATCCCCATTTTATAAATGAAGGGGCTGAAGTGGCTTAAGTGACTTTCCATAGTCATGCAGCTAGAAAGTGACTGAGGTGGGACCCAAATCTCTCCTGACTTTTCAATCCAGTGCTCTATTCACTAAGCTATCCTGCCTAGCCCACTGTCTTGCACGTGAGATGGTGTGGTACTATGCCTGCGATTTTATTGGTATTAGGAACCTGCGGTGAAATGAACTCAACCAATGACAGTAGACGTGTTCTCTGAAGCTGATAGTGTGTGAGTAGACTGAGGCATTCCGAGATGAAGACTTGCTCAGGGTCACAAAGCCAGTGTGGATCAGAGATGGGCCTTGAGCCCCGGTCTTTCTGACCCTGAGGTCAAGGTCCTTTCCACTGCGCTAAGCTGACCCTTTCCTTGGTGCTTTATAAATTTTTGTCAAGTTTCCTTCTGACTCTCAATCTGCCTGCATCTGGGGTGTGGGAGGTATGGGTAGTGTCCTGCCAGATCCACTGTCCCAATCGACAGAGTGAAGATCGGCTCCCAAGGAGCTCTTCAGGGAGGGCATTTAGACTGTTTGTGTCATGGGAGCAGTTGGGGTGATTTCAAGTTTGGCCACACAATGGAGCTTCTTGGATCAGAAAAGTAAATTACATATTCCTTGTGGCTATGGGCACGTTGCTTCGTGCAACAAGCTCTGGAAGGTCAAGAGCAAACAGCCCCGGTGCCATTGCATGATTTATTAGGTGAAACTGAGCATCATTTTTATCTTGAGTTTCGTAATCTTATTTAACAAGACGCTCACACTGTCATCCGAGAAGGAGTCAAGTCTGTATAAGAGAAAACCCCTGGGATTTCCTTACAAGACCTGCAAGGGACTAAGGCCTTATCAGTCAGTCAGTCGATAAACATTTATTAAGAGCCTACTATGTGGGAGGCACTGTGATAAGCCTTGGATATACAAAGGCAGAAACCAGCCCCTGCCCTTGAGGAGCTCACAATCTCATGGATCTCCAGGAGGCTTAAGGAATTGCCACTTGCTAACTAACAATGAGTCAATAAGTTTATTGGGTACATTCACAGGCATAGAGCTGTCCTCACCATAATTGGCACCCGTCTGATATTTCCAGATGAAACATTGATCCCAAAAAAGATAGCCTAGTGTCATTGGACAATCTCAGATGTAAAGAGGGGAAATTCACATGTGAAGTGTGGAGAAGGTGATCTGGCAATCTATCTGGACTCAAAGTGAGCCTGACAGTCCCCTGGTGCAGGCCCTCATTACCTTGTACCTGGACTATTGCAATAGGCTGCTTGGGGGTCTTTCTGACACAAATCTTTCACCAACCCAGACCATTCTCCACTCAGCTGTCGAACTGATCTTGCTAAAATGAAAGTCTGACCATGCCACTCCCCTATTCAATTAGCCCCAGGAAGCTCCCTCATAATTCCAGGGTAAAACATGCAATCCTGTGTTTGGCATTCCAGGTCCTTCATAACCTGGTCCCTTCCTCTTCTTACACCTTGCTCACCCCCACGTACTCTGCAGTCCAGTGACACTGGACCATTTTTGTTCCTTGGACACAACACTTGACTTGTCCAACTCTCCTGATTCCAGACACTTTCCCTGGCTGTCCCCCATTCTGCCTCCTCACCTCTGCCTCTTGGCTTCCCTGACTTGTATAGTCCTCTTTAGTGTTAGACTCTTCCCGTCTAGGTCTGGTTTGCGTTTAGCTGTTTGCATGTTGTCCCTGCCATTAGATCATGAGCTCCTTTAGAGTAGGGACTTTCCTTTGCCTCTCTGTGTGTCTTCAGCACTTAGCACAGTGCCTGGCACGTTTCATAAATGAGTGTTGACTGACTGACTCTTTCCACGTGCAGCATCGCCCACAGAGCCAGAAGGAGCTAAAGGAGTCATCTAGGCAAACCCTCTTATTCACAAATGAAAATGTTGAAGCCCATGAATAGGAAATGACTTGTCCAAGCGCACCCAGGCAGCGAGGGACACAACTAGGATCTCAGCTGATGCTCCCCGCCCTCAAAATCCAGCTTTCTTTCCACTTTCATGAGTCTCAGTGCTTTCCCTTCCCCAGGTCCAGGTTCTTCTACTTTAACCTAAATTCTTACCTTTCCAAAGACTGTCCTGAGAAAGAAAAAAGATGGAGTTGACAGTGTATCTCTTGGGGTAACCACAGCCCAACACCCCAAGAGCATTTCATGCAGTCTGTGACCTTTACTTTGGCTGTCCCCATGGTTTTCCCATGTTTGGTCGTACTAGGTGGCGGAGATATCGGAATGAGAGAAAACGGATGATCTCTTTTGCCATGGCAACAAGAAAAGCCTTTCTAAAATGAGCCCAAGGGGAATATTGGTTTCGGTTTCTGTGTCTTCCTCTCAAGGAGGAATTCCGGCGCTTTATCAGTTTTCCAAAATGGTAGCCAACAGAGCACGGGTCAGTTCTGTCAGTACCTCTTCCTCTTTCTATGGGTTCAATTAAGTTTGATTCCTCGTTTCCTCACCATTTTGGAGGTAAGATACATACCTATGACCATAAGTTCCAGAACAGTTACCCTTACATAGAATTAAGTGCCTCCGTATCACAGAATTTGAGAGTGAAACTTCCTTAGCGATCACATAAGCTACCCACAAGTTGTTAGCCAGCTTCAGCCTGAAGGCCGCACTTCGAGTAGGGGAGGACCCACCACCAGACCATTCCATTTGGGGGCATCTGCAATCCTTTCTTTAAAGATTTATTTATTTATTTATTCATTTTTCAGACAATTGGGGTTAAGTGACTTGCCCAGGGTCACACAGCTAGTACGAGTCAAGTGTTCGGTCTGAGGCTGAATTTGAGCTCAAGTCCTCTTGACTTCAGGGCTGGTGCTCTATCCATTGCACTGCCTAGCTGCCCCACATCTGCAGTTCTTAACAAGCTTTTCCTGATGTCAAACCTGAACTGGCCTTCTTGGAACTGCCTCCCATTGTTTCTGGTTCTATCATCTAGGTCTCTCCTCTCTATGGCATCCCTTCACATACTTGAAGGTAGCTCTGTCTTCTAAGAGTTTTCTCTTCTCTGGGCTAAACATTCCCAGTTACTTCAAATGATCCTTCTCTGACATGGACTTGAGGCCCTTCCCTAGCCCAGCTGCCCTCGCCTGGATGCTCTCAAGCCTGTCAATCTGCCCTTTAAAGTGTGAAGGCCAGAACTGCACACAGTACTCCAGATGAGTACATACGGGGGAATTATCTCTTCCTTCTTTCTGTAGCTCTGACTCTCTAAATGAAGCAAGATTAGTTTTGGGGACTTCCACGTCATCAGCTTGGAGACCACTAATCCCTCCAGACCATTTTCAGATCAATGGCTGGCTCCCAATGCTTCCCTCATCTTGTTTTTTTAAAAATGTACATGTAAGACTTCAAGTCTTACAGCCTCCAAATTTTTTTGGATCATTCACCCCTAAAAAAAGAACAAAAAGCCCCTAAGTGTGTACTCTCAATATGTGTACATTAACTTATGTCTAAATCATTTCCTATTGTGTTAACAATTATAATTATGCACATTATGAAAGGTGGCATACAGACACTTGCTCCTAGACTCTGTAGGGAGCCCCTGGAGCTCACTGAGCAGGGAAGTGACATGGTCAGACTTGTACTTAGGAAAATCTCTATGGCTGCTATGGGGAGGATGAATTGGAGCAAGGGGAGCCTGAGGCAGGGAGACCAATTAGAAGACTATTTCAATAGTTCAGGAAAAAAAACTATGAGGACTTGGATTACAGCCCCAATTTTACATAGAGGGAAACTGAGGCAGACAGGGGCTAAGAGATTTGCCCAGGGTCGTACAGCTATCAAGTGTCTGGATTTGAACTCAAGTCTTCCTGACTCTGGCTCTGACACTCCATCCATTGTACTACCTGGCTTGTTTCTGTGTCATAAATCACAGTTGTATAATTATGAGGCAGAAGGGACATCTCCAAGTCATGTGACTTGTGCACGGTCACGCAGGTAGTTTAGTGTCTGAACCAAGACTGTTACTCAGTCTCTTTCTGCTGCTTTTAGCTCTCTATCAACTACTCTTGCCATTGAAAACAAAACAACAACAATAATAACATTAAAGTCGATTGTTTTTTAAAAGCTTCTTGAGATCAAAAAATATAAAGAAGATTAAAAGCTCGTTGAGAGATGAAAAGAGCTCTTTTCCGCACAATACGGGAAACGCTTCTGCTAAAAGTTTCTCTCCACATTTGAGATGATGAACCTAACTACGTGAATAAAGGGACAATTCCCTCCCCAATTCAGGATGCTCAGCAAAGACTGTGATTCATTCATGTGTCACAAAGGGCAAAGACATTTGCCGAGTTAGATTGAGAAACTAAGTGACTGAAGGTGAAAAGGAAAACGCTGTCCAATCTTCTCTGAACCAAAGAGTTCCCCAAAAGGTCCTTTTGCTGCTGTGTCATCATGTCCTTAATGTCCTTGGGTGCTCTGTGTAGCACTGAAAGAGATGGGAATCAAAAGGAGAGAAGTGGCAGGATGGCAAGGTCTTTGGAAGCCAAGAGTCCTGCTGCTTGACCAAATGGGAGGCTGGAATTTTCTATTTTATTTCATGCAACAAATAACTATTAAGCACTTCTATGTGAAAGGTGAGAGGCAGCATGAGAGAGAGGAGAGAAATTCAGGCTGTGGAGTCGGGAAGAACTGGGTTCAGGGCCTGCCTCAGACACATGTCAGCTGGGTAACCCTGGGCAAGTTGTTTGACTTCTAAATACTATAGTCTGGGCAGCTCCCCCTTGCTACTGAAAGCTGCAGAGCAGATGTTGATATATGTTGTCTGGGAATATTCACCACTGGGAGTTCCCAGGAAATCAGAAATTAGACCGAAATGTATATTTTGTAAGGCATTGTGGTGAGTGCTGAAAAGAGGAGAGAGAAGAAGAAGAAGAAGAAGAAGAAGAAGAAGAAGAAGAAGAAGAAGAAGAAGAAGAAGAAGAAGAGAAGAAGAAGAAGAAGAAGAAGAAGAAGAAGAAGGAAGAAGAAGAAGAAGAGAAGAAGAAGAAGAAAAGAAGAAGAAGAAGAAGAAGAAGAAGAAGAAGAAGAAGAAGAAGAAGAAGAGAAGAAGAAGAAGAAAGGAAGGCAGGGAGGGAAGGAGGAAGACAGAAAGACAAAGAAAAAGAGGGAGAGAGGGAGGGAGGAAGAGAGAGAGAAGAGAGAGAGAGGGAAGAGAGAGAGAGGAAAGAGCCAGGAAGACCTCAGTCGTGCTGTGTAACCCTAAGCAAGTCACTTAATGTCTCTCAGCTTCGGTTTTCCTCATTTTGTAAAATATGGCTAATAATGGCCATCTTTCAGGGCTGTTGTGAAGATAAAATGAGATAATATTTGTAAAGCATTTTGTAAACTTTAAAGCACTAAGAGTTAGAGTTAGCTATTGTTATTATTATCATTATTAGTCAGTCAATAAACATTTATCAAAAGCCTACTATGTGCCAGGCACTGTGTTAAGTACAGGGGATATAAAAAGAGGCAAAAGATATTCCTTGCCTGCAAAATGCTAGCAATCTAGTAGAAGAGCCCATAATTTATTATTATTAGTTGGCAGGGATTTATAGTTCATCAGAGGGGAATGCTACATAGACAAAAAAAAAGTGTGATTAAGGAGAACAAGGCAAAGTGCTATGAGAAATCTGAGGAGGGAAAGCTCATAGTAGAAGGAGCCCTGGATTTGGGGTTACATGATATGGGTTCAATTCCTAGCCCTATCACTTCCAACCTATGAAGGCTAGTCAACAAGCACTTATGAAGCACCTACTGTGTGCCGGGAACTCTGCTAAAATCTGGGGGTACAAAGAAAGGCAAGGTCCTCTGTGTGACTTTAGGTGAGTCATTTAACCTATCTGACTTCAATTTTGTCTGTAAAATGAAAGATTTGACTACCTGACCTCTAAGCTTCTCTCTAGCCCTCAATAGATCATCCTATAATCCCATGACTCAGTCAACAAGCATTCATTAAGTGCTGACTGTATGCTGAAGGTATAAAGACAAGAGTTAAATGGCCCCTCCTCAAGGAGCTTACATTCTATTGGGAGATACTTGCACACGTACAGGCATCCAGACAGAATGTGAAAGGAAAATGTTTGTAGTGTTTTAGTCAATTAGTTTCCCTAAGAATCTAAACTTCTAAACACTGGCGTTAGGGGAGGTGGGAAGAAATTGTTGACACAAAGGGACCTGACCATTACTCACCTGCCCAATTTCACAGCCTCAGTCCTTATTTATTACCAGTCTCTTGGACAATATTACTCCTAATTAGCTCCTACCCAAAAGTCTTGTGCCTTTCCAGTCTATCCTCCGCTGTCATGCTAGTCTTCCTAAAGCCCAGCTATGACCAGATCCTTCTATTCAAAATCCTTCCCAGAGCCCCCTTTAACTTTTAGATAAAATTCAGATTACTTAGCATTGCCATCAACTGCT
Source organism: Phascolarctos cinereus (assembly GCF_003287225.1). Classification (NCBI taxonomy): domain Eukaryota; kingdom Metazoa; phylum Chordata; class Mammalia; order Diprotodontia; family Phascolarctidae; genus Phascolarctos; species Phascolarctos cinereus. Next base: position 466,714,355 of record NW_027555958.1, read on the forward strand.
CTGAAATCTGAAGGCAATCTATCTCTCCAGTTCTATCATTCACTCTCCCCATGGAACTGGGCGAGGTATCTTTACACAAACAAAAAACATTTATTAAGCTCCTCTTACATGCTAGACACTGTGCTAGGCACTGGGGGTGCAAGACAAAATAAAATAGGCCTTGAGCTCATGGGGCTTACATTCTATCAATCAACAGGCATTTATGAAGCCCCTACTGTGCTGGCTACTAAGTATTGCTCGACCTGCTCCCATGGACGTTGTTGGCCCCTCTTTCAAGGATCTGTTTTGTTTACTTCTTTCTTTTAATAAAACTTTCTTCCATAAAATGAACCTGAATGCCTTTTGTCATTCTCTTCTTCACCCCTGTTTCTTATGAAAAGATGACTCTTCCTCTTGCCAAGGAAAAGCCCTCTACCTGCACAAATGATCCCATTCCATCCCACCTTCTCCAGAAGTTTGCCCCTCTGTCATCCCCTCGCTCACATTTACCTTCAAATTCTCTGTGTCCTGATCACTTCCCTACTTCACACAAACATACCCACATCTCCCCATCCTCTAAAGCCCCTGGCTTCATCCAATCATCCAGGCAAGCTGTGTCCCAAATCTCTTCTTCCTCTTTTGTCTAAATCCTTGAGAAGACCCTTAACAACACAGGGTTCCACTTCCTTTCCTCTCAACTCTCTGCTTTCAATCTCAACACGTGATACAACTGTTATCTCCAAGGCTACAAAGGATCTCTTACTTGGCGAATCTATTGGCCTTTTCTCAATCCTCATCTTTTTTAATGTCTCTGTGGTCTCTGATACCACCCCTCATTCTCTTCTTGATATTCTCTTCTCTCCAGATTTTCATGATACTACTCTCTACTTGTTCTTCTACTACCCATGCGATCTCTCTTGAGTCTCTTCTGCTGAATCTTTCTTCATCCAAATAATGCCTGCTAACCATGTCCCCTTGGGCTCTGTTGTGGGCCCATTTCTCTTCTCCTTTCACTTGGTGATCTGATCAGCTCCCATGGATTCAACTAGCATCTCAGTGCTAATAATGCTCAGTTCTCCTTATCCAGTCTTAACCTCTCTGTTGACTTCTAGTCCTGCATCCCAATTGCTTGTAGGACATCTCAAACTGGATGTCCTCCAGACATCTTAAACTCAACATGGCTAAAACTGAACTCATCTTTTCCCCCAAATCCTCCTCCTTCTAACTTCCCTATTACTTTTGAGGGTACCACCATTCTTCCAGTCACCCAGGCTTGCAAACTGAGAGCATCCTCAACTCCTCACTCTCTCTCACCCCCATATCCAATTTGTTGTCTATTTATTCGAAATCTCTCATATATACCTTTTTTTCTCTCCTTACACTCTCACCACTCTGGTGCAGGCCCTCATCACCGCACACCTGGACTATTGTAATAGCTGCTGATGTGTCTGCCCGCTTCAAGTCTCTCCCTACTCCAATGCACGCTGCATTCAGTCACCAAAGTGATTTTCCTAAAGTGCAGGTCCAACCATGTCAATAAATCCCAGTGGTTCCCCATTGCTGCCCCATTGCCTCCAAGATCAAACAGAAAGTCCTGTTTGGCATTCAAAGTCCTTCACAAGCTAACCCCCTCCTACCTTCTGTCTTAATCTCTTGAGTCCTTGCCATTCCCCAAACAGGACTCCATTTCCTGGCTCCAGATGTTTTCTCTGTTTATATGCTTCATGCTTAAATACTTTCCCTCCTCATTTGTGCCTTCTGGCTTCTCAGCTAAAATCCCACAATCTCTCTTAATTCTAGTACTTTCCCTCTGTTGTTTTTGAATTTATCCTATATAAATACATACATACATACATAGACATACATACGCACACACATGCACACACCCTTTTTTCTGAGTAGTTATTTGTGTGCTGTTTCCCCCATTAGGCAGCGACCTCCTTGAGAACAGAGACTGTGATTTCTCTTTCTTCGTATCACCATTGTTTAGCACAGTGTGCAGCACATGGTAGGCACTTAAGAAGTCTTTATTGCTTGCCTGCCTGCCTGGTTTTTTTTAGGTAGGTATGTCCTTGATAATGTCATTTATACAATAAGTGTATCAGCTGAATAGGATCCTATTTAATCTATGTTCCTCTGTTAATTAACCATAGAACTGATTCAGAACATAAATCAGGAATTTCTTTTGCTTACTTAGGGAGCATGTTATTTATTTGTTTTCCTTAGTTCTATGGTTAATTTTCTTTTAATGTTTTAGTGATGCCACTTCATACAATTGTCACTTCTTTTTTAATTTTTTTATTTTTATTTTTTAGTGAGGCAATTGGAGTTAAGTGACTTGCCCAGAGTCACACAGCTAGTGAATGTTATGTGTCGGAGGCTGGATTTGAACTCAGGTACTCTTGACTTCAGGACCAGTCTCTATCCTCTGTGCCACCTAGCTGCTCCCAATTGTCACTTCTTAATACACCAATCCCAACCCTCTCCTTGAACAAAGGAAAACAGTTAAGAAATCATTACAGCAAAAACCACTTACAGGATGTGTTAACAACCTACCAAATCTCTATGGAAAGGATAAAAATATGTTTTAGCTTTAGTTATATAATAACTGTTACTTTCTGCTTATCATGGAGAGGCTTTTTAATGACAGCTCCCTAGCTGATAGGAGCTGAGATGACCAGATGATTCATCAGCGGATAGCTAGAACCAAGGCCTTGCGTATCATGTGAACTCAGATATCTTTTGATGCTGTTTCTTATTTACATTGTTTTAGTCATTGTGTGTTATGTGGTCCTACTTCTGCATTTTTCACTCATCTAATTCTCACTTTTTTGAATTCTTCCTATTTTTTTTGTCTTTTAAGGTGCAAATTATATGTCAAATTTGTTCATCATTCCCTAATTGATGGGCATTCACATTTATAAAGTCCAGTAGAGTTATTTTAAAACATTTTGAACCCATTCAATTAAATTCAATAGATATTCCCCTCCTCCTTGACTACAATCATTAAACAATGTTATCTATGTAATGAATGTTATATTAATTTAGTCCTCAGAGATTGTCTAATCACATGAGACCCCACCTTAACTCTACCTAAATTCCTTCTATAGCATCTCAGAAATCCACATTAATAAGGGTCTGTAATGAAAGATTCTGGTAATACCAAGATGCATCCCCTGCCTTTAAGGGGTTAACACTATGAAAAGAATGAGAATGAGACCTGTGTCACATAGCCAGTGAGAAGTGAATTGTACTTAGAAGACAACAGGAGTTCTTAGTGATATGTTAAAAACAAAACAATACAAAACAAAACATTTAAGTATAATACAAACCAAACTCAGAATTTTCAGAAACTCAGAGCTGAGCATTTTAGAAGCACCCGACGTCTCTCCATGTTGGAATGGTTTTCATCCTTGGTCAGGACCATCCTCAGATGGACCTTCAGGACTTAATGTTGAACCAGGGTAGCACAGGGGAAAGAGTGATGGAGCTGCAATCTGAGGAGCTACATTGGAATCCCATCTTTTCTGCTTAATAAGTATCTATGTGATCTTTGGCAAATTCCTTCCTTTCCTTCTCTGTGAAGTGGGTTCAAACTGGTGGATTGTATTTCAGCTTTTTCCTTTGTAAAATGAGGGGGTTGGACAAGTGCAGTCCGGTTAAGACTAGAAGGATGGTGGTACATTTCACAGAAATAGGGAAATTTGGAACTGAGGTGGGTTTGGGGAGGGAGGGAAGATGCTGAGTTCTCTTTTGAACATGGTGAGTGTGTTATCTGCATAAAAAGAATAATTATTCTCATGAGAGCTGTAAGGTTATCAAGGGAAAGAGTATAGAGCAAGATGAGAGAGGGCCCGGGATAGAGCCCTGGAGAACACCCAAAGTAAGGAGGTATGATATGGACTGTGAACCAGAAAAGGAAATTGAGAAGTTGCAGTCAGTTGGGAAGAGGGAATACCTGGACAGAGGAGTGTCATGGAAAGAGAGAGAGACAGAGACAGATAGACAGACAGACAGACAGACAGACAGACAGACACACACACACACACACACACACACACACACACACACACAGACACACACGTATATACACACAGAATAACCAGGAGGAGAGAAGGTGGTCAATTGTACCAAAATTCTGCAGAGATCAACATCTGGTGCTCCTATGACAACAGAGTTTTTCCAGAGGCCCAGTCAGATCAAGAATAAGGTACTGCTCTTACTGTGTCAATGAATAACTCATCCCTCTCACCTCCCTACAGTGGCATTTGGATACCTAGCAAGCCATTACCTGGGTCAGACTCTCCTGTGCTGAAGAGACCCATCAACCAGGGTATACAGTGAAGAGATGAAAATTATCCAGTGAATTCAGTGAGGGAACTCATCCCCAGGATGAGTAATTGGAAGTCTCCCAATAATATTTGCAGATTATTTAGCATAGTGCCTGGAATCAAGCAAGAGCTTAATAAAAACTTGTCTTCTTCCCTCCCTCCCTCCTTTCCTTCCTTCTACTTTCCCTTCCTTCCTTCCTTCCTTCCTTCCTTCCTTCCTTCCTTCCTTCCTTCCTTCCTTCCTCCTCCCTCCCTCCCTCCTTTCTTTCCTTCCTTTCTGTCTCACCGTCTCTTACTATCATTAGTGTTATTGCTACCATTTTACTTTACTCACCTCCTATTATTATTACTATAATTGTTATTAGTGTTATCGCTACTATTTTACTCCAGAATTTCCCATGTCCATTTGGGCCACGGGGGCAGAGGGAGAGCTGGACCCAGGTGGAAGAAGGGCTGGACATCTGTCCCGCTAGGGCCCCCCATTTGCATCTTCTGAGGCAGGACTCTGCCTAGGTTTCTCCACGCTGCAGAGGTGGGCGCAGTTACCTTCTGCTCCTCCCATCCCAACCTCTTTTCTTCATCGCCCTGCTCCTGGGTCCAGCTATTTGTGCCTCACTACTGGGGCACTTCTCCAAGTGACACGCCCAGCCGGGCCACTCACACACCGTGCCTCCCGACCCCGTTGCCCAGCCGCAGACAGTTGGGAAGTCGGCGGGGGCGTCCCTCCTCCGGCTCCCCAAGTCTCTAGCTGCCAAAGCCGGAGCCGAGCTGTTCTCAGATTCCAGCCCCTGGCGGGCCACGGACAAGGAGAAGCGGTGAAGGGGCCGGCACGTGCGTCCAAAGAGTGGGATCGCTTTTCCATCCCTCCCCTGCCTTCCGTTTCCTTCCCTCCCCTTCTGCAGTCGCCGCCTCTCCCCAGCAGTCCCGTCCCCTCCTCTCCTCTGGCCTCCCTGCCAGTCCCTCCCCTGCTCTCCAGAGAGTTCCCGCTGCACCTTGCCAGGGAGTTTGGCCAGGGCGTACTCACTCAGTCAGGGATGCTTCCAGCCTGACCCAGCCAAGAGTTCCAGGCTCCGTGTATTTCCCCAGGGTCACTACTGCCGCTGCGGCAGCCCTTGGCGTGCTCTTGACCCGACCGGAGGCTGGGCTGCCTTGGATGCCAGGTAAGATCAGACCCTTTTTCTCCTCCTCTATTGTGCAACTCTCAATTTCCAGGGATAGGGTCATGTTGGAGTGCTGACTAAGGGGGGCAGGTGTGACCCCATGTAGTGGGATGTGTGTGTGTGTGTGTGTGTGCGCGCGTGTGTGTATCTGCTTCCTTGTAGCCCTGTAGTGTGTGTAAGTGTTTATGTTTGGTGTCTAGCACGTGGATTGTGTGAATGTGTAGAGTCTGTGCGTGCTTAGCGTGTGGTGGATACACATTGTGTGTCTGCGTGGGGGGGTATGTGTGCCTGAGTGTGTGTCCTGGGCAGCTGCCTGAGTTCTCAGGTGTACTCCTTTATGACCTTAATTTGGAGAGGAGAGGATTGAGGGGAAGCTTCTAGTGTGGAGGTTGTATGTTCTGAGAACATCTGGAAGTCTCCTCCTGGGCCTGGGACTCCAGCTGCAGCTGTGGTTCGACTCCCCTTGGAGTCCCCAAACTCTCACAGCAATCAGAGTCTAGGGTGGGACCTGCTGGCCTCCTGCCTACAGACTTCCGAGGAAACAGGCTGGATAAGAAGCTTGTCTTATTGGGGAAGGACCCAAGCCAAGCTACAGAAGAAGGTGAGTTAGGATTCCCTTGTCCCTATCTTGTTTCCCAGATTGTTGGGCTATACTTTTTTTAACAAGGGCCACCTTGGACTTGGGAATTGTATTTAATTCAACAAACTTTGTAGGAGCACCTATGTACAAGACAGTAGGGATAAATCCAAAGTGATGCAAAGACAAAATGGGGGGGGGAAGCCCTCACATTTAATTGTCCAAGGCTACCAAAGGAACCATATTGCTTGCTTGCTAAGAGCTTCACTAATTCTTTAAAGCATAACAAAACTCAAAATGCTTCTACTCCTCTCCCTTCTCCCTCCCCACTCCCTCAACAGAAAACAAAGCAAGGTACATTTCTTGAGGAGAAGCATGGAAAAACTAGAACATTGTTTTTTATCCCAAAGATGACAATATAATTTTTTAATTCTAGTTTGCCTCACTGTCTGTATACCTGCTTCCTGGGTTTTTTTTTTTTCCTTTAGAAATGTTGGGGAAAAGTGTGGCTATCTTGAGCTTGCAAAGAATGTTGTTTGAGTGGTTTCGAAGGAGGTCAATTCTGCCTGCCTGGGACCTTCTTTCCAATTCCCCTCTTGCTGCTCATATACACATTGGATTAGATGATCTCCAACATCTCTCTCAGCTCTGAAACTCAGAGTCTATATTGAGAGTATATGATTGCATTCCCTGAAACACTTAAAAAATCCATCAGAGATAGCTTTGGCAGCTGTCCATGTGATCATCAATTATAATCTGGAAGAGGGCGTTGAGGCCAATTCCCTCAATATGGAGATGAAGAAGCAAGAACAGAGAGTTAATGGCTTGCCCAGGGTCACACAGCTAAATGTCTGAATCCAAGTTCAGTACTCTACCACACCGTATTGTCTCAGGATTTTCCAGGTAATGATAGGAAAGTAAAGCATTTACACATTGATGTGAAAGAGCATGGCAGGTTAGAAGGGACTTTAGAAATCATCTTCATTTTTATAAATGAGGAAATGGAAGCCAAGAGAAGATAAATGGAAGGAACTAGGTATGTTTAACCTGGATAAGAAATTTGGATGGGGGACACAATGGCTCTGTTGTTGTTGTTCAGTCAGTTTCCCATTGTTTTCACCTTTTCATAACTCCGTTCGGGGTTTTCTTGGTAAAGATACTGGAGTGGTCTGCCGTTTCCTTCTACAATTCATTTTACAGATGAGGAAACTGAGGCAAACAGGATTAAGTGACTTGCTTAGGGTGACATTGCTAGTAAGTATCTGATGCAGGATTTGAACCTAAGTCTTCCTAGCTCACATGGAAAAGGAATTAAATGGGTTCTCCTTGGCCGGGAGGTGAGTTCCAGGAAGTATGAGTAGAAGTTACAAAGAGTCAAAGTTAGGACAGTACATCAACACTTTCTAGCACTGAGAGCTGTCCCAAGATCTAGGTGGAGGGCTTTAATAAAGGCTGGCTGATCATTTGTTGCCCAGTTCTGCAGACGGTTCTTGGGCAGGTTTGCACTGGACTGTTTGGGCTACTGGGTTCTAACTGTGTGATTCTTCCATTTGCTCCAGAGGCTTCTATTTGGCAATGAGGTAGGAAATAAGAACTGGGCTAAGAGCGAGTCCTCTCACTCCACCTCCAAGGGCCTTTCCGAGACAGCCTGCTGCCTCTGATGTCCTGTTTACTGTCCATGCTCTCTTTCAAGCACTGCCTTAGTCTTTTCTTTGGGAAGGTTGAAGGGTGAGCAGGTAGTCCTTTGAGGGTTTTTTTTTTGAGACTGAACAATTCAAACACCACACCATGTTATTGTTGCTTTTGGCAGGTAAGTGTTTTTCAAAGTCAAAGGCTGCCTGGTTTAAGGTCTAGCCTATCACTTTGGACAGGGGAAGCCTTCCCTTAAATCATAACTCACTGTATCCAATCAATCTGTCAGAGTCCCTGGATCATGGTCCAGAGGATGTACAATTTGATTTAAAGTTGCATTTCCCTCTAAACTTTAAGGACCAACACTTCTCAATTGCTGAAGTCACAAAATGTTCTCCTGTGATTTTGCAGCTAAAACGATGCAGATGGAACACAGTACATTTTCTCATTCACTATAGCAAAAAAAAGAGCTTCTTTTGGAGGAAAAGAAGCCAAACATTTCCAAGTCACTGTTGTTCTTGAATACTCTGTTACTTTTTAAGGTAAAGTTGTGTGTCGAATGCTGAGGAAGCAGTTTCAGACCATGTCGGAGCTGCCTGAAATTAAGTTCGCTGGCAGACAGCTGCATATTTAGTTGTCCTGGAAATAATCCCAGAAAACAACAGAGATTAACCAAATAGATAAACCAGAAATTGGCAGCTGGCCAGATTCTCCCTCCTTCCCCAAATATAACATATCCAACCCTCCAGAAATTGGAAGTTGGCCAGATTCTGTCTCCTTCCCCAAATATAACATGTCCGACCCACAAACTATCTCCCTCTCCCCCTCAAACACCCCCCCAAAAAAACTGACCAACTAGGCAGCTGTGCAAAGGATTGAACTTGTGTTAACTCTTGTTTTCTATTTGTATTTGAATTTGAAGATCATTATGATTTTCTGTTTATCAAGAGAATGTAAGAATTAGATTAACTCACTTTTGTGACTACTAGTAATGTCTTTTTTTTTCTTTTCCTCTATTATTAGTTTCAAAGTTATTTAAAATGCAGTCGTCATCTATGCCTATGAGTTTGGAATTGAGAGGGTCATTTGATAGTCATGTTAGGTCTCTGGGGAAGAAATAGCAGCTTTTTGCCTTAGCCCTCTATTCCACACACTGCACCCCATCTTGTGGGCTTGGAAAGAGTGAGCAGGGCAGGAAAGGGACAGCAGGGAAGTCTCCTTAAAACAATCTTTTCCTGTGTATAGGTTTTGGGGCTGGTTTCAAGAAAGTGTGGTAATCTGAAGAGAGAGGGGAAATAATCTTTTTATATCTTGCACTTAAATTTAAAAAAAAAACAACTAAGCCTTTATTATTAAGTGACTTGCATGTTGGATTATAAACTCTTCTTTGTCTTTTGCTTCTTTTTGTGTCCCCAGCATTTAGCACAGTGCCTGTCACACAGTAGGTGCCTAATAAATGTTTATTGCTTGATTGCTTGATTGCAAGATGCTGGCCATACAAAGAGAAGAAGGAAAAAGACTACGCCTTGCTCTCAGGAAGCTTATATTCTACTGGAGGAGCATACATCCTTCCTCAACTAATTTTGCTTGGGGTCTTTCATTTTATGATTTCAAAATGAGTTTTAAAGATATTTCATTGGTTCACAGGTTCTTTGACTCCTGGGCCAGCACTCTTTCTCCTGGGCCATGCTAACTGCCCAGGGTGCCACTTCTAGCAAGTGTCAGAGCCAGGACTTGAATAGGGTATAGCTAAAAATGGCACTAGTTTGCTTTTCAGTACAGTCTCTCAATAGGTCAGGGATATTAAACTGAAGGTATTCATTCCACAGTATGGTGGCCTGAAGGATTGTGTCCCATGTCTGGAATTCTTTTCCTCTGCCAGCTTCTCTGGCTTTCTGCAAGTCTCTTAAAATTTTATCTCCTGCAAAAAGCCATTCCTAGTCTCCCTTAAAGCCACAAATCTTAAAGTGCTGTATAAATGATAGCGATTAATGCTGCCTTCCCTCTGAGACTGCCCCTGATTCATCCTGTCAATAGCTTCTTTGTACATAGTTACTTGTCTGCTGTCTTCCCCATTAGACTGTAAGCTCCTTGAGGGCAGGGGCTATATTTGCCCCTCTTAGTATCCTCAGTACTTAGTCCAGAGACTGGCACATAGTAGGCACTTAATAAATGCTTGTTAACATGCAGTCATGGCAGAACCTCAGCTCCATCTTTTCCTTCTTTCTTTTTTTTTTTTAAATAGTAGGGAGTGGAAATGCCAAAATTTGCAGATGTTCTTTGGGCAGAATGACTATGTTGCCTTTCTCAAGGATTATCAGGAGCAGAGATTTCTTGTTACTTTCTTTTAGAATTTAGAATTTTGAAAAATCTATCTTTTAAAATTTATAGTTAAACTTAGTTTGGCAAGATAGCTGCAAACCAATTCCCTTTACTTTTCATAATATCATACTCCAGTCTCCTCTTTCATTGCTTGTAATAGAAGGATAGTCTTGCTCAGTTCAGACTATTGAGAGAAAAGAAGGGAGTAATTGATACACAAATTCACCAAGCAAAATAAGCCTAAAATAGGAAATCAAATCTGTACAGAATAAAAGACAAAGTAGATTTATCAGTGTTTAAATACCATAAGGAGAAGAGAGGATTGATGTCTTTTGGATGTCTTACTTTATCAGAACACCACTAAGAGTACCAAGTTAAACAATTTACAGGTGAAGCCCATGAAAGGCGAGCAAATACAAGTACCCCATCCAAGAGAAGGAATTAGGAGGAAAATAATTGAAGCAATATGTCTTGGAATGGAGTGCTAGAGACAAAGGTTATTCAGTCAAGGAAGTATGTAGATGAAGAAAATATAAGTGGGGAATTCTGAACCACAGTTATATTTGGGCTAAAAAAAGGATGAGACAAGGTTATCTGAGATGTTTTATCTTGTCTAACAGCCATTAAGGCAATATTGATGGGCAAAACTGAAGACAGAGAATCAGGAAATATCCTAGAGGAGTAAATAAGTGGGGGCAGGAGAGAAGTTAATAGGATTATGGATTTGAAGCAGGAGAGTGGCCTCAGAGGTTATCTGGAACAACTTTCTCTTCTCTTTTTTTTGGTGAGGCAGTTGAGTTAAGTGACTTGCCCAAGGTCACATAGCTAGTAAATGTCAAATGTCTGAGGTTGGATTTGAACTCAAGTCCTCCTGACTCTAGGACCGGTACTCTATCCACTGTGCCACCTAGCTGCCCCCACCTTCTCATTTTTTAGAGATGAGAAGCCAAAAGACTTGCTAAGAGTCAAGTAGTGATGAAGAAGCACTGAAACCTTTGTCTGGACACTGGTCCTCTTTCCAGATAGACAATCCATTCCACTACACTTAGCTGCCTTTTTTGTAAATTACCATTTCTAGAAATGGGATGTCAGAGGTTATCATGTTTCATTGAAGAGATGTCCTTCTGTGAGTTTCTACAATCATAGATTCTCAGAAGCAACAGGGAACTTAGATTCCATCTACTCCAACTCACACCTGAACAAGAATCCCTTTCTATATATTTGAGCAGTGGAGCTCATAGTCTCTGCCACAGCTCTTATGGGAGTGAACCCTCTTCCTCACAAGACAAATGTGTTGTACTTTTGGGTAGTCCTAATTGCTAGAAAAGTTTCTTTCATCGGTCCTAAATATGTTACAATAGTTCATAGAACTGTAAGTCTAGAACTAAGAGGAATTAGATGCCATCCGATCTACTCCCTTAGTTTTATAAATGGAAAAAAAAACCAAACCTGAGGCTCAGATAGAAGTGACTTGCCCAAGGTTACACAGCCAGTAAATGGAAGAGGTGTTTTGTTAAGAATCAGTTCATAATTCTTGAAGTTGGGAATGGTCTTAGAAGTTTTTCATAGCTAGCTAGCTAGCTAGTGTTTATATAGCTTTTTGAGGTTAGCAGAGCTCTTTACGCATATCTGTAGCTCACATTTATATAGTCCTTCAGGGTTTACAAAGTACTGTCTTCACTCTGTGACATTGGTAGTGTAAATATCAGTACAGTAAATATCAGTGTGTGTGTGTGTGTGTGTGTGTGTGTGTGTGTGTGTGTAGGGAGTTTGCAATAGTTGTTCCCAGAATCATAGTCTCACTTTACAAATGAGAAGACTGGGGGTTGGAGAGGTCAGGTGTCTTGCTGAAGGTTACACAATCAGCAGGTGTATGGATCAAATAAGATGACATTCAGTGAGTAAAGCCTTCCTCTAGGGTTCAGAACAACCCAATGTCACAGGCACAAGATGGGGGAGACATGGCTACATAGCACCTTGCCTCTAAGAGATCTGGGGGTTTTAGGAGGCTACGAGATCAACTAAGTTGTGTGTTGGCTGTGTGTTAGGGGAGCCAGGAAAGTTAATGTGACCTTGGGCTGCATTGAGAGAGGCAGAACTGCCAGAAATTAGGGGAGATAGATGCTCTCTCCATGCTCTGCCTGGTTGGACTACATCTAGAGTGTTGTATTAAGTTTGCAGTGCCACAGTTTAATAATGGCACGGATAAGTTGGAGAACAAGGGTAACCAGGTAACAAGGGTGAATGGTCTTCAGTACACACCAAAGAAGATTGGTTGGGCATAACTGGGAATATTTAGTGAGGTGAAAAGAAGACTCAGATAAGACCCAAGAGCTGTCTTTTTTTTGAAGGGCTATCACTTGGAAGAAGTGTTAGACATGTTCTGTTTGGCCACAGAAGGCTGAACCTGGGGCAAAGGATAGAAGTTACAAAAAGGCAAACTGAGGCTTGGTGTTAGGAAAATCTTCCCAACCACTAGAGCTGTATCAGAGTAGAATGAGTTGCCTCAAAAGTCAGTGAGATCCTGTCCTCAGACATCTGTGGGCGGAGGCCAGATGGCAACTTATGGGGCTGGGTCTTTTTCAGGTAGAGGTTAGAGTTAGCCACTGAGCTCCCTTCCAAAGCTGAGATTCTGATCCCCTGAGCCCAGGGCCTGGGACTGCCAATTCCAACCCCTTCTTCTTATTCTGTAGAGTTTTCTCATGCTTCACACCATGCCATCTTTTCCTCTAGGTTTAGAGCTGTAGAATTCCCAATACCCAGTGAAAGAAAACCTTTGGATTTTGTTGTTGCTACTGCTGTATTTATCAGTCTGCATAATGCTATTCTAATATGCTTTAAAAATGTGAACTCATGTTTAGGGAAAGCTGTTACCCAATATCTGTGTGTGTGTGTGTGTGTGTGTGTGTGTGTGTGTGTGTGTAGGGAGGATACAGTAGCTGTTCCCAGAATCATATTCTCATTTTATATCAGCTGGCAGCTGTTGTTTGGTGACTAAGCCCAAGGAAACCAAGAATCTTTAAAATGTGCTAATTGAGCAATTAGATTTCCATGAGCAATAGCAAGAATTTCTGGACTGTACTGGCCAGTTTTCAGCAAATGAAATGGACAATAAAAGAAGGAATCATCTCCCTTCAGATGGTAGCATGCTAACTGAATTAGTCCAGCCCAGGGAACAGTTCAGAGACCTAGGACTGGAGGGAAGCACCGAAGTTACCGCGTCCAGTGCTTTCTTTTATAGCTCGTGGAAGGGAGGTCTGAGCAGGTCAAGGGCCCGGGCTCGCATAGGTAGCAAGCTTCCGAGGTAGGCTTTGAGCTTAGGACCTCTGATATCTGAGGCAGGACTCTTTACACTCTTTTCACTCTACCATGCAATTCTATTCCATTTTGTTCCCCACAAGAGCTCTATAATCAATCCATGCTCTTTTCATGCCCCCCACCCCAACTGCCTCTCAACCAACCTTCATTCAGATAAAGTCATCTGAGTTCTGAAATGGGCACCTGGGACCTCAGGGTTCAGTGCTGATATAATTACGCCTCCCTCAAAGGATTATTGTGAGGGTCAGCTGACATAATATCTGTAAAGTGCTTTGCACAATGCCTGACACATAGTAGGTGCTTAATAAGTACATTTCTCTAATAAAAATAATAGAATACATTTCTTAATGAAAACTTTTCTGTAACTTCCTCCCCTTCTGTTTCCCCTCACAGTGTAAAGCATTTGAAAAGGAGTAGCAAGAAACAAGGCTAGTGAGGCAGGATGAAGCCATAGTGTGGAGGGCCTTGAATGCCAGGATCAGAATTTTTTCTTTTTTTCGATAGGAGCTGGGGGGCACTGAAGGTTTTGGGGGCAGAGGAATGACCTAGTCCACTGAGTGGAAATATATTAGGAAGGTTACTTGTGTGACTGGTCACTTTGGCTCTTTTGCTGTGCGATGAATGGGAATGAGTAGCCTGAGCCCAAATATGAAGGATCAGAAATCTGTATTTTCTTCAGTAGTCCATGGGAAACCACAGAAGAGTTTTAAGGAGAGGAGTCCCATAATCATAATGGAAGGACATGCGAAAGATTGCTCCCAGCATCACTGTGGAGGTTAGCTTGGAGAGGGGATACCTCACTAGGGAAGGGATTCTCCTTCCCTGGAGGGAGGGCCTCAGGAAAAGGCTGGCTGACCACTTGTCAGGCATACTGGTAGGGAGATTCTCATATAGGTCCTGGTTGGACTAGGTGGCCTTGAGATTCCTTCCAGCCATGAGATTCTGGGCTTCAGGATGAAGCTATGACCATGGCATCAGTGACAGTACCTGGGAGATTCAGGCTCATTTACCTTTATGGAACCAGCAACGTCAGCGCCTTAGGTCAGGGATCACATCAGGTGCCACCCATGCTTTATGCCAAGCTTGGTGGGGCAGCGGATGGAGCACAGCTCCCAAAGTCAAGAAGGCTTGTCTTCATGAGTTCAAATCTGACCTCAGACATTAACTAGCCTACATGACCCTTGGTGAGTCACTGAAGTTTGTCTCAATTCCCTCATCTATAAAATGGGGATAATGACAGCACATATCTCCAGGGATTGGTGTGAGGACCAAATAAGGCCATCTTTATAAAGTGTTTGGCACAGTGCCTGCCAATTAGTAGATGCTATTTTAATAAAAGCTCATTTCCTTCCTTCCAGTACTCAGGAGTGATAAGGCCATCCAGTTTGCATCCTCATCTAGGAGAAGAAGTGAAACTGGAATGCGCTAGAAACGACAGACCCTGTGACATGTTCTGCTGAACTCATAGCCTATGAAATCATCTAGGGAAAAAGGCAGATGAAGGACATAAGATTAGCATTTAGAATGGAACAGTGTCCAAGCAAAAGATTTGCTCTGTTACTTGTTAGCTGGAAGACAAAAGGATTTTGCTCCAGTGCAAGGGAAAACAAAGCTCTGTGGCAGATGGGGCCCATTGGGTCCATTCTTTACAGCAATGGAATTGTCAGGCTGTTACGCATGTTTTCCTTTGCCAGTCATTTTTCCTGATTCCTGGTAATACTTTGGAATCAGTGGAACCAGTTGTCCCTAATTGACGCACCAAATGAGCTCCTCTATTACCTTGCATCACAGGCCCATAGATTTAGAGCTTGAAGGGACTTTGGAAGCCCTCCAACTCAACTCCTTCTTTTACAGATGGGGAAACTGAGACCCAAGAAGGTGAAGGGACTTACCCACCATCATCCAAGTAAGAAGTAATAGAGGCAGGATCGAACCTGGGGCTTCTGACTGCGGCGGTGGCAGGGTTGCCACCTACCACGCTGCTTGTCCCATGGATATCAAAACGGCATTGTTTATTTCCAGCTGGTATTTGGTACATACATTTCATTGAAGCCATACTCTTGGGAAATGGAGCACTGAGCCTGGGGTCAGGAAGACCTGAGTTCAGATCTGGCCTCAGATAAATACTAGCTCTGTGATCCTAGGCAAGTCATTCAGCCTCTGTCTGCCTCAGTTTCCTTATCTATACAATGGGGATAATAATATTACCTACTTATCAGGTTGTTGTGAGGATCAAATGAGTTATAATTGTAAAAATCTCTTGGTGCAGTACCTGGCACACAGTAGGTGACCTCTAAATGCATTGTTATTGTTTGTAAACTATTAAAAACCAGACTTGGTAGGCCAAAATGCCACTTCAATTCTCTCCTGCAAAAGGGGATCTCCTATAACATATATCAAAATTAAACAAGACTCCTCGAAAGACAGAGTAGCAGAGAAAGTGGTAGACTTGTAATATTGAGTATTTATTTAAAAGCACTTTACAAATGTGATATTTTATCCTCACAACAACCTTGGGAGGTAGGTGCTCTGATTATCCCCCTCTTACAGATAAAGAAATTGAAGTAAGTGATTTGCCCAGGTCACACAGCTTGAAAGTGTCTGAGGCTGGATTTGAATTCAAGCCTTTCTGATTTCAAGCCGAAATTTTTATGCAGCGTGCCCCCCACCTACCTCATAATATTAGGAAAGGCACAAAGCAGGGAGGAGTCGTTTGCCAAAGGTGTTTGTTCTTGATAGAGCAGATCCAACGTGGGACAAAAGCAAATGAAGCTAGTGCTCATCTAAGCATCATCTGTATGCCCAGGAGTGGGTTAGCTGCTGTTGCCTTGCTCTCAAACAGCTTGCATTTTGAGACCAAGCAGAATCAGACAGTTTTCTACTATGTCTAGAGACCCATGGTGTGTGTGTGTGGGTCCTTGGCCCCTTTCAGGGGGTCTATAATGCCCACACTATTTTTGTAATTAAATTATTTCATAATAAAATTAAGACATTTTAATTTCTACTCCAGTAAGTATTGATAGGGAGATCTCACTGTGTGCCAATAAATGTTCAACAACCAACTCTCCAAAAAAAAAAAGCACGCCTAACACAGATTTCAGTTTGGTCTACATGAACATTTTCTCCATCATGTTCTTTAGTCCAGACAGCCAGCCAGCCAACAAAACCCCAAGAAACCAATTTGTGTTCTGAGGAGTAAATTCTTACACTAAAAATTTAACAATTGGCTTTTGCATGCTTCTACCAGCTGGGTGCCAGCAAACCCTGGACATAGCAACAACAACAACAACATTTATATGGTGCCTATTATGTGCCAGGCACTGAGCTAAGCATCTCACAAATACTCTCATCTAATCTTCACAACAACCTTGAAAGGTAGGTGCTATTATTATTCCCATTTTACAGATAAGGAAACTGAGGCAAACAGAGGTTAAGTCACTTGCCTAGGGTCATACAACTAGTAATTGTCTAGACTGGATTTGAATTTACGTCTTCCTGACTATAGAGCCAGGGTTTTCTCCACTTCTCTACTTAGCTGCCTCAATCATTTTTAATCCTCAGTCATTTTAAAGAACTTAAATGGTCCTGAGACCAAAAAGTTTGACAACTGCAGTTCTAACCAGCCTTACCTGCAGAAGAGAAACTAGCTAGTGGGTATCATCTCACAAGGTGACATTTATCAGATTTTCTCTATGCTTCCCAGGGGTGAGTTCGGACATCGGTGCAGAGGGCAGACTTTCTGTTTTTCTTGAAAGATCGTTACTCATCATAAGCCTTATTTCATTTGGACTTAGACTCATTTTTCTCAGGAGTCAAGCCTCTACTATCTTCCAGCATGGGGCTCTTGGTCAGGTAGAGGTTCGGCTGAGATGTCCTCCAAGGTCCCTTCCAATGCTCAGCTGCTGGGATTCTGTGACCTTTGTACATGCCATTCTAGGCCTGTTCCATACCTGGTTTTCTGATACTGTTTGCTTTTGAGCTCCTTCCCAGGCCTTAGCTTTAGGTGGACAAATGTTTGTTCAGTACAGAAAGGAAGTTTTAATGTCTCAGGGAAGCTTTGCTATTTACCATGCATCCTTTAGGGAGAGATGACCTCAAAGGAAAAATTCATATTCCAATAGTAATGATAAGGGTTGATAACCTCCATGGAGTTTCCAGCATGAATCAGTATTTATGCCTCTCCAAAAAGGAAAGGTAAGAGGAAGTGAAGGACTTGGGTCAGAAATGAGTAATAGATTATGGATTGTGCCTGGATTTCCTTGTAAAGATGAGCAGGTGCAGTCTAGTGCAAAGAGCTTTGGATGGAGAACCCAGAGACCTCAGTTTTAGTTCCAGTTCTATCCTTTATTATGTGACCTTGGACGGGCTGCTAATACTCTCTGGACCTCAGTTTTCTTCCCTGTTAAATGAAGGGGTTGGATGAGAATGTATTTCTTTTTTACCAGGACAATTTTATGAGCAAATCCCATGGTTCATAATGGTAACTCTAAAAAACATTGGGAGAAGCTCAAAGACCATTTCCTGTCATTACTGAAAAGAAGATAAAGAAGAAAAAGTCTAATCTTGAGGAGGAACATTAAGATGTTAAAGAGACTAATCAGTACCTGGAATGAAATGAATGGTTTGGGACTGAGTTTTCAGGCAAGGGAAAAAAAGTCAACCACCAAGCTTTGAGGCAAAGCTTTTGAAGCTTTGAGGAGACTTTGGTGGTGATGCTGGTCATAGCCAAGGTCTGTAAATAGTAATATATTTGTTTTTATTACTGCACATTTACGCAAACTCTCTTGAACAAAAGTGTGTCTGTATTTGTATGTATGATCAATGCTTTCATGGATCCCCTTGTCAGCAAGGTGTTTCTCATTGAGTAGAATCCATGGGTCCAGCACTCCCAAAGCTAGCTGCACTGTTTTCTGTACTCTGGTGCCTCAGGGTTTGTGGGAGTTATTTAACTTATTTTCCACTATTAAGAATCTAGCCCTCTCTTTTCCTCATGCAAAGGGGCCATGAGTTCCTAAAACCACAAGTTAAAATGTGTCCCTTGTTTTGGAAATGAACATGTGCATTGTCATTTTACCAGCAGTGCTATAAGAAAAATCAGAGACAGGAAATGAGCTGGGGAGGTGACCAATTGTGTGTGAGGGCTGGAGATCTCCCAATATCATTCATGGTGTGAGATTGACTGTTCAATAGTTAATTAAAACGGTGAGTATTTCTATTTAGTTAAAAATAGTCACTCTTCTATGAAATCCACTTTGGTTTGCTTTGACATACAAGATCTCAGAACACTGTTGATTATGTGAATGTTTAAAATTGTAAAAGGTAGGATGAGCAGTGGAATAGATTGGTGACAGCCAGTAATTGCACGTTACATAGGGGACTTTTCTATGGGAGCTAAAACTACATTAGTAATAAACTCATCTCTTTGCTTTTTTTCCCATAAATCTCTGAGTGTAATACTCCCCCTTTTTTCCATTTCAGATTAATTTTTTCCAGTTCCACATCTTAAAACATGATGGGCTTTCAAAAATTATTTGTGGCACTGCTCCAGTGGGGTAAGTTTTTTTTTTTGAATCGTTATGAAGCCCCATACTTTATGACAGATTTTGCCTCAAAAAAATCTAACTATAAATCTTTTTTTGTGAAGATTCAGCAGTTATAAATAACATCTCCCCTTAATGTTCATGTATGTCAGGATATGTAAAATCTAAAAGAGAGGGAAGATATATGTCTGAAGAAAAGAGGATATTCCATTCTTTATGACCACAGAAAAATTGTGGCTTGGTCAGGATCACGTCTTATTTAAAAAAAAAATAATATTGTGTCATTCTTTTGAATCTAGAGATTTTAGTTTAGGGATCAGATCAATTGTAGAATGTATTTAAAATATTGACTTTATACTTTTAGATAGCCCATGTGTGTGGAATGATATGTATTTTGCCCACCCGCTCTGTTTTTCATTGTGACATGTGAAACTGGAGGATTTACAACTGAAAATTACAGTCTTTCATGTCTTCTCACCCCAATTAGAATGTTATTGAATTCTGCAAATTTAAATGTGTCCACATTAAGGAAAAATCTGAGGATCAGCCAACAATCCTGTTTTAGCCACTTAATTAATGAAGGTTATTGACACACTGGAATGAATGAACAAAGCACTTATAAGGTGATATCTATGTGCCTGGCACTGGGGATACAAATATAAAGGTTAGACACCTCCTGCTGTCAAAGAGTTTACATTCTAATAAGTGGAGATAACACCTATAAGTGAATGGTAGCGAGGGAGAATTGGAGATAACACATTATAGGCAAGTTGTTGGGTTGGCAAATGGATCAACAGGACAGTTCTTAGATATAAGTTTTCCAGAAGCAATGGGAGCATTAATTTGATTAAATTTCTCAGAGCAAGAGGTAGACAGTATATGTGTGTGTGTTGTGTGTGTGTATGTGTGTGTGTGTGTGTGTGTGTGTGTGTTTGGAAGAGAGTGATTGGGCAGGATTGGGCATGCAGGAGTAGATGAAAAAAATGGTCAGGATGAAAGACCATCATTGGGTCTGAGATAAGAGTGGCTGGCTAGATAGAGCAATGTTTCTTATCAATCAGGAATTCATCCACAGGAGGGCAGTCATGATGGTAATGTACTCAAAACCACGCCATGCCAGGATTAGTTGTAGCCCCTAGGAGCGGATGGACTGAGGAAGAGAAGACTTAGGGTTGTCTTCAAGTAATTGACATATTTGTTCTCATTTGTCCTTTATTCTCAAAGACGACCAGTGATGTCTTGACTTGTATGTGAATTTCATATGAGTGGGGCAGAGCTGCTCAAAGTCCTTAGCTTCACCCTCTCTTTCAGTGTCATCGAAGTTCAGTGGGAGACAAAGATCAAGATGGCTGGCGATGGCCCAGGATGCAATCGGTGACCTGTGCCTTTCTAAATTAAGATCTTTCCCAGGTCTCAGTTTGTCTAAGACCATGCCCATTCAACATTTGAGGGCTGGGTAAGAATGAAACCTAAAGATGGCTCAATTTGCCATCACAAAGTTATCAGTCTGAGAGGGGGAGACCCTCAGAAATTCTGGCCAGAACAGAAACAATTGCTATTTACTCATTCTAAGCCATCAAAAACCTGGACAATAAGCCGCAGAGACTTGAGATGGGACTGTTATTGGCTGTTCAACGAAAGTCAGTTTGATTTGGGTTTTAAGGTGGAGTCAAGTGGCTCAGATTAAAACACAGTGGACTTTCAAAAGTCTGTCTTTTCAGATCTGTATTTCAAGAAATCGAAATGAAAACTATGCAGGACAGAAGTAAACTGTCTCAGCTTCTTGCGAATAAAAAATGAAGAAAAAAAGTAAAAATGAATAAGGAAAAAAAAGGAGAAAGAGGAGGAAGAGGAGGAGGAGGAAGTAGTTAGGGAGAGCTGCTGGCAGGTCAGAAGTTCATGAAGGGCCCCCTGCAAGAAGGTGAACTAGTTCTAGTTGACTTTGTAGTCTCCATATTGAAATACTCTTCGGTTGAGATCTCTGGGCCTGAGCAAGTCCTTGGCTACCTAGAATATTTAAAAAGAGCCAGCCTTTAGACAGAAAACTGCTGAGCTCTAATTGTGTCCAATTACACTGACCAAAACCAATTCCACTTGTGGAATAAAGCAGCATTTACTGAGGAATGTGAGATGACAGTGTTGGACCTTCTTTCCATTCAGCTGACAAAGAAGTCACTGTCTATTGTAGAGCCGATCTCTTCATTGCTTCATTATACTTTTTATCCTAGTTTCTTTGTCAAGGATATGAGGTTATGGCTCATTCCAACTGATTGCATCTTTCTATTCGGGTTGAAAAACTTATTACAGTCAATGAGTCATGCTACATATTCTTTGTTTTGTTAAACACGAAAAAAAATTAAACTACGTGATTACTTTTCAGATAGCAACTGATTTAAAAAGCATTTGTTGGAAAAAATGAACATGCCAGAAAGAGGATCATGGTAGGATTTTGCCTTTAATAAAAGGCCTAAAATAACTGTTTGTCCATTCAGATTTAATACGTTGAATTTGTCATATGCCATTAACTTGCTAATGTGCTTTTAATGAATTATATTGTTTTTTTTTTGTATTAGTGGAATTTTTCCTCATTTCTAGTATTTCAAATTCATTGGGCTCTTTTTCAATTCTCTTTTTTTCCTATGTAGAAATAAGACAGGATGATGCAGAGCTAATTACCCAAAGGTTCTTTTTTTTAATGATTTGTAAAAATGTTTTCCCTTTCTTCACTAAGCTCTCCTCGACTTTGGACCCACTCATGCAGTGATCAGACTGTGTCCTAAGGGAGCTTGGACTTTAATGAGGGAGGTTCATTTTCTCATCCTCCTTTAATTTAGGCAGATGTTTGGACAGAAGTAGAAAGATTCTCAGTGTCCAGAGTAGGTTAGGTAGAGGTCAGCTGTTTATTTTCTCCACACACTAAAAACACTTACCACACACAGGGCCTCCAAGTGACATTAATGAAGACAAAATAGAATACAGTAATTTAGCACTATTATTATACTCTTTCAAGAAGCTGGTGCTTAAAACATTAAGACATGATGCAGTTTGTGAGACTGCCCAACAGGCATTTTACATCGTGGTTCAGCTCTGCAAGGTCTAAACCAGGGGTGGGGAATCTGTGGCCTTGAGACCACATGTGGTCCTCTAGGTCTTCACGTCCCCTTAGAATTTGTTATGTGTAACTTGGATTCAGTCAAAGGGCCACATCTGAGTACCTAGAGAGCCACACATGGCCTCGAGGCCACAGATTCCCCACCCCTGGTCTAAATGATCCCTTCAGGTCCACGTCTTCTGGCAGACCTGCCCAGAAGTTCATCAGTTCCCTTTTGATGGTGTCTCCTCTGATTCATAAGCTCTCTAAGCCATCAGGTAGCTTCAGCTAAGGGACTCAGGATCTTGGGACCTTATGACCTCACAAGGCTGATTCCAAGGTTGGACATGCCCATTCAGAGATTGCTGTTTGGTCATCCATTAGCCACCAGCTGCTTTGCTTGCTCTTGACTCCACCACCATCATCAGCTTCTCTTGCACCCACAGAAGCGCATCACCAAGAAGCTCCTCATTCGGGAGATTGCTTCAACTTTGGTGCTTACACCTCGTCAGTGCCCTCAGCTACCACTCCTCCCCTTGTAGGAGGCGAAAAATCCCAGACAGCTCTCTCTCCATTTGTTATCAGCTGCTCTGCCATCATCATCATGCCCTGAAGCCAAGTACTCTCTGGCACCCCACCTTTTCTCACTTTTGTGTACTGTCTTCCCCTGGTAGATTGAAAGCTCCTTGAGGGCAGGAACTATCTTTCTTTTTCTCAACACTTAACACAGTGCCTGGCACACAGTCAGTACTTACTGTTTGTTGTATTAAATTTATTTTACTCATACCCATACATATTGAATATGTAGGGTGAACAATGAGAAGTCAATAACACCACTCTGACTAGAAGGATGGTGGTGAACTCCACAGTAATAGAGAGGTTCAGAAGAAGTGTGGGTTCCGGGGGGGATAGATCAGTGATTTCCATTTTGGAAATGTTGAGTTTGAGATGCCCATAAAACATCTAGTTTGACAAATTCAGTAGGTAGCTGGTGATGCCAGAGAGAGACTAAGGATGGTCATATGGATCTGGAAGTCATCTATGTTGAGCTGATCATTGAATTCCTGGAGCTGATATGGGAGATAACATAGAGGGAAAAGAGAACTGGGTTCAGGAAAGAATGATGGGGCATTCCCACAATTAATGGAGGTGATATAGGTGATCATCTTGCAAAGGAGGCTAAGAAGGAATGGCCAGACAGGTAGGAGGAGAACCAGGAGACAGCAGTGTTATAAAAACATAAGAGAAGGAGAGGCAAACAGAGGTTAAGGATGATGAGCACTGAGAAAAGATTTGGCAATTAATATCATTGATAACTTAGAGGAGAGTAGTTTCTCTTCTTTTCTTTTTAATTTATGGAATAAAACACACATTTCCATAAAATAGTACAAAAAAGGAGATGATTGTACATGAAACTGAAAATCTGCTATGCACAACTTGCTATTCCTTTCAAATATACGACAAAATTATCAGGTAAATTTCTTTTTTTCTTTCCTCCCCCACCACCCTAGAGATGGCTATTATTAGACCCAAATAGGTATACACACACACATATATACACACACATATACATCACATATGTATGTATGTATGTATAATTATTCTATACGTACATTTGTTTATCGGTTCTTTCTCTGTATGCAGGTGGCATTTTTGTTCATATGTCCTTTATAGCTAATTTGGGTACTTATAAATAACAAAATAACTTATTTGCTCAAAGTTGTTTCTAAAACAATATTGTTGTCACTGTATACAGCATTCTGTTCATTTCATTCTTCATTATTTCATTCATGTTTTTCCATGTTTTTCTAAATTAATTGAGCTCATCATTTCTTATAGTACACTAGTATTCCATCAATCATATAACACAACTTGTTCAGCCATTCCCCAATTGATGAGCATCCATCCCTGCAACTTCTAGTTCTTAGCCACCACAAAGAGAGCTGTTATAAACATTTTAGAACATATAGATTCTTTTCCTTTTTTCCTCAGTCATCTTTGGAAATAGACCAAATAGTAGTATTGCTGGGTCAAAGGGTATAGGTAGTTTAATAACTCTTTGGGTATAATTCTAGATTGCTCTCCAAAATGGTTGCATCATTTCATAATTCCACCAACAATGAGTTAGCATCCCAATTTTTCCACATCCTCTCTAACATTTATCACTTTCCCCTTCTATCATTTTAGCCAACCTAGTAGGTATAAAATGATATCTCAAAGTCATTTTGATCTGCATTTTTCTAATCGATCATGACTTAGAACATTTTTATATGACTATAAATTGTTTTGATTTCTTCATTGGAGAACTGACTGTTCATACCCTTTGACCATTTATCAATTGGGGAATGACTTGTATGCTTATATATTTGACAAAATTCTTTATATATCTTATATATGAGACATTTATCTAACAAACTATCTATAAAACTCCCCCCCCATCAATTTTCTGCTTTCCTTTTAATCTTGGCTATGTTTATTTTACTTGTACAAAACCTTTTTAATGTAGCTGAAATTATCTATTTTACACCTGATTTTGCTCTCTATTTCTTATTTATTCATAAATTGTTCACCTATCCATAAGTCTGATAAACAATATGTTCCATGTTCTTCTAATTTTCTTGTAAAATCTCTTTTTATATCTAGGTCATATATCCACTTATCTTGGTAAATGGTGTGAGATATTGATCCATTCCCAGTTTCTGGCTTACTGTTTTCTAGTTTTCTCAACAATTTTAACCAAATAATGAATTCTTATCCCAAAAGTCTTTATACTTGTCAAATACAAGGTTATTATGTTTATGTGCTGCTGTAAATTGTATGCCTAGTCTTTTCCATTGATTTACTTTTCTATTTCTTAGCCAGTATCAGATAGTTTGGATAATTATTGCCTTATAATATAGTTTAAGAGCTGATATTGCTAAGATAATTTTATTGCTACCAGCACCTTTTTTTTTCTGCATCAGCTAAAGCATAATAAATTCTACTGCAATCCTCCATTTTAACTCTGTGTGTATCTCTCATTTTTAAATGTATTTCTTGTAAACAACATATTGTTGGATTCTGATTTTTAATCCATTCTGTAATCCATTTCCATTTTATGAGTGAATTCATCCCATTCACATTCAAAGTTGTAATTGTTACTTGTGAATTTCCCACCATCTTATTTTTATTATTTTCCTCCTCAGCCTCCCTTTTTACCTTATCCCCCTTACTTTATCTTCTCCCCCCTACCCTCTTATTCCTTATTTTACTCTCACCTCTGAAAGTCCCTCCCTTATCTATTTACCCCACCCTCCTAATTTTAGTCAATGTACCCTAAGAGATCATTGGTAACTTAGGGGAGAGTAGTTTCAATTGAACCAGAGGATAAAGGATCAAGAAGTGAATGAGAGAAAAGGAAGTGAAGATAAGGAGTATAGAAAGACTTTTTTTTAGGAGATGGCTGAGAAAGGGAGAAGAAATATAGTATGAAAGTTTGTAGAAATGATAGGCTCTTTTAAGGATGGCAAGGATCTAGATGTATTTGAGGACAATGAAGAGGGAACCAATAAATTCAATTGAAACTTCTGTCTCAAAGTTACCAAAGATGTCTGTCTTAATTGCCAGAGAACAAAGAGCCTTTTTGCTGGAATCATACCTGAGGTCTTTCTAGCATGGTAGAAAACTTTCAGGGTTTGTTCTCCATTTGGTATAGCTTTTGAGAATTCCGCACTGTGATGAAGCTTCATGGAGTATGTTGGAGAGATCTGTTGTGGTGATTTTATGGGACAACCACAGACAAAAGTTATTTAGGAGGGGCAGGCATTGATGAGGCATTAGAAGGAATATCTACATTGATAAGATCATGGATCCATTGGTGGATTTGGGTAGATCGAGGATGGTACCTTAAGTGTGTACAATGCTTAGTAAAAAGTCAAGCTCTTGGCTGGAACTTTGGAAAGTTTTAAGAATCATTCTTGAACTTCCTACTGTTATCGAATTTCTACTGGCTTCATAGCCAAAGTGCTTTACTGCTTTGTACTGTGCCTTTTTTCTGTCTTCACAGATTTTATCCGAATGATAATTGCATATGACATGGCATATCAAATCCCCCCATGGACTTTCATGCTTTCCTGTTTGCCACCAAACAAGACAGCTGACTTCCATTGGCCTTCTGGATTCTCCAAGAACATTTCTGTCTTTAGTGGAGATGATCAAACTGCTGACACTACCTTTAATTCTCGTGATTCACAAGCTTCAGAATTTGCATCCAAAGAAAGTTTCTACTGTTGCCTTTGGAGTGAACATGATAAAAATCCCTCCATGTGTTCAAACAGTATAGAAAGGAAGGCATTTGTTTCTCCATTGATATTCTCCCAACCATTGCAACAAAGAGGTAGATTTTTAAAATTTAAAAAAATTTGACAAGTTTTTTTTTGACATTTTGACAGTTGTTTTTATTTGATGAACAGCTTACCGTCCAGTAAATATGAATGAGGGGAGATAGAAAAAAGTTCCCTTCATCAAAATTTTTGTATGAATAAAAGAAAATTAGGTTTATATTCATAGTATCAAATTGCCAGCACCAGCAATTGTTTTATTAAGTAGAAGGATAAAATAAGGGGCCATTTTCCCCCTTTATTTCTATTCCTTTACAAAATGAGCCATTTAATTTAATTAAAACCAGGGTAGATTCTTCTTAGAATAGAAAGTTATTTTTAAAATTTTAGTTAATAAAACTACAGATAATAACAATACTTGTAGCTCTTATGTATATTTACAAAATTGTTTAATACAACTCTGTGGATTAGGTTGTGCAAATATTTGTTATTCTCATTTTATGCATGAGGCAACAGAAGCTCAAAGATATGGAAGTGACTTGCCAATGGTATTATAAGTAGTAAATGTTATTGGTAGAATTGAAACCCAGGCATTGTGACTTCAGCTCTCGGGCTCACAGAATAGTAGAATTTTAGAGTTGGAAAAGGCTTCAGTGGCCATCTTCTCCAACTTATATTTGAAAAAGAATAAAACCTCCAAATGTATCTAGTGAGGAGCCTTTACTGAAAGCATCCAAGGAGGGCGAAGCCACTGCACATTTCATCCCATCCATTTTTACAAAGTTCTAATTGTTAGGAATGTCATTCTCTCTCTCTTTTCTT
Source organism: Phascolarctos cinereus (assembly GCF_003287225.1). NCBI lineage: Eukaryota > Metazoa > Chordata > Mammalia > Diprotodontia > Phascolarctidae > Phascolarctos > Phascolarctos cinereus. The sequence continues at coordinate 466,741,446 of NW_027555958.1, forward strand.
TTCCTCTCTCTCTCTCTCTCTCTCTCTCCCCTTCTTCTCTCTCTGTCTCTTTCTCTTCCTCTCCCCTAAAATAATATGAACACAGAGAGACAAATTTGACCCCCAGAGACTTGACAGGATGGGAGCAGCGTGACTGGACTATAGCTCTATAAAAATAATAATTATGAAAGCTAACATTTATATGGCACTTAAGATTTACAAGTCCTTTACATAGTTTATCCTATTTGATCCTCACAACCTTGTGAGGTTGGTGCTTTTATTATCCCCATTTACAGATGAGAAAACTGAGGCTGAGAGAGTTTAAGTGACTTTACCTAGTGACTGTCTAGGGCAGGATTTGAACTCAGGTCTTCTTGAGTTCCAAGTCAAGTATCCTATCTACTGAACTAACTAGCTATCCACAGGGAACAACACAAATGAAAGTGGACGTGGTGTAGTATTGTCTGTTAAGATGATATACTTGTGAAAAAATCCAGAAATTTGAGGTGAGGACATATTATATTTGGGTAAAGACCAACTGAGGCAGGAATAGAAGTGATTTTGTCATCAGAGTCTGCTATAGACCAAGTGGGCAGAAAGAGGACACAGTTGAGAAGTTCAGGAAACAGATTCCCAGCCTGGTGATTCCAGCCCAGATTTCCCAGAGTGATGGGGGCTTTAGTTGTCTGCATGTCTGCTGGAGGGCTCTCTCTTCCTAAAGCAGAAAAGCTAATAATTTTCTGAGTTGCTTTAATGACAATTTCATCTTTTATAAGATATGAGAACCAATAAGGACAAATTCTATTCCAGGTTTCACTCTCCCTAACAAAAAAGGAACTGGCTTCTGGGGGGGGGTGGAAATGATTAGAAAGTTAAGAGGAGGTTATAGTTTGTGGTAGGGAGCTGAAATCTGGGCATGGGCTTCCATGTACCCCAGATTTTGGGGGAACAGATTTCAAAGGCTTCTAAGGAGTGAATAGGATTCCATAGGAGCAGACAGCTGAGGATAGATAGGGGAGACTCTCAAGAATGAAATTCTGAAGACAAAAAGAAAAATGATTTTTGTTTAAGGAGAAAGAGAAGAGCCATCTAAAAGGACTGATGTGGATACACAGGGTGCTCCCCAAATAATTTATTCTTTAGAAACATATGTAACTATGATGGGTGCAAGAGGTAACAGAATCAATCAATAAACATTTATTAAGCACCTACTATGTGTCAGGTGAGAATGAATATAAATACATGATAATCCTGTAAGAGTATTTTCAGGATGGCTAAAACTTTTCCCTCTTAAGATTACTATCAAAGAATTTCCTTAGTGACAGCTTTTTGATCAGGGAATCTACCATCAGCTCAAGGATTTCTGTTCATCCTAGATATCTTATACGTAATCTAGTAGCATGGTGGAGAGCAGCAGTTCTCAAAGTTTTTGGTCTCAGGACCCCTTCACATTCTTAAAAAATATTGAAGGGGGCAGCTAGATGGCACAGTGGATAGAGCTCTGGCCTTAGAGTCAGGAAGACCTGAGATCAAATCTGGACTTAGACACATAACACTTACTAACTGTGAGACCTTGGGCAAGTCACTTAACCCCATTGCCTAGCTCCCCCAAAATTGAAGACCCCAAAAAGCTTTCTAAAAAAATTAGGACGGGGTATGCTGGAGTCAGCTCAAACCAGCTCATAAGAGCTGATTGTTAAATTTTCTAGTGTGATCATTTGCATCTTGGAAATTGGCAAGCATTACAAATCAGGGCTTGATTTATTGTTTTATTGACCATCTAGACTTAAGAAAGAGATGGATAAAATGATAATAACATTGATTAAACTAAAAGCTGGGATGCCCGTACATTTTTATTCGAGCCAGTTTAATATTTACCAGCACACCCCTAGGTTATATATATCCATGTTTATTATATTAGCAATTAGAACATTTTAGTGTGATTATGAAAATAGTTTTGACACATCAGATACTCTTGAAAGGTCTCAGGGAACTCCAGGCCTTCCTGGACTACAGAACCATGGGTATAATGGATAGAAAACTCATCTCAGAATAAAGAAGACCTGAGTTCAAGTTCTGCTTCTAGCTTACTGGCTATGTGACCTTTGAGTCCTATGGATAATTCTCCTAAGAGAATAAGTTTCTTTCTTCTTTCTTTTCTTTTTCTTTTTTTTTGGAGGCAATTGGGGTTAAGTGACTTGCCCAGGGTCACACAGCTAGTAAATGTCAGATGCTGGATTTGAACTAGGTCCTCCTGATTCTAGGGCTTGTGCTCTATTCATTGTGCCACCTAGCTGCCCCTGAAACAAGTTTCAAAGAAGGTGTCAACCTACATTGGTAGAGGAAATTCCTCTCTAAATATTGATGAAATCGCAGATCCAGCTCCCCTAATTTTTTTTAAATCCAATAGAACAAAAATCATGCCATTACTCATTCATAGTAACAAATCATAATTGCAAAAGTGCATAATAGTGAAGAGATTGCTGACCTTTGGGCAAGGGAGACCTGTAATCAAATCTACTTCTGATACTTACTAGCTGTGGGACTTTGAGTAAGCCATTAACCATTCTGTACTCAGCTTTTTCACATCTAAGGTGGGAAGATAGTATTAGTTATGGTGCCTTTTCCTGGGTTGTTGTAAGGATCTAATGAAAGAATATACATAAGATGTGTTGTAAACCTTTAAGCTCTAGCTAGGATTATTAATCGTATTGAAAGTCTGAATAGCTGAATAACTTTTAAATCTTTTGTATAACTCTCTGAAAATATGAAGCAAGTGGAACTTATATCTAAAGCAATAAATAGTCCCCTATATGACTCTAACTAACCCATATGTGGGTGGACACAGTTTGGGAAATTGGGAGAGATTGACTCTCTGGGCTAAGGATAAAATACAAGAGACACAGCAGTAGCTGGAGAGTTAATTCATAATGAGCATTTTGAAGCTACTGTAGTCAATAAAGAAAGTTTTGCCTTTGGCAGTAAGAATGTGTCTCTCAAAGCAGGCTGTGCATGGTAATATGGAAACACCAGTAAAGACACATTCAGCTCTCTTTCTTGCATTTTTTAGAATGGTTTTTTTTTTATCATCTGTAATGATTTCCTTTGAATTTAGGTGTGAGCTGGAGCATCGAGTGCTGGGTCAGAGGGGACTTGAAGATACTCATGTGTAATTTGGAATCATTGTTTAAGAATTCTTCCAAGACATCAGAATTTCAGGCTCGTCTTTCGTATGTTCTGTAAGTAGCTTATTAGAAATATTCTCTGTGTAGTGGACATGCTTTCAAAAGAACCTGGTTTTGGGTCTCCCATCGATGCTACCTAGCTTTGTGTGTCTGAGCAAGTCAGTGATTGGTGAAAAGGTTGCCTTGATGAAAGTAGGCATAGTGAGATAGAACCTAGGGCTGGGCTGGTAATCAACTTTACCTAAACAATGAAAAACTTCATGTGATGAGCTTGAAGATTTACTTTTCACGTAACACGAGAGTTTAGACAATTTATGGCATCCCCATCTCTTGTCTCGGTGGCTTCCCTCTAGTTCTATGCCTTAGTGTCCTGAGGGAGGGAGGCACTAGTCCAGCTGTGCTCTTCCCTGCTCAGACCACTTTGGTTCTGGGTGGCACATTTTGACCAAGACATTGATAAATTGGATATTATCTAAGGAGGGTCAACCAGATGACAAAGAGCTTTGGGATTGTGCCAGGTAAGGATCAGAAGAAGGAAGGGAGGATGTTTATCCTGGAAAAGAGAAGGCTCAGAGAGTAGTGGGGAATGGTAACTCTCTTCAGGTATTCAGAAGTCTTTCATGTGGAAAAGGAAATAAAATTGTTCTTGGCCCAAGAAGACAAATCCCAGAGCTCATAGATTCTCCTTACCATTAGAACTATAGGAAGGTGGAATGGGTTGCCTCATGAGATACTGGATTTCCTCTCAGTGGAGATCTTCAGTCAACATGCATTTACTGAGCACCTACTATGCGCCAAGCACTGTGTTAAGCCCTAGGGATATAAAAAAGAGGCAAAACCAGCTCCTTTCCTCAAGGAGCAGCTCACAGTCTAAAGGAGGAAACAACAGAAAAACAACTAAATACAAACAAGACATACAGAAGTAAATTGGAGTTAATCGCAGAGGGAAGGTTATCTTCAAAGACTTGGTAACCATTTGGGAAAGTTGCAGGGGAATTGTGGGTCAGAGAGGAGTTGATCTAAATGACCTCTGCTGTCTCTTCTGACTCAGCAATTCCTTTTGTTACTTTTTTTTCTTTCAAAATGTGGAGCTCTTTAATAAAGGTATAATGTCTTGCACAAATGTTTCTGACACAAAAAACCATTTACTTATATAGCATTAATTCTTTATTTAAATTAGAAAACATCCATTTGGGAAGTTTATCCTTAGAACTTTTGGGGGAAAAATCCTGAGAAACCAAGCTGGGTTGTTAAGCCAAATATAACAACTCTGACTTTATGGAAGGATACACTCCAGTTTTAAGTGGCTGAATCTTTCAGCTTCCAGGTGAAGGCAGTTGCAGAATTCATCACCATGTCTTACCTTGGGAAGAGCTTGCTTGTTTTCAAGATGTTTTAGATTCCATCTTGCATTTCCTGTGGGCATCAGGCAGGACAGGCATTGTCCCCAGTTTACAGATGAGGAAAATGGTGCTTAAGGACTGTGAATGGTTTTCCACATCTTTTTCAAGTCCTGTGATGCTGCTTACTAATTATCACAGAATCATGGGATTAGAGAGTTGGAAAGGACCTCAGTGGGCATCTACTCCAATCCTGAAATATTGACATATTAACAATTACTCTTCAATTCAGACTGTCCTGGGATTTGTGAATCCATCTAACTGTATTATTGTCTAAACCCCACCTCATTATCTTCCTCAAAGGAAAAGTATAAGATAGGTAATCAAAAGCTCTGCTGAAATCTTGGTAAACTACATCCACAGCATTTCCCTCATCTACTTGATTCACTAACCCAGTCAAAAAAAGGAAATGAAGTTAATCTATTATGACCAATCCTTTTTTTATAAACATTTTTATTTAGAGTTTTGAATTCCACATTCTATCCCTCCCTCTGTCCTTGTTCTCTCCACTCCCTGAGATGGTAAGCAATCAGGTATAGGTTATACATGTGGAATTACATAAAATATTTCCATATTAGTCATTTTGTATGAGAAGACTTGAGTAAAAGAAAAAAATGAAAAAAAAGTAAAAAATAGTACGCTTCGGTCTATCTTCAAATAATAACAGTTTTTCTCTGGAGGCAGATAATATGCTTCATCATTATTCCTTTGGGATTGTCTTGGATCATTGTATTGCTGAGAATAACTAAGTCATTCACAGTCCTTCATCGAACAATATTGTTGTTATTGTGTACAATATTCTACTGGTTCTGTTCACTTTACTATGCATCCATTCATTTAAGTCTTTCCAGGTTTTTCTGAAATCATCCTGCTTGTCATTTCTTATAGCATAGTAATATTCCATCACAATCATATACCACAGCTTGTTTAGCCATTCCCTAAATGATGGGCATCCCTTTGATTTCCAATTCTTAGCTACCACAACAAGAGCTACTATAAATATTTTTGTACAAATAGGTCCTTTCAACCTTTTTTGATGTCTTTGGGATATAGACCTAGCAGTGGTATTGCTGGATCAAAGGGTATACATAGTCTTATAGCCCTTTGGGCATAGTTCCAAATTGCTCTCCAGAAAGGTTGAATCAGTTCACAACTCCACCAAGAGTGCTATAGTGTCTCTGTTTTTCCACATCCCCTTCAATATTTTCTTTTTTTTTTTATCATATTGGCAAATCTGATAGGTGTGAGCTCAGAGCTCTTTTAATTTTCATTTCTCTAATGCATAGTGATTTAGAACTTTTTATATGACTATAGATAGCTTTGTATAATGACCAATTCTTGATGAAGCCATGCTTTGTAATCACTGCTCCCTTTATAGATGTTAGGCAACCATCTCAAATGATCCACTGTAGAATTTTCCCAGGAATTCATGTCAAGCTCACTGGACTGTACTTTTAGATTCCATTTTCTTGCCTTTTCTGAAAATTAAGATATTTGATGGAAACAAAACTAGACTTTAAGTTTGCCAAGACTTAGAGGGGTTAGGCATTTTGTCTGTGGTCAAACAGATACTAAATGTCATAGGCTGGATTTGGACTCATGTCAGTTCCAACTTTAGCATTCTTTTTACCATGTCACATTCCTGCTAGAATGTGCACTGCTGAGTACTCTTTCTCAGTGATGATGGGCTGAACTGAAGCATGAAGGATCAGCTATGTGGCTCTGAGTCCAAATCTGCAGAACATGTCATTGCCATTCAGAAGACCTTTTGGATAAACTCTATGGCTTGGTTCCCAAGCTGCATAGCAGCTAACTGTTGTCTATCTAGGACTTACAAAGAAAGAGAAATACAAATCATATCTTGAAAATATGGTAGTCTCCCATGGGAGAAAAGTAGAAAGCTTATTGTTTTAGAATTGAAAGAGAAGTTAGAAGTCATCTAGTCTAACACTCTCATTTTATAGATGAGGAACCTGAGGCCAAGAGATTTGTTCATGGTTATAGCAATAAGATAAGAAAAAGAAATTGAAGGAATAAAAATAGACAATGAGGAAGCAAAACTATTACTCTTTGCATATAATGTGATGGTTTATTTAGAGAACCCCAGTGAATCAACTAAAAAAATAGTTGAGACAATGAACAACTTTAGTAAAGTTGCAGGATGGAAAATAAACCCACACAAATCATCAGAACTTCTATATATCACCAACAAAACCCAGCAAGAAGAGCTAGAAAGAGTCGCAGACAGTATAAAATTCTTGGAAGTCTACCTGCCAAGGCAAATCTAGGAACAATATGAACACAATTACAAAATACTCTTCACACAAAGACATACCTAAGCAAATGGAGAAATACTGATCGCTCATGTGTAGGCTGAGCCATTTTGATAAAAATGACCACACCACCTAAATTAATTTATTTATTCATTATCATACCAATCAAAATACCGAAGAATCATTTCATAGAGCTAGAAAAAATGATAATAGACTTCATCTGGAGGAACAAAAGGTCAAGAATATTAAGAGAATCAATGAAAAAAGAAGTGAAGGAAGGTGGCCTAGCAATATCAGATCTCAAACTATACTACAAAGCTAGAATCACCCAAACAATTTGGTTGGTTGGTTAGATTTTGGTCCTGCTCAAAAATGAAGGAAAAACAAGTTGGCACTCTCTGTGAAATAACTGGTTGATCAATGGAATAGATTAGACACATAGTATTACAGAGGAAAAATGACCACAGTAACCTAATGTTTGATAAACTCAGAGAGCCAAGCTTTTGGAGCAAGAGCTCATTATCTGAAAAAAATACTGGGAAAACTGGAAAGCAGTTTGGCAGAAACTAAGCATAGTCCAACATTTCATACCATATACCAAGATAAGGCCAAAATGGGTATATGGTGTGTATGTGAGTGTGTGTGTGTGTGTGTGTGTGTGTGTGTGTGTGTGTGTGTGTGTATACCTATATACAGTATTAACATATAAAGAATAAATACAAATCTGTGCAAAATGGTGAAGTATAAGGCAGTTTGGGAAGGAAAGCACCAGCATTTGGGGAAATCAAGAAAGGTTTCATGCAGAAGATTACACTTAAACTGTATCTTAAAGGAAGAGAGAGATAACTGGTCTTCTTTTTAAAAAGGCTTCATTATTGACTTCTTTTGCTTTCCATCACCTTCATTTTCAATCTCTTTCTCTTTCACTCAGGGAGCCATTTCTTGTAGCAAAGAAAAACCCAGTTCAACAATAGTAACCAACAGCAGCTTAGTCTCTGCCTTGTTCCACACCCATGGTCTCCTACCTCTGCAAAGGTGGGGGAGGGAGGCATGCTTGCTCATCTCTTCTTCGAGGCCAAGCTTGGTTATTATAGCCACACAGCATTCAGATTCTTTGCTGCTGTTCTTTCTGCCCTGTTTCCCTGCTTCTGCTTACTGCACTCTGCATCATTTAATAGATGTTTCCTCAGAATTCTTCATTGTCTCTTACACTTGTGCCCATCCCTTATCCCCTGATGCTCATGCCCGGTGAACAGACCAAGCTGGGATTCCTCACCTTTGTGCTTCTGTTGAACACCGAGGTATGGATGATGATGGAAGGCACAGTGCCTACAACAATCCACATGTTTTTATTTTATAACAGGTCAGAAGCATCACAGCAAGACTCAGCCATGGTGTCCCAGAAGAGCAATTTTCAGGTTGTTCAGTGCAATTGCAGTCAGTCCAAAGACTGTTTATGCCATGTACCCATGCCCATAGCCAAACTCAGCTCTATCTCCTTGATATTTCTGGAAATCACAAATGGAACCATATTTCTCCAGTCACCCATGATGTCTGTGAAGCCTATAAATATTGGTAAGTGTAACATCACCAGATCTTAGGGCTTTTCTTCATAGAAACTGTTGCAGTACTTCAAAGATATATGATTTCATCAGTGTGGGTACTCCCTTCATTAATGCAACCAGCAACCCCTCCATCACCCATAAATGATTGATGTGGGTCCGAATTTATCCCTTGAGTGTGGTGTGGTGAAAATAGTCCTGGATTTGGAGTCAGACAATATGAGTTCAACTCTTATCCTTGCTTGTTTCGACTTGTTTGACCTTGGGCAAATTATTTCACCTTCCTGGGCCTCAGTTTCTTCATCTGTAAAGTGAGCCGAAGAAGTTAATCTCTGAGGGCCCTTCCAGCTCTAGATTTATAATTCTGTGCTTTTTTGTGGTATCTCCATTGAAATCCTCCTTGGCACGGAGGTGGCCCTGGGTCTTTGAAGACTATACCTATAGTGTTTGAGCTCTGGTAGTTCCAACCAAGCAGAAGAGGTTTTGAGCACAGGCCTCATGATGGATTGCATGGCCAATGCTCAAGGCCCAGCCTGCCCAAGTGAGGAAGAGCTCATCTTCAGGTTGGCTGGCCATACAGACATGGGTTTTCTAATCAATCAGTCAATCAGGAAATGTTTAGACAAGCCCTATCCATACTTTACTTTGCTCTTCCCTTTCTGGATGCTTTTTCTACAGCCTCTTAATTGCCACTTTACAAACCTTGAAGCTCTACAATAAATATGATCTCTTATTAGTATTACACTTACATCACTAAGTCAGGGTTCTTAGCCATTTTTTGGTATCACAGACTCCTGGTGAAGCCTATGGTCCCTTTCTCACATCGTGTTTGTAAATGAATAAGAAAATGTATAGGAATTTTAAAAACTAATAACATTGAAGTACAATTATCAAAATATTAGAAAAGGAAAAGAAAACAAATAAAAAGTTCCTCAGACTCCAGGTTATGAAACTCTGGACTCAACACTCGGGAAGAAAATTCAATAGCATGGAAAATAAGTTCTAGGAAAGCAAGAATAATTTTAGTCTTTGCCCTTGTAACCTCACCTCCTAGCACTATGCCTAGCCCATAGTAGATGCTTTATATTTGTTTATTGATTGACAGAGTGATTGATTTAAAAAACAAACAAACCAGGACTTGTTTCTTTTATGTTTTCAATCTAGCATCTGTGTCTGAATGACTATGCAGGCTTATGGAGATAATACCTTTAGGATGAATTATGATCTGCATTGTTAGGATACTGCGTTACCCATGCTAATGATAGCATATATCTGTGCAATGTTGAAGGTTCTCAATAATGGGAATTCTGCACCTATGGGCTTAACCAGTTTTGGGTCTTTTTCTCCCAGTAGAATTTAAGTTCCTTCAGGAAAGGATCTGATTTTTGCTTTGTTCTAGTATCTCCAGAAGCTAGCATGATGGCACAATATGTAGGAATAAAAAGTGCTTAGTAAGTGCTTGCCAAGTTGAGATGAATTAAACTATTTGTCTGTCAGTCTGTCTGTTTACCTATTGATCGTCTATCTTGATCAAGCATGTATCATCTATCTGTATCTCTGTTCTATCTACCTATCTATCATTGGTCTCCGGCTTTCTCCTGACTCTGAGTCATATACCACTTCAGCTTTCTGATACTGCCTCTTCAATTATTAAAAATCAGATTTAGTTCATGGTCTCATAGGATTAGAGCTGAAGAAACCTGAGAAGTTACGTAGTCCAATTTTCTAATTTAATTGAGGAGAAAATGGAGATTCAGGGAGGGAGTGAGTTGCCCAAGGTAACATTGATGGTGTTAGAGGAGAGATTCAAACTCTACTCCATTGATATAAAATCCAACATTTCTACTGATCTTTCTGTTGAAAAACTGAAGCCTGACTTGAAATATTATGATTTTCTTAAAGTGAAGCCAGACCCACCATTACATTTGCTAATGGAAATAACAGATGATGGAAAATTAAAGATCTCTTGGTCTAGCCCACTGTTGTTGCCATATCAACTTCAATACGAAGTGAAATACTCCGTCAAGTCAACTGAGACCATGGGGCAGGTATGCATGTTCTTCTACTGTGCAATTCATGAAAATTAAATCCTGGGGATTTCAAGGAGAGCTGCATGTTACCTTTGAGATAAGATCGAAATGGTCCCTCAAGAGAAAGAGCCTTTCAATCCCTAAAGCTTTTTCAGCATCTGATACTCATGTAGTGAGAACCTCCAGAAGCATTTAACTCACTATGGGTCATGGAGTATGTCTAAGTATATCCTCATCTTTGCTGAACTACGAAGTTTGCATTATTCCCTGCTACCTTCTCAAGGTGATCCCAAAGCAAAGCTTATAGACTTGCTGTGTTTCATAGGATCAAAGATTAAAAGGTCATTTGGTGCTAGGCTTATGGCTTTAGAGCTGGAAGGAACTTCAGAGGTCATCTACCTCACTCTTTTCATCTTACAGATGAGGAAACTGAGTCGCAGAGAGAGTAAACAAACAAGAATAAATGGGAAAACCAGAATTAGAATACAGATGCTCTGACCCCAAATGCAGTATTCTTCTCATTGCGTTATGATTCTCTCTCCCCATGGTTCAGATTAGCAGACTTAAAGAGGGATACCTAATCACTTAGCAGTCTGCGTAACTTACTAGAGGTCCCTAACCAGGCAACAGTGATCTGTCTTAAAATTAGTCAAACAACAGGTCTTATCCTGAGGGTTGGAGGCTAATTGGCACAATGGATATTGAAATATCATGAGAAATATTAGGGAGTGGAGGCAGGGGCCATTACGGTTTGGACATAACTGGGAATAAATAAACATCAGTTGGTCAAGGCCACCAGTCATAAGGAACACAAAGGAAAGTGTAGAGGAATAGAGCAGAGTGTGGCAAAATGTCAACTTGAGGAGGCTTCCACAAACCCAGGTTCTCATTAGCAATCCCCTTCTGTGTGGTGTTTTGACTTTTTTAAATGAAATTTAGCAGATTGCTGCGATTGTACTAGATACTTCCCTGCTCGTGGACAATGTGCTACCTGGTTCTTCATATACAGTTCAGGTACGGTGCAAGAGGCTGGAAGGCCCAGGAGCCTGGAGTGATTGGAGCACTCCTTGCAACTTCACCACCCCAGGTATGTTGCTGGCATATAGGGTGCATCTTTGCTTCTGATTGTTGGGGAGTAGATTTTAGGGATCTCTCTCTCTCTCTCTCTCTCTCTCTCTCTCGTAAATACTTGGCATTTTGTGGTAGTAAATGTGAACTCAAGAAATGAGGTGACCTAGGGGATAGAATGTTGGTCTTGGAGTTGGGAAGAGCTGGGTTCAAGTCTTACCTGACATAGAATCACAGAATTTTAGAATTGGAAGGGACTCGGTGACCATATTTTCTAAACCTCACCAAAAAGGAATCCTCATTATTAAATACTTGTTGAGGGGTCATACAACTCTGGCCTGGAAACCTCTCAGAATGGAGAGCCCACTAATCCTTAAGGAAGCTCATTCCATTCTGGGATAGCTCTGATAGCAAGTTGTTTCTTGACAGTAAGCCTAAAATGGCACACATTGGCTGTGACTTTGGGGAATAAGTATTTAAACTTTCAGTGGTCTAGGTAACTCTCTAAGACTGTAAGTTATAAAGGACTTACTCATTTGCATTGGTAGAGATTTCTGCAGCAGAAATTAGCTAAACTAAGAAAGTCAGAGGTCCACCCTCTCCCCCTGCCCCCTACAAAATGGGTGCCAAATTGAAGGGGGAAAATTATTTGTATCATTATACATTTTAAAAACTCAGGGTACATTACACTTAAATGAATGTACATGTGTTATTGAAATTTACAGTATGTTTTGGAAATAAAGCCTAAAGATTAAGACAGGAGAATGTTACCATGAGCCTCTCACTTTTTTTGTACTTTGTATTCATTCATAATTTTCATTCATGAAATTTTTACATTAAAATAATTTTATAGGGAAAACAAGAGAGAGTTGAAAAACAAGATTAAAAAAAACCTAAGTTTTATAGAGTTATTGGCATACTTAGTGTATCTTTAGTTCCTGTTTTGAAATGAGTATATTCACTTGATGTGATTTTTAATAATTTCTTTTTACATATTTTTAAAAATAATTTTTATTCTGAACTTAACAAATAGAAAATAAAATTCCATATCTATGTATCTATCTATCTATCATCTATCTATCTACTAGAGTAGAAAAAGATTGTATATAAAACTACAGCTTGTGTTTCTTTTAAATTATATAACAAATTAAACATCAAACTTTTGAAGCTGTCCTTCCTGTATGCCCATTCATTCATTTATTCACATATATGTATATATACACATAATACATACATATATCTATATCTACATATGCACATATTAATTCTGCTGCTACAATGATTTCTTCTTATCAATTCTGCCGTTGGGGACTTTTGACTTTCTCAGTCTGCTTTTTTTCGTTCAGTTACAACAGTGTGGATATTTTTTTTATAGAAGGTATGAAAACTAAACCGTGTTCATACTTTGCTGGTCTGGCTGGGGCTGGAGGTTGGGTAGTATTATGGTGATTATTGTGGTCATAGGATTTAGAGCTGGGAGAACCCTTACAGTTCACTAGGGTAACTCCTTCATTTTCCACGTGAAGAAACTGAAGCTCGGAGCTACTTAAAAGTGGAATGGGTCACCACAGGTGGTAGTGAGCTCCTTTCCCCTTGAGGTTAATAGTACTGTATTCACACTTTTTCAGAGGCTTATTAGAAAGAAACTCTCTGAATAAATTATAAAACATTTGGATGAGAATAGTTTTTAGTTGGGGGAATAATAAATATTACGACTATTCAAATAAAATATTAAAATTTTTTGTGTCTTACATCTTTGAAAGAAATGTTCTAAAAAAAAATCTCACTATATGACCTCCTGTCAATTAAAAAAAAATAAATCAACAAACATTATTATTCCAGTAAAACAAAATGTTCTCTACTTTCACTACTAGGAATTTGTAACCCGGCTTGGCTGTATTTTCTTTAAATCTGGTGCAAGCCCAGGTCTTCAACGTGAAGCTCCCTTTATTTTCAGCACCAAACAACAGCAGTAAAAGATCAACAGAAATGCACGTTGTTTTCTGGACATGGCCCATTGAGCAACACCCTTGTTCCACTGATGTGTCAAGATTTTTGCTGTCAGATCCAACCTGTCAGTCAATTGATACACATTTATTAGGCACCTTCTATGTACCGGACACCGCTAAGTTCTGGGGAATACAAAGAAAGGCTTGTCTATAAATCTTCTACCTGATTTCTACGATGTAATTCTATTTGTTTTCCAAAGCTTAGCACAGTGCCTGGTACATAGTAAATGCTTAGTAAATGTTTTTTGATTGATTGATTTATGATAAGTTTGGCCGTTCAGTTTCAGCATCATGTGTTCGTTAACTAACGACCTTGCTAACTTTAGATATTTCCATTCTGTTTTGACAGGTAATATTTGAATCATCTAATTTTATAACCAAATGGGAGTGGGAACCAACTTACACTAGTAGAACAAAATTAAATAGGGGAAAAGCCAGTCCATTAGAGTGGAGGGATTTAACTCTAAAACAGGGGGTACTCCAATCACATTTGTACATTATTTCCAGCAAAGAAGCACCCATCACAGACATGAGAGATTGTTGACCTACCTTGAACACACTTCAGTATTCCACAGTACATACAGAATAGCCTCTAAAGATCTCAAAGGATAACCTCTTAAAATGTACAAATAAGCTTTCATATATCCCAGTCAATTCTAATCAAAGCTTTCCTTTTAAAAGTTAAAAAAAAATTAAAAACAAAAAAAGCCCCTTCATGTCTAAATTGAAGACATCTAGGACTTAATGTGTCAAAGTTTTCTGATGTGTTTTTGTTGAGTCCATATGTCACCATAGTGTTTCTTGCATCCTTCTCCTTATCACTATTCCCACTACCCACTCGTACTCTCCTAGTTCAAACCAATCAGTATTCATAGTCCGTTATGATAGCCCCACTGCTGGATGACTTTCTATACCCAGAACAAGCTACATACTTTCCCACTGCTGTGTTTGCAGAGCAAGGAGGCAATGCAGCTGAGCTGTAGGGCCAGGAAGGCAACAATTACAGCCTTAGTCTGGGGAAATACACTACCCTTTTTTCATATCCTGAGTAGCGAGGTGTTGCTGGGCCTGGAGTCAGGAGCCTCAGAGGCTCACCACCTGTATGACCTTGGGCAAGTCACTTAACCCTCTTTGCCTCAGTTTCTTCATCTGTAAAATGAGCTGAAGAAGAAAGTGGCAAACCACTCCAGGATCTCTGCCAAGAAAACCCCCAAATGGTGTCATGAAGAATCAGACACAACTGAAAAGACTCAATGACAACTTTCATATCCTGGGTCTGTTTACCCTTGAAATCCTATTCTTCAATATTCACCTCAAAAAGTCTTCCCTAGATAATAATAATCTTTCCGTCATCTTAATTCACAGAACTATCTTCTTTTGTTAATTTTTTAACTCTTAAATTTGAATTACAGGGCTTTTTTTAGTTTTGCTTATTTGTTTTATTACTATTATTACTAGCTCATGTTTGCTTTTGAGTTCCTATAGAAGGTAGGTGATCTCTGTTGTATGTCCCTCAGAACAATGGCAAACAGTTGATGAATGAATAAAAAAAAGATTTATTAAGTTCCTTGTATGTGCCAATTACTGCATTAACTCATTCATTAACAAATGAATGATTAGAATAAAAAAAATAACTGGCAGGTGGAATTGAAAATGACATGCCCATAAAAATCAAGTAGAAACATTTTATAATTCTACATAAAACAACTATTAAGATCTCTGGTGGACAAATGTTACATTGTTGTTTTTTTTTTGGGGGGGTTGGTTTGTTGTTGTTGCTGGGCAATGGGGGTTAAGTGACTTGCCCAGGGTCATACAGCTAGTAAGTATTATGTGTCTGAGGCTGGATTTGAACTCAGGTCCTACTGACTTCAGGGGCAGTGCTCTAGCCACTGCACCATCCAGATGCCCCACAAATGTTACCTTTCTTAATGTGTAAAATTGGAAAATGTTTTCTATTACTGAGAAGCAATGTGTTTTCCATGGGGGAATATATTAAAGGAATTTAGGGCAAGGAGAAATAGGGATAATAATGAAATATGAAGAGGTATGAGAAGTCAAACCATTCCAGCAAAAAGTAGTCTTTTAGAAAAGGCAATAAGTAATTTTGGGTTCTCCAGAGTAGATTTTTTGACAGCATAAGGCTTAATGTGCATAGTTTATTCCAGGGCAGAAATATTTCCTTTACTATAACTACAGCTGTTGGGTAGGAAATGGAGAAATTGTCCAATTTAGGTTCAGCCTTGATTGCGACAGCAACATAATAGTGACACAGCTTATGGAATCCTTTAAGCTTTCTTAAGGGCTATGCCCAAGTCAGCCTTGCTGAGGCTGTGTCCAACATGTACCGATTGAAATATGTGACCGAAGATCCCTTTAGACTCAAGATTCTGTGATTTGGAAGCTCTGCAAGTAGATGGGGGTCGTTATCGACAGGTCTTACCACTCTTCATCAATAACAGGTGAAGAAATTTGTTAGCCTGATAGTTGTCCAGGAGAGACATTATACTGGAGCGCAACATGAAATCAGGATTTGGTTATGTGTGTGTGTGTGTGTGTGTGTGTGTGTGTGTGTGTGTGTGTGTGTGTGTGCATGCACGCGTGTGTGTGTATACACACACACACACACACACACACACACACACACACACACATATATATATACAATCATATAGATGTGAATAGATACATTTATATATAGATATATGTTGATTTCTCTATACATACATACAAATACGTGTGTGTGTGCGTGTGTAACAACATTATTGTGAAATGCTATCCTCCATGCCAACAATGAATTCTTTCTCATTTCCACCTCTTAGAACCTCAATCAAGTGTTACCTTCTATTTGAAACCTTTCCTATCCTTCTTAGTCACTCCTACCTATCACTAAAAATGTGTTTATTTTTTCTTTTTTGGCACTTATTTATTTATGAATTTATGTTCTTTTTTTCTGATGAGTAAAATGTAAACTCTTTGAGGGCAGGGCCTCCTTCATTTTTGCCTCTTCATCCCCAGTCCTAGCACAGGGCCATCACATTGTAGCAATTAATGCTTACTGATAAGAAGATAGTAAATGCTTTAGTGATTGAGGTTATGTCTACTTCTCTTTGTACATGTTACTTTCCTCCAGTAGAACAAAACCTCCTTGAGGGCAGGAATTAATGAATTTCTGTTTCTCTGTCCCCAGCCCTGGTACTTGTTAGGTGCTAAATAAATGCTTGAATGAATTAATGTAACAATAGGGCAATGCTATATGGAGACATGTCTGTATGTGAAACACTTCAATTTCTGTGAGGTCCAAGTAGATTAAGCTTCATTAATTGGTGTGTATAGCTTCAATGTATGTGATGTTCATATCTCAATTTAATTCAATCCCAAAACACGTAATTACCTGCTGTGTGCAAGGCGCTATGCTAAGGGGGTCAAAGACAGAAGAAAATCAAGAAACTAACATTTATTGAGGGTATTCAATGTAGGCACAAGTAAGGAAATACAAGGTAATTTGGGGGAAGGAGAGCCCAGTGGATGATAGCTGTTTCCAACTTTTTTTTTTTTAACAAGACCCAAAGTCTGGTCTTTCTGAGCCTTTCTCCAATCCAGCAAAAAGCTGTCTCCTGTTTTACTGAAAAGATTGAAACCATTCCTAACAAACTCTCCCCTCAACTTCTCTTTTCTACTTCTCTAAAATCCTCAGTGTCCTTCCTCAACCATCCTCTCCTCTTTGTGCTCCGTCCCAGAGGAAGAGGGAGCATTTTCCTTGCCAAAGCTAAGACCATTCAGCCCAGTTAGCTACCCTCTCATTTCTTCCATGACATCATTTCAAAAATTATCCTTACATGAATGTCCAGGACATGAAATTTAGCATCCAACTATAATTTAGGAAGAATTAAGTAGAATTCTTTCAATATTTAAATTTCCCATTTTGTGTTAGCTGATAATCTTGTCATCTGGATTGCAATATATGTTGGACAAATATTTAAAATCAATCTTTTCTAGAGATTCTTAATATCACATATTCTCTTTTTTCCCTACCCTGTAGAAGTCATATATTTTCCACCGAAAATTCTGACAAGTGTTGGGTCTAATGCATCCTTTTACTGCATCTACAAGCATCAAAACAAGATCATCCCTTCCAAGAATGTCTTTTGGTGGTTGAATTTAGCAGAGAAAATCCCCCCAAGTCACTATGATGTTATGAATGCCCATGTGAGCAGGGTCACCCTTCTCAACATGAATGCAACTAAACCTAGAGGAAAATATACCTATGATGCTGTGTATTGCTGTCAGGAGAATGAGTGCCATCACCGCTATGCAGAATTATATGTAATAGGTAAGAAGCCTCTCTCCAATTTACTGCATTCTGCCTGCTGATTGTTCAACATGGACCCTTTTGTAGAGGCTTAGTTAAGAACTAAGGAACATTTTTGTTTTGCATATAATTTGTGTGTTCTGTTTTCTCTTTATATTCATATTTTAATGTGTTTTAAATAGATGTCAATATCAATATCTCATGTGAAACTGATGGGTACTTAACTAAAATGACTTGCAGATGGCCAGCCACCACAGTTGCATCACTCGTGGGAAGTGTGTTGCAGTTAAGATATTTCAGGTGTGTATGATTTTCATGGGGTGGGTTTGGGGGAAATTTGAGGGGCAACAGGACGTACAGCCTTGGCTGAGGACAATCATTATAGCAATAATTAATAAAGAAATCACTTCTTGACTCACAGTAAAAGCATGAGAATACTTTTTGTAGTAATTGCCCATTCTTCTTCGTGATTTAGAGATGATCCTAGGTCCCAATATCAATAGAACACAAGCCCAGGTGGATCTTAATAGGCTGGAAATGCCCCAAAGATGGATGATATGTCTACAGTTTAAGGACAAATTATAGTTCAAGTTCAGGGAGGTCCAGTGAAGGTTGGTTGCTGGGGGGTGAGCTTAAGAGAAGAAGTAGGATGGTTGGATAGGATTCTGCACTTGGAGTCAAGAAGAACAGTGTTCAAATCCTACCAAAGACAGTTAAAAGCTATATGACCATGGGCACATCACTTAACTATTTGCTACTTCAGTTTTTTCATGTGTAAAATGATGGAGCTGGGCTCAATGGCCTCTGAGTCTATGACCCTATGATCTTTAGAGACTTATTTGGCCATGCCAGCTCTCAAATACTTTACATCAAATCATTGAAAGGTAAGAGGCTGACTTGTTGCAAGGGGTCCCCAACCTTTGATGTTCTTTAGTCTTCCCCAGTGTGTATGGCATGTAGCCCACAGATTCATACTTTCAGAAATACACAGAATGCATTTTGTTGTTGTTCAGATGTTTCTGTCATGTCTGATTCTTCTTGACCCCATTTGAGGTTTTCTTGGCAGAGATACTGGAGTGGTTTGTCATTGCCCTCTCCAGCTCATTTTAGAAGTGAGGAAACTGAGGCACACAGGGTGACACAGCTAGTATGTGTCTGAGGATGGATTTGAACCTAGGTCTTTCTGACGTCAGGCCCAGTGCTCTATGCACTGCACCACTTCGCTGCCCATACATAGATTCAGAACCATATATATATATATATATGTATGTGTGTGTGTATATATATGTATATATATATGCATATATATGTATACACATATGTGTGTATATATATGAAAAATACCGAAATAAAAATTTCATTTTGAGGGAAATTGAGGGGACTTTGATTTTTCATTCATTCAGAAACAGTTATCAATTTTTGCTGTATCCAAGATACTTTACTATGTACTATGGGAGTCATAAAGATATAATAACATCTATAAAAAACTTACTTTGTAGTAGACAAAAGAAAACATACACCCAAGACTAAAGTATGAGGTAGTGAGTGATAAAGACTATAAAGGGGGAATAACCAATGGGAATTCAGAGAAAGAGAGCTCATTTCTGGCAGGGGAGGTCAGGGACATTGTCTTGAGAAGGTACCATTTATATTGGGTCTCAAAGGATGGGAAGGATTTCAGGGGACTGATTTCAGATTCCTAAGTAGTAAGCAGTGTGATGGCAGTTCATGTTCTTATATACCATTACCCCTCAAAGGTTTCTAATATTCAGTAACCAACTGACTCAGTCCCTATTGTGTTCTTAGCACTGGGTTGGGTGTTATAGGGCATGACCAATAAATATTCAGCCAGTCAATAAATATTTATTTACTACTATGTGCCCAACACTGTGCTGCATAAAGGAAGTAAATTCACAGAGGTTTGGTAAGTAGAAAGGAGAAGCCAAAACAGAAATTTCCAAGGCATCAGAACAGCCTGGGATGTTAGCATTGAGGTGAAAAGGAGGATGTTGTGATATAGTGGAAAGAGCAAGTGAGAGAGTCATACAGCTAGAAAACATCTGGGTCAGGATTTGAACTCAGCCCTTCCTGATTCCAGATCCAGCATTCTAGCCACTGTACCACCTAATGACCTCCTTTCTTTAGAATCCATCTTGTGCTTCCTTCAAGGTTCACTCATTTGTTACCTTCTATAAAAAGCTTTTTCTGAATGCCCTGGTGGTTAATGCTCCTTCATCAATTGACCTTGTATTTACTTCTCTGTTTACACTTCTCTGAGTATCTTACCAGTAGAACTTAAGTTTCTTGAAAGCAGGGGTTGTTTCACCTTTGACTTTGTATCTCCAGCACCTAGGACAGTTCCTAGTACCTAGCAGTTACTCTCTGTCTCTCTCTCTCTCCGTCTCTCTCTCTCTCTCTCTCTCTGTCTCTCTCTCTGTCTCTCTCTCTCTCTCTTTCTCTGTATGTGTGTATGTGTGTGTGTGTGTATATTTTTTTTTTGGTGAGGCAATAAGGGTTAAGTGACTTGCCCAGGGTCACACAGCTAGTAAGTATCAAGTGTCTGAGGCTGGATTTGAATTCCAGTCCTCCTGACTCCAAGGCTGGAGCTCTATCCACTGTGCCATCTAGCTGCCCCTAATAAATGTTTTCTAAAACAATAATTTATACTACTCACTGAATTGTTAGTGTTTATTTCCTTTATATTTATATATTTTGTCTTTGTCTTAACTTCAAACTCTTGTAAGGTGTGGGTGCTGTGTTCTTTTACTCTTGTATGCCTGACCCTACTCACATCTGTGAAGCACCCAGTAAAGGTTTCTGTTTGTTTCCATTAGGAAATGTCAGATTATGATGTACCTGGGATTTTTAAAAGTGTCCTTCTACTTGGAAGATTGATTTAATAAATGGAAGAAGGTTGCCTAGCTTCCCTTTAGATATAATAGAAGCTTGATTTTCTCTAAAGAAGCCTTCATGTTTTTTCTTTTTTTCTTTATTTTTATTGAAGATGTAAGCTAGAGGATCCTAATTAATTGCTTTTATACCTTTTAAGGAGCAGCCTATATTGTTCTGACTTTCCAACTACTCATCATGCCTCAGACCCCAAAGACTGTCATTTACAGAAGGATGGCTTTTATGAATGCACCTTTCAACCCATCTTTCTTCTGTCTGGGTATACCATGTGGATACAGATAATCCACTCTTTGGGGTCTCTTGAATCTCCCCCAGTTTGCATTGTTCCAGATTCTGTAGGTATGTCATGTTGTTTTATGTGTGTGTTTTCCTTCACCTGGGATATTCTATTGAGATGGGTATGATGTGGGGTGGCAGGGGGAAGAGTTGGTGGACGGTCATGATTGTGCTTTGCCATTTTCTATTCACACGACACCCTGGAAAGATTTATGACTGTGCTCAGAAGGAGAGTGCATCGGCGGAGGTAAAATTTTACAGTCTTATTTTGCTATAAAGCAGCACAGCATGTCCTGGAGAGGAATGGCTTCTTATATAGCACTCCTGATGCTGAAAAGGGTCTATTTTCATTATGTTACACAATGGATGGTTAGTTTCTGAAAACAAAATTTGTTAGTTATTCCAAATATATTCATATGGTCATATATATATACACGTATGTATATACACACATGTATATGTGTATGTTCAATGTATTTTTCACAAGATGACTAACACTATTACAGATTTAGAGCTGGGAGGGACTTCAGAGGGCATCTAGTCCAACCCCCCATTTTACAGCTTGGGAAACTGAGATCCAGAGAAATTAAGTGATTTGCTCAAGGATACATGAGTAGAAAGTGGGAAGGATGAGATTTGAACTCAAGTCACCTTACTTTCAATGTGTCACTCTTTCCAATTTACCATGTTGCCTCCAATTCACTTTATAAAGCATTTTTAGCCTATAAAATTGGATTGAATATATGTATCTATCCCATATATATTAGTTTACATGTACATGTATATATCTCTACATGTACATGCACATTTTATACACATATGCACATGTATTAGATAAATGAGCGCATATATATATATATATATATATATATATATATATATATATATACACACACATACGTACACTTATACAAACATTTCAGCTGAAATTTTTACATCACAAAAAATATGAAATGATACTAGGCTCAGTTCTCCTCTGCACGTCTCCCATTATCTTTGTGCTATGGCACAGACTGTGGGTTCTTGAAGGCTAGACCAATGGAAGCTCTGAAATGTCCTTCCAAGTTGGAATGAGTTTTGATGACAGGCTCTTTGGGCTCAAGGACCAGCTTGGCTAAGTAAGAAGAGACATCAGCAGCAGTTTGGCTGCTGGGTGCCTAATGATGGGAAACTCTCCAGAAGGGAATTCTGAAGACATAAAGAGTAACATTTCTCATGAGTAGAAAAAAGGGAAGAAGGCAGCAAGTAGGTGAATAGCAAAATCACTGTTAAGTATATATACATGCAAAGATACATATGCACACACACACATGCACACAGGCACACATATGAAAGTTGGAAGCAAGAACAGGTAATAAAGGATGAATACAAAAAGTAACAAGGTACTGTAAGAATAATATCCAAAGTGCCAAAGATCAGAATGAGTGAGAAACTGATATAAGTAAAGACATTGACTCTATTATGGCAACAGAATTAAAAAACCACTCAATGCTCAAGTATTTTTTTAGTTCTTTTTCTCTGCCAAGGAGAATGATTTGTGAATTGGAAAGAGAAGAAAGTCTACACACACACACACACACACACACACACACACACACACACATACACACACACACATATACATATATATATATATACGTATACATATATGTCAATACCCAAGATAAAAGGAAAAGTTAAAGAGAAAGCAAATAAGTAACTAGTTACCTTTGGTGAATTCAAGTCATTTGTCCATACCACCTACATCGAGGAATACTAAATGATTGGGCAAATGTGATCACAGAGCTTTTATCAATGATATTTCAAAAATCACAGGAAATAGGACCAGCCCCACAGAACTAAGGAAGAGCAAATATCTTGATTTTCCAAAAAAGAAAAAAAAAGAACAGACTCTACAAACCATAAACCAGTGAGATTGACTTTGATTTCTGGTAAACTTTAGAATGTATCATTAAAGAGATGGTTATTGAAAGGGAAGCAGCAATCACAAAGAACCAGCCTAGCAGCATCAAGAAAGGTCATGCCAGACTAACTCCATTTTCAGCACTTAGCACAGTGCCTGGAACATAGTACGTGCTTAATAAGTGTTTATTGATTCATTCATTCCTTTTATGGACAGAGTTACTGAACTGGTAGGTCATAAAAATGCAGGAGATTTTTAGTAAGGCATTTGATATAGTATCATTCTATTCTTGTGAAAATGATAATAATAATAGCAATAATTAATTATTATAATAATAGCTAGCATTTATATAGTACCCAAAGGTTTGTAAGCACTTCTGACATGTTATTTCATTTACCCTAACAACCACCCTGTGAAGTAGCTGCTATTATTAGCCTCATTTTACAGATGAGGAAACTGAGATGGAGAGGCACTTAAGTGACTTGTTCAGTATCACACAACTAATAGTATCTGGGCAGGATTTGAAGACTGGTTTTCCCAGCCCCAGATCTGCTGTTCTGTTGACTGTGCCCTCTGGATAGAACCCTGGATTACAATAGACAGAAGTCATCCAAGTTGGAATTTGGTAGATGGGAAAAAGGACTTTACAATGCTAACTCAGCAGCAATTGATGGGAGTAGGAATTCTTGACCTGGGGTTCATGAAATTGTTGTGTATGCATGCATGCATACATGCATGCATGCATGTATTGTGTATGTATATATAAATTTTATTATCTATGATTTGCATTATATAATATAATTCTATATATGTATGTGTCTATACACTTTGATAACTATATTGTATTATGTATTCAACCATATTGTAGTATGTAGTGTAATATAAACACATATTTTGTTGTTGTTGTTCAGTCATTTCAGTCATGTCTGACTGTTCGTGACATCCCTTCCCCTTTTTTGGCAAAGATACTGGAGTGGTTTGCCATATCCTTCTCTAGCTCAATTTACAGATGAAAAAACTGAGGCAAACAAGGTTAAGTGACTTGCTCAGGGTCTGAGACCAGAGTTGAACCCCTGAAGATGAGTCTTCCTGATTCCAGGACTGGCCCTCTATCCACTGCACCACCTAGCTACCCCAGCAAAAGCAGCAACACATATATACTTTGATAACTATATTTCATTATAAATTATTTTCTTTGTAACCCTACATATTTTATTTTATTCATTAAAAACACTCTTTTGGCAAGGGCTCCATGAGCTTCTTTGGACTGCCAAAGGAGTTCATGGTCCCCAAAAGGCCTAAGAGCTCCAGAATTAAAACCCATCAAAACTGGCTTGAAATTAAGAGAAATTTTTAAGATGAGAACCAGCCACTACAACTAATCATAGCAGCTTCATCTTTCCACACAGCACACCCAAACAAGCTGTCGGATCTGACAGTGGTCTGAAGTGAGGACATTGACTCTATTCCCATCTCTTAATGAAGCTTGACTGATAAAAAGTATTGCTAAGATAAAAAGACCAACAGAGCCCTAGCCAAAAAAAAAAAAAAGAAGGAAAGAAGGAAGGAAGGAAAAGAAACAAAAACAAGAAAAAAATAATTGCTTTGTCCACGTTAATACATGCAATCCAAAGGCACAATTCCAACCATGTCACCCTCCCCTCACCTCACTCAATAAATTCCGGTGGCTCTCTGTCACCTCCGGGATAAGATACAAAATGCTGTTTGGCATTTGAAGCCCTTTGTAACTAACCCCATACCCCAATATTGCCAGTCCTTTTATTCTTTCATGTAGTGACATTGGCCCCTGGGCTGTTCCCCAAAGAAACACTCCATCTTTCTACTTGGGGCATTTTCATTCCTGTCCCCCATTCTCTTTTTATTTTTGTTAGCCCCAAATTGCCAGCCACAGACCCCACTTCTGGCAAAACATTTCACTGTTTGAACTATGTCTATCTTTTCTCTGGGGATGTTGCCTACCTTAGTAGCTTCCTCTTGACTTCATCTCCAGTAAATATACTCCCAATGCTGGTGGTTAGAACTGTTGAAGATCAAAGCAACATTGAAAAGAAAGGTAAACAAATCCTTTCCTCTCCCTCATTCCCAAGCCTAGGAGAAAAGACTCCTGCCTCTCATTGGAGAGCTCTAGGAGAGAAAGGAGATAGAGAACAAGAACCTTGGGCTTTATAGTGGAAATTAACAATTCTCCTTCTGTCCCCACATACTCACTCTCAAAAGCCCCAAGTAGGTCAGCCTCCTGAATCCGGCAGCCTTCCTTTCCTGCCTATGTTTCCACTCTCAGCCCTTCATGGCTTCCTCCACCTTCTCTTTCTCTAGTTCCAAGTTTCTTCTCTTTTCATGAGGAGGTAAGTGCCTCTTTGAATCTATTTTTTGGACTTAGAGAACTGACTTTTAGAGGTTACTCCAAAACATGGTTTATTATTTTACATGCTCTTTCATTGTTTCCTTTCTGACTCATTCAAGGGACTAATTTGCACCTCATAAAGACACCTTTTGGTCTAGAAACCTGTTTTATCAGTCATTTAACATCTCATTGTCCAACCCCTTCCTGTGCTTAGATCCCAGGCTTTTAGAAGCCTCTTATACAGATGTGTGTGTGTATGTGTGTGTGTGTGTGTGTGTGTGTGTGTGTGTGTGTGTGTGTGTGTCTGCGTGTGTGTGAGTGACTGGAAGGAGGACAACAAATGTATGTGAAAGAGAACAGAGCCTATCACCAGCATTTCTATAGCAATCCATTCTCATTAGTGATGACTGCAATTAGCCCATTTAAACTGACCCTTCAGACACTGTGACTCAATGCATTGGCTGTTTCTTTGTATAAATGGACTCTAGAGTTCTTATTGATGTCAATAATGGGAACTATCTTCAAATTTCTAGTAAAACCACTGCCTCCCTCCAGAGTGAATGCAGAAATTATAGTCAAAACTGGCTTGTTGAATGTGAGCTGGAGAAAGCCAGTCTTACCAGAGAATAAACTTCAATTTCAAGTTCGTTCTGCTGTGAATGGACATGGAGAACAATGGAAGGTATGATTATTTGCTAACCAAAACAGTTTCTTTGTTTTATTTTATTAAGTTAAGAAACATTATTGAGCATTAGGGCAAATAATTAATCTTCCTTCATAGCAATTTATGCTGAAGTCAAATTAATGTTTCATTTATTCATCATTAAAATATTGAATATTATTGAATAATATTTATTCTAGTAGGGAAAAGAAAGAATATACTCCATGCGTTTTCAGGGGATTTCTGCAAAAATAAACAGCTCAATCTAAGCTAGTAACTAAACACTTAGAAATGTGAGTATTATAGACAATCCAAGATTACATCTAGCAATTCAGTTCATGGCAGTGAGGCAGTGAGGCACAGTGGAGAGACTGAGGGATCAATGAACAATTAATCAAAAAGTATTTATTAGGCACTTACTGTGTACCAAGGGGCACCATAGAATAGTGGAAAAAGAGGTAGCTTCAGAATTTAAGTCCTGATAGATGCTGGTGGACTGTCCCGAGGCAAGTCAGTGACCTCTGGGCCACTCCTTCAGGCTCTAAGTTGCATAGAAGTTATTGATCTACATTGGTAGAGGGAATTTCCTCATTTGAGGAGTTGCCTGTACCAAGGGAGTCAAAAGTCCCATTCCTATTCATCATCCCATGCTATGCGCTGGTCTAGGTCCAATTACTGAATGGCCACAATTGGCAAAGAATTTTATTATTGAATAAATTAATTCCAGTCTATCCCCCATGTGGCCTGAGCATAATTTCAAAATATTTCTGGGTCTCTTCCAATTCTATTAATACTTAGCTAGGCTTCAACTGACCATTTTATTAGTACGCCATGGTCAGGAAATATTCTGTAATCATAATAGCCACCATTACATAGTGATATAGTGCTCTGGACGTGTTATCTCATTTGAGCCTCTCAATAGCCTTTGACGACCTAGGACAGCAAGTGGCATTTATAGGAGGGACAAAGAATAGGATGGGGGTGGGGTGAGGCACAGGAAGAGACAGAAGAACAGGAAGAAATGGTCTGAGAGAGGGTTCGGAACTCAGCTGTGGAAATGGAACACTTAGAGGCAATTGTGTTTCCTAGACATTGCTGCCTTTGCACTTTCCCAGCCAGACTTTAGTTCTAGCACTGGCAGCTCATTGTCCTGATAAGTGCTAGCTTCCCATATCTACACTGGTCACCAATCACAAAACTACCCTTTGTAGACAGCTTTCTGCCATTCTCTACTCACCATTCCAACTATTGCTCAGAAAACTGGAATCAGATCAATACTACTTGATACAGGAAAAGCCATGTCAATTAATTGTCCTATGACCCCACTTACCATGAGAAGAAGACCGTAAACAAATGCCTGAGTCTTGAGAAAGGAGAGTGCATGACCTGGAGGCCAATAAGCAACCTTAAGATTCTTTGAACCAGAAATCAGTAAGTAATGGACGGCAGAATGTGGATTCATGCTGACTCATCAATGATTTGATTAAATATAATACATCTGGAATTTATGATTCACTATGTGCCTGGCTTTAGGGATACATAGAAAAAAGGAAACAACCCTTGCTCCTAAGGACCATATATTCTAGAGAAAGGATACAAACTGTGCATGGATAAGTAGATGAAAAGTGCACATGATTCCCCAATTGATAAGTGGTCAAAGATATGAACTGGCACTTTTCAGATGAAGAAATTAAAACTATCTATATGAAAAATGCTCTAAATCAATATTGATTAGAGAAATGCAAATTAAAACAACTCTGAAGTACCAATTTATACCTATCATATTGGCTAATATGACAGAAAAGGAAAATGATAAATGTTGGAGAAGATGTGAGAAAATTGAGAGACTAATGCATTGTTGGTGGAGTTGTGAACTGATCCAACCATTCTGGTGAACAATTTGGATCTATGCCCAAAGTGTAATCAAACTATGCATACCCTTTGATACAGCAATACCACTACAGGGTCTGTATCTCAAAGAGATCATAAAAAAGAGAAAAGGACTCACATGTACAAAAATATTTATAGCAGCTCTTTTGGTGGAGGCAAAGAATTGGACACTGAGGGAATGCCCATCAATTGGGGAATGGCTGAACAAGTGGTATATGAATGTAATGGAATGCTATTGTGCTATAAGAAATGGTGAGCAGGCAGATTTCACAAAAACAAAAACAAACCTGGAAAGACTTACATGAATTAATGCTGAGTGAAGTGAGCAGAACCAGGAGAACATTGTACACAGTAATAGCAACATTGTGCCATGATCAACTATGACTGACTTAGCTCTTCTCAGCAATACCATGATCCAAGTCAGCTCCAAAAAACTCCTGACAGAAAATGCTATCTACATCCAGAGAAAGAAATATGAAGTCTGAATGCAGATTGAAGCATACTATTTTTCACTTTTTATGTTTTTTCATGGTTTTCCCCTTTTGTTCCATTTCTTCTTTCACAACATGACAAATGTGGAAATATGTTTAACATGATTACTCATGTATAACCTTTGTCAGATTGCTGGCTGTCTTAGGGATAGGGGAGGAAGAAAAATTTGGAATACAAAATCTTTTTTTTAAAATTTTTATTAAAAAATTTTTTTTCCATATGCTTTTGAGTTGAAAATTTTTCTCCCTTTTTCTGCCCCCCTTCCCCAAGATGGCACACAATCTGACATAGGCTTTACATTTACATACCCATTAAACATATTTTCACATTAGTGAAGTTGTAAGTAAAAATTAAAACCAATAGGAGGAACCATTAGAAAGATGAAACAAAACTCAACAGAAGGTAAAAATAAGTGAGAGCGATTCGACTTCCATAGTTCTTTCTTTGGATGTGGACAGCATTTTCCATCCCGAGGCCTCTGGAGATGTCTTAGATCCTCGTTATACTAAGAAGGGTTCAGTTTAACAATCTTAGTCATTGCGTAACGTGGCTGCTATTGTGTACAAAGTTCTCTTGGTTCTGTTCACTTTACTCAGCATTAGACCATATAAGTTGGAATACAAAATCTTATAAAAATGAATGTTGGAAACTATCTTTACATGTGATTGAAAAAAAATGAAATGCTGTTTACAAAAAAAAAAGTCTACATAAAGAAGTCAGCATAGGAAACTCCTAGTCTCTGAATGGGACCACCACTGAAGATTCCAATCAGTCTATGACTTAGTAGATAAGGGTTAAGGAATTTCTTGAGGCCTATAGATGTTAATTGACATTCCCTGGATCATGCATCTTGTATATGTAAGATCTGAACCCAGGTCTTCCTAACTTTGAGTCCACAACTCTATCCACTGTGCCAAAGAAGGCAGCAGGAAAGACATCGGGTTGGAAAGAGGCACCTGAACCGAGTCTCTAAGGGAACTATGCATTCTAAGGAGCAGAAGTACACTTAAGCCCTATGGGATAATCTGTGCTGTTGTACCTGGTGGAATTGCTTTAACTATCGTTTCAGATTCAAGGGAATCAGCATAGCAGGTGGGAGTCATCACTCCACTTTTTCGGACTTATTTTACAGGTACATCAAGTTTATGGTTCTGAATCCAAATCTGCCAGCTTCCAGGTTCTGGATCTCTGCACTGTCTATGTGGCTCAGGTCCGCTGTAAGAGGCTTGATGGTCTGGGATATTGGAGTAATTGGAGCAATCCTGCCTACACGGTTGTCATGGATATAAAAGGTCGGTACAGATGTTGTCGGTGCATCCTGAACACTTTGCATGTGTGTGTGGTTGAAAAATGTCCTTCCCTAATAGATGTTTATACCATTATCCTCTCTTATCTATCATCTTATAGCTCCCATCAGAGGACCTGAATTTTGGGGAGTCATTAATGAAGATCCAATGGAGAAAGAGAGAAATATTACCTTATTTTGGAAGGTATGTCTCCTAATCTTATGTTACTTTTTGGCTTTTTTTTTTTTTTTTGGCTGGAAGCTCTTATTTCACCAGTGTAGGGAGCTTCTGGTGAAGAAATTCCTTTCACTGGTGCAGATCAGTAACTATTCTTCAACTTGGAGTCTCTGCCTAGTGTATTGAGAGGTTAAGAGACTTATTCAAAGTCACACAAACAGTGACTTGAACCCTTATCTTCTTGACACTGGTTGGCTCTCTCCCTGCTGCAAATGCTGTCTAGATCACTTTTACAAGGACTGAGACTATTAATGCTTAAAACTGCACCAAGACTTCTGGGACACCCTATATATAAACGTGGTCATTTGACTTGCTGAGCTGCAGGCGCAGCCCCAGTTGTCGGCATTACACTGATTTTTAATATATATACATATTTGATACAAATAAACCAATCTTCTACCAGGCCCCAGTGGGAAGTAGAAAATAAAAGGTTTTATTTTTCTGTTCTCCTGCTGGTTCCTAAACAATGATTCTATTTATTCTGGACCTTCACTTGCTTTCAGCTTGATTTCTCAAGGGCAGCATTTTTTCTGAGCTATTGAAAACAGGGGAGAGGCACTGACTGAAGATCAGGGCTGAGGCCTTTCAGATTCCAGCTGTGATGAGGTGGTATTCAATACTTAAGGGGAAATCAGTTGGATGGGATTTCAAAGCAATGTTCTGCTTCTCAATGGTGGGTGTCCATTTGATCAGTAAAGACACAGCTGAGAGCATCATTGAGGAATAAAGGTTCCAGCATGGAAAACTAGAATGGTTCCATAGCCGATGTAGTGACTTTCCTGGGCCCATTTGAATTCATACCTCAAGGTTGGGTGAGCATTTTTTGCTCAGGCAATGATTAGATTGCATGTACAAACCAGGAATTGTAAAGGCTCATTCGTTCCTATTTAATTTATGAATAAATGAATGAATGAAAAATTGTTTCTAGTCTTATGTGATAAATACCTTTGTTAATTGTTTCAAAACATCAATGATTGATAATTTCATTGGTACATAGGTAATCTTCCCATGCTTCAGACTGCAACCCCTCTTGAACTTAGGTCATGGTCTTGGAAAGTTTCTGGATGCCCAAAATAAATCACCCTGAAGTCAGCTAGCATTGGTGCTGGAGTCAAGAGCACTGTATTCATATTCTCGCTCTGTTACTTATGCCCTTGGAGGAATCATTTTCACTTTCTCCATCTCAGTTTCCTCATCTATAAAATCAAGCCTTTGTGGTCCCTTTTGTTTTAGATCTATGATCCTATGTGTCACCTCAGAAAAATCACTTTACCTCTCTATGCCTCGCTTTTCTCATCTGTAAAATGACTACATGGCCACCAAGTTCCCTTCCAGCTCTATATGCATGATCCAGTAAACTGTAATGAGTCTCTCTGAACTTAGCCACTCAAAATTTCTCCAGTATGATAGACCCTACTGGATCTTACACACCACTAATAAATCCATTTAGAACCCAGGCTCACCTCAATGTCTCCATGAGGCATTTTGGGAAGGGGGCTTGAGTGAAGAGCCTTCTCCTTATCCATCTTTTACATTTTTCTACTTAGTTCTCCATTTAAACATTTGACTTTTTAATATCTCATCAAGAAAGGATGCTTATACTGAACTCGTCTCAAATGTGATGACCAATCTTGGTGCTTTAGGTCAGGGCTTCTTACCCCTTTTCTGTCATGGACCCCTTTGATAGGCAGTCTGAGGAAACCTTATGGACCCTTTCTCATAATAATCTTCAGTTGCATAAAATAAAATACACAGAGGTATAAAGTAAACCAATCCTATTGAAATACAGTTATTAAAGTTTTTTAAACAAGTTTATAGACTCCAGGTTGAGAACTGCTCCAAGGTAACCTTCCATTTATTATATATGGATTTAGTATTTATTTATTCATCTATCTATCTATCTATCTATCTATCTATCTATCTGTCTGTCTGTCTGTCTGTCTGTCTGTCTGTCTGTCTGTCTATCTATCTCTCTATCTCTCTATCTCTCTATCTCTCTATCTATCTATCTGTCTGTCTGTCAGTCTATTCATTTATTTACATTGAGGGCAAGAACTGTGGTTTGTTTGTTTTTACTTTCTCTATATTCCTAAGGCTAATACAATAGTGCACATAATAAATGTGTATTAATTGCCTGGTTGATTAAAAGATGGCTTCTGACAAATACTTCCATCCTTTTTGTAGTGAGTTTGTTTTATTTGATGGTGTTTTTGTTATGATCAAAGAAGACAATCTTTGTAAAGAGCTTAGCATAGTGTGTGGCACATAGGATTCACTTAATAAATGCTCCTTCCCTTCCCTTCCCTTTCCTTCCCTTTCCGTTCTCTTTCCTTCCATTTTTGTTGCAAGGGAGGCTTCTATAAGGTCTTGGGGCATTGCTAGTAGTGGGATGAGTATTGGAGAGGGACTTAAGTATAGAAAACAGAAAATATCAAGAAACTTTTAAAATTCATTTAAAAGACCCCTCAATCCCAAACTCTTTGGTTGAATAACTCCCAATGAAGGCACATCAATTTTTGCCAGGCTAGTGGATATAAATCACTATTTTTTTTTCTCTACAGATGGTGGATAGTAGCTACAAGGTCCGTGACTGGCCATCATTTTGGGGTTAGCATATAGGGCAGTAGGTACTGGAGGTCATGACAGAATCTGGATGACAAGTTTTTTAAATAGTATAAAAATTCCATTTAAAATTTAAGATGAAATTGCTTGAGTAGTACCTCTAGGAATAACTCTAATATCTCCCACCATCTAGTCCTGAGAACTTCTCCCCCTTAACAACTACTAAGAGTAGAAATGGGTGCAAATAGAGCATAAAAGTGCCCTGGGCAAAGCTAAGGAATCTGAACTGAAGGTTTGGTTCTGCCTGTTATTTTCCTTTCCCCCCCCTTTAACTCTACTGCACATGTCTACATAAAAGTGGAATCCTTGCATAATTCAGCAGGTTAAAGGTCAGCCTCATCGCATGTGGCAAGGAAAGAAAAACAGCAAAAACCCAGCGTTTCTTAATGAACTCAAGAAGCCATCTTTGAAATGTATCTGTTTTATTTTTTTGTTTCCAGAAAATAAAAGGATATTTTGTGCATGATGATGGAAAGGCCAGAGGTCCCTTGGCTGACACACAGGCTGCTTTTCTCTTAGTTCCCTTTGATTGTTCCAGTATTCATAATAAAATCGCTCTGTCTTATAAAGGAGCTCTGTATTAGCCCATATTCATGGATGGAGAGGGTAAATCCACGTTCTCTTTCCATCACTTGAAACACTGTTCTTACCTCCCCTGCCAGTATTTAGCCAGGGTCTTGTAGTGCTTTTGACTCCTGGAGTCAATCTGGGACCTGCCAGGACTGACTTATTTCCTTTGTAAGAGTTGCAGTAACTATATATAATTAATTTATAAAATGGTCGATAAACTCAATGTGATGGGTCAACTAGAAGCACTAAGCTTGAGAAAAGGAAAATCACATCACAAGGTTGGTAAGGATCTTAGAGACTTTGTCCAGCCTGTACCTGAATAAGTGTCCCATCTTCAATATAACAATATATATAATATATATATATATATATATATACTATATATATAGAGAAAGAAAACAAGAAGAAGAAAAAGAAGTTATTTGTTACAATTATGAGAGTGATCACCCAATCTTTGCTAGAAGACTTCTTTTCAGGGGAAACGCATTCCACTTTTGGACAGCTCTAATCACTAGGACGTTTTCATCATATTTAGCATAAAATGCCTCTGAAACTTCCACTTACTGCTTCTAGTTCCCTATTCTAAGGCCAATCAGAGTAAATCTGATCCCTCTTCCAAATGCTGGCCCTTCAAGTACGTAAAGATTGCACTCATGCTCCTCCATGAGTCTTCTCTTGGTTGAACATTCCCATTTCCACATGGAGCCACCTTGAGAGACTTCACCATCCTGGCTGCCCTCCTGTAGGTAACCACTAGCTTGTCAACTCAACAAGCATTTCTTCAGCAAATACTGTGAATAAGGAACTTCAGTAGGTGCTGGGAATAGAAAGAGGAAAATGAAATAATGTCTCCCTGAAAGGAACTTCAACACGTACACAGATGAGTAAATATTCATTTACAGAGTAAATACAATGTAATATGAATTAAGAACACTAATGAAAGGATCAGAACAGGTCTTGTGTGGGTAAATTTTGAAGGAAACTCAGGACTTTAAGGGGCATGGTGGACAGCCTTACAAAGGTAAGGAAGTGAGAAAAGAGAAATGTCATGTATAGAGAATAGTCACTATGCAATTTTGGCTAAAATGTAACACCCATGATGTGGAATAATGTGGGGGGGAAAGTCTGGAAAGGTGGGCTGAAATTATTTTGTGAAAAGGATTTAAATGCCAGAGAGAATTTTTGTTTTATTCAAGAAGCAATAGAGAATCAGTGAAGATTTTGAAGCAGAGGAGTGATATGGTCAGACCTGTGTTTTAGGAGGACTATTGTGAAAGTTGTGGAAAGGTAGAGGAGAGAAAATGTAAGCAGAGAGACAAATTGGGGTTCTGGCAATAGTCCTCAAAAGAAGTGATGAAGGTGGTGGCCATATGACTGGAAAGAAAGAAATCAATCTGAAGGATTTTGTGGAGTAGAACTGATCAGGCTTGACAATTGATTTAGATATGGGAGGTGGAAGGATGATGGAAGAGATGAAGGATGACTCTATGGTTGGGAAGTGGGATGACTAGAACGATGGAGGTAATCAAAACAGAAATAGGGAAGTTAAGAGGATAGATGGTTTAAGAGAGAAAGAGGAGTTTTGACTTGGACTTGTTTGAGTTTGAAATAGCTATGAGACACTCAGATGATGATGTTTGGAAATTGGTCGACATTTTGGGACATGAGCTTTAGGAAAGAGAGGATAGGTGGATATGTAGATTGGAAAGTTTGTGCTTTAGTCATTCAGTCATGTTTGACACTTCGTGACCCTGTGGACCATAGCACACCATTGCTGTCTATGGGGTTTTCTTGGCAAAGATAGTGGAGTGGTTTGTCATTTCCTTCTCCAGTGGATTGAGGGAAACAGAGGTTAAGTGACTTGCCCAGGGTCACATAACTAGTAAGTATCTGAGACCAGATTTGAACTCAGATCTTCCTGACTCTAGGACTTCCAGCCTACTGAGCCACCTAGCTGTCTCCTGGAGTTTGGAGTTATCTGTGTGGAAACGATAGATAACTGAGTCTATGAGAGAATAGAAGAAAAACTAAGACACAGACTTTAGGGACACTCATGCTAAGGACATGAGTGATAATAATCCAAATGTGGTTAGCCTGGGCCAAGTATAATGGGCTCTCAACTTCCTAATTGCAGACATTATATATCTGTCATTGCAGTCTAAGATCACATCAGCTTTTCTCTTTTTTTAAAGTACCCCCCCATACCCTTCCTCTTCTACTTCCCTGTAGGGCAAGGTAGATTTCTATACCCCATTGGCATGTAAAAACAATTTTAACATTTATTTTTAAAGCTTTGGTTTCCAAATTCTCTCCCTCCCTCCCTCCCCACCTGCCCTCATTTTTTTATATAAATTTATTTATTTTTAGTTTTCAACATTCACTTCCACAAGTTTTTGAGATCCAAATTTTCACTCCATTTCTCCCCTCCCCCCAACCCAAGGCAGCATGCATTCTGAATATCCCTTCCCCTAGTCTGTCCTCTCTGCTATTTCTCCCCCTTTCTCTTATCCCCTTCCCCTTCTATTTTCCTGTAGGGCAGGATAGACTTCTGTACCCAATTTCCTGTATTTCTTATTTCCCAGTAGCATGTGAAAACATTTTTTTAAACATATGTTTTTAAAACTTTAAGTTTCAAATTTTCTCTCTTCCTCCCTCCCCACCCATCCCCATTGAAAAGGTAAGCAACTCAATATAGGTTGTACATGAAGTTGCAAAACACTTCCATGTAGACATGTTGTGAAAAACTAACTCTATTTCCCTTAATCCTATCCTGTATTTATTCTATTCTTTCTTTTGACCCTGTCCCTCCTCAGAAGTATTTACTTCTGATTACCCCCTCCCTTCCCTTGCCCCCTTCTATCATCCCCTGCTCTCTTGTCCCCTTCTCCCCCTATTTTCCTGTAGGGTAAGACAGATTTCCATACCCAATTGAATGTGTATGTTATTCCTCCTTAAGCCAAATCCTATGAGAATAAGATTCCTCATTCCCTCTCACCTTCCCCAGTTTCCCCTCCACTGTAAGAGACTTTTCTTTTCTGTTTTTTTTTTGTGAGATAATTTACCCCATTCTACCTCTCCCTTTCTTCTCCGAGTATAATCCTCTCTCATCCCTTAATTTTATTCTCCAGATATGACCCCTTAATCTTCAACTCACCCTGTGCCCTCTATCTATCTATATATACATACATACAATTTTTTTCCTTCAACTACCCTAATACTGACAAAGTTCTCATGAGTTATAAATATCATCTTTCCATGCAGGAATGTAAACAGTTCAATCTTAATAAGTCTCTTATGATTTCTCTTTCCTGTTTACCTCTTCATGTTCCACTGGAGTCCTGTATTTGAAAGTCAAATTTTCTATTCAGCTCTGGTCTTTTCATCAAGAATGCTTGAAAGTCCTCTATTTCACTGAATGACCATTTTTTCCCCTGAAGGATTATACTCAGTTTTGCTGGGTAGGTGATTCTTGGTTGTAATCCTATCTCCTTTGCCCTCGGAATATTATATTCCATGCCCTGCGGTCCTTTAATGTAGAAGCTGCTAAATCTTGTGTTATCCTGATTGTGTTTCCACAGTACTTGAATTGTTTCCTTCTGGCAGCTTGTAATATTTTCTCCTTGACCTGGGAACTCTGGAATTTGGCTACAATATTCCTAGGAGTTTTCCTTTGGGGATCTCTTTCAGGAGGAGATCTGTGGATTCTTTCAATTTCTATTTTGCCCTCTGGTTCTACTATATCAGGGCAGTTTTCCTTGATAATTTCTTGAAAGATGATGTCTAGGCTCTTTTTTTGATCATGGCTTTCAGATAGTCCAATAATTTTTAAATTCTCTCTCCTGGATCTATTTTCCAGGTCAGTTGTTTTTCCAATGAGATATTTCACATTGTTTTCTAATTTTTCATTCTTTTGGATTTGTTTTACAGTGTCTTGATTTCTCATAAAGTCACTATCTTCTAATTGCTCTATTCTAAGTAATCTTTTGGACTTCCTTTTCCATTTGGCCAATTTTTCTTTTTAGGGCATTTTCTCCTCATTGGCTTTTTGGACCTCTTTTGCCATTTGGGTTAGGCTATTTTTTAAGGTGTTATTTTCTTCAGTATTTTTTTGGGTCTCCTTTAGCAAGCTGTTGACTTGTTTTTCATGATTTTCTTGCATCACTCTCATTTCTCTTCCCAGTTTTTCCTCTACTTCCCTTACTTGCTTCTCAAAATCCCTTTTGAGCTCTTCCAAGGCCTGGGACTGATTCATATTTTTCTTGGAGGCTTTGGATGTAGGAGCTTTGACTTTGTTTTCTTCTGGTTGTATATTTTGATCTTCTTTTTCACCAAAGTAAGATAATATAGTCTGACTCTTTTTGCGCTGCTTGCTCATGATCCGCCAATTACTTGAGTTTTAAACTCTTTGTTAAGGTAGAATCTGCTTCCAATGTGGAGAATGTACTGTCCCAAGCTTCAGGGGTTTGTACAGCTGTTTTCAGAGATACTTGTAGGGACCTGTAAATTTTCAGTTCTTCCAAGGTGGTATGATAAGGGGCGAGGTGTTTACTCCTTTCCTGGCCTGTGACACAAGTATCCTTTCTGTCCTGTAACTGTGAGGAGGGGTTCCTCTCTACAGCCACTACAAGCTCCACCACTCCAGCGCTCCTCCTCATCCCAGCGCCGCCACCCAGAACTGTGACCCAGATCCAAACATGGGCAAAGCAAGAGATCCCTGTAATCCCTCTCTGATCAGCCACTGGATTTCCCCTCAGTCTATGGGCCAGAAGCTTGGGAAGCAGCTGCCCCCCCAGGGCCACGCTCTTGGGGAATGAAGCTGAGACCCACCTTCCTGTCTCAGCACCAGAAACAGACTTTTCCCTGACCTTCTAAGTTGTCTTTGGCATTCGTGGATTGAGGAGTCTGGAAACCTCCACAACTGCCCAAGATTCAGTCCTCTGAGGCCTGCTACAAGTTCACTGCGACCTGTGCGCCCATGCTGTGCTGTGCTCCCAGCACCGTGCAACATGCATTTCTGATCAACCATCCTGGTTGTCTTGGGCTGGAAATTTGTTTCACTCTGTCTTTTTGTGGGTTCTGCTGCCTCAGAATTTGTTTAGAGCCATTTTTTATGAGTATTTGGAGGGGTTTGGGGGAGAGCTCAGGTGAGTCACTGCTTTCACTCTGCCATCTTGGCTCTGCCCCCCCCCCATTGAGATGGCAAACAACTTCGATACAGTTTGTACACATGTAGTCATGCAAAATACTTCCATAGTAGTCATGCTGTGGAAAACTAACTATATTTCTTTTCATCCTATCTCACCCCCTGTTATTGTATTCTCTCCTTTGACCCTGTCCCTTCTTAGACCTGTTTGCTTCTGATTAACGCCTTCCCCAATCTGCCCTCCCTTCTATCATCTCTTATCTTCTTCTCCCCTATTTTTAATGGGATAAAATAGATTTCCATACTCAATTGAGTGTGTATGTTATTCCTTCCTTAGGTCAAATCCAATGAGAATAAGATTCATTCATTCCTTCTCACCTTCCCCCACTTCCCCTCTACTGTAAAAGCTTTTCTTTATCTGTTTTATGAGATATTTTACTCCATTCTACCACTCCTTTTATCCTTCTCCTAGTATAATACTCTCTTATCTCTTAATTTTATTCTCCAGATATCACCCCTTCATCTTCAACTCACCCTGTGCCATCTATCTATCTATCTATCTATCTATCTATCTATCTATCTATCTATCTATCTATCTATCCATACACACACATACATATATATGTGTATATATGTGTGTGTGTGTGTGTGTGTGTGTATATGTATATATATATATATATATGTATATACACATACATACATACATGTGTACATATATTTTTTCCCCTCCAACTACCCTAATAATGACAAAGGTCTCACTAGTTACAAATATCATCTTTCCATATAGGAATATAAACAGTTCAACTTTAATGAGTTCCTTATGATTTCTCTTTTCGGTTTACCTTTTCATGCTTCTCTTGAGTCTTGTATTTGAAAGTCAAATTTTCTATTCAGCTCTGGTCTTTTCATCAAGAATGCTTGAAAGTTCTTTATTTCACTGAATATCCATTTTTCCTCTGAAGGATTATACTCAGTTTTGCTGAGTAGGTGATTCTTGGTTGTAATCCTATCTCTTTGGACCTCTGGAATATTATATTCCAAGCCCTCTGGTCCCTTAACGTAGAAGCTGCTAAATCTTGTGTTATCCTGATTGTGTTTCCACAATACTTGCATTGTTTCTTTCTGGCTGCTTGCAATATTTTCTCTTTGACCTGGGAACTCTGGAATTTGGCCATAATATTCCTAGAGATTTTCCTTTGGGGATCTCTTTCAGGAGGTGATTGGTAGATTCTTTCCATTTCCATTTTACCCTCTGGTTCTACAATATCAGGACAGTTTCTTGAAAGATGATGTTTAGGCTCTGTTTTTGATCATGGCTTTCAGATAGTCCAATAATTTTTAAATTCTCTCTCCTGGATCTATTTTCCAGGTCAGTTGTTTTTCCAACGAGATATTTCATACTGTCTTCTTCTTCTTCTTCTTTTTAATTCTTTTTGTTTTGTTTTACAGTGTCTTGATTTCTCATAAAGTCACTAGCTTCCAATTGCTCTATTCTTATTTTTAAGGAAGTATTTTTTCAGTAAGCTTTTGGACTTCCTTTTCCATTTGGCCAATTTTTCTTTTTAGGGCATTTTTCTCCTCATTGGCTTTTTGGACCTCTTTTGCCATTTGGGTTAGGCTATTTTTAAGGTGTTATTTTTTTCAGTATTTTTGGGGTTTCCTTTAGCGAGCTTTTGACTTGTTTTTCATGATTTTCTTGTATCACTCTCATTTCTCTTCCCAGTTTTTCCTCTACTTCTCTTACTTGCTTCTCAAAATCCTTCTTGAGCTCTTTCATGGCCTGGGACTTATTTTCTCCTTCTTATTTTCTCTTATATTTTTTCTTGGAGGCTTTGGATGTAGGAGCTTTTACTCTGTTGCCTTCTTCTGGTTGTATGTTTTGATCTTCTTTGTCACCAAAGTAAGATTTTGTGGTCTGACTTTTTTTTTTGCCCTGTTTGCTCATGATCCTAGCCAATTATTTGACTTTTAAACTTTTTGTTAAGGTAGGAGTCTACTTCCAGTGTGGAGAATGTACTATCCCAAGCTTTGGAGGTTTTGTGCAGCTGTAGATAATTCTAGGTATCTGTAAATTATCAGTTCTTCCAAGGTGGTATGATCAAAGGCGAGGTGTTATTTCTTTCCTGTCCTGGGCTGTGGTCTATGAATGACCACAAGCACTCTTTTCTAACTTGGAACTGTGAGGAGGATTCTCTCTTCATCACTGCCACAAGCTGCTGCACGCCAATGCTCCTCCTCATCCCAGGACTGCCACCCCGAAGTACAACCCAGATCCAAGCACAGGCAAAGCTAGAGAATCCTGCCTCAGCACCAGCAAAGAGACCTCTGTAATCCCCCTCTGATCAGCCATTTGATTTCCCCCTCTGTCTGTGGGCCAAGAGCTCTAGAAGCAGCTGCCATCCCAGGGCTGCCCCGGGACTGGGACCAGACTAAGCTCCTCTCTCACCGCAGCCCAACAGACCTTTTCAATCAACCATCCAGGTCATCTTGGGCTGGAAATTTGTTTCACTTTTTCTTTTTTGGGTTCTACTGCTCTCGAATTTGTTTAGATCCATTTTTTTTTTACAGGCATTTGGAGAGGTTTGGGGAAGAGCTCAAGCAAGTCACTGATTTTACTCTGCCATCTTGGCTCTGCCCCTTGCATTAGCTTTTCTTTGGCTGCCATGTCACACTTGGGCCTCCCCTTTGGTTTGTAATTTATCAAAGACCCACCTAGACCTTTTTCAAATGGAGTGCTTATCAGGTGTAGCTAGGTGGCACAGTGGATA
This sequence comes from Phascolarctos cinereus, assembly GCF_003287225.1. Taxonomy (NCBI): domain Eukaryota; kingdom Metazoa; phylum Chordata; class Mammalia; order Diprotodontia; family Phascolarctidae; genus Phascolarctos; species Phascolarctos cinereus. Next base: position 466,782,387 of record NW_027555958.1, read on the forward strand.
GGGTACTGGTCCTGGATTCTGGGAGGACCTGAGTTCAAATCTGGCCTCAGAAACATAACACTTACTAGCTGTGTGACCCTTGGCAAGTCACCTAACCCCCATTGCCCAACTAAAAAAAAATAAATAAAAGCCCCCCAAACCCGAAACAAACGGATTGCTTATTGAATTGCACTTCTCCTATCTATCTTATATTTGGGAATTTTTTTTTCTGGGCCAATGTATAAGATTCATCATGTATCCCTATCAGATTCAGGTGTAAATTTTTTAAAATATCAATTTCTATTGATTTTGATAACTTAATTATTAATTTCATCGGAAGAAGTATGTTTTATAAATCTTGTTACTATAACCTGAAGATGTTGGACTATGAAGTCAAATGTGACAGCTTCCCAAGGGACATGATCAGTGCTCACATATTAAAGGACCAGTGGCCCAAGTAGAGTTGCCTTATACTCCCTGGATGCTATTCAAGTCATTTAGAAAACAACAATTGTGGAATCACCAAATCTTAGCACCTTAGGCCTTGAAATAACCTCAGGGCCTGAAGTGTGAATCCCTTTAAAACATTCCAAAACTGGTCTCCTAATTTCTCACAGAATCAATAAATCCACCCACATATATTAAGCACCTCCTGTGTGCCAGGTGCTGTACTAAGCACTGAATGACAGACTATAACGTTAGAAGGTATCTCAGAAGCCTCCTAATTTTTCATCTATATGTGGAAGGAATCCTTACTATGACACACAGCCATCCAAACTCTTTGTAAAGACCTCCAAGGAGGGAAATCCATCACCATGAGAACTGTTGCCTAAACAGGGATATTCTATCTCAAGAAGAATGGGCTGGGGTGAGCCTCTAGTACAAAGCCATCTGCATGGGGGCAGCTAGATGGCGCAGTGGATAGAGCACCGGCCCTGAAGTCAGGAGGAGCTGAGTTCAAATCCAGCCTCAGACCAAACACTTGACATTTACTAGCTGTGTGACCCTGGGCAAGTCACTTGACCCCAATTGCCTAAAAAACCCCAAAACCAAAAACAACAACAACAAAAAAACCCAAAGCCATCTGCAAGTCTACACAAGGGTGGCAGAATTGAGCTCTACTTGGAAAGGGCACTATTCACATTTTCTTTCTTTAGCAGCTTAGAGGGTCTATTTTATACCCTTCTGTGATGGATCCAGGTTGCTTTGAGCTGAGTGTGTAATTTTCAATCCTTCAATTGCCTTACATAATTAAAAAAAATCAACTCTGGTTCTGTATTTAATTATCTCTAAAAATATAAGTTTATAGGGGTGTCTACACTGCCTAGAAGTATCAGGATGTCAGGAGAAAGGAAAGTCAAATTAATATGACTTGTTTGGGGCATAAGATCACATATGCAGAGCTGGAAGGAATCCTAGAAGTCATCTAGTCCAACTCCTTCATTTTACAGATGAGGAAATTGAGGCTTATAAAGGTTAAATGACTTTCCCAGCATCACACAGCTAGTGTCAGTGGCAACTTCTGAATTCTGACCTTCCTGGCTCAAGGTTTAGCATTTTCCACTATAGGGTGCTGCTTCTCCAGGTACAAACACATATTTTGAAGGTGACTGAAGAGGGACACTTCATAAATTTCCTGGTCTTTATTATGGAAATATTAGAGGGGAAAAAGGCTCAGCATCATCTAGCCTCAAATATTGATTTTTACCAATGATGAAAGCGAAGGAAGCCAGCACGGTGTAGCAAAGAGAGCACCGGAACTCTGGGTTCAAATCTTGTTTTATATACCTGCCACATCTGTGACCAACCTCCCTGGGCCTCAGTTTTCACATCTGTAAAATGAAGGGATTGGACTCACCATTGTCCAATGTTCCTTCTAGCTCTCTCTCTCTATGATTTCATGAGTCTACGAGTCAAGAGAATTAAAATTATTGGGCCAGGTTCACACAGGTAAATTACAGGGCTGGTCTCTTGATTTCCAGTCTAATCCTCTTTCCCCAACCTCATGCTATAATGATATGATGCTTGACTGATCCATCCTCTGTTTAATCTCCACTCCTGTATCTCCTTGGGCCATTTTATAATTAGCAAAGGCTGCATTTTACAGTGGGTAGAGATGGGCCCTGGAGCCAGGAAAACTCAATTTTTGAGTCCTACCTCTGACAGTCACTGGCTGTGTGACCCTGGGTAAATCACTTAACCTCTCAGTGCTCTAGGCAGCTCGGTAAGATTAAAAGTTATAGAGAAGGTGCAGTGTCTTAGTAGAAGGAGTGCCCTTATCTGGGATTTCTTTATGCCAAGGAAATCGTAAGACCAGTCTCTATCCTTGAGTTTAATTTTTGCTCCTTTTGGGAATTCCTGTCCTTGGTTTTAGACTGGGAAGCTCTTGCCTGGCAGGCAAGTCTACTCTGTGTCTACAAAATAGCCATCACCCATGATGTTTAATTCCAGTTTATTGCGTAGGTAGCTTACTTGTATGTAGTTATTTGCATACTGTCTCCCCCTTTAGATTATGAGGTCCTCTAGGGCAGAAACTGTCTTTTACCTTTTTTTGTATTCCCAGCCCAGTGCTGGGTACACACTTGGTGCTTAATAAATGCTTATTGATTGTTCCTCAAATTATTTACTGATTTAGTGAAACCTCAAAGGGCAAAAATCAGGTTCTTCCTTGATAAAGAAGCCAATTCTACCCTAGCCTTTGGGACAATTCATTTCAATAAGTACTTACTAAGCACCTGCTTATGTGGCAAACACTGTGTTAGATGTTGGGAATACAAAGACAACATGGAAACAGCCCCAGCTTATAAGGGCCTTGGATGCTATGGGAAATACTATAAAGAAATAAATAAGTAATGAACCAATTTGAGGAGAGAGAAAATGACAGCAACTAGTGAGATCAGGAAAGGTTTCTGAGAAGAAGTGGCACCTGAGTTAAGTCTTGATGCCTATTACCTGCATGTCCTTGGGCAAGTGACTTGACCAACTCCCTAGGTCTTGGTTTGCTCATCCGTAAGATGAAAGACTTGGACTAAATAACATCTGAGGTCTCTTTCAGCTCTAAATCTATGATCTGTGATGGAAGCTGAGATTCTAAGAGGCAGCAGAGTGTAAGGAGAAGATTCTGGATTTGGGGGTGGATGGTGGAGCACAGATGGTGCAAATACACAGGCTCTGATGTGGGATGCTAAGTCAAAGGAATAACACATAGACCAGGTTGTCTGGGAGTTTTCATTCATCACCCCTCACCCTTGGGTCTAAGACCTAAACTAGAGCTAGCAATGTAGTGACATTGGGGCATCCTCGTGGTACTTTGGCTTCTGTTACTCGGCGAAATGTGTTTTTTTATAAAAATTGTTGTTTCCAACAGCCTTTAGGGAAAAACCACTCGCTATGCAGTGTGAGAAAATACGTGGTGAACCATTATACTGTTAACAACAGGACTTGGTCAGAAGACGTAGGAAATGACACTAAAGTCACTTTTCCATGGACTGAGCTAGCACATACGGTCACTGTTGTGGCCGTAAACTCAATTGGCCCTTCTGTGGTGAATTTTAATCTAACCTTCTCATGGCAGATGAGCACAGGTAAGAGCATTAGCTTGTTGCAATACATTTTTTTCTTTTCCTTTTAAAGTATTTATTGATGCTCAATTTTTAATACCCACACTTCCTAATAATTAACTCCAATAACTAAATCATAGAACCAGTCCCTATCTTTGGATATAGGGTGTCCCAAAAGCCTTAGTACAGTTTTGAGCTACAGTTGTTTTAAACTGCACTAATACATACATACATACATACATACATATTCACACATGCATATGTTTCATTTTTTTCTGTTGGGAGATTCTTGTCTTTAGTTTTAGACCAAAAGATCCCCTTCACTTACAGAGATCTTGTGAACTCTACTCTGGGTATCCAAAATAGCCTTGTGAACTCTACTCTGTCTCCAAAATACCCACCTTCCAATAGAACCCTCTCACAGGCACACAAAATAATGATTATAGCCAAGCAAATGTTCAAAAAGTATTTCTCATTCCACACCTATAATCCATTACCTCCCTGCTGAGAGGCAGGAGGCACATTTGGCCATCAGTCCTCTCAAGTCCCACTTGGTCACAGCCTTCATTAGAGTTCTCAAGCTTTTCAGTCTTTGCTTCATTGTGGACATTGGTGCCCAACTCCATCTCCTTCAAAGCAGAGGTTCATCCTTGGACACATTGGTAACACATGGTTGGTAACACATTCTCTGGGTGCCAGGAAATCCATACTTGGATCTCTGGTAAGTAGAAGTCTTCAGGTAAGAATCCCAAATACAATTCTATTCTGCATAGTTTTGATAGGTCTTTTTTTTTCATTCCAAATTTTATATGTGGCCAACTATAAGACATGTATAATACTTGTCTTTTAGCTAGAGCTGTGTTCCCTCTTGCAGCTCATATGTAATATTACAAAGCATTATATGTAATGTTCTTCCATTCTTTTTTTCCCCTCCAGTAAATAGTGTGCAGTCCTTCAGTGCTCATGCAATAAATAGCAGCTGTGTAGTTCTTTCCTGGATGGTAATACCCACAGAATATACTCTAATGTATTTTGTTATTGAATGGAAAAACCTCGATGAAGAGAATGGAATTAAATGGATTAGAGTATCTTCGAATGTTAAGAAATATTATATCCATGGTGAGTTTGAAATATGCTTTAACTAGTATAGGAATGTGAGTGCTATTATTACCAGTAATAATTGAGAAGTGTGTTATATTTCTTTGCTGTAATGGAATGCTAGTATAATAAGCATTGGATGTGAGTTGGGAGGCCTGGGAGGCTATTCCAAGATCTACCACATAACTAGCTGTGTTGCAATGCTTGCACAAATCTCTTGACTTCTTTGAGCTTCATTTCACTCGTGTAGGATGAGAAAAGTAATAATTGTATTACCTACCTCCCAGGGCTGTTGTCATGACCAAACACTGGAGAAGACTCAGGATGGACATATTAGCTATCTTTAAGTCTTTGATGGACTCAGAAGGCAGATTCAGGACCCATAGATGGAGGCTGCAAAAAGACATATTTAAGCTTGATTTAAAGAAAATTTGAACCAGCTACCTCAGGAAGAGATAGGTTCTCTTCTATTGGAGAGCTTCAAGTAAATAAATCACATGGTGGGTTTGTCATAACAAGTACTCCTTGTGGGAGAGATTGGAGAAGGGAACCAAAGTACTTCTCGACTAAAAATGTAGTGATTCTTTGAAATCACTAAGGGTGTCCCCTCAAGTTCGAGCTTAAAACTTTGCTAAGACTTTTGGGACATTGTGTGTTTTTTATAGAGACACATTTATGTGTGTATGTGTGTGTGTAACATATATTATACACACATATAGCATGCCATAACTGGGCTTTTTTTTTATCCTGAGTTCACATATTCATACAATTCTAGATCTTAATTAGAATAATTTCATTCAGAGATTAAATTTTATATTTTTATGGAGTTTCACTTATTATGTAAAGTATGCAAATGATGTGACATCACACAGATTATGAGATCACAGAGTTGGAGCTAAGAGGGACTTTGGTGGTGATCTAGTATAAGATCCTCATGTTACAGATTGGAAAACTAATTCCCTGAGGCAGCCAAGTAGTTAGTGGATACAGCGCTGGACTGGAACGAGGAAGAACTGAATTTCAATCCATCCTCAGAAACTTACTAGGTAGATGACCCTGGGAAAGTTAAATGAGATCTTCCTCAGTTTCCACATCTGTAAAATGGGGATAATAACACCTACCTCATGAGGGTATTGTCAGATGGGATAATATATGTAAAGTGCTTCATAGTATATACATGTTAATCACTACTACTCAGTGGTAGTAATTATTACTCCTATTATTAAGTGACTTGACCAAGTTCACATAAGTAGTTATTGACAGACCTGGGATCACTCCTTTCCCTCTAGTGCTCTGAACCACTGTGTCATCTTGAAAATGCCCAACCAACATATTGAATAAGCTAACTTAGGAAATGACAGCAAAGTAATGATTATGATGATATCTAACATTCATAAAGCCCTTACTATGTGCCAGGCACTGTGTTAAGCACTGTTCAATTTTTATCTTATTCAGTCCTGACAACAACACTGGGAGGTAAGTGCTATTATGATCCTAACTGCAATATAGTGAATTTTAAAATGATCAGAATATGTCATGGAGTATTCACAGATAGACAGTTGATAGAGGGAATATGGAACCCAGTAAGATCACAATTATATAAATAATAACTAGCATTTACAGTGTCCTTTAAGGTTTCAAAGCACTTTACAATTATCTCATTTGATCTTTGTGACAACTCAAGGAGAGAGGCATTATTATTATTCCTAATTTATAGATGAGGGAGCTGAGGCAGGCAGAGGTTAGATGACTTGCCCAGGGTCACACAGCTCATAACAGTCTATAGCTAGATTTGAACTCATCTTCCTGATTCTAGGTCCTGCACTCTACCCACTGCCCTATTGAGATTTCTATTATAACAATAAGACTTTTTCAAACATTTTAAAACAAAAATTATCCATGGTTTTTTTCCTCCCAACTAGGGAGTTATTTTTCAAAGGAGAGTAATAATGATTAGTTAATTAATTCTCCATAAGCTTATACAAATGCCCACAGAATAGTTTTGCGTGTATGAGGCACCCAGGCATTATGTTGACCCCTCTGACAGACAGGTGAGCTGAGGTTGGAGTTGCACAGCAGAGGCAGCCATTGGATGGGCTATGACCTGAATCATTGAAGGAAATGCTTCCAGTCATGAGATCACAAATCCACTTTAATGCTTGAGAACTTGAATTCTTCTAGTTAACTAATAGCTGAAGCATGGATTGTAAAACTTCAATATGGTAGTAGTGGAGCAGTCTTTGTTTGAACACCTTTCAAGACTTGCTATTCTGGAAACACCCCCTTCTATTTTGGGATGGCTCCAATTGCTAGGACATTCTCCCTTATATTAAGCCCAAATAGGTTTTCATATACTTTACAGAGTGTAACCCAGCTTGTGTCTCCTTTCTAGGGCTAAGTAGAGTAACTCTGATCGTTCTTCGCTGTGATATCCTCTCAAATACTTGAAGAAAACAATCATGTCCCATCCAAGAGTCTTCGCTGTGCTAAACATTCCCAGTTCCTTTATCCAAGAAAAAGTAATCTGATCTTAACATGATACAGGTTACATGGGGGAGAAAACTGGGAAATAGTTTGTTTGGCTTGAAATGAAACTCAAGAATATTGGGCTCAGCCATATATGTCTAAGCAGAAAAACACATTCCAAATCCAAATATTAATGATTTTCGGTTCTCTGCCATGTTGGACTGACTATAGCCATAATGCCTGAGAGAACCTCTCTACTATTATTGCTATCAGCACTCAGAGATTAAGCCCAAAGCAAGAGATGGAAATACAGTCCTTCAAATGATGAAGGAATTCTAGGTTTTATAGGAATGTTCAGTTATACAAGTTCCTTGGTTAGTTCGATGCACATTAATTTCTAAGCTCTGTTTCCTTTCCAGATCATTTCATCCCAATTGAGAAATACCAGTTCAGCCTTTACCCAGTGTTTCTGAAAGGTGTAGGGAAACCTATGATGACTAATACATTCACTAGAGGTAAATTCTGTACTTTTTGCTTTTACTTATTTTTAAAAAAGAATGAGATGATGATGATAATGATGATGATGATGATGATGATAGCTTTTATATAGAGCTTTAAGGTTTACAAAACCCTTTGCTTATCTTATTTAACTCAGTCCTTTTAACAGCCTTGAAGGGTAGGTGCTGTTCTTTTGCCTGGTTTACAATATGAGGAGGCTGAAACTTCATGGCGTTTAAGTGACTTTATTTTGGTCATACACCTGGTAAGTGTCTAAGGCAGGATTTCAATTCAAGTCTTCCTGAGCCCTCTTAAGTGTGGCTCTTTTTTCTTTTAGAGAAGAAATTAGTAATATTTTTCATCCAGATGAAGTTTCTAGGTCCTGTTTGGCAACATCATGGGGCCTCTTTTCAGATCCATTGTAGTATCCAAAAAAGGAGAGAGGCTCCTTGCTCCTGGTACATTGTAGAATGTAACTTTCTTTTCTTTTAAACATTTATTTATAGTTTTCAGTATACATTTTTATAAGATTTTGAGTTTTAAACTTTCTCTCCTCTCCTTCCACCCCTTCCCCAAGATGGTGTGCAACCTGATGTAGGTTGTACATGTACAATCACATTAAACATATTTCCACATTAGTCATGTTGTAAAGAAGAATTAGAATTAAAGAGGAAAACTGCAAGAAAGAAATAAAAAACAAAAAAAGGAAAAATAGTCTGCTTCAATCTGCATTCAGACTCCATAGTTCTTTCTCTGGATATGATAACATTTTCCATCATGAGTCCTTTGGAATTGTCTTAGATCATTGCATTACTAAGAAAAGCTAAGTCTACCAAAGCTGGTCATTGCACAATGTTGCTGTTACTGTGTACAGTGTTTTCGTGGTTCTGCTCACTTCACTTAGCATCAGTTCATGCAAGTCTCCAGGTTTTTCTGAAGTCCACTCATCATTTCTCATGGAACGTTAGTATTCCATTACACTCATATGCTACAATTTGTTCAGCCATTCCCCAGTTGATGGGCGTCCCCTTAATTTCAATTCTTGGCCACCGCAAAAAAGAACTGCTATAAATATTTTTGTACAAGTAGGTCCTTTTCCCATTTTTATGATCTTTTTGGGATAGAGACCTAGAAGTAGTATTACTGGATCAAAGGGTATGCACAATTTTATAGGTCTTTGGCCATAGTTCCAAATTGCTCTCAAGAATGGTTGGATTAATTCACAACTCCACCAATAATGCATTACAATTCCAATTTTTCCACATCTCCAACATTTATCATTTTCCTATTTTGTCATGTAAGTCAATCTGATGGGTGTGATGTGGTACTTTGGAGTTGTTTTAATTTGCATTTCTCTAATCAATAGTGATTTGGAGCATTTTTATATGACTATAGATAGTTTTAATTTCTTCATCTGAAAACTGTGTTCATATCCTTTGACCATTTATCAATTAGGGAATGACTTGCATTCTTATAAATTTGACTCAGTTCTCTATACATTTTGGAGATGAGGACTTTATTAGAGATACTGGCTGAAAAAAATTGTTTCTCGGCTTTTTGCTTACCTTCTAATCTTGGTTGTATTGGCTTTGTTTGTGTAAAACTTTTTAATTTAATGTAATCAAAATGATCAATTTTGCATTTCATATTGTTCTCTATCTCTTGTTTGGTCATAAATTCTTCCATTCTCCATAGGTCTGACAGGTAAACTATTCCTTGCTCTCCTAATTTACTTTTAGTCTCAAATCATGTACCCATTTTCATTTTTATCTTGGTATATGATATAAGATGTTGGTCTATGCCTACTTTCTGCCATACTATTTTCCAGTTTTCCCAGCAATGTTTGTCAAATAGTGAGTTTTTATCCCAGAAGCTGGAATCTTTGGGTTTATCAAAAAGTAGATTACTATAGCTGTGTGACCATGGGCAAGTCACTTAACCCCAATTGCCTAAAAAACAACAACAACAATAAACCCCCCCCAAAAAGTAGATTACTATAGTCATTGACAACTGTGTCTTGTGTACCTAACCTACTCCACTGATCTACCGCTCTACTTCTTAACCAGTAAATGTGACTTTCAGTGCTAGCTTAGAGTGAGTGGTAACAAAAATAAGGAAGATCTGAAAGGTTAGTGAGACAAAGGGAAACATTTAGCCTGGCAGAAATTCAAAGATCTGTGATTTCAACTGGTGTAAATACTTCCCTTCATCTGCCATTTGCAGTCCCTCTGTACCTTAGAAGTCAATTAGTCATTAAGCATTTACTACATGTTTACCATGTGCCAGGCACCTTGATAATCACTGGGGATATAAAGACAAAAAAACCCCAGCAGATAGTCTTCAATTAAGCTAGAAATCAGCAAGCAATTATTAGGCACCTACTGTGATAAAGGCACTGTGCTAGCTTCTGAAAATACCAACAAAAAGTGAGAAAAAAAATTCCTGCCCTCAGGGGGCTTGTATTCAGTTTTTGAAAATTTAGGTAAAATGTAAATTACATTCTTGTGCTAGACAACACTTACTTATTTGTATAATTACATGTATCATACATTTTGTTTCTCATTTATTTGGTGTTTATATTTTGAAAATGGGAATGATCTTGAACCAAAATGTGACACCTGATGGCTACTGCCTTGTTGGTACAGACAGCCATGGCCATTGTTTCAGGGTTCTGAAGTGTGTGAATTGGCTTTCTTTTCAGAAGACGCCATGAAGCAGGAGAATGATCCAGGTCTCTATGTAATCATCCCCATAATTGTTTTCTCTTCAGTCTTGTTGCTTGGAACCTTGTTAATATCACATCAAAGGTATGGTGCTGTATGTGGGGCATTTTACGCATCCATATTTTATGGAATAGCTTCATAATGGCACAGGTTTTTACATACATCATCTCATCTGAGCCTCATAAAAAACCTGAGAGGTCAGTGTTGTTACTCTGTCAAGTGATTTCAGTTATAATTGGAGGCCAGCACTGCTCATTCCAAATCACATGGGCTCCATGGCTGCTGTAGCAGCTAAGCAGGACTGATTTCCCTCCAGAGTTCCCAAGTTCTCAGTGCTCCATGTACTGGGTGGCTAGGAGCTTGGAGAGCATCCTGCACATTCCAAACCCGTGGTCTCCAAGAAAACAGGTGGGGTTTGGCATTTGAAAGCATCTTTCCTTGCCATGGAGCAGGTAGGGCAGATAGAAACTACCAGAATGATTCTTCAAGTGGAATTATTTTGAAAACTCACTTTTCGGGCCTTTGTGAGATATGCATGTTCTCCGTTTATGGTAGCCTGGATCCACTGACTGGGGGAAAAGGGCTTGCTACTATGGTTGCCCCAAAAGTGAACATACCATTTGAGAGTGATGATTTTTTTTTACCCCAAGATCAGGGCAAGGGGCCTAATATTCTAGTTCATGCTTTCGTTACTCACATTTTCCATGTGCTTCTTTGGTTAGACCAAATCAATGTACTTTTAAATCTCCCTTTCAGAATGAAGAAGCTATTTTGGGAAGATGTTCCAAACCCTAAGAATTGTTCCTGGGCACAAGGAGTAAACTTTCACAAGGTCTCTTTTTCTGTCTTCATTACAAAGCAAAAACTGTTCTCACTGGCTTCCATTTTTATTAGTCTTCTAGTCTTTAAATTTCTGACTTTGTTTGAAATTTTTCCTAATCCAGGATGAGCATACAGGGGGTCTTCAGATACAGGAATTTCAAGCAGGCAAGGAACCAAATTGTCTAGGTATTTTAGCTGATGGCATTTGACAAGACATCTCAATTCCATGTCATAATGATGGTGAGAGGATCAAATATTTGCTCATGGATAATTCCACAGAATTCCTACTGTAGAAATTGGGGAAATGGAGGGGGGGGAGAGAGAGAGACAGACAGACAGAGAGAGACAGAGAGAGAGACAGAGAGAGAAAGAAAGAGTAGGTATGGGGGACATTGTGGATCAAGTAACAAGCTAGATAATGAAAGCTTAATTTTTCTCCCTGTTCATTAAAAAAAATCAGATTTATTTTATTTCAATGTCCTCAGTAATACCAATCATCTGCTTTTGTGATCTCCCAAAAACAGTGAAATTGATTACCTTGGGAGAAAGGCATGGAAGTTTCCACCTCACTTTATGTTCCTGGAAAGATGAATTGCCATCCAGATAGCCCAGGGCACTTGCTATTTAGGGCCCTCTTTTCTGCAGGCATTTGTGAATCTATGTCATAGGGGGAGGACTACAGTGAAGTGCGATCACTCACTTCCAAATTTGTGTCATTTCATTTCTGTCAATAAATTTTTGTTCAAGTGCTGTGTATAAGGAATCCAAAGACTTAAGAGCAAACCAACCCTTGCCCTCAAGGAGCTTCTATTCTATCAGGGAGTTCACCCCACCTGTACACAAATATGTTTAGATGGAAGATGAGAGAGAGACAGAGACAGACAGACAGACACACACACACACACACACACACACACACAGAGAGAGAGAGAGAGAGAGAGAGAGAGAGAGAGAGAGAGAGGGAACACCAACCAGAGGGAGCCCAGGAAGGTGTCATAAAGGAGGGAGCTTCTCCTGAACAGAGCCTGGAAGGAAGATAAAGATGTGGAGAGCTGGGGATAAGAAAGTAGTCTATTCCAGATATGGGAAAGGGCATAGGGAAATACAGGGAGGCAAGAGATATAGAGATGTAGTAGCCTAGCTGAGTGACTAGAGCATTGGACTTAGAGCCAGGAAGATCTGAATTCAAATCCCACTTGGGCTATTTACTAGTGGAGTGACACTAGGCATACACCTCGTGGAGCCCCACTTTCCTATCTATAAAATGAGGGGATCGGACTCACTCTAATTCTTCAAGTCTTCCTTCTGAGGACAGGCTGGTCACTGGGCTGGAAGGAAGAGTGAGTGACATCAGTTAAGTTCTACAAGCTCATAAGTCCATGCCAACCATGTGCCAGTCCCCATGCCAGGCACTAGCAAAGACTCAACAGTCATCACTCCTGCTGTCTTCCTATTTAATGCTATTCACTGGAATATGGGAGGGAAAATTTAAAGATTCCTTAGCCCTATGTGAATTTATCAATTTCCTGCCTTCTCACTTTCTTCATGATACCTTTAAGTTTTTTTTCACTTTTCCTCTATTTTATTTTACTATTAGAATGTAAGATACTAGAAAGTAAGATACTTAGGTTTTCCTTCATGAATGAATTATTTCTTTGCAAGAATGGAACATAAATAGCATTAGAATATTAATGGAAATGTACGTTCCAGCCATTTTAGGGCCACAATTCCTACCTGTATGTTAATGCTAAGATAATTTTCTGCATGAAAGCAGAAATCTTAGGAAGAAGTAGGCACTATTACTATTTTATATTTGTATTTCAGTGCCACGTGTGTATTAAATGCTTTGCAAATGCTTTTCAAACATTCATACATTCATTTTTTTCTTTTTTGCTTTTACTACTCCTGTATTGACTATTTCCTCTTTCTTTTTTTATTTATTATTGTCTATCCTTTGCCATTTTTTTCTTAACATATTTTTTTGAGTTGGCAGACTTCATCAGGGTGTATAGTGTTTAGGCCACTTCCACCTTTAGATGAGCTAAGGCACCCATGTAAATAAGAGGGACCTTCTTGCCTGCATCTCAACACACTTTTTCCTTCTTATATAAGAAGGAATGTGGACCTGCTGGAATCCTACTAGAGGATGCATCCCAGAAGCCATAACTGATAAACAAGAGAAATATTTGAAAGCTTCAGCCTTTTCATTTCTAATCTGAATGAATTTTTTTCTTTTCATTTTTTTTTATTTTATCAGAGAGTGGACGTTCTTTGAAGTCTAATCTTGATCACTACCAGCTGAACCCACTGAGCCAGTTCCCCAGCCTTTCTTTAAAGAGCTATTAGAAAATGTTTGTTATTCACATTCAGAAGAGAAACAGTTCTATTAAAAAAATATACATGGGCTGCATGGTTCAAAATTAAGTGATCATGTAAGCATATGGAGGTTGTAAATTAAGATAGAAGTATAAAATCTGACCAGAGTTCTGTTGGGTTTTCTTCGCATGAAGGAAGCACACATATTGTCTGCTCAGACTTGGGTTTAACTGCATGGGCTTTGTATTTGCATAACTGTCCCAAATAGAAAGACATCACATGTCAGTGTTATTGTCAAATATCTCTCAAATATTCTAGATGATATATCTGTGTATGGTAAAATACCAGGAAACTAGACATTTCAGTTGCTCTCAAAGCACTTTTGCATGAGTCTCTGAAATATAGCAAGAAAATTTGCTTGTATCCATTCCCAGAGAACCCTTACCTTAGTCTCACAAAGAAAATTGGCTCATTTTAAAACAAATTCTTTTGGACAAATTCAAGGTGGTTTTCAGGTTGTGTCTACACAAGGCTATACTGGGAAGTGGAATTTCTGGCATCCTTACTGAATATATAACTTTGAGTTCAGAGTGAAAGCAGAAAGAAAGGGTTGATTCCAGTGAAAGTCAATAGAAGGTAAGTCCCTTGAGGGCAGGCACTTGAATCCCTGAAACCTTACACAGTGCTCAGTTCTTAGTAGAAGCTTAAATGCCAGCTAAAATTCCAGTTAACAACAAAATGTCCAAGTGACTTAGACTAGCCTCACTCATCCAAAGTGTAACTTTTGTTTCAAGTTTAGTCTTTTTATTTTGTACTATCACTTCTTAAATCCTCATAACCATTCCCTCCCTCTGTAACTGAGTGAATAAATCAATCCATTCTTCAATCCACAAACAGTTATTAAATACCTATTTTGTGCCAGACATTGTGAATGTGTACTTTTGCAATTCTGTGAAAGTGAACAGAGATGCAAGTGAGGTATGATATATTAGAACAGTCTAAGATAACACATAGCCTTTTATATCAAAGCTTCTATTTGTAAATTAAAATAATCGCTGAAAATGACAACCTTATAGACACGCACACACACACACACACACACACACACACACACACACACACACACAATTACTCCCAATCAGGCAAAAACCATATCAACCCAAGTGTCCCTTTTGTAATTTAAAGCATGCCAATTGAAGAAGCATTTATTAACTACTTACTGTGTAGTAAGGCCTGGAATACAAAGACAAAAAGTGAGCCTCCTCCATAAAGTTGGCTTCTTTAGCTTCCTGCCAATAGACTCTTCTTCATTAAACACTAACAGACTTCCTGGAGATGCTTGACTCATCCACCAAAGCAGTGGAGTAGAGCAGTGGGAGTCATAAGACTTGGGTTAAAATTCCACCTCTGTCACTTACTGGCCATATGAGCTTACACAAGCCACAATCTTCCTGGGCCTTGATTTATGAAATGAAAGGGTTGAATTAGATGGTCTTGGAGGACTTTTTTCATTGTCTCCTGTGACCCAGTGAAACATCAACACTAAATACTGAGTCCCAGTAGAGAAATAAATGTAGAAACTATCCATGGAAAATGGGCTAAAACTATTTTAAAATGCCACAGGTCTGCTTATTGAAATGGTCTAAAATGCCCAAACCAAACCAATGACTAACAGCTTGGCATAGTGTAGAGATCTCACATGTACATAGAATACTAGTAAAGATTATTAAATGCATTTATTCAGGAAGCAGTTATTAAGCACCTAATATGTTCCAGGCATTGACCCAGTCACTGAGGATACAAATTCAAAAACAAAGTAGAGCCTGACCTCAAGAGGCTTACATTCTATTATTTTTATGGGAAAAACAAAAGGTGATAAAATTGTTAAGTGAATATTGTTGGTATATTTAAAGACTGTTAGAGAATACTGGGTCCGACCTATTAATTACTAGTTAAAAACTTGGAAAATGAAATAATGTAGTAAATCACTGCTACAATGTAGACAAACTTCTCAGTATTTTCTTTGGCGACAGACATCAGCAACCAACTTATGGGCTTCCTTCATGAATAAATTATTTCTTTGTAAGAATGGAACATAAACAGCACTTGAGTATTAATGGGATTTACATTCCAGTCATTTTAGGCCATAATTCCTATCTGCGTGTTAATCTTAAGACAATTTTCTGCATGAAAGCAGAAATCTTAGGAAGAAGCTGATCATGCAACCCAGTGAGAAAATGAAGGCCCTGAATATTTCACAAAATGCCATAGCAAGTGCCTGCCAGGAAGATGAGAAGCTTGATGATGGATTTCTTTCTGTGTATGTCATGTTTATAGGGTGATAGAAAAAAAAATGTGTTCACAGGGATGTTCCTAGCTTACTTTAATCATAGCTCTATATGCAGAATCTATACCCAGTGTACTCAGTATATTTATATATTCTCTATTTTTAAGGTAGTGGTTTCTTTGACTTAATAGTCAAATGGATTTAAATATATATGTATATGCTGTATCTGATGTCATTTAAAGTAGTTGATGTGTCAGTCATTAGACCAGACATTTGAATGTAAAATCACAGGGAAAAGTAAGTTGGAAAGTTGCTGTGTCCATTGCTAAAGTGTGTCATAGTGACGCTGTATGTATTTTCTAGGCCACGTGAGCAACCTGTGTTAATTTTTTTTACTGTGATGTATCCATAATGCTTTCTAGTTTGTACTTACTTTTAAAACATAGAAATTCTCAGTGGCCATCAAAATGAGCCCTTTCGACAGATTTCTGATTTTCTACTCCTTTGGCAGGATTTCTGTTGTGATGTAACATCCGCTTGACTTGCTGCGATAAACAAAATCCATTTGCCGTGCTTGATGTCTTGTGTTTTATTTGTCTTCATTCCACATGCTACCTAGTATGCATTTGTAAACTAAGTTTTTCATAAGGAAATCAGTAATTGCTTATTTACACATCTATGTTTTTCTATCTCACCAATATCATCACTGAAAATCATGCTAATTTCTTCTTTGGCCTTTATGCTGGGCTACCCAACTCAAGCTAACCGAACCCAGATCAACCCCACCCAATCTCATCCACCACGCACAAAGAAGCCATCTTAGTACAACCCAACCCAACCCAATCTAACCCAGTAAGCATTTAATAAATTTATTTTATGTATAGGGTACTACACTAGGTGCTGGGCCTACAGAGACAATGTGAATAGTATCACATGGGACAGATTAGGTCTTATATATACTTTTCTTTATCATTTGTTTTTCCTCACTTCTTGTAAAATTGTGATTTTACTTTGTTAATCTGTATTGGCCTTAGGTTATATTGGAAAATTGTTAGTTTTTATGTTTCACATAATTAGTTTTGGGGATAATCCAATACACTCTAATAAATCATGGTAACTCCACACAACAGACAACATTTTCACATTATGTGTTTTTGGTATGTGCCTCCTCACTGCTATCATGGTAAATTTGAAATCCCCCTCCTTTTCTTCCTCATTGATCCTTAGATCTATCCACCTTAAATAAGAATTTAGTGTGCAAAAAAAAAAAAACCTTCTAAAATCATTGATGACCATAAAAAATGTGTCTTTTCTTTTAGCCTGAAACTTTTGAGCACCTTTTTATCAAGTGCACACGAGCAGTCGCATTTGGGCCTTTTCTTCTGGAGCCCGAGCCAGTTTCAGAAGATCTCATTGTGGAAAGTGTGTGGAAAAGTGGAGAGGGGAACATGCTACCAGCTCTTGAGCTCTCCTTTTGTGACCCAGAGACTGAGGAGGATTCTGCTTGTCCTAGTGACCACATCACCAGCATTGATCTCACCCAGAGTGGTAGCCATGGGACAGTATGTGAGCAGAGCAAACAATCTGTGAAGTATGCCATACTTATGAATAACTCTAAGTCAGGCACATTAGATAACCAGCAAAAGAGGCTAAACAACTCCTTCAGCAGATGTTTATCGATAAAAAATTCCCTGTTAAAAGGCTCTTTCTCCAGTAGTTCTTGGGAGATAGAGACCCAGGGCATTTGGATGTTATCAGATCAACATCCAAGCACAAGACCTTCCCATTTCCCATTCTCAGGTGATTTTTCTGAACTCCCAGATCAAGACAAGAATTTCCCTGAAGAGAATAGTGCCCAGCGGCCTGTGTATTACTTAGGGATCACTTCAACAACCAAGAAAGAAAATGACATTTTTTGGACTGAAACCTCAGGAGTGATGTGTCCTCTCCCTGCCCACAGCTTATTCACAGATGTAGGAGCGCGTCAGGATGGTTGTTCAGGCTCACGTCCCTTTGCAGAAACAAACCTCGACTTGGGGGCCTCTGTCAGGAAGACGTTTGTTTCTTACATGCCACAATTTCAGTCCTGTTCTGCCACGATGCAGAAGATAACGGAAAACATGATGTGTGACCTAACTGTGTAACATCATTATCCTTGACCCCACACTGCTTGTTGCTATAATGGTTTCTCTGAAAATGTTGGCTTCAGCAGACCAGTGACCTCATCACTGTGGAGGTGACATTCACCTGTGTGGAGCCCAACCCATGTCACTCTTTGTCATCCTGTGGGATTGTTGCCAATGTCCTCCTGTGCCTAGTCCCTAGAAGATCTGCTCAACATGCTAGAGGTGTTCTCTTGATCTGTTTACATTCTGTGGCCACCAGTGCAGCCCTCTTCCCTTGTTCTTACTACATGATTGGTCCACCCCATGTTCTAAATATGCATTTCCTGCATGAATTCTTCTATGTGCCTTCTGGCATGCAGATAAATTCTGCAGCATACTCACACCTATACCCTCCATTGCTTTTTGGGTCACCTACAACTTTGACACTTTGGAGATTGTAGTGTTCCCAGATTTAAAGATAAAAATGTGATAAATTCCAAGATCTTTTGAGAAGAGGAAGAAAGAAGAACTCAAAAGTTTTCTACACTTGAAAATATTTCCCCACTAAACTAAATGTCTGAACTGGAAGATACTAAATAAAAAGTACAGTCGAGTTGAGAGAGGACTCTGTAATCAGAGGACCTGGGTTCAAATCCTTTCTATGAAATAAGAATCTGTGGGATTTTGGGCAAGTCATTTAATATCCTTGGTCTTCAGTTTCCTCATCTGTAAATGGGGTTTGACCAGATGGCTTCTGAGTTCCTTTATATCTCTAAATCCATGATTTTGTAAATTCTTCGTACAATGACAAGGGAAAAGAGAAAATGTACAAAGCTATACTATATTACAAGTGTTGTCATGATACAATTCACAAAGCATAATGCCAGCAACCCCACAAATTTTGCTCTTCTTGGAAATAGGCTCAAGAATTTTTTTTTGGTGGAAAGTGTTCACCACAAGCTCTACTTCTATACATGCTTCTGAAAGACAGCATTGGATTGGCAGACACATATGAGATGAACCTATTATTTTTCTCTCCTGTGGTACCTGCATTAATATCTATTGAGTCCAATCCTTGCAACTTTCTTTGTGAATTCATAACAGTGTGTGAAGTGCTGTGACATTGTGAACCAAATCCATCCTTTACTGCAGTAGAATGATGCCAATTACTAGAATGACAGTACCTGAAAATACTCTTTGATCGTTCCACAAAAATTTTTCCCATATATTAGACTTTCCTTATTCTACCTAGGGAATCAAGCACAGGCTTTGATGTGTGAGAATGCAGGTTGTCCAAATTTTGCTTCTAATGCTTGTTAGCTGTGCAACCACAGACAAGCCATTTAACCTCCCTGGACCTTAGTTTTTTTCTTTTTTTTTCTGACGTAGAATGAGAAAATTGGACCCAGACCTCTGGAGGCCCTTCTAGCTCTTGATTTTATGATCTTATGATCTATGATCTTATGAACCTACCTACAGAATATAGTGGCAAAGGAATCAGTGCATCATTGTTTCCAGTTTGCAGTTTTGAACTGTATATTATTTCACAGAATTTCAGACATTCCTTGAGTATTCAGCACAACAGACTTAGGTTTCAGTTGCACCTGCATTGCTTATTCATCACAAAAACTTGAACAATCCATTTAAATTTATTTTTCATTTTTAGCATAAATGTTGTGTAGTGGAGAGAGCATATATGGATTCTGTGCTCTGGACTTGACTCAGTCGTTGACTCCCTATGTGTTTCTGGTCAAATTTGCAGAATGTAGGAATTGAAATGATCTCTAAGGACTTTTCCATCTCGTAGAATGTTATCCTTTGTATTCTAATAAAAAATTAACCAGGGCAGAGGTTTTCAAGCTGTGGGGTATGGACACTTGAGAGATCATCTAAAGCTAGCCCCCATATTTTACAGAAGAGGAAGCTGAGGCCCAGGGAGGTAAAGTGATTTGTCTGAGGCTACACAGCTAATAAGTAGCCTGGCCTTATTTTCCACTATCAGAAAATGTTTCTTGATTGTCCATTTGAATGTGATGCAGTACCAGAGCCTATGTGAAAAATCATTTCATAGGCATGGTTCTAGGATGCATGTTAATTGATAATATAAAGAAAAACCTGGAGTCTGTAACATGGCATTTGAAGTTGAGACAAACATACCCAATTGGACAAAAAATGGCTCATTTGAAGAAAACTGCTGATTGATTACTAAAACCCTCCAAATCAGAAGCCTTTGGGCTCCTATGAAATCTTTTCACCTATCTCTAAACCATGCCACAATAAGTCTGGAGATGGATGTAGTCTTGTATCACGAGCAACCAAGGCAGGGCCTTGCATGAGGTAGAGCAGTATGAGTGGGGCACCATTTTCTAGGAATGCTTAGCTAGAAGTAATGGCAAATATCTGGAGCTCAGCGACTACCCATGCAATCATGATATTTAATCCATCAGTCAAATAACAGACATTTATTGAGTGTGCACTGTATGCCAGGCATTTGATTCTCAGATATCTGGCAGGTACAGGAGAAAGACTTCTGGATCCAGAGTCAGAGGACCTTGGCTTGAATCCCTGCTCTGCTACTAATTGCCTGTGTGAACTTGGGCAAGTTATTTTCCCTTCATGGTCCTTAGTTTCCAGATCTGTAAAATTTGGGGGTTAGACAAGATGAGGTCTCAAGCTCCTTTTTAGCCTTAAATTTATAATCAGTGGGACTGTTTCTCAATAGAGCAATTGTTGGGAACACGGATGAGGATTTCCCAGACTTGATCGACTATTGTCACTATCTACAAGAGTGTTATTCTAAACATGGCCACATGAATCTACTGGCAACACGGTGCATCTGATGGTCAGGGTGGGGTGGTGGCTACAGGAAGAGACATCAAAGAAGGTTTTGTGCTCCCAATTTTCCCTTTTCTGTGACAAGCAAAAAGGCATGGAACCCTTGTATGAGACTTTCCATTAATCATCAGCATTTCATTCAAAATGCACTTTCAGAATAGAGGTATATAGTCAAGAATATGAAAGAACCATAGGAAATTAGGCAGTTTCTCCCACAACCTTTTAATGATGGATCATTTAATTGTGTTTGGCTTTTTAAGGTATCTAGTCAGAATCTGTAAACAACATTCTCCTTAATGAGTGTCTAAATTCACAAGCTCTGGATGTGTTAACAGCTGAGAAATTATGAATTGCCCTTCTTTGGCCCAAAAGCCATGGGAATTTGTATTCGACTGAGACATGCCATGTTTACCTTCACGCTGAAAGCAAAAGAAAACTCTCCCATTGGTCCAATAAAACTGTTTCCACAAATGGGTAAAAGGATGAACGCAACAAAAAAAGACTACAACGCGCTGCTTGGTCTTCGTGTCTCTGGGATACCTGATCTGCTGCTGGAAGTGAGAGGGCCTGGGTTCAAATTGCAGGCCCAGTGTAGTTCCACTGCTCCATGGTGCCTCTAGGTCCTCTGTGGTGAGCCTCACTGGAGGCTGGGGCCAGAGGTGTACTCACTGGATATGTTGCAGAGGGCATACTTGTTCAGGTATGGAAGGGACCAAATGTCCTCTGAGGTCTCCACTATTCCCCAAATTCTGCAATTCTGTCATATACATACATACATTACACATAGGAAAGTATAATTAAGGATAAATAAAGCCACAGCCACTTTCTTCTATAATTTGGGGCCCAGAGGAACAGGAATACATTGCTGGTGGATGCTTCTAAGGGCAGTGGCCATGACTTTACCAGACTGTGAGAGTCAAACTTCTTTCACCCGGGCCGTATCAAGGTGGTCCTTTTGTAATATTCCCCAGGATAACCCTAGTACCAGTTGTACCCCATCACTGCCAGGCTGGGTGGGAGGCTTTTTGAAGTCACTCTGGGGTGACTTACCATTAGATAGTCAGGCCCTGAGAATGGGAGAGGAAGTTTCTTCAGGGTTAAGGAAATTCCAGAGGGCCTTCTGTGCGGAGCTGTTATGTTGTTCCAATTCAACCAAGTGATATGTTAAGTCAATAAGCATTTATTAAGTGCCTTCTATGTGATAGGTTTTGTACTAAGTGCCAGAGATATAAGGAAAAGGAGGGAAATAGTTCTTATTCTCATGGAGCTCACAATCTAGTGATTGAGCCAACATGCAAACAACTACATACAAATAAACTATAGAAAGTATAAATTGGTGATAA
Organism: Phascolarctos cinereus; assembly: GCF_003287225.1. NCBI lineage: Eukaryota > Metazoa > Chordata > Mammalia > Diprotodontia > Phascolarctidae > Phascolarctos > Phascolarctos cinereus. The sequence continues at coordinate 466,804,419 of NW_027555958.1, forward strand.
ACAACAGATAGAAGGCACACACATTTAAATGGGATCAAGGAAGGCTCTTTTTTTTTTCTTTAAAAGATAGGCCTTTAGTTAAGGTTTGAAGGAAGCCAGGGAATCCAGCAGGTGGAAATGAGGAAGAAGGGAGTTCTCAGCATGGGAGATGGCCAGAGAAGATGCCCCAAGTCAAGAGATGGAGTCTTGTTCCAATAATTGTGAGGAGGTCAGTATCACTGCTTCAAAGAGTTCATGGAAGGGCATGAAAAGGTAAGTAAGAATCAGGTTGTGAAGACTTTAAAAGCCAAACAAGGGTTTTATATTAGATCTTTGAGGTAATAGGGAACCACTGAAATTTGTTGAATAAGGAGACAGCCAGGTCAGACCTGAGCTTTAGGAAGATAAGCTTGACAGTTGAATGGTGGATGGACTGGAGTGGGAGGGATGCAGTAGAAAGACCAGCCAGGACATATCTGCCCAGATACCTCACTTCTATGTGTCAGTCCCAATATTCAACAAATATTTGTTGTTTGCTGTTGTCAAACACAGTGCTAGGCGTGGAACATACAAAGAGGAAAAATAATCCATGCCTTCCTGAGCTTATTTACATTCCCTTGGGTGGGATGTGACAGATCAATTGGAGGTAATTTAAAAAGATGAAACATTAATGACTGGAGGATCAGGAAAGGCTCTGGGTATGGAGGGATACTTGAGCTGAGCCTTGAAGGAAGCTCAGGAATGTGAGAGGCAGAGGTGGGGAAGAAATGGATTGCATTCATGGGAAGGGGAGGGTATACATCCTAACGAAGACACAGACATACAGACGTAGATACCAAGTTCAAGAAATAACTAGAGGGGCAGCTAGGTGGTGCAGTGGATAGAGCACTGGCTCTGAAGTCAGGAGGACCTGAGTTCAAATCTGGCCTCAGACCAAACACTTGATACTTCCTAGCTGTGTAACCCTGGGTAAGTCACTTAACCCCAATTGACTAAAAAAAAAAGCAACAAGAAATAACTAGAGAGCCAGTTCAACTGGAGCCAAGAATACACCAAGAAGAGTGAAGTTACCAAATGCTGTCCATTCTACTTAGATGATGTCTGCCATAGATTATAGGTACCTTGATGTGACAGTGGGCAGGGGCTAGGCTTACAGTCAAGAAGAACTGAATTAAATTCTAGCCTCAGGCACTTATTAGTTGTGTGCTTCTGCCTCAGTTTCCTCATCTGTGACATTACAGGGTTGAACTCAATGGTCTGCAAGGTCACTTACATCTCTAAATGTGATCTTGCATTGTGTTCCTTCCCTTCCATTCCCATTATATACACTATGGTTCAGTCTAGCTACTGATGCTTCAATAATAAGTTTAATTTAACAACCATCTATTAGGCACTTAAAGTTAGTGCTGAAGATACAGAGATGAAAAGTATCACAGTCCCAGCCCCAGCCCTATGAAAATAACTATGTGGTCAGAGGATAAAAACAATAAAGGCATAGTAATAAAAGAGTGAGCATTTCTAGACTTTAAGCTTAGAAAAGCATTTTACATATGTGATCCTCACAACAACTCTGGGTGGTAGGTGCTTTTATTATCTCCATTTTACAAATCAGGAAACTGAGGCAGACAGAGGCCCAGTGGATTTCTCGGGATCACACAAGTAGTAAGCGGCAGAATCAGGATTTCAACTTAGGTCTTCATGACTCCAAGTTGGATACTCTCCTCCATGACTCCTCTAGGAGTCATTAGAAAGGAATGAGAGATTGGAGATGGAGGGTCATGGAGGAAGTGCTGCCTAAGCTGGGTTTTGAGGGAAAGGAAGGATTTTAACAATTAGAAATCCTGGATGCCAGAATTTAAAACCAGGTGGGACAATAGTTATCATCTGGTTCAATGTTCTTATTTGGTAGATAAAGAAACTGAGGCTCATTGAGAGCTGGGATTGCTTACCCAATATCTCACAAGGGGCAAGGAGAAGATTTGGAATCTCAATCCTGGTTTACCCCTTTCAACTTTACTGCCTTTTCCACCACCCTCTGGTGCCCAGGGAGAGCATCATTCCCTAGGAGAACCAAGAAGAGAAGGGCTCTAAAGCAAGTGAAGATAAACAAGTCAGGTAGTGACTAGTAGAAAACTTAACCAATCAATCAATAAACATTTATTAAATGCCTACTATGTGCCAGGGATGATGCTAACTTGGTGCAGGACTGGTATCAGCCAAATGGACCTTGGTTCAGATCTCAGCTCTAGAACTTTCTATGCCATGTGTAATCTTGAGTAATTTAATGTGGTCCCTTTGTGTCCCAGTTCCCTTATTGCAAATGAGGAAAGCTGGACAAAATAGCTTCTAAGCTTCTTTCTCTCTTAATAGAGGTCTTTTGGCAAAGTTGGGATGACTACATTCAAGTATGGTATATGGGGGGGGGCTAGGTAGGCTTCTAGTCCAAGATTACTTCTAACCTCAATATCCTATGGTTTGGACTTTCCAAGAACCATGTGTCAGTCCTACTTGGGACACTTTAGGGGATCATAAACACTTGGAGTTAAACCTTAGAGATCATTTTTTTCCAACTTTTTACTTTTATAATAGGGAAACTGAGGCCCAGGGAGGTAGACTGATTTACCCACAGCCATACATCCATTTAGTGGAAGAGCCCAGACTAGAAATAAGGTAAACATCATATTGGTCTTTCATGCCCTTCCTCACTGACCCTCCTGGCTGGCTGGCACTCTATGCTAGCCCATGTTTCTGATAATGTGTGATAATCAGCAGCATTGAGTAAGCCTTTACTACGTGCCAAGCACTGGGAACACAAATATGAAAGTACAACAATATCTGCCACAAGGAATTTGCATTCTAATAAGGGATATGGTGGTCAGGACAAGAAGCCTTGGTCTAAGCAGTCAAGGGGATTGCACATGGAGCCAAGGATGGTAGATGGTCACAGTCTTCTCAGCAATAATGGCGGTATTGAATGGATTATTGTTCCCTGAGCAAGAGACAAAAATCAGCGAGTAGAGAGAAGGAGGACCAGTGCATGGCAGCAAGGCAGAAGGTTCTGGTGGGGATGGCACTTGCTAGGTTCAGGTGTGCATGGCAGGATGGGAAGGAACATTATTTGGGGGTCTGTGTTTGGCAATGTGGCTAAGGTGAGATTTGGTGCCTTCACTGTCCAACCCAGGTAGCTCTCCCTATAGTAAATCCCCAAAGAGAGTGGATTAACTATTATAAGGTCCAGGGAAGTGTTAGCTAAGGTGCTAAAGTTGATCAAGTGCTGGGCCTTGACCTCATCTTCCAGAGTTAAATCTGGCCTCAGACACTTACTAGCTATGTGATCCCATGCAAATCATTTAACCCTTGTTGCCTCAGTTTCCTCATCTGTCGAATGAGCTGGAGAAGGAAATGGCAAATCACTCCCAGTATCTTTGCCAAAAACACCTGGATGGGATCATAAAGAGTCAGGCACAACTGAAAACCCACTCAGCTATAGTAAAGGTCAAGGGAAAGGCAGGGTCTCTGGTGGTCTGTGTCTAAAAATCATCCTTCCTGGTGGGGAGAAGTGAGCAGTGACAGGCAGGATTAAGGAGGGAAAAAAGAACTGGCTCTGAAGTCAGGAAACCTTTTGATAAGTTTTTTAACCCCTCAGGGCCTCACAGTATCATATATTTATAGTTGGAAGGGAAATTAGAGGCCTTCAAAATTTAACCCTCTCATTTTGCAGATGAGGAAACTGGGGCCAAGATAGAGGTTAAGTGACTTGCTCAGGGTCACACGGAAAACATCTGAGGCAGAATTCAAATCTAGGGCTTCTTGACTCTAAGTTCTGAGTCCTATCTGCAAAATAAGGGAGTTGGCTGAGTCACCCACTGAAGTCCCTTACAGCTCTATGGTTATCTAGTATGGAGGACCATGTTTTTGTATATGAAGGGGTGTGGATGTGGGTATCCTGTTTTGTTTGATCTACATAGGTTATGGGCACCCATGTGAATCTGCCTAGATGTGGTTCATGGGGAGGCAAGGATAATTATCTTTAGTTTTCCCCTCCAACCCTTCTCCAAGGATGACAGATTCCTAAGGGGAAGGGGAGGTTGGGTCTAGAGTCCAGCCATCTTCTCTCTTCAGAGAGAGGGGCCACCTGGTTAGCATTTGGTCTATAACTGTTAGGTTGAAGCTAAGCTCTGATCACCATCCATGAGTGGGAAATGAGGGCCCAAGGCCTCTATTCAAGGCTCGACTCTTCCCACCAAATGCCAGTTCTGCAATGAACACATCTAGCAACTAGCAAATAAACGCATGTACACAAGTTGATAGCAAAACAGAAATAAAAGAAAGTATACACAGAAAAATGTAGACCGGACTATACAGAGTGGATGCACTTTCCCACCATGAGTGAGATAACTTGGTTCAATCAAGAAAGAGTCTCAGATCTTACCCAGGGGAAATTCCCCAAAGTCTCTTGGGTAGCAAACTGTGGATAGGGACATGATAGGGATTGCCAACACACACACACACACACACACACACACACACACACACATATGTATATACACATCTATCTATCTACCTATCTATCTCTCGATCTTTCTATCTATTTACATATCTCCTTCCCAGAGTCTTTCTTTCCTTTCAGGGATTTGAAGAGAGGTTGGAATGGCCCATTTTCCCTCTTGAAGCTGGAAACCAGAAGAGCCCAGATCTCTCTTTTCTCCAGCTTTTACCAATTTCACCTTCACACAGGCTCAGGGTATTGAGTAATCAGTTTCCCCCAATAGAAAGAGAATCCCATGCAATTGACCCTTTGAGAATCTAGCAACACACACACATACACATACACACACACACAGAGCATTTACTATATATCAGACACTATGACAAGCCCTGGGAAAATAAATACGAGCAAAAAGAAAGACTGTCCTTGCTCTCAAGGAGCTTACATTCTGAAGAGAGAAGACAAATACATAAAAAGGAGTTGAAAATGGAGGCCCCGGTGGGATAAGGAGAGCTGGAAGGGCAAAAGGATGATCTGGGGGCATATTAGGCATGGGTGGCAAAGCCCAGTAAGCAGAGCCAGAAGAGGAATGCCCATATTCTTAATAAATGCAAGATGAGTGTTAATTGAACCAATTTCTCAATCACCCCATTGTTATTTATGCATACACACACACACACACACACACACACACACACACACACACACACACACTGAATATCAGCTCCTAGTGGGCAAAGATTATGTCACTTTTGTCTTTGTATTTCTAGCACTTAACAGTGCTCAGCTGGACACACAGAAGGTGCATGATGAACACTTGTTAATTGACGAATAGATTTCAAGCTTCAGGATTGTAGCACCGGATTCCTCCCTCAGTGGCTGGCAAGTACTCTTTTTATGTATTTATCATGGTTATTTCTTTCACTGGGATTTCTGAATGGGAACTGCAGACGGTGAGATTAGAATCCTGAAGTCTAGTTCACAAGAAGTGGCTCTGGGAAAATGAACAGCTTGCTAGATTTGAGGGGCAGCCTTGTCAAGTATGACATTATAAATTGTAAAGTCCAGCTTTGTGTGTGAAGGCCAATTGGTTGGTGTGGTTTGGGAGAGCACTCAGCCACTCTGGGGCTCCTGTGTGATGCTCACTTAGTAATTTCCGAACTGTGCTTTGCAATGATAAGTGGAACCCCACTTCCCTCTTTATGCAGTTGTATGTCTAGAATATGTATTGCCCTAACTACATGCATGTCCTCCTCGCTGTTATCTGAATCAGGGCTGGCCTACACTGGAGTGGGGGAAGTGGGTGCCTATGTAGTGTTTAAAGGGGGCACTAAAAAGAGTAGGAAAGAATTCATTCAGCAAACACATTGTAGGTGTTGTTGCATATTGGATAAAGAGCGAGCCCGAGAGCTGGAAAGACCTGGGTTCAAATCTTGCCTCTGACACCCACTGCCTGGGCCACGCTATACAAGTCCTTTTCCTTCGGTGCTCTAGGCAGCACTTTTTCTTAATTTATGGGGAAAAAAACCAAGCATTTCCATAACATAGTACAATAAAAAGATGATTGCACATGAAATGGCAAATCTACTATGCACAACTTGCTATTCATTTCAAATATACAACAAAATAATCATGTAAATTTTTTTCATCTTTTTTCTCTCCCTTCCCACACCCTAGAGATGTCCACCATTAGACACAAATAGGTATATATGTTTAAACTATCCTATACATACTTCTATTTATCAGCTCTTTCTCTGGATGCAGATAGCATTTTTCTTCATATGTCCTTTATAGTGAAATTGGGTATTTATAATGGACAAAATAACATTCACTCAAAGTTGTTCTTAAAGCAATATTGCTGGTAAAACCATCAAAAGCATTATTTGTAATGGGGATAAACTAGAGGCCTTCTCAGTAAGATCAGGTGTGAAACAAGGCTGCCCATTGACAGCCCTTCTTAGAACACTCAGACATCTCCTCCTACAATCTCCTTTTTCAGCCCTGCCTGGCATGAAGGGTACCCTTCTTGCCAAGGCCAGCTCCTATGTCCATTCTGATTGCATTTCTTCCCATCTTCCCCAGCAGATGGTCCTCTCTATTATCTCCATTCTCTTCAATCTTCAGTCAGTCCCCATCTACTGGTTCCTTCCCTGTTGTCTACAGGCAGTTCTGAGTTTCCCCCATCCCAGCTGGGGGATTTCTCCTCCCCTTCTCAGCTAGACTCTGAGGAAAGCTAGTTATCTCTACTTCCTCTCCACTCATTAATTTCTAATCCTTCTACAATCTGGCTTCTGACTTCCTCATTCAACCGAACCTACTCTCTCCAGAGTTACCAATGATCTCTTCATTGGCAAATCTAATGGGCTTTTTCTCAGTCTTCGTCCTCTCTGTAGCCTTTAACACTTTGGATTACACTCTCCTCCTTGAGATGCCTCTCTAGGTTTTATGACCTTGTTCTCTCCTGGTTTTCTTCCTACCTGTTTGACTGTTCCTTCTCAATTTCTTTTGCTGGATCTTAATTCACTTTATGCCCAATAACCATGGATGTCCCCCAAGGCCTTTCATGGGCTCCCTTCTTTTATCTCTTTATACTTGCCATCTCATCATTTCCCCTCAGTTTAATTGTCATGCCTACGAAGAAGGGTATTAGATCTATGTATCTAGGCACAGTTTCTTCCTTTGGGAAAAAGTCCAAGTGGGATGGGTCCCACATCAACCACTACCTTTTGGACATCTCAAACTGAATATTCTATATCCATCTCAAATCCAACCTGTCCAAAACAGAAGTCGCCATCTCCCCCTTCCCTCAACCCTCTCACCTTCATTATTACTGTCAAGGGCATTGCCACTCTCACAGTCAACCCAGGCTTGAGAATTTGGGGTCATCCTTCACTCTTCTTTTGTACTCACCCATTCTGCTGCCAAATCTCTACCCCCAGTTTCTCTGTCATGGACCTCCTTGTGTCTCCACTGCTCTGGGATGGCCCCCTACCACATCTCACCAGGCTACTGCAATATCATCCTTTTTGGTGTCTGTGCTTCAAGTTTCTTTTCACTCCGTTCCAGTCTCTTCACAATGGCAAAAGGTACTTTCCTCATGAACAGCTCTGGTCATGGCAACCGCATTTACCCCTCAGCTAATCCTATTCCTTCTAAGAGCAAATAGAAACTCCTATTTGACATTTAAAATCCTTTGTAAGCTGGCTCAGTCCTCTTTTTACAAACTTAGTATACATCATTCCTTTCCCTATGCTCTGCATTAGTCATACTGGCCTTCCTGGTTCTGCACACAGTTCTGTACCATCCCCCAGCCCTCTGCCTTTGCACAGGCTGTCCATCATACCTGGAATGCACTCCATCCTCACCTCTACTGCCCGGAAACCTTGATTTCCCTTACAACTCAGCTCAGTCACAACCTTCTTCATTGAGCCATTCCTGGTCTCCCAGCTAATAGGGCATGTCTCCTCAAACTACCTTGAGTTATTTTTGAAAATGTAATCTGTATACATTCATACGTGTATTGCTGCCTTTCCTCTTCTCTAAATTTTCAGAACACCACTTTCCCCTTGATACTCCTTCTACCTCTCTGACCACCCCTTCTCTGTTCCCTTTGCTGGATCCTCCTTCAGAGCATTTCCTCTAACCATAGATTTCCCTCAGGACTGTTTTCTTCTCTCTCTAGACTGCTTCATTTAGTGATCTCATCAGCTCCCATAGACCATCTCTAAGCTAATGATTCTCAGATTTACTTATCCTACCCCAACCTCTTTTCTGACCTCCAATCTCTTATCTCCAACTGCCTTTTAGACATTTAAACTGAGTGTCCAGTAGACATCTTAAACTCAGCATGTCCAAAACGGAACTTATTATCTTTCCCCATTGACCATCCCCACCTCCTAACTTCAATATTTCTCTAAAGAGCAATACCATTCTCCCAGTTTCTCAGGCTTATAACCTAGGAATCATCCTGGATTCCTCATTATGGAACCCAGGTGTAATTGTTGCCAAGATCTGCTCAGTCTGTCTTTGAAAAATCTTTTGAATATGCTTCCCTTATCAACTCTGATATTGCCACCAGCACTTTGGCATAGGCCCTCATTACCTCATGCCTTCACTATTGCAATAACCGGCTAGTGGGTTTGCCTGTCCCAAGTCTCTCCCTTTTCAAATCCATTCCCCACTAAGCTATCAAAATGATTTTCCTAAAGCACATGTCATCTCCCCTCCCCCACTCAATAAACTCTAGGACCTCTCTTTGTACTGACAAGTACAAATACAAAATCTTCTTCTTGGCATCCAAATTCCAAATAACTGGAAATGGAATCCCAGAAAAGAGAAGGGGGCCCAGGAAAGAGCCTGGGGCTGTTGAGGTTTTGCAGTTCTGGGGTGCTGGGATGCTGACATAGTGCCACATGCAGGTCTTGTCTGAATGAATTTGACCCAAGCCTTCTTTCAGCCAAAAACAAGGTTTGTTAAGGACCTGCTGTATTGGCCAGATTCTTAAGGAATCTGAACATTTGTGATGTGATGTGACCTGAATTCAAATGCAACCTCAGATACAACACTCACTGGCTGTGACTCTGGGCAAGTCACTTAACCCCAATTGCCTCATCAAAACAAAACAAAACAAAACAAAAAACAGACTGTGGCAGGGATCTAGGGGTAGACAAGTAGTCTGAGGTGACTGTGAGGCGGGTTCTTGGGAGGATCTGGATGGGAGTGACCAGTAAGCTGGGGTGACTGTGGGGTAACAGAGAATGCCAGGGAACTGGACCACATCTCCAAGGAAGACTGGGGTCTACATAAAATCAGGGAGTGGAGGTCTAGGGTGTGGCAGGGTACATATCTGATTGGTTTCATACCCTTTACAAGGTACATAATGATCTTGTGGAGAAGAGGACAAATATAAGAAATCTTGAGTTTGGAGGAAATGCTTTCTTCCTAGATACGCCCACCTCCAAGGCCAAAGAAACAGCTGTGGGTTTGTTTCAGCAGAGATCCTCAAGCTGTACTTTATTTCTCTCCTAACTGGTAGAAATGGGATAAAAAAGACTGATTCTTTCCTTAAGGGGAAACCCACCATCTTAGAGGTTACTAATCACAGAGAAATACGCTGAAACAAACAAAACTTATGTTTATCAACTTCTGTGACTCTGAGGCATTGACAATTTTACCCATTTTCTTTCTTCCTTTTCCCATGGAATGCAGCTAACTGGCTGTGAACTCTAAGTGAGCCTTAAAAACTATGAACTTTCACACGTGTCTAAGTTAAAGCTGCTAAGTATTTCTTAGCATCATCTTCCAGAGTTCAAATGGGCCTCAGACACCAGGTGTGTGACCTCGGGCAAGTCACTTAACCTTTTTACCTCAGGAGCTAGAAAAGGAAATGGCAAACCACTCCAGGACCTTTGCCAAGAAAACCTCCCAGAATGGGGTCATGAAGAGACAGACATGATTGAAATGGCTGAACAACAACTTGGGGACCTTATTGTGGGTGAGATTCTCAAAGACTCCAGCCCAGGAAACCCTCACACAATCCAAGGAAATCTAGAAAGGGCTCACCCTCTGCAAGGATCAAATGCAGTCAGGATGTAAGACACCCTTCTCTCTCATTGTCTCTGCTACCTGCTCCGTACAACCTGCACATTTGCCAAAGTCTGAAAGGGCCACACCCTTTCACCAAGATCCCTGAATCCCAGAATGCTAGCTAAAATCCCAGAATTTCCAAATTTCAGAATCTCAGAATGCCAGAGCCATAAAGGACTGGTACCTGAATAAGAATCTCCTCTTTGGTTAGTTATCTGTCATCCTCTGTAATACTGCCACTGCTGAGAAACTCACTACTGCCTCCATCCTCTCCCCTCCACTCTGCACAGAAACAGATTGAGAGAGCCTATTGTTAAATTTTCAGCATGAGCGTTTATTTCTGGGCAATCTGCAAATGCTAAAAATCAGGACTCCTTTATTGTCTTACTGATTGTCTAGACTTAAGAAAGTGATGGAGAACATGTTAATAACGCAGACAGATTAAAATCAAAAGTGTGGCATGCAGTATTTTTTTTTTGAGAGCTGGGTTTTAAACATTTATGAGCACACTGCTGGACAGGTATAATCGTTAGAAAGTTGCTCCAAGCTAAACGTGGAAGTTATAGAAAACATAGAAGTTATAGTTTTTTAGTTCTGCCTTCTGGGGCCAAGCAGAACCGGTCTGATGCTTCCTCTAGGTGACCATTAAGGATGTGAAAGTGTCCTACACTAAGCAGAAAGAGAAAGTTTGATGGGTCAGCCAAGCTTTCCCCGAGCCTTGTTTCTGCAAGCTGAGCCTCAGGGTTGTTTTATCCTCTGCTGCCACCTTGTGGCACTTTGCTTCCAGGCTACTTGGGCATCCTGGGACTCGGAGCAATCCATGTGCAGAAAGGCTCACATTTTGTTGTGAGAGGCTTGGAGAGTTCTCTCCCTCCCAGGTGGGTCTGTTAATTTAGAGTTCTGCTCACTGCTCAGCTGTTCATCCCTCTTTCACACAAGAGTTTCACTCTCTGTTGCTGTTCTGCCATGGTGTCTCTGAGCAGGCTCTTCTCCTGACTCACATTCCACCCACCTCCTGGGACAATCTACATCCTTCAAGGATCCCAATAGCTCGGAGTTCAAGTGCTGAATCTGCCTTTTCTCTCTTTCTCCTAAAAGGGTGTGGGTTGAAGTTGTTAGGTGGCTCACAACCTTTGGGGCAGTTCTAGCTGCACTTACCTAGGGAAAGAACTCCATGTCCAGGGTTATCCCTCTCCTTTCCCTCATTTCCTGGAGCATATCTTAGGGAAAGAGACTTTGAGGTTACCTTACTTAACTGTGCCTTGCTTCACTGTGTATGTATGTATGTATGTGTGTATGTATAAATATACAAACATAGATGTGAATGTATATAGTACAAAATACACATACCCACATACATGTATACAGCAATACAGGCATACATTCTTGCATCTGAATAAGTGTGTGCATACAGGTGCATATACACGTATGTGCCCAAATGTAGGAACACAAAGAAACATACACATGTGTACACATATTGCACATATGCAAATGTGTGCAAACAGGGCGCCACATAGGCATATACAAGATGTGTGCACACATACATATGTGTTAATGTATATACATTAAATATATAAATATATACAGTAAATATATAAAATATACATATCTATCCTATGAGTACTTTTTTTTTTTGCATATTATCTCCCCATTAGAATGTTAGATCATTTAGGGAGAAATTGTGTTTTTCCCTTTCTTTATATTCCCAGTCTTTAGCACAGTGCCTGGAATGAATTCCTGTTGGTTGATCGACTGATTTGGAGTCAGAGCCATTGACTAGCTATGTGACCTTAACCAAATGATCCCACTTTTCTGGGCCACAATTTACTCATCTTTCAATAAGAGGACTGGATGAAATGATCTCTAACATCCTGTTCAGGTCTATGACTTGTATCTAATGGTGAATACTAACAAATACTGGGAAGTTTTTGTTAGCTTTCAAGCATGGGCTAGGTTTAGTGCCTGGCCGCATGTGTGGTACTGACTTAATCCACATTTGTTGATTGATTGATTAACTTTCCAGTGAGCTAGACTTTCTGAACTTAGCTGGGTTGGTTTCTGGCCAGTTCATCAAAGCTTTTCCAGTTTGTTGGGAGCAATCAGAGTTTTGGCTTCACTGTCTCACCCCGGTCACCCCAGGGTCACCTCCATTACCCTGGGAAACATCAGAAGAGACTGTGAGTGGAAGATTATAAAGTTTTTTATTCCATCACTCTCCTTACTACATGACTTCTACTCCCTTCCCCCAATGCCCAAGGAGGAATCCTCCTGGCAAAGTTCCTTCCTCCTCAGAAGTCTCAGAAATCTGGTCTCTCCACTGGTGATTGGATTCTTTCTGTTAATAGTTACTGGGGTAGAAGAGGGGGGCTTTCTGAATTCAATTTTTTCTGACAGAGACTCAACTTCAGTTCCATCTTTTGCCTGAGGCCTTGAAGGCAGAAAATGAGGTCAAGGTTGAGAAAGCAACATTTAGACTTCCCATTAAATGGCCAGCTGGGGACATCATAGAGAAAACAAAGTTTCTATCTGGGAAAATCTCTTAGACACATATTGGCTTCTTAACTAGCATTTCCTAAAGCCATTCTCTCCCTCTCCTTCTCTCTCCCTCTTGAACCTTTCCCATTTATAAATCATCTATAATTTAGATTAGACAGAGAAGGCTTGACCTGCGATTTCATCTGTGTCAGTAACCCCTGTTGTGAAAGCTTCCTTCTTGGATAGCTGTTCTACAACTTCTAGCCTACCACAATGTCGGGGGAACTGTGAAGATGTGTGACTCTCCCATGGTTCCCCATTTAGTATGAATCAGAAGCATGACTTGAACCCAGTTCTTGAGGTAAAGAAGAACTTCCAAACTATTGAAGCTCTTCCAAAATGGAATGGGCTGCCAGAAAAACTGCTGGGCTCTCTTTCTCTAGAGATCTTGACTCCAAAGATGCCCATTCATTACTACAGGACATCTCTTTATTGGAGTATCATATTCAGGTTCTCTAGTTATACTCAAAAAAACATAGATAAGAAGAGGGAGAGGTATTCCCAGAATCATGGTCTCAGAATTGGTGGGGACATTGGGGGCTTTTAGGTCAGCTCATACCTGAAAAGATTCCCCTCTACCATATTACCTAGTACTGGGTAGCCAGCTACCACCTGAAGATTCCAGGGAGGGGTCACCCACTTTCTGCCCTCCCCATTATGCGTTGGAGAACTCAAATTATCAGGAGGTCCTTCCAGATAGCAAGCTGCAAACTGCTTCTCTGCAATATAAAAACAATGTTCCATAGTGCCTGGACATAGTAAGTACTTCATAAATCATTCCTCTCCCTCTTCAATAACTTCTCCCTCCCTCCACTACAAGAACCCTTCTTTCTACATAACAGCCCTCCAAACGTTGGTGGCCACCTATCATACATACATGTATGCACCATCTTCTCTTCTCCAACCTAAACATTCCTTACTTTAGAAAGACAACTTAGGATCACATATTTGGAGCTGGAAAGGATCTCATGGCCTTACAATGATCTTCTGGATCAGAGTTCTTCATGTTCTTTCAAATCTCTGTTGCATTTATCGGACGAATATTTATTAAGTAGTGCTGGAATTGAATCTATGTGTATGAGGTTAAGAAATGGCATAATTCTTGCCCTTGAAAAGCTTATGCTACACAGGAGAGATACAACATATACAGAAAGAATTGTTTCGAGACGAATACTCAGTGCCTCCTAACAGTGCCTAATATTTATAGTAATGACAAATAGGTTACTTGAATACTCAGACATAGTGATTCCTTCTGGAAGCAGCAATGGTCATAGATGGTTGCTAGTGAGCTTCACTTGAGAAACACCATCAGTAGAGGAATCACTTCATAAGATTTTTAATTAGAGTTCTGGGCTTAATTTAGTCAATAAGTTTCTCTGGGTATAGTATTTCCCTTCTCTACACTTAGCACATTCTGACCTTCTCTTATCCTAATCCCTGTAATTCTGATTTGCACTTTGTTTCAGTGGACAAACTTTCTCCTTTACTACTTCTCACAGTATTCTCATCACTGTCTAGAATAGTCATACTCCCCCACTCTCCTGTGCCTCCTCTTGTTCTGCTGTTAACAAACTCAAAGATCTTAATCTTTGAAATTCCCTTCTTGAATACTAATCTCCTACCCTTAAGTCTTTTTTGCTGCCCCATTCCTGTTGAATTTGTTGCTTATCATCATCATGGTCAAGTTGGAAGGGACCTCAGTGAACAGCTTGTAAAACCCATACTTGAAGGAATCCCTTATATTATGTAACTGACAAATGGGCTAGGTGGTCCTTTGGATGGAGCCCTAAGCCTGGAGTCAGAAAGACCTGAGTTCCAATTTGGCCTCAAACACCTACTAGCTATGTGACCCTGGGCAAGTCACTTAACCTTGTTTGCCTCAGTTTCCTCATCTGTAAAATGAACTGGAGATTGTTAAGTTCAGTCATTTTCAGTAGTGTTCAACTCTTTATGACCACATATGGTGGTTTCTCGGCAAAGATACTATAATGGTTTGCAACTAGGAGTCTGCAACTTCTAACCTTCCATAGTGTCTGGGGAACTGTGAAGCTATGTGACTCTCCCATGGTTCCCCACTTAGTATGAATCAGAAGCACAATGTGAACCCAGTTTTTGAGGTAAGGAAGAACTTCCAAACTATTGAAGCTGGGCTGCCAGAAAAGCTGCTGGGCTCTCCTTCCCTAGAGAAGGAGAGAATCATTTCCTTCTCCAGATCATTTTATAGATAAGAAAACTGGGGCAAACAGGGTTCAATGACTTGCCCAGAGTCACATAGCTAGTAAGCATCTGAGGCTGGATCTGAACTCAGGGCTTCCTTACTCTAGTCTTGGGACTCTATCTGCTGTGCCATCTAGCTCCCTTAAAATGAGCTGGAGAAGGATATGGCAAACTACCCCAGTATCTTTGCTGAGAAAACCCCAGATGAGGACTGAACAACAAAGAAAAGGGAATCCATCACTTCTCAATGCAAGCCACTCTGCCTTTGGCCAACTTTAATTGTCAGGAAGTTTTTTTTTGTTGTTGTTTTTTGCTATCAAGCCTACATTATTCTCTTTGTAACTTCCACTAATTGTTCATGGTTCTGCCCTCTGGGGCCAAACAAAACAAGTGAAATCCTTCTTTCACATGATAACCCTTCAAACACTTGAACACAAATATCATCCCCCCCCTCAGGTTTATTTTCCCCAGATTCAACGTGTCCTGTCTTCATAGGCTGTAAGCCAAAGGTCCTTCACCCATCACCAGCTTAGAAATATTCTTTTTAAAATATGATGCCCAGAGCTAAACACAATCCTCCAGATGAGGTCAGACAAAGGCAGAATAAAAGAGCACTCTCAGCTCTTTAATCCTGAAAGTTATAGTCTTCCAAATAACTCGAGATTGTATTAGATTTTGTGACTGCCATATCACTCTGATGATCAATCCATCCATTAAATCTCCTAGAACTTTTTTTTAGAACAACTGCTATCTTTCCATGCCTTGGGTTGTAAACAGCAGAGGAGCTGTTTGAACCTGGCCTCTCTGAATACAGATTTGCTCTTTCCTCTGATTTACCAAATATTACATAGATGAAATGATCCTTTTCTGTGAAGGTTAACCCTCTACTTAGGAGTTTGAGTCAATCTTCTCCTATCTTCTTAAGAAACGTATCCCATTGAGCATTCACTCTCTTATCTTCAGTTTCTCTTCATTTCCTGTGTCCTTTCCTTCCACCCATATTTGTCTCTTGCATTTATAAAAATCCCTTGATCTGCTTTCCATTCACTACAGCCATTGTATGATAGCTCTCCACCTGTTTACTTTTAAGATCCTAGAAAGAACAGTGAACGCTCACTGTCTCTACTGTTTTCAACACTTAATTTGTTCTTCAAACCCTTGAAATTTGATTCTCTCAATATTAATTAGAGAAATGCAAATTAAAACAACTCTGAGGTACCCCCTCACCTATCAGATAGGCTAACATGTCAGGAAAGGAAAATGGCGAATGCTGGAGAGGATGTGGGAAAATAGGCATACTAGTGCACTGTTAGTTTAATTGTAAAATAGTCCAACAATTCTGGAGAACAATTGGGAACTATGCCCAAAGGGCTATAAAACTGTACATATCCTTTGACCCAGCAATACCACCACTTGGTATGTGTCCAAAAGAGATCAAACAAAAGCAAAGAGGACCTATATGTACAAAAATATTGGCAGCTCTTTTTGTGGTGGCAGAGAACTGGAAATTGAGGGAATGCCTGTCAATTGGGAAATAGCTGAACAAGTTGTAAAATATGATTGTGGTGGAATACTGTTGGGCTATAAGAAATGGCAAGCAGGATAGTTTCAGAAAGACATGAGAGGTCTTATAAGAACTGATGCAGGGACAGGTAGGTGGCACAGTGGATAGAGCCATTGGCTCTGGAGTCAGATGGACCTGAGTTCAAATCCAGCTTCAAACACTTGACACTTACTAGCTGTGTGACCCTAGGCAAGTCACTTAACCCCAATTGACTTGAAAAAAAAATGCTGATGCAAAGTGAAGTGAGCAGAACCAGGAGAACATTGTACACAGTAGCAGCAATATTGTAACAATGGTCGACCTAGCTACTCTAATCTACACAGTGATCCAAGACAATTCCAAAACTCATGATGAAAAATGCTATACATCTTGAGAGAGAGAACTGATGAATTTTGAATGCAGCATACTTTTTTTCATTTTCTTTATGTGTCTTTTTTTTTGAAAGATGGCTAATATGGAAATATGTTTTGAATGACTTCATAAGTATAACTGATGTAATATTGCTTGCCTTCTCAGTGGGTGAAGAAGGGACTAAAGGGAGGGAATTTGGGGCTCAAAATTTAAAAAAAAATATACAAAAAGAAATAACTGAAAAAGAAATTTGTCTGTCTGACCTAAAACTCAAGTTCAATTTCTCTTTCAAAACATGCCAATGAGATATTTTTAATTTACATTTTATTGATATATTTTGTTTTCACATTATCTTCATCTCTCAAAATATCCTTTCCACAACTGATCTAACTTTTAAATCAATTGGTTTTTCTTTTCTGAGTCCTTATCCTCCTAAACCTCTCTACAGTTATTGCTAATGTTGACTCTTCTTTCCTTCTGACCACTCTCTTCTCTCTTCATTTGCATGTTTCTGTTCTCATTTGGTTTTGCTCTTATCTGCCTGGTTGCTCCTCCTTTTCCTTTACTCTATCTTCGTTTACCCTCTCTCCTATAAGCATGATTATCTCAGAAGGTGCCATCAGGGAATTTATTTTTTCCTCTATCTACATTATCTTATTTGGTGATGTCAGTTGTTTCCCTAAGTTCAATTACTGACTCTATTAAGAGAAATTCTAAGTCTATATTGTTGTCATTTGGTCATTTCAGTTGTGTCTGATGCTTCATGACCTCGTTTTGGTATTTTCTTGGCAAATATTGTGGAATGGTTTGCCTTCCTCAGCACCTTTTTATGGATGGGGAAACGGAGGCAAACAGATTTGCCCGTGGTCACACAATAATTGGAATTTGGGAAGATGAATCTTCCTGACTTCAAGCCTGGCATTCTATGCACCATGGCGCCACCAAGTAGCCCCATAAATCTACATATGGCTAGTCCTAATCTCTTGCTGAGCTACACTCCTACATCTCCAACTTCTTGCTGGTTATGTACACTTGGATGTCCCATTGATACCTCAAAAATATTTACACAGTTATCCATGAACTACTGATAACAAGCAAGGCAAAGTAAATATAATCATCATAACCATTAGCTTGCATTTACACAGTATCACCTATATGGAGAATTAAGTATTTTACAAATATCTTACTTGATCCTCACAGTAACACTGGGGGAGTCGTGGAGTGAAAAGTAACAGATCTGGCTCTATTATTTGAAGAAATGGAGGCAAATAGAGATTTTAATGATTTGCCCAAGGTCACACAAAATCTAAGGTGGAATTTGAACTCAAGCCTTCCTCTCTGGAGGCCCAGCGCTCCATTCACTGAACCACAGAGGATTTCGAACACTTCAATATTACATCATTGGCATCACTAACACTTGGTGAGATAAGACTAATGACTAAAATAGAGATTTATGGAATATAGTATAGAGTTTATGGGCGGAGGCAAGATGGCATCATGAAAGCAGTGACTTGCTTGAGCTCTCCCCCAAACCCTTCCACATATCCATAAAAAATGGCTCTAAACAAATTCTAAAGCAGCAGAACCCACAATAAGACAGAGTAAAAAAAATTTCCAGCCAAAGACAGCCTGGATGGTTGATAGGAAAGGCATATCATATCGCGCGGGTGGGGAGAGTGCTCAGGCCACAGTGAACCTGGAGCAGGCCTCAGAGGAATGAATCACAGGCAGCTGTGGCGGTTTCCAGACTCCTCAATCCACAAACCCCAAAGACAACTTAGGTCAGTGGGAAAAGTCTGTTTCTCTGGTGCTAAGAGAAGAGCTAGGTCAGGGCCAGCTCCAGAGCTCGGGCCCCGAGTGGTGGCTGCGTTCTGAGCTTCCAGCCCACAGACTGAGGGAGAATCAAGTGGCTGATCAGAGGGGGACTGCAGGGATCTCTTTGCTGGTGCTGAGGCAGGAATTTCTTGCTTTGCCCATGCTCGGATCTGGGTCACAGTTCTGGGTGGCGGTCCTGGGGCGAGGAGGAGCTCTGGTCTAGTGGAGCTTGCAGAGTCAGTGGAGAGGAAACCCTCCTCACAATTCCAAGAGAGAAAAGACTGCTTGTGGCCGGTCACTCAAAGACCACAGCACAGGCCAGGAAAAGAGTAAACACCTCAACCCTTATCATACCACCTTGGAAGAACTGAAAATGTACAGGTCCCTAGAAGTATCTCTGAAAACCCCTGAAGCTTGGGACAGTACATTCTCCACATTGGAAGCAGACTCTTATCTTAACAAAGAGTTTAAAACTCAAGTAATTGGCCGGGATCATGAGCAAGCAGCGCAAAAAGACTCAGACTATATTATCTTACTTTGGGGACAAAGAAGATGAAAACATACAACTAGAAGAAGACAACAAAGTCAAAGCTCCTACATCCAAAGCCTCCAAGAAAAATATGAATCTGTTTCCAGGCCTTGGAAGAGCTCAAAAGGGATATTGAGAAGCACGTAAGAGAGGTAGAGGAAAAACTGGGAAGAGAAATGAAAGTGATACAAGAAAATCATGAAAAACAAGTCAACAGCTTGCTAAAGGAGACCCCCAAAAATACTGAAGAAAATAACACCTTAAAAAATAGCCTAACTCAAATGGCAAAAGAGGTCCAAAAAGCCAATGAGGGGAATTATTCCCTAAAAAGCAAAATTGGCCAAATGGAAAAGGAAGTCCAAAAGCTTACTGAAGAAAATACTTCCTTAAAAATTAGAATAGAGCAATTGGAAGATAGTGACTTTATGAGAAATCAAGACACAGTAGAACAAATCCAAATGAAAGAAAAATTAGAAAACAGTGTGAAATATCTCATTGGAAAAACAGTGTGGCCTGCAGGGGGCTGGGGGTGGTGGTGTCTAGAGGCATGGAGACCAATTAAGAGGCTGTTGCAATAGTTTAGTCAAGAAGTATTGAACACCTGAAACAGGGTAGTTGGGAACAACTAAGGCGGATTGAATTGAGGATATTTATTTAACCTGTAGAAGACAAGTCTCAAAGAAGACATGAAAGGTGCCTCCAGACTGTGAAGGTTTGTCATAGAGAAGACAGCTTAGACTTACTCTGCTTTATCCTAGAGGACTGAATTAGAGAGAAGGGTAGACTTTATTCAAAAGGAGTAGAAGAAGTAAATGTAGACAGGGAAGAGTAGCTCTATACGATTAATAAGATTTTGTTAGGAAATCCAAGAACCAAAGGAGAGAAGCATTGCGGAGAACATTTGGGTAAAGGTCAATGGAGGCAGAAACAAAACCAACATCATCTTTGGAATATATTCTGCTTTTCCATAGTTATTTGCATGTTGTTCCCACTCCATTGTGAGCTGTGATCTCCTAAGGGGCAGAAACTGTCTGTCTTTTTGCTTGTGTTTGTATCTTGAGTGCTTAGCACAGTGCCTGGCACGTGGTAGGTGCTCAATAAATGCTCGTTGACTGACTGACTAAATATACCATAGACCACCTGGACAGAAAGAGGAAATTGATAAGTTCAGGAACCACCAAAAGCCTTACCAGAGACATATTAATTTATGATTGAGTTTAATTATCTGAATTTCTACCAGAGCTTTCACTTAGCCTCAACCAGAGTAGGTAATAACTATGTCTGTATCCATCAAGAGGAACAGGAACCAATAAGAGGAATGTCTATTTTAGATCTGATTCTCACAAATAAAAAGGAAGTGGTTTTAGGACTAAATATGATAGGAACTGTGAAGGGAAGTAAGAACTCCATCTTAGAATTTGATAGTAAAGGAGAGGATAACCAGACACAGTCTGAGACGCACCCTCAATTTGGGGGGAGTAAATTTTAAAAGATTCAGAGAAAGGATAGATGAGATTCCATAGCCTAAAGTTCTAGAGAGGAAGTTGTGGCAGCAGGGATAAAAAGCTTTGAGTATAGAATTCTGAAGAAACAATGAGAATAACTCTCATGAGAATGAAAATAAAGGAAATCTTTTCTAAAGAGACTGATATGCATTCACAGGAAACACTGTAGCCAGCAGAAAGCACAGACACCTGAAAAGAGTCAGTTATCTGAGAAGGGAAGCAGCTTTAAGAATTTCAAACCCTGGCCACAGAGAAGAAAGCTGGACTATGGAAAGGAGCAGAGCTGGTAACCTAGCTAAACAATCCCACCCAGCGTAGACACTGCTACCAAGGGGAGCAGCAGTTAGACTCTGCAGAGACAGAGGACTTCTTGGCTCTGCGGTACCAGAAGCTGTGAGTTACTTTTGTCACAGGTGCAGCCAATATGTGGGCCTCATTAGCATTGTACTCTAAGTTTGAGCTCATTATTCATGATAAGTGTGAAATTGTGAGAGTATACCTCAGGTTTCTAGGGAAAAATATTTTATAGCTGCAAATGTTTTTGCTAAGAGCTAAATGTTAACTACTGATTGTTAATGATGGACACACGCATGGGGGGCTTGTGAACCACAATGTTATGAGCACAGAACCACAAGGTTGCTCTTGGTCACCATCACCCCCATCCCTTGGGATTGAACTTGAAGGTGTGTGTGTGTGTAGGTTGGGGAAGTACCAAGAGTGGACAAACACAAAATCAAACCTCAAGGAGCTTATATCTCTCTAGGAGAAAACCACGTGTACCCAAATGAGTACACACAAATTATATACAAAGTAAATAAAAATAATTTGGGGGAGGTGAGAACAATAGCACATAGGGAGATGAGGTTAGGTATCTGGGAAGTGGTGGTACCTGAACTTATTTAAATAAGTAAGTAAGGGTAAAGGTGAGAAAGGAGAGCATTTTATTAATGGAGGGCAGCCTGTACAAAGGATGGAAAACCAGAGATGGAATGGTGTGAATGAAGAAAAGCGAGTAAGCCAGTATAGAATGTAGCATATCCTTGGAGAGTTAGATGGGAAGACAATGTGGAACCAGGTTGTGAAGATCTTTAAATATTAACAAAAGAGGTTTGCATTTTATCCTAGAAGCAAAAGGGGGTCACTAAGACGTATTGACCAAGGGAGTAACATGGTTGACCCACTATGCTTTAGGAATATCAATTGGGCGTTTCATGGAGTGTGGGCTGCAAGGGTGCATGACATGCACTAGAGGCATGGAGATCAATTAGGAGGCTATTGCAATAGTTTAGTCAAGAGGTACTGAAGACCTGAAACAGAGTAGTTAGGAACAACTAAGGTGGATTGAATTGAGGATCTTTATTTAACCCATAGAAGAGAATTCTCAAAGAAGACATGAAAGCTGCTTTCAAGACTGTGAAGGTTTGTCATAGAGAAGACAGCTTAGACTTACTCTGCTCCACTCCAGAGGGCTGAATTGGGGAGGTAATGTGGGATAAAGGAGAGGGTGCTGACCTCACAGTAAGGAAGCCCTACGTTTAAATCCCATTTCTGACACTTACGAGCTGTGTGATCTTGGGTTAGTCATTTCCCTGAATCATAGCATCAGTTTCTTTCCTTGTAAAATTATGGAGCTGGATTAAATGGCCTCTGGTTTCCTTTCAGCTCTAAGTCTGTGATCTTTTCATTAATTAAGGCACAGAGTATTTATAATCTGCTTTAATGGAAAGATTGCCTCTATTAATGACATTGCAAATCCTTCAAGTATTAAGGTAAATGTTATTATTTATTAGAATAATAATGGATTGTGTTATTATTAATAATATTAATGGCCATAATGATAGTATTAAACTATATCCCTCAGGCTGATGCATATTTTCTGATTTTTGTTTGTTTGTTGCTTGGTAGAGATGGAGTCAGCTGGCCACTGCCGTCTGTGAAATAACCTTTCATGTGCTTACAGGTTATGAATTGTCCATTGGCCTCACCTCCCAGCTTCCTTAACCCTTCCCTTATAAATCACACTTAGAATTCCAACTTAGAATTCACTTGGTGACTCTTTCAATTGTCTTTGCTCCTCCTTCTGAAATGTGTGGTCTAGAATTGACCCAGGCACTTGACTAAGAGCAGGACTGCAGTTGGCTGATGTAAGAGTTTATGGCAAGCATAGGGCTACAAGTTTATGAGCATATAGGACTTTATAGATCTTTGGATTCACTAATGTGATCTTCCTGACAGGCCCATGAATCAGGCAATGCAAGTATTAATTGTCTGCCTTCAGGAGGCAGAACTAAAGGCAAAGGGAACAGGTACCAAAGACCCAAATTTGGGTATGATATAAGGGAAACCTTTCACGTAACAATTAGAGCTGTCCAAAAGTGGGCTGCCTGGAGGGCTGGTAGGTTGTCCCTCAATGCATACCTTCAAACAAAAGCTAGATGGACACTTTTTAGGCACTTCAGCGTGTATTGCATTGGGGATTAAGCTGTTAGAATTTAAATGGGGTGGTTTCACTATCAGTGATGGAGAAAATGGTTTGCAATAAAGATGCTTACAAGTCTGTCCCATTTTCCATCTATCTGCTATTTGAGATGATGTGGTGTTACACGGGAGACATCGATTATGACAATTGTTAGATGGGGGGCACTGGAGCTTTTGGACTGCCTCTAGCAGGTTCACTCTTGATCCGGGCAGCCAGAAGGACAGGAACAGAGACATAATAAGGGGTTCAATAATTTATCATTCCTCTCTTCTCAATGGGGTCTGCTGATAATGGCAACACCAACTCCTACAGCTTCCTGTAATTACTCTTCTCAGGGGCAGGTGAGAATAAACTTCTACATGTCCCCTAAGCCTTGATGGGGGCCATTTGAGGCAACCGCAGCATTACACTGTCACATTCCCCCCAAGCCTTGATGGGGGCAGGTCAAGGCATGCACAGCATTCAGCTGGCACATTCCTCAAGTCCCCGCTTACTGAGCAGCGCTCCCCTCATTTATAGTGGAGCACACAAAGAAGGCAAATTGCCAGCAATAGCCTCACACGTTTACGTTAACTTTAGCAACATCATGGTAACTTAGCACTGTGCAGAAGCAGTAGGTGTTTACAATTTAAGCACACATGTTTACATGATCTCATTGTTATGTCTCACTGTGAAGTTGAAGTAGAAATTATTTACAAGCATGGGAGCTAGCAGATTGTTATGGCCATGGATCCTGGGAACTATTACCTAGAAAAGAATAACAAAATCCACCTTACTTACCTATAGCTTAATTGGTTCTCAGGCCATTTCGTGTTATTTCCATAAAAAAGCTTTTTGCTAACTCATGTTTCCCTTTCCTTCTTGCTGCTGATCCATGAGGCAAAACTACCCATTATCTTCCACTATTCTCCTTTGTAAGGTTTTGCAATTGAATTTAGCCTCCACATAGAGGTTTCCTTGGCTGCTGTGATTCTACACTTTGCAAGCAGATCAAATATTTTTGGGCTGAGATCATTTCTGGGCTCTTTTGGCCTCCTTTATGGCAAATATTTGCCAGTTAAAGTTCTGTAGAAACTGGTGGTTTCCTTTGTTGAGGTTGCTTCCTTTGTCCTTTCCCATTTTTTAAGTGTTGGTAGCTTGCTTGAACAGGTCAGCTTTGAGCTGTTTTAATTGTATAACATACCTTCTTATCATTAGCCTTCCTTCTAATCTGGGATTAATTTTGATCTTTGCTAGAAAAGTCAATAACTTGACTGCATGCAGACAGCTGATTTGAAATCTCAATAATGGCTCACTTTTTAAATGGCTGTTAAGACATCTAGGCAATTTCATTTTTCTTTAAAAAATTTATTTGTGTAATCAGTAACCATTCTAGTAACTTCTCAACAAAAAGGAAATGAGGCTTGTTATGTATGATTTATTCTTAGGGAATTCATGCTGAGTTAGACTGGTACGTGAACTGTCTGCATTAAATTGAGCATCACAAATGCTTTGGCAACAGAATTGGAAAATTAGAAAATGGATTTTTTCACACAAAGGGGAGAGAGGATCTTCAAGGATTCTATAAGTTGATTATTGCTATTCATTTTATTTTGGTGGGAAGGGGATCTATATTTCCTAGAGGAGATAATTTCAGTGTTTGTATGATTCAATTGGGGGTAATTTGAGTAAGGCAAGGCAATGGGTTATTGATGTGAACTTGGATAGTTTCAGAAATAGGTGATAAGGATGATAAAGACAGTTCTTTCACAGCTGTTTCTCACTGCTAGATACCAGAATCCATGAGCTGAGATATCTCATTCTATCTCCCTCCCACAGTCAGTCTCTAAAGTATCAGTGCTCTGTCAGTAATGGAAGAATAAGCCGCCAGACTCATTTCATGTCAAATTGTGTCCAGTGGTGAAGGCGACACGTCACCCTAACACACATACTCAGGGTGGTTGTATCACCAACCAGGGAGAGGAAAATGAACTAGAGTTAGCAGATGCCACACAGGGCACCAACAGGGACTAACTGGTGTGAGACATAAATTAATTTATTGTGTAACAGAAATAATGTCTCCTGAGGGGAGTTGTCATGAGGAAACTGATAAGGCAGAGTGAAGACTCAAGAAGCCAGCTGGGACTTGGTTTTCCTAGTTTCTGGAGAAACACCAAACACCTTTTGCTAACCTGATCCAAGTTTCCTGGCTAGATCACAAAGGAGCCAATGGCTTTTCTCTCTTTTGCCCCATCGGGCCTTAGAATTTCTATTTCTTTTCTTCCTAGTATCCAGATTCTCCCTTCTGAAAGCCATTTAGTTTTACATTGCATCTGTTCTGGCCAAGGATCTGGCATTAGGACAAGTTAGAAAATTCCTTATCTGGTATCCTGTTTAGATGTGATAGGATAATAGCTTCAAGGATGAGAGGGACCTTAGGGTCAGCTATAATAATGGCTAACATTATGTATCCCTTACCATGTGCCATGCATTATGCTAAATGCTTTGCAAATATTATTTCATTTGATCCTCATGACAACCCTAAGAGGTAGATGCTATTATTATCCTCATTTCACAGATGAAAGAACCCAAGAAAACAGGTTAAGTGTCTTGATGAGGATCACACAGCTAGTAAGTGTCTAAGTCTGGATTTGAATTCAGGCCTGGCACTCTATCCACTGTACCACCTGGCTGCCCCAACCCTCACATTTCAAAGATGAGAGACATAAAATAATTTACTTATTCAACAAATATCTATTAATTTTTGTACATCCAAGATATTGTATTAGGTGCAAAGACAAAACAAGAAACAGAGCTTAGCTTTTATGGTAAGTAGGATAACAGAGAAGAGATTCCTTCTTCTTGGACTCCAAATCTCGAGCTTCATCTGGTATACCACAGAGTTCTCATCACAGGTTGACTTCATTATCAACCATAAAGTAGGTTGATATGATGTAATACCTTGTCACATCAATCTTTTTATTCTCAAGACCCAGAAGTAAGCCTAAGGTAGGTGCTAGGGAAATAATTGAATTCATTTTAGGTTCCACCCAGCACATAGATATTGACTGATTCTAGGTCGCTGCTATGAAATACAAGACATAAAGACATCTAAATATATTGTCATTTATAATTCTTTCCTGGAAACAAAGAAGCCAAAAACATTTGCTACTTTGCTAATGGGGCAAAAAACAGTGTCCCATCCTCCTTCATGTCTCATTGGTGCAAAGGGTGTGATTGGGAGGTGAGGTGAAATGTCAGCAGGAGACAAGAGCACAGAGGCTGGGCAGGGTTGAACCTTGTAGTCACTGAGCCACAGAGAGGCTCTCATATGAAAGAGGTTCCTCTTCCTTATCCCTAGTCATCAATTACTTGGTGAAGAGAAGAGAGAGGCAGGAGGCACGGGGTATACATGCGGCTGGACCACAGTGCCATGATATCCCCAGCACCAGTGATTCCCAGACACATTCAAACCTCTAGCACCTTCTACCTTCCTTGGCATATACTTCTTCCCCTTGACCACCATCTGATGCAATAGAAACATGAACAAACCTTGTTCAACACTGCCCCGGTGTCTACTCTGCTATGTCTGGAGCCAGCTTAGTAGAAAGAACAACCATCCAGATCACATGTTCATAGGCAGAGGAGCAACTTTTTACCCATTTCCAAGTATGAACGAATTGGGGGATGGAAGATATTAACAACTAGAAAATAATAGCTCATATTTAAGGGAGGCATAGTAGACTGAGTACTAAATTTGGAATCAGGATTTGGGTTCAAACCTTCTTTCTTAATACTTGTATGTCTTTAGGCAAGTCACTTCACCTTAACCTATAGAGGGCAGAAACTTAACTTCTGTGGACCTCAGTTTCTTCATACATCAAATGATAGTATTGGACCAAATGGCCTCGGAGAGCCCTTTCAACTCTAGACCTGTAATACTGTGATTTATATAGTTTTACAGTTGACAAAATGATTTCCTCACAACTGCCAATGAATTATTATTGCCTTTGTTTTCCACGTGAGAAAACTGAGAGAAAACAAGCTACTTGCCTAAGGTTACTCAGCTAGCAAATGTTAGGAACAGGATTCCAAACCCTAGAATTGTGAATACAGATCCAGCCCTCTTTCCATTGTACCAAGTTAACTCTCAGTCTCCCCCTAGTGTATACCAATAGGTTTAAGTAGGACAGGTAAAGAAGTTAAAGACAATCACTGTTGAATCTTGACAGAAATAAATACAGGATCTAATTAGTGAAGTGGCTATTCAGTCCTTCCCTGCCACAGATTAAAAACCAACACCTTTCCTTGGAGGTAGAAAGGTTTTTTAAATAACTTATTTTCCTTTCATGCCTTCAATAAAATTCCATAAACATCCAAAACTTTATTTTCCAAAGATGCACATTATTTAGACACGATAGACATTTCCCAATAAGCACCTCCTCTACTCATAAAAGTACTCTCTAAAAATAGTCAAACCAAATCATTTGACAGAGTTTGCGGCTGCGTGGTCATTGTCCATTTTTGTATTCATATGTTGGTAATAAAGAAAGAAGCAAGCAAATTTTAGCTTCAATCATTTGACATCAATGGTGTGCCTCCCTGGCCCGAATTCTGTTGCGTTTTGGTGGTGTTTTCTTTTCCTTGTTGTGATCATTGTTACAGTGTTTTTTGGGCCTTGCTTTCTTGGCTCCTAAGTTGATGAACATTTTTAAGCGCCTCCATGTGCCTATTTCAAGTCAACCAAAGACAATGCCCCTCCCAGGGTAAGCTCATCACTACTAATCTCACCAAGCTGCTAAGTCAAGCTTTGACTTCAGCCTCCTCTCCTCTCTGATCCATACTGCTCTCAATGGCTCCATGTGGAGAGGGCAGAAACTAGACTTTCAGCTCACTCCACTCTGCACCTGCTCCTCTGCCTGGCTTCAGCTCTGTGGAACAAGTACCCTTTGGTCTCTTCCCATCCTGCTTTCCTACCTCCTTTTGTGTGTTCTCCCCTACCCCCACCCCCCATTAGATTGTAAACTCCTTAAGGGCAGAGATTGTCTTTCTTTTTATTAATTATATTCCTCAGTGCTTAGCATGGTGCCTGGCCCCTTGTAGGTGTTTACTAAATGTTTATTGGGTGGGGGGGGGGGATGGAGAGACAGCTAGGTGGTGCAATGGATAGAGCACTGAGTTTGGAGTCAGGAAGACCTGAGTTCAAATCCTATCTCAGACACTTTCTAGCTGTGTGACCCTAGACAATTCACTTAATCCTGTCTGCCTCAGTTTCCTCATCTGTAAAATAAGCTGGAGAAAGGAAATGGTGAACTACTTCAGTATCTCTGCCAAGAAAACCCTAAATGGGGTCACAAAAAGTCAGATCCAACTGAAACAACCAAATACATATTGTATTGAATGAGAAGGTATTTCAGGAAATGATAGGATGCAAAGATCCTCCTTCCTCTTTCCTCAGACAGAAGGACATGGGAAATGCTTGAGTTATAACCTCACAGGACAAGTGACTAGGCTTTCCCTAGTATGGCTAAATGAAATTCATGATATTAACATACAGTAATGTTTATAATTTTTCCTTTTAAAAATGAATTTTAAGAGTTTGCTTTTTTGTTTGTTTTTGGTGAGGCAATCAGGGTTAAGGGACCTGCCTAGGGTCACACAGCTATTAAATGTCAAGTGTCTGAGGCCCAATTTGAACTCAGGTCTTTCTGACTCCAAGGCTGGACCTCTATCCACTGCACCACCTAGCTGCCCCCAAAATGAGTTATTTATTAAAATAGCGTGGAAAGCACGATTCTAGGAATGCTGACTTTATGGAGTTCTTCTGACTTTATAATGTTGTTGAAACAGACATGTCCAAGAAGGACATCTTAGAGATTAGGGATACTTCTTCTGCTGGTGTGTCCCAGCAAGGGAGATCTAGCCCACAGACTTCCAAGGTAGTGAGTGGCAAACATAAACATGTGCTTGCATAACATCTGAATTATCTCTGGGATATGTTGTGCGTGTTTTTGCCTCTGGATATTTCTTTTTAACCTGGGCAGCCTAAGCATGCTCAAGGAGTTCTAAAAATTCTGGGTACATGGTGTAAGATATTAGTTTATGCCCAATTTCTGCCAGATTGCTTTCCAGTTTTCCCAACAAATTTTTACCAAATAATGTATTCCTATGTGTCTTTACATTCATCAAATTCAAGGTTACTATATTTATTTGCTGCTATAAATTGTATAAATTGTATGGTACTCTGTTCCATTGACCTACCTTTCTATTTCTTAGCCAGTACCAGATAGTTTTGGTAATTACTGCCTTATAATATAGTTTAAGATCTGGTACCAATTAACTGTCTTCTTTTGCAATTTTTATTAGTTTCTTTGATATTTTTGACTTTTTGTTCTTCCAAATGAACTTTGTTATTATTTTTTCTAATTCAGTAAAATAATTTTCTTTTTGTAATTTATTTGGGATGACATTGAATATATAAATTAGTTTAGGTAAAATTGTCATTTTTATTATATTGACCCTGCCTACCCATGAACAATTAGTATTTCTCCAATTACTTAAATCTGATTTTATTTGTATAAAAAGTTTTTTTATATTTTTGTTTAGATAGTTCCTGGATTTGTTCTGACAGATATACTCTCAGGTATTTTATACCATCTAGAGTTATTTTAAATGGGATATCTCTTACTATCTCTTCTTGTGAGGTTTTGTTTGTGATATATACGTATGCTGGTGATATATGAGGATTAACTTTATATCTTGCTACTTTGCTAAAATTATTGGTTCAACTAACTTTTTAATTGAGTCTTTGGAATTTTCCAAGTCTATCATATCAACAGCAAAATCTCTGAAAAGTTTCCCCTACTTATTTTCTGTAGCTACGAAGGATCATGAAGTGAGGATGGGAGGATGCCCATTCTAAAAGAAGAGAGAGCTACATCCTATAGATGTAGGAGGCTGTGGTTTAGTCTGATTTCTTTGGTCTTGGCAGGAAGTAAAAGAGAATTATAGAGCTTAATTATTACCCTGAGGGAGTTTACATGCTGCACTATAATGGGACACTAGTGAAGTTTGGTGAAACTTTCTTTAAAGAACTTTGTGGGGATAATTTTCCATGGTTTGGATGTGGCCACTGAGGACTCAGAGGGATGGACCCTGGAGATGGCTCAGAATCCTCATCATCACCTGTGATCTAAGGAGTGAACAGCATCCTAGCAGTGCGATTTGATGATGTAATGTATGCTGTCACACAGTAATTTTGAATTTGTAGATTTGAAAGACTACTTATATTCATTCTTTTACATAAATGTCCTACTTCTCTGACTCAATCGAAAGTCCTCTGAGGGTAAAAGCTCTAAAAACGCTCATATAACCAATGCATAGCACAGTGTTTTATGCATTACAGATGTTCTTATGGTTGTTGACATTGACCATAAGGAAACTGAGGATAAAAGATTTAGGCAAATCTTAACAGCTCTTCATTTCCTCAACTGTAATTGGAGGGTTGAACTAGATGATTTCTAAGGACCTTTCCAACTCCAGATCTTAGGATCATAAATTCTAGCCTATATCGGTAGAGTGGTTTATAGTTAACCAAAGGCTTTGCGTGTTGTCTCATATGTCTCCATATGTTGTCTCCTCTATCCTCTAAACAACTCCGAGTGGGAAATAGCATAAACATCATAATCCCCATTTTATAGACAAGGAGACTGAGACCCAGGAAGGCTAAGCAATGAGTTTATTTATGGTCACGCAGCTGGGAAGTAGTGGAGCTGAGCTTAAACCTCCGTCCTTTCTGAATCCAAGGTATCAGTTCTCTTTGTCTCTTTTTTTCTTGTTTCCTCTCACTCTGTCTCTCTGTTTCTATCTTGTCTGTATCTGTCTCTGCCCTTGTTTCTGTCTCTCTGACCCCTCACATCTCTCTGTCTCTCTTTTTCCCCTCCATTTTTTTCCTTTCTCTCTCTTCTTAGGGACATTTTACATATGGGTAGCATTGAAAGATCTCTCAGACCCAACTCTTATCATGTCAAGGACCTAATCCTGGAACAGCTCAGAGAGATAAAAATCCAAAGAGACAGATGTAGAAAGAACACAGGACAGGAAGCAGTGGTGAGTGGTTCCCTCAGAAAGGATGGGGAACTGGCTTCCTCTCCCTCTTTTTTTCCTCATTAAAGCCATCTGTTTCACTTCAATAGCAGGGGGAAGGCAGAACAAGCTGATAGACTGATGGTTTCAGCTGCTGCTGGAGAATGTTACCCATCAGGGGTGGAGATGAAGCCCCTCGCCTATGTTTCATCTCCTCAAACCCTAATGCCAGCTGCATTTCATTTTGGGAAGCCAAATGCCAGCTGGGTGGCAGATTTTTTCCTGGCACTGTGAAAATCATGGTACTTGTTCCTGAAAGTGGTCTTGGTGGAGATGAAGAGCTCATTAGGACCTGGAAGGAGAAGTGACTCTTTCATTTAGTTTTATGGGTGAAATTTCTCATAGGATTCAAAAAATATATAGTATAAAGTTGTGTGTAGGGGTGTGTGGGGGTATGTGGTGGTGTGTGTATGTCTGTGCTCCTATATGAGTGTCCTAAGATCAAATGATTCTTAACTAACTGTTGGTCAAAGTTACTTGTCACTCTTTTTTTGACTTATCTTTGATTTCATTGGTACAGGGAACTCCCAGACTTGCAAATTCCCTCTACCACTGTGGATCAGCACCTTTTCTGCCATGAATGCCTGGCATGGCACACAGCATCTAGTACAGTGCCTGGCACACAGGCTCCTGACATAGGTTTATTGACTCACTGACTGACATAGTTCTATAGAGTTGCCTTAAGAACTGAGGTAAGAAAACTTGCCCAGGGTCACACAGAGTGTCATGATTACTCTGGAGTACATGGGTGAGCCTGGAATGTGCTAAAGGGTTTTGGAAGAACACTTCCCTGGTTCTGGGGAAGGCTGGATCAATTAGGTCGGCCTTCTGTATGTACCAAGGAAAGAGGGATCCCTTGATCCATTGGCCTTTCATTCCTTATCAGGGGCGACTAGGATCATAGGAACATAGAAATGGGAGAGGGGCTTATAATTCTGGTCCCAGCTGTAGAGCTGTACCAGGCCTTGGAGGATGGCTAGTCCAATCCTGTCATTTTACTAATGGGGAAAATGAGGCCAGGAAAGGTTAAGTGACTGACTCATAATCACAATTATTGAGTAGCAGAGAGAGGATTTGAACCCAGATCCTCCCTCTGACTCTACATCCAGTGATCCCTTCATTTATACCCTGCTTCGTATACATGCTATGCCCTTTTCAGCGGGAGGTAAACTACTAAAGGAAAGGCTAGTTTTTGTTTTTGTGTCTCCAATACCAAGAATAATGCCTTGCACACAGTAGGTTGTTCACGTACTTGTTGAATTGAATGACATCTAGCCCAACTCATTGCTGACCAAGCATTTCCTCCATAAGCGGTCATTCAACCTGAGCTTGATGGTATCCAGTGAGAGAGAACCCACCATGTCCCAAGTCAACCCACTTTCCTGATAGGATTCATTGGGAGGAAGTTTTTCCATAACCTGTATCTCTGCAAATTCTACTTACTGCTCCTAGTTCTAGCTTCCAAGGTCAAAGACAGCAAGTCTAGTCCCTGTTGCACACGCTGGCCCTGCAACTCGTTGAGGAAAGATCATCCCCTGCAACGTCTTCTTTTTTCCAGATCAAGCATCCACAGATTTGTCGAGGGAGCAGATCAACGACTCCTGGAAGCCCTGACGCTTGGATCAGTCAATCACAGCCAGTCAACAAGAGTTTATTAAGCCCCTACTAGACATTAGGCATGTTACTAGTTGATAGGAGGAATTACAAGGGACTCCCAATTGACATGTGAAAGAACCCACCGGGGTTGTAGATGTCGGCACTTGGAGGGTGGGAGGGCCCCCCCCCCCAAGTCTTCAGGTGATTAACAACTAGATAAAAAGTAGTTTAGAATTGGAGCCTAGATTCCTTCATCAATTCCCTCTTCTTATTTCTTTCATTTTAGCTCTTTTTTCTAAGGTTTTATTTGAGCTTCTTTTCCTCCAATCTTTCTGAAAGGCTCTGGCTCTGGCTTAGGTCCACCGATGGACATAAAAAGAAGACTCAGAGAGATCTCGGTTGCTCTCTAATCCAGCTGCCTCATTTGAAAGATGAGGAAATGGACATCTAGGAAAGCAAAGGTCCTTGCCTGAGATCACACAGGAAGTAAGGAGAGGCAGGATCCGAACCAACATCACTGGCCTCCAGAGCCAGGGCTCTGTCTACCCTACTGTGCTGCCATTCTTAGAAAGAAAGCTGAGTGCTAGGCTGAGGTCAAAAGCCCTGGGGCCCTCCCCAGGGCTTGGCAAGGCCTGGTGGCAAAAATGGAGAAAGAGAAGATTTGTTGCAAGGGATAACTCACTGGGAATGGGATCAGGGAAGAGATACATTAGGAAATGAAGGCAATGTTTAAAAAATTTTAAATGTGATTTATTGTTCAGTCATTTTCAGTTGTATCCACCTCTTTGTGACCCCATTTGGGATTTTCTTGGAAAGATACTGGAGTGGTTTAACATATCCTTTTCCAGCTCATTTAACAGATGAGGAAACAAGTTAAGTGACTTGTCCAAGATTACACAGCTACTGAGTGTCTGAGGCCGAATTTGAACTCGGGAAGAGGAGACTTCTTGACTCTAAGCCCAGTGCTTTATGCACTATGGCACCACCCAGTTGCCCTCATTTTACATGTATTTAATGTATTATAAATATAAAAAATATTACCTATCCATTTGTCTTGCCCATATATATTATTTGGAACTTAATAAGCATAAATCAGTAATATTTCAATATATAAAAATAAAAAATATTATGTATGAAAATATAAAGTTCTGTTACAAATTCCTACTTTGTATAGCATGTTAAAAAATTAACAGCCGTAAGGGGTTATTACTTCAATAGCTTAGAAGGGCAGGACTAGTAGAGATTGAATCAGGGAGAAAACTTTGAAGTTGTACTAATTACATTGTGTAACTTCCAGATCCAATTCCCCCAATCGGGGAACATTTCTTTGCAGTAAGGGTAATCTCTTCCCAAGCTTTCTGTTGCTAATGAAATGGGGAGACTGGCTATTGAGGACCCCGTCCCTGGGGCATGCACAAGCTGTTGCCTACTTCTGGAGGTTTCCCTAGAAGTACATGAGGTTGCGTGTTACAAGAGCTACATGTCAGCCAAGGTCTCTGAGGTGGCCTCCTCCAGCTTCAGAGTGATGCTGGGCAGCCCTGGGCCATAGCCATGGCTGGGGAGCAGGGGGTCCCCCAGCAGCGATCTGCCATCTTCTCCACCTGCCACAGCTAGTCCCAGAGTGGAGGACGGGGCGGCCACCTTTTGGGCCAGCTAGGGCTGTGACCCCAAATGCTTGTTCTATTTGATCCCTTGGTGGGATGATCTTGGCATCCATCTGCTGCCCTGCCAGCCTGAAGACCGGTTTGCTTCAAAGACATCAGACCTGGGCTCCACACCCTTGTCTCGTGGTGCCAAAGAAGTACATTGGAAACTGCAAAACCCTAAAGGTAGAAGATTTACCCATAGTGGAGAAAATGGTTGCTGTTGGAAAAACCGTTCTTCAATGGAAAAAATATCACAGACCTGAGTGATATGAGAATGGTTATCCACTGGCTTCCATTCTTCTCCATAGCTCACTTGGGCCTTCATGTCCTGACACCAGCCAGTCAACTGGGCTTCTTATCTGGATTGGTTTATAGACTTGGTCCTTTCTGGTTCTTCATAGCTGATCAGCTCATTGAATGACTCCAGGCTGGAAGTGCTAAGAGTTGAAGATTTGTCTTGATCTTGGCTCACAGTAAATTAAAAACTTTGGTGCTTCGGAATCCTGCCACTGTACAGCTTGATGTGTTTAGTGACAGGCCATCTGGAGCAGTCTAGAATCTTCTGCTCTGGAAAGATATGAAAACCTATGTTTGAATCTTAATGAGTCACGTGATCGTAGTTTACATAACTACCTAATGACCTTGGGAATATCTGAATGAAAACATACTCATGATAAGTTATTTTCACATCCCAATAGATGACTTCTAATATTGATTTATTAATGTTTTTTTTTTTGGCTAGGCAATGGAGTTAAGTGACTTGCCCAGGGTCACACAGTTAGTAAGTATCAAGTATCTGAGACTGGATTTGGACTCAGGTCCTCCTAACTCCAGGGCCAATACTCTATCCACTGCACCACATAGCTGCTCCTTATTAGCATGTTTCTAAAAAAGGTCACACCACCAAGAAATTATTTTTTAACCCACTTTTATTATTTCTTTGAGTATTTATAACTGTTAGTTTCTGTAATAGCAGTACCTGCTGTTGTGTGACAGGATAGGAAAGGAGACTTAAACCAAGTTATATATTCCCAGATCTGTTTTCTAATCCAGCAGTAACTAGTTCTCATCACCTTTAACCTTATCCCACTTGAGTATTATCTTAATACATTGACAAAAATACCACCTACGTATTCCAGTAACTTGGATTAGAAAGGGTTGCCTGTGTGTGACACCACTTACCTTTTTTTTCCTTTTTGGTGAGGCAATTGGGCTTAAGCAACTTGCCCAGGGTAACGCAGCTAGTAATCACTTACCTTTCTACTGGATCAGAATGCTTCCCACTTTTTAAAGTTCAGTTTTCTCCAGGTAGTTCATCTTCAGTTTCCTAAAGGCTGTGACCATAATTTCTAGCAATGTACTCATTATATTTTTTTAAATTAGATATTAGAGTTCATTACAATGGTTGAGATTTTGCCTGTAATGACATGAGTTGGGGAAGAAATCCTTGTAATGTAGAATCGATTGATATGAATGTATTTAAATTGGCAAGAAGTGCTTTTAATGACACATTTTCTCTTCTACCTGAGGGAAGTTGAATTAAACATGAATAAATTTGTTCTTCCTATGCTTCTTCTTACAACTTCCCCTTTACCCCCCAATATGTTTATGATTTGTTGAAATTATAAAGTAAAACAGGGGATCTTCTTTGATGCCTATAAAATTAATGAGATGCAAAGTGTTATAATGGATGGAGGACTGGCCTTAGAAATAGCAAGACCTGCCTATTAATATACGCTAACTGTGTCACCATGGACAAGTCACCTAAACTCTCAGGATCCCTTAAGAGTTCCCAGTGCAACTCTCTAAGGTCAAATTTAGAGATGTGTTTGTGATGGCATTGGTAGAGAGTTTCCACTCCAGCAGTGCCCTCTACTGGTGAAATCATAGAGCTCGGCAAAAATAAAATGCCTATTCAGGATAGTTCATTTAATTGGGTACATTGCTGAAAAGCAGGAAGTGCCATTGTCCTGGTGCAAGTCTGTTTTAATATTATCTCTTCTAGTTTACACTGAAAATGGTGCATAAGATGAATAGCAGTTTATTGTTTCCAGAGAATTATACTATTATATGATGAGTATAAATAAAAATGTAAGGATAAGGGCCTCTGTGTCGGAATAGAATGTTGTTTAGCCTTAGCTATTGGTGTTCGCCTACTTGTTACTAAAGAAACAGTACTTTAATTAATGGAGTATTTATACCAAACAAATCTGACATTTCATGAAGATAGCTTAGTGAAGGATTTCATTCATTTGAGTCCTGTTTTACATTATTATTATTGGTTCAAGAGTGAAATGAGTGGAAAAACATCAGTTGTTTATGGGTAGGTAGAGCTAATATAATAAAAATGACAATTCTACCAAAATTAATTTACTTATTCAGC
Source organism: Phascolarctos cinereus (assembly GCF_003287225.1). Lineage (NCBI taxonomy): Eukaryota > Metazoa > Chordata > Mammalia > Diprotodontia > Phascolarctidae > Phascolarctos > Phascolarctos cinereus. The sequence continues at coordinate 466,841,217 of NW_027555958.1, forward strand.
ACCATACCAATCAAACCACAAAAAATTATTTTGTAGAGCTAGAAAAAAAAATAACATTCATCTGGAAGAACAAAAGGTCCAGAATATCAAGGGAATTAATGAAAAGAAATTCTAGGGAAGGTGACCTAGTCATACCAGATCTTAAATTATGTTTTAAAGCAGCAATCATCAAAACTGCTTGGTACTGGCTAAGGAATAGGGAGGTGGATCAGTGGAATAGGTTAAATATGCAAGACACAGTAGTCAATGACTATAGTAATCTATTTATTTAATAAACCCAAAGACCCTGGCTTCTGGGATAAGAACCCACTCTTTGAAAAAAACTGCTGGGAAAACTGGAAAAGAGTATGGCAGAAACTAGGCATAGATCCAAATCTCACACTATATACCAAAATAAAGTCAAAACGGGTGCACAATTTAGATATAAAGGCTGATACTATAAGCAAACTAGGAGAACAAAGAATAGTTCACCTGTCAGATTTATGGAGAATGGAAGAGATAAAACAAGAGATAGAAAATATTATAAAATGCAAAATGGATAATTTTGATTAAATTAAATTGAAAAGTTTTTGCACAAACAAAGCCAATGCAACCAAGATTAAGAGAGAAGCAGAAAACTGGGAAAGAATTTTTACAACCAGTTTCTCTGATAAAGGTCTCATTTCTAAAATATATAGAGAACTGAGTCAAATTTATAAGAATATAATCCATTCTCTGATTGATAAATGGTCAAAGGATATGAACAGGCAGTTTTCAGAGAAATTAAAGCTATCTCTAGTCAGATGAAAAAATGCTCTAAATCACTATTGATTAGAGAAATGCAAATCAAAACATATCTGAGGTACCACATCACACCTATCAGATTGATTAACATGACAAAACAGGAAAATGATAAATGTTGGAGAAGATGTGGGAAAAATGGAATGTTAATGCATTGTTGGTGGAGTTGTGAACTGATCCCAACCATTCTAGAGAGCAATTTGGAACTATGCCCAAAGGTCTATAAAAACATGCATACCCTTTGACTCAGCAATAGCATTTCTAGGGCTGTATCCCAAAGAGATCATAAAAATGGGAAAAGGCCCCACATGTACAAAAATATAGAAGCTCTTTTGGTGGTAGCAAAGAATCAGAAAGTGAGGGGATGCCCATCAATTGGGGAATGGCTGATCAAGTTGTGGTATATGAATGTAATGGAATACTCTTGTGCTGTAAGAAATGATGAGCAGACAGACTTCAGAAAAATCTGGAAAGACTTGTATGGACTGATGCAGAGTGAAGTGAGAAATACCAGAAGAACATTGTACACAGTAACAGCCACATTGTGTGATGACTAACTCTGATAGACTTAGCTTTTCTCAGCAATGCAAGGATCTAATACATCTCCAAAAGTCTCATGATGGAAAATGCTGTCCACATCCAGAAAAAGAACTATGAAGTCTGAATACAGATTGAAGCACACTATTTGCTCCTTTTTTCTTCTGTTTTGTTTTGTTTCCTCTTTCTTGTGGTTCCTCCTATTTGTTCTAATTCTTCTTTACAACATGACTAATGTGAAAATACGTTTAATAGGAATGCATGTGTAGTGCCCATATCAGATTTCATGTTGTCTTGGGGAGAGGGTGGGAGAAAAGTTAAAACTCAAAAGCTTATGTAAGTGAATGTTGAAAACTAAAAATAAATAAATCAATTTTAAAAAGCAAAATGAGCTTTAAGATTTAATTTTAGTTACTGGATTTTGGAGACTGGGGAGTACACATGGATTGTAGACTCTAGACTTAGAGAATGTTTGAGTTTGAAGAAACCTTAGATATCGTCTGACTCAACCCCTTCTTTATATGGAAACTGAGGCCCTGGGCAGTTGATTGACCTGCTCAAGATCACATAGCAAGATGTGCAATGGCAGTAGAAGAACTAGAAATTGGGTCTTCTAGGTTTTCCATCCATTGCTGAATTGGGAGGCGTGGAGCTAAAAACAGAAAATGTGATTGAATATGAGGTATGTTTTGGCCTGGCTTTCTGTAAAGAGCTCATAGTAAAGCTGCCTTATCAGTGAAAGCACTTTCTGTGTCTTTGTTTTCATGGGTCACTTGACAGGAAAGGAGCTTTATTCTTGTTTCTCATTTTTTTGGCACTTTGCCAGGTTCTTTGACTTATTTAATGGACTCCCATGGTCTTAGCTAGATATACATATTTAACGGATAACAATAAAGTGCTGTTGTGCGGTTTTGTGGATTTCTCCCCCAGATATTGTAAGCTCTTCTAGATGGTCTATTGATGTGTGCATATGGGTACAATAAACTATCAGATAACAATTTTTTTCCACCCTCTCCCAATTGGAAATCCCAAGGAAAATGAGGAACCCATTTTTATTGGAAGCCTGTCATGTTTGCTGCCAAAAGCTAATGTTTTTCAGTTTACTCAACTGTCCCTTTGGCCTTTTCAGTAAAATAGATTGAAGGGGGCTCACTAGCTATCGTCCACATTTGGTAAGCATCATCATCACCACCATCATTATTAATCTGTAAGCTTTTGCAAAAATGTCATGGTAGCATTGAATACATTTTTTATGAATACTGTGGTACTTAGTAACTACTGAATTGTGAGATACACAAGATTGTTAGTAATGAGCCACATAAAATAATGTGAAAGAGAAAAAGTAAGTAAAACTTAAAAACAATGTGTGGGGAGAGGGGGGGGAGGGAGGCAGGGAGAGAGAGAGAGAGAGAGAGAGAGAGAGAGAGAGAGAGAGAGAGAGCGCACGAGAGAGAGAGAGAGCGCACAAGAGAGAGAGAGAGAGAGAGAGAGAGAGAGAGAGAGAGAGAGAGAGAGAGGGAGAGACAGAGAGAGACAGAGAGAGATAGAGAGAGAGAGACAGAGAGACACAGAGAGTCAGAGAGAGATAGTCAGAGAGAGATAGACAGAGAGACAGAGAGAGACAGAGAGAGACAGAGACAGAGAGAGAGAGAGTGAGAGAGAGTGAGAGAGAGAGAGAGAGCGAGAGAGCGAGAGCTGCATGCCTAAGTTCAGGTGGAGGAATTCTGTGACTGTTGTTTGTCTGCTTCCTGGATAGGAAGAAAAAGATTGGATTGGCTGCTGAGCTAGTTCACCCAAATGGCACTAATTTGCAAATCAAACTCTCTCTTTCCTGGTGACAGAAAGAGAGAAGATATGCTTTAAACCTTTTGTGCCAGGAATAAGAGTCCATACCAGAGTTTGATGGCAGCCAGGGCCAATGAGGAATGTAGAATCCAGTTGTCTTGTAACACCTGGAGTAAAGACCTGATGGCTGAGATCCCCTGTCCTTTAACAAAGGAATGACTTGTCCAGCAACTAAGCTAACCCTGGAAATGAAGTTGGTGGGTAAATGTTCCAAGATGCCATGTTTGGTTTGAGTCAATTATCCCTAGGGATAGAAGTGATAGATGGGAAAGTGTGCCCCAATTCAGGGGCTTTTAGACTTTGGTTCTTGCTATATATTTTCAGCAAATAACCCTTTCTCAGAGTTTTTTTTTTAGTTGTTTTTTAGTCATGCCTCACTCTTTGTGCCCCATTTGGGATTTTCTTGGCAGAGATACTGAAGTAGCTTACCATTTCCTTCTCCAACTCAGTTGACAGATGAGAAAAAAATGAGGCAAACAAGGTTAAGTGAATTGCCCAATGTCACGTAGCTAGTAAGTGTCAGACCAGATCTGAATTCATGAAAATGGGTCTTCCTGACTGCAGGCCCAGTACTCTATCCACTGCATCACCTAGTTGCCCTTTGCCAGAACTAATTTATGTTAATTGGTTATTGATACTGGGGAGATATTACTGGTATGGGCAATGATATGGGGGTACACTAGAATCAGAGGCCTCAGTCAATAGCATTAGAAGAACCTTATTGCACCTAAAGGGGTATTCCTAGAACCCTGAGAGGAGATATAGCCAGCTGTTGCATAAGCCCCTGACCTCTTTGTATGGGTGCATGTGTGGACTGGGAGCTTTAGTCTAGAGTAGGGGCTGGCAAACTAAAGATCTTGGGGCAATTCCAGCTTGTCACCTTGTTTTGTCACCTGAGAGTTAAGAATGCTGTTCATATTTTCAAATAAAGCTTTATTATTTTGTTTTCTTTACATTCTAGCATATGTTACTATACAAGAAAACAAATGGAGTTAATGTAATTATAACCTTGTATGCATTATAAGGAGACAAGGATAGATAGGGCATCTCTGGCCAGAAGAAATAGGGTTCCTCCTCCTCCTTTCCCTCCCTTTTCCCCTCCCTCCTCTTTCCCTTCCCTCCTCTCAAAATCCACATGAACAAAACTGTGATTTCCCTCAAAATAATACAGACTATTAGAGAAACTGTAGAAAAAGAAAGCTTTTATCTACAGGGACAGAACATGCTCATTTCCTAAGACCTTTTGGTACTTAGCTGAAGGAAGAAAGGAGATTCAATATGTAGTTACCATCTGAAGGGAGAAAGAAATCTGCTTCTGGTGGAAATTTCTATTCAAACTCAACTTATCAGCACCAGGATGATATTAGGCATTCCCCTGGAGAAGGGGGGGCAAGAAACCTGTCTTGCAAGGGATTGAGTTAGAAGTAGTAAGTTGTATCTTCAGTCCCTGGCCACAAGGGGACACTATTTTTGATTTATAGTCAACATAGCCTTGCTGGTGCTTTCTATAGTAGCTTCCAATGACAGTGGGGAATTTGGGAATAATGTATGAGTACTAAAAGTAAGGACCTTCAAGGAGGTGGGTGAAGTTAGAAGGTGGAAAAAAGCCCAGAAAATAGAATGGGGACCATCATGGTGGAAACAGTTGAGTCTCTCTTTTCTCACTCATCCGAGACTTCAAGTCTCCATGGTACAAACAAGAGAAGATTGGGAAGAGCATCATACCTGGAGTCAAAGAATCTGGCTTTGAATTGGGACTCTGGGTGATCTTTCACAAATCATTTTACCTCTTGAACCTCAGTTTCCTTCTCTGTAACATTTAGATGTTGGATTAAGGGATACTAAAGCTGATCCCCTCAGCTTTGAAGGAATAGCCCTCCCCCTTTTGCTTAGCTTTCTTCAGATCTCACCTGGACATCGATCAACTGGACTGTCCAGAGGGCGGCAGCCATGGTGGGGAAGGCCTTGAGTCTGTTTACATGAAGATAGTTGAAAGAACTGGTCATGTTTAGCCTGGAGAAGAGATGACTTGGTGGACAGGATAGCATGCTTTAAGTATCTGAAGGGCTGTCATATGGAGGAGGAATCCTACATCATATTATTAGTTCCAGAAAGGACGAGAATAATGCAAATGGGCCAATTCAAGCCTGACATGGGTGGGGTGAACCCCCACAAAAACCTTCTAAAAGTTAGAGTTATCCTAATGGGAATCCATCAATGAACAAGCATTTACCAAGTGTCTAGTGTGAGTCAGACAATATGCTGCGCACTGGGGATCTAAAGAAAGCCAGCCAGTCCCTACTCTCAAGGAGCCCATAGTCTAATGAGGAGATAACATGCAAATAATGGTGTACAAGAGAGATCTAGGCAGGACAAATTGGAGAGAATCCCAGAGGGAAAGTTCTAGCATCAAAGAGGTCTAGAACTAGGAGTACTTGGTGCAGAAGAAGGGAGTTTAACTGAGACTTAAAGGAAGCCAGGAGGCAGAGATAAGGAGGAAGAGAATTTCAGGCATGGAGTACAGCCAGGGAAAATGCCTGGAGTCAGGAGATGGAAGGTACTGGAAATATTAAGAAACCAGTGTCACTGGACCACAGAGTGTGTGTGTGTGGGAAGGTGTCAGCAGCCTAGAAAGGTAAGAAGGGGACAGGTGGTGAAGGGCTTTAAAAGCCAAGTAGAGAATTTTATATTTGATCCTGGAAGTAATAGGAAATCAGTGGAGTTTAGTGAATGGGGGGTGGTGGTGGTGACATAGTCAGACCTGTGCCTAAGTAGGATCCGTTTGTTGGCCAAATAGACTGGGCTGCCTTGGGAGGTAGTAAAGTTTCTCTTCTTCTGGAGGTCTTCAGGCAGAGACTACATGACCACTTGCTGGGTATGTTAGGATGAAGATTCCTTTCATATAGATATAGATACATTGATAGAAATCTACATATATCTATCTTTACATATCAATATCAATATGTCTATATAGATGTGTGTATATATATATATATATGCATACACACACATATATACATACAAATACATTCACACATATGAGAGACAATTAAATTGGTCAAGGGTCAATAGAATGAGCAAACAGTAGATGGATCGCAATCTTCATTGTTAGAAAAACACATGAAATCAAAGATACATTCAGCTATCCTCTGCATTCAGTAGGCTGCCTTGTTCATTGTAAATGTTTAAGAAATGCTTGTTGTATTGAATTAAATAGAACAAAACAATCCATTAATTTGTTCAGCTGATCCTTCGTTTCTTCAACAAATATTTATTGAACTTCCTGTGAGGAGCGGAAGGGAAGCTAATCCCTAGCGTGACCTTTGGTTGAGCCAGTCAAAGGTGCATTCCTTCAGCAGTAGTCCTGCTGGAGGCCATACAGATGGGAGGTAGATTGTTCCCTTCTATGCACATCTGCTCATTGCCACTAAATATTATATCTTGGCTTTATTCTTTTGTCCCTTGGCTTGGGAGCATTGGTTCTCTCTGGGTGTATATTTTTCCTACTGGACACAATCACATCCTTGCCTGACTAGAAGGACAAAGCACCATCAAATTAAGGCAAGGCTTGTAGTAGCCCCAATTAATTTGGGTTCAATTACATTTAAAAAAAATGACCTACATTTCAACATCTTTATCTAGGATGCAAATATACTGTTTCAGTTCATGAAGAGACATCCAGTTTTAGAGGATGTTTCATAGAAAAAAAATCTCTCCCAATGCACTGTCTCTCACATCCAAAGGAGATCATTATCTTCACATTGATGAGGATGCCATCTCAGTCCTGGATGATAGAAAGGTTGGCTTTCTCTGTTCGGGTTGGAGGCCAATGATGACAAAGATGGCTCAAATCTGTTATGTTTGCCAAAAAATAGAAATGTATTCCCATTATCTTTATGCCATAAACCATGAATGAGAAAAGAAAAATGTTTGTGGGAATAAATGGAAAATCATTAGAGCCCTTTGCTAAAGGGTCAGGGGAGAGCCAATGCTTCAAGGACAAATTGATGTCTTGGAATAAAGCTGTCAAGGTTCTTGCCCACCTTTCCTTACACATTCCCTCTCCATGATCTCTTCTTTTTCTTTTACCATTGATGTAAGTCATTAGCTATCTGGAAGAGACAGAAATTACCAGAAGTTTGCATGTACTGAATCTGAATAACATTGTTAATGTATATTATTTGTTCTCCAGCCAATGTGTCCTGCCCTCCCCCAAGCCATTCTGGATTGACCAGAGACACCTTCTACAGGTACTAGGAATATTTAATTTAAGAATTTCTCATAGCTTATACTCAAGCTTATCCTCAATATTTATATTTCTCTGGATCACAAAGGAGCCAAGACTTTCCTTCTACCTCTTCACTGATGAAGAGCTAAGAGGTGATGGTCTTATTTGCCAATTGTCTGAATTATTCACAATATCTGTAACTTATTTGAAATATAGACACATCTCCTAAGTTTCAATTCAGATTGTTATTAGTTTATATTTCCTTCAGAGATCTAACTTAATATTTGTATTGCCCCCACCCTCTACATTCGGGAATATGGTATAACTGAAGTTTGAATAAGGCATTCATAAAGTTACCTTTCCTAATCCCTGTTGACCGGATAGACTAGCTCAGTGTTTGCATTGTGTGAGGAACTCCCTGGCTCTTCCTATCTGTCATATGAGAATGGGCACTTCTGTGAGTTTTGGGAAAATGCAGCATTCTAACTCCCCATTGGCCACAGAGCTGTAAGAACCTAAGAATGATTTGGTGGCTTTTTAAATGGGGGTGACTGCACCCTACTTTCTCTTCCTTTGCTATTCTGTCACTAGACTTCTCTGGAGGGGTAGGGGGATCCACTATGCTCTTTCCTCCCCTTCCATGAATACTGCCACAGGAACTATTCACTCAACCAAGTGGGCTTATATCTGGGATCTTAGCTGCCTTGGTTGCTTTGTGTTTCCTTTCCTTAATAGATGACTGAGCGTCAGTCTAACAATGGGCATTTTCAGACTTGGAGGTGACCTTATGAATTTGAGACATTCGGAGGTCCATCTGGTCCATTAGTGGAGCTGATTGACAGCAGGTTGAATTTCTTCACTGGAAAAAAAGAAGGCTATTGGCAGAAAACGGGGACCTGGAGTTGTTTGGACAGGGCTGAGGACTATGTATTTCGACAAACTACCTCATGTTGTGATGTTTATGACAACCTCCAGCTGGCTGTAACTGTAGTTGTTAGAAATTTCTGATTGCCAGTATGGTGCTATAAGGGAAGGATATTAGAACAAAAACAAACAAAAACCCCCAGTTCTGGCCCTCCAGAATGTTGAATTCCACCAGAGGAAATAAAACACACACACACACACACACACACACACACACACACACATATCTATCTATCTATCTATCTATCTATCTATCTATCTATCTATCTATCTATCTATCATCTATCTATCTATCTATGCAAATACAAATTAAAAACAAGGCATCCCAAAAATATTAGTGCAAGTTTATACCTGAATGGCTTCCCTTTGACTTTTAGGACACCCCATATAAGGTAGTGGGGAAGGGGGCAGCTTTAGCATCTGGAGAGATCAGGAAAAGCTTTCATGTAGGTAAAATTGAGTTGAACTATGAAGGCAACCAGAAGAGTTAGAAAAGATGAAGACAGGAATTTCCAGGCATGGGGTAGCTATTTTTTCCACTTTGTCTTTGCAAGTACAGTTTGTAGCCCAGTGAATGAATGGTACATAGCAAATGCTTAATAAATGCTAATTGGATCTGATGAGAAGTCACATAGGACCATGGGATTAAGATCTAGAAGGGGCCTTAGAGTCATCTCTTCAACATTTTTCCTGTTTCGAGTGAGTCTGTATGTAATTTCCCTGTGGATTTTGGGGAAAGGTACTATGGGTGGGCTAGATTTGTAATTTTATTGGTATTCGCAATGAGAAAATTCCTTCTACCAATGTACATTAGCACATATTCTGAAACTTGTAGTCATTGAGTTACATAGGAGACTGAGGCATAGAGAGTGGAACTTGTTTTCCTAAAATCACAAAGGTAGTAAATGGTATGGGCAGGAATAAAACTAAGTCCTCTCGCTCCAAATCCCTCAATCCATTCTTTACATCACACTGCCTTTCACTGCTACTCTTTCCTCATCTGTTTCATGAGTACAGTGATACTGGGCATCCTCTGGGTTCTGAGATGAAGAGCAGGTGTTGATTTTCACTAGCAGGGGAAGTTCCCTCATTGGAAATTTCTAAGCCTGATAAAATCACAGACCCAGTTCCCTACCATCCTCCCTTCCCCTACTCCCCCCAAAATCCCTAACCAAACAATACAGGTATCACATACCTGGTAGGGAAAGTGCCTAGCAACCCTTCACTTGAAATATAAATATGACTGATTATTATTCATGGAAGTTGTGACCTGGTTCTCAGCTGTATTCTGCTAGTAAACAATGAATGTGTCTAGCCTTTCTAAGTCTGTTTCAGTCTGTGCCAAAGCTGCTGGTCTAAAGGGTTGGGGTGCGGTGAGAAGGGGTAAAGCAATCTTTCTCTGTGACACTGATTGGCTTAAGGGCCTAGGAGAAGACATTTTTTTCCTCCAGTCACTGGTGATCTACAAATCCCAGAAAGAGTTCCCTGTCAGGTGTCGCCTACCTGTTTCACTAAATTGATAGAGGTTATCATATATGTGTGTGTGTGTGTGTGTGTGTGTGTGTGTGTGTGTGTGTGTGTGTATTTTTTTTTTGGCTAGGCAATGTGGTTAAGTGACTTGCTTAGGGTCACACAGCTAGTAAGTATTAGATGTCTGAGGTTGGA